>NC_090937.1:1250832207-1251457207 GCF_040938575.1 Ambystoma mexicanum | reverse complement strand
CCTCCAAGATCTTGAAACACCAGCAGTAGACTACCTGCATTCTACAATCACCCAAGCCTTTAAGGAAGCTGTTTCTCACCTTCAAAGGGCTAAAGAACAATACAAGAAAGGAGCAGATCAACATCGGAAGAAAGCCCCTCAATATCAAGTAGGGGATCAAGTCTGGTTATCCACCAAATATCTACCTCTAAAAGGGCCACGCACATTCAACCCAAGATACCTTGGTCCCTATTCCATCACTACCATAGTAAACCCAGTAGCGGTCAAGTTGGACTTGCCCCCGCACATGAAGATACATCCGGTCTTCCACGTCTCTCTATTAAAACCTGTGCAACCTCAAACCCGACTAACTAAATCTCCAAAACCTATCCTAGTTGATGGAGAACTCGAGTTTGAAGTCAAAAGCATTCTGGACTCCAAGATCTCCAAATCTAAACTATTTTACCTAATTGACTGGAAAGGCTACGGCCCCCAAGAGAGATCCTGGGAACCTGCTGAATATGTCCACGCTCCTCGCCTAATCAAAAGATTTCACCGAACATTTCCTGACAAGCCAAAACCCCCGGAGGAGCCCGGTTTGGGAGGGGCCTTGAGGGGGGGGTACTGTCATGATCTCTGCTTCCAAAAGGTCAGGGTTTTCCCAACTCCCTTGGAAGCAGATCCATAACCCAGGTTCCGAGTGCCAACTAGTCCCAATTGGGACCTTTTGGACCCAGTCCTGGCGCCAGTGGCACCAGGCTCATAAATATGCCCAGTCCCAGCGCTGGAAACGCCGGGCTCATAATGCTTGGGTGGACTTACCTGCAGCAGACCATGCTGCTTACTTGCCTGCCAGTTGAGCCTCTGATCCTCTTCTGTTTGGAACTACTTTTCCTGTTGGGTGGGGCAGGAGCCACTCCCTAGATTCAGAACACTGGAACTCTTCTGGAAAGCAGGAACTCTTTTCTTACCTAGGCGTGGCTGTGGAAGGAGACACCTAAGCACTACAGGAGGCTATTTAAACCACACCCGATGGACGAATCTTGCTTTGCGTTATTCTGCATCCTCTGCAGCAGAACGCTCATCGTGTCTTCTGCATCTGATCCTGGGCCTAAGGAAAAAGGCTTACCATCCTGAATCCAGTCTTCAGCAACACCTATAAAGACAAGAAAGAACAGGTTAGCATTACGGTCTTCAGTGACAGCTCTTCACTTACCTGGTCCATCGGCTGTCACCAACGCCTTGCGGTGCATTCCGGCATCTGAAAGACAAAGGCTTACCTACTCTTCGTGCGCTCCAGAGGTCTTCACACTGCATTCCGGCATCTGAAAGACAAAAGCTTACCAACTCTTTGCACGCTCCGGAGGCCTTCGGCGCTGCATCCCGCATCTGAAAGACAAAACAAGGTGCGTTTAAAGACATTGGGGAACTTTAATACTCACGTGCCATTACTCCTTTCCACATCTAACCCAGTGGGTATTCCGGCACCCTGCAGCCGCTCCGAACTTGTACCTGCAAAATAAAAAGACAGTTAGAGCGCATCGTGAAGCAGGCAACAAGTGCTTACTTACGTCCTTCCAGGCGCTTCTGTTCATCACATGGGCTCCATCTTCAACTCACTTCAGCCCGTCATCCGCCATCGCCGGAACCCTGCAAAACAAGAAACATCATTACTAAAGACTTTAAAGACATTAGAATTACTCGAAACTTACCGTTCGTGCAGTAAACGACGGACAGCAGTCCTCTGAAGTCAAGAGGCCTGCTCCCTTATCCAGTGAAGAAACTGGTTACAGCACCCTGCCCCGAGGCAGATGGAGAGCACGGCGTCCACTTACCTAAGGTGAGAGCGTTAACCTTTGGGGTTCTACAAGAGAAGCGAAAGGGAAGAAGAGAGAGACATTCAATAACCCAGTTCCTTAATCCCATATTTTCTATCTGCAGACATCTTACCCTTCAAGTCAGACATACAGTGCACAGAGGTCCAGCCCAAAGAGCCAGCCGTGTGTTGCACATCACCTTTGAAGATACGGTATACGCCCAGTCAAGACCGGCGCCTCTACGGGAATCAGGTGAGCGTTACAATGACCGAAAAAAAGGTATGTGGTGGACCTGGTTGGGCTGGCACGGCAATGGTTTCTATGAATTTTAAGAAAAACAATTCTCTGCTACATTCCCCCGAATCTTGCAGTTAGGAAATAGAACATTGTTTGAAAAGTTTCACAAAACAAGCATTACCACAAGCCAAGAATCAAAGCCATGGTATGCAGGAGTATTATGCTTACGGCCTGAACAGGCATATTTAGCATGTGTACACCAGGATAACCAATGTGGTGAGGAAGAGCAAGCATACATTTTTAGAAAGACCACAGGCAGACCTTTTCAAGGGTAGGTGACGTGTGCAGTTTACAAAAGAGTATGGTGCCTAAAGCGGCGACTAAATGTAGGTCACATTTGGGAAATTAAAGAGTTGTGTGACAAAAGGCAGCAGCAAATGTATCGAAACAATATGAAAACTATGCAAACACAAACATTTGTATACCTTCCCATGTTCCCACAGGTGCCCTGATGAAAATGGTACCTCATATGTGTGGGTGCACCTACCTGGGGGCAAAGGGGAGAGCCGAAAAATGCGGCTAAACCCAAGTCTTTTCCGACAGCTGAATTTCATGATTTTTTCAGAAGGGCGCACCATGCAGATATGGGCCTAGGGTGTCTGAGCCACCAAGGAAACCAGGGAACCCCATGCATTTCAGAAAAGAAGACACCCGTGGGAATCCGCAGAGGTCTGACTTGCGCAAATCATCCCAGAATTTATTACCCAGAAAGCCTGGCACAGTCTGAAAAGTGGCAAAAAAAACAATTTCCGCACATTTCACTCGGCTCACCCACCAAAACACGCCGCCAAAAACACATGGCCTACCTTTCTGCGTCACCACAGGTGTCCTGATGAAAATGGTACCTCATATGTGTGGGTGCACCTACCTGTGACAAAGGGGAGAGCCAAAAACGTGTATAACCCCAAGTCTTTTCTGACAGCTGAATTTGATGAATTTCGTGGAAGTGCACACCATAGAGATTTGGGCCCAGGGTGTCCAAGCCACCAAGGAAAACTGGGACCCCCATGCATTTCTGAAAAGAGGACACCCGTGGAAATCTGCAGAGGTCTGACTTGCGCAAATCGGCCCAGAATGTATTACCCAGAAAGCCCGGCAAAGTCCAAAATGTGGCGGAAAAAAAACAATTTCCGCACATTTCACTCAGCTCACCCACCAAAACACGCCGCCAACAACACATGGCCTACCTTGCCACGTTCCCACAGGTGTCCCGACGAAAACAGTACCTGGGGGCAAAGGGAGAGCCAAAAACACAGCTGAATTTCATGATTTTTTGTCTGGAAACGAGACAGGGTGAAACCCGTAGGAACAGAAGAAAGGAGAGGTCTTGATCGCTGAATGGTAAGCATTGTTATACGCAAATTCAGCGATAGGTAGTAAACCTAACCAGTTATCTTGTGCGGCTGGGATATAACTCCGTAGATATCCTTCTAGAATCTGATTTAATCTCTCAGTCTGACCATTGGTTTGAGGATGGAAACCGGAATTTAAATCCCGGGTGATACCCAAAATTTGACAGACCTGTTTCCAATATCTTGACGTGTACTGGGAGCCTCTATCAGAGATTATAGTCTCCGGTAAACCGTGAAGAGAAAAAATTCGGGAGATGAATGTTCGTGCCATTTGTGACGCAGAAGGAAGACTGGCTAGAGGTAAAAAATGAGCCAGTTTGGTGAACGAAACGATGACTACCATAATAGTCGAGCATCCTTCAGAAATAGGTAGATCTACAATAAAGTCTGTTGAAATAATCTGCCATGGTCGAGAAGGTAACGGCTCCCTGCCCAAAGCTCCAAAGGGAGAGTCTTGGGCTCTTATTTTGTAGACAGACTGGACATGACTTGACGTATTTAAGAACGTCACTCCTCATCGAAGGCCACCAGAAATACCGGGAGATCAATTCACGGGTATTAACATTACCCCTATGCCCTGCAGATTTGGAGTTGTGACACATGCTTAGCACTTCTTTCTGTAAGGATTTAGTGGATACGTAGACCTGTTGACCATGGAAATAACACCCTTCCTTTTTAGACAAATGGCTTAATTCTTTCTTTGTTAGCCCCTTCAGTACGGAGGGACCTGAACTCTGTTCCAGACGTTTGAGGAAATCAGTTGATTTGCAGCTTTTTGCAACGCTCATAATACTGTGGGGAAAGATTGGTTCTGGCTTTACTGGAAATTTATGAGTGATCTCTTTACATGATAAAGAATCAGCTTGTAGATTACATTTCCCGGGTATGAAAGAAAATACGATCCTGAAGGGGGAGAAAAAATGTACCCATCTCGCCTGTCGGCTGTTGCATGTCTGGGTATATTGAAGAATCCTTAAGTTTTGATGGTCAATGCGAACCTCCACTGGATGCTGTGCTCCCAATAATAAATGTCTCCGTTCTTCAAAAGCCCTTTTGATCGCCAATAACTCCTTCTCGGGAACCGTATAATTCAATTCAGCCGGCGATAGAGTTTTGGATAGGTATGCAATGTGCCCCTGATCATCTTCCTGCAATAGAACCGCTCCCAAAGCTTACTGAGAGGCATCCGTCTCGAGAATGAAATGGCGTGACTGATCCGGAGTCATTAGTATGGGTGCAGAAGTGAATCTCTTCTTTAGAGTGTTGAAAGCCTTTTGCGTTTCCTCGTTCCAGACATAAGGAACTCCCTTTTTCAATAGATTGGGTAAAGGCTGAGTAAGGGCCAAAAATTTGGGGATAAATCGGCGATAGAAGTTCGAGAATCCTATAAAACGTTGAATCTCCTTAATAGATCGAGGAATTGCCCAGTTTTTAACGGCCGTGACCTTTTCTGGATCCATCGCGATGCCTTGGGCCGATAGAATATATCCCAGATATGTCACATGAGGCTGATGAAAAAAGCATTTCTCAAGATTGCAGAATAAATGATTACTCTGGAGGCTGACAGCTTCCAGAATATCTGGAATAAGGGGCATCGGGTACCTGTCAGGGTGATTCTATTTAATCCCCTGGAATCTATGCACGGTCTGAGTTCAGAAGAATTCTTCTTGGGCACGAAGAATAATGAGGCGGCAACTGGGGATGTGGATTCAGTGATAAGTCCGTTTCGTAGGTTTAGATCCAGATATTCCCGAAGGGCAACTTTCTCGGAAGAAGAAAGTATGTACATCCTTCCGAAAGGTAATGGTTGGTCTGGAATGAGGTCGATGACACAATCATCTCTGCGATGAGGAGGAAGCAGAGAGTATTCTGAGGAGGAGAATACCTCAGCAAACTCCTGATACTCAGATGGGAGTCCGATGACTGAACCGATTATAGTAACCGGTCTGGTTTCGTCCTGTTTTGGACAACATATCTTGCCAGTTTGGCCAAGGCAATGATTTAGACAAAACTCTGATCCCAGAAAGAGGGAGCCTGCTGCCCAATTGATATAAGGGTTATGCCTTCGTAGCCAAGGCAAGCCTAAGATGGGTAATGGGCGGCTCATATAACATCCATAGTAATGACTTCCTCGTGTGTTGCTATTGTCATGAATAATGGGCAGGTTTGGTTCACAATTGGTCCAGGAATCAGAGGACTACCGTCTACACTCTCAACTGGGATGACTTCACCCTTGGAGAACTGAGGTAGGTGATTCTGTTTAGCCTATAATTCATGAATATAATTTCCTGCGGCTCCACTGTCAACTAATGCCGGAACCTCGGAAATGTTCTGATTACCAAATGTGAGAGTAATGTGTAAAACCAACATTAAAGTGTGTGAATGATGGTTTCCTTGTGAAACATGTATGTTTGGATAGGAACCTAAAGATACATCAGGATCCCAGAACGCGGTTCCTCCTACGACCGGGCGTTGGCGTTTCCCGGCCATCTAGGGGGAGTGATGGGACACTCCTGGACCGTATGGGTATTAGAGCCACAATACATACACAATCCCTGAGTCCTTCTGCGTGTTCTTTCCTCAGGGGAAAAGGGACCTCTGTTTGTTGATCCCAGTTGCATAGGTTCCTCAGTAGAGTTTCCTCTTTGTGTGGCAGGGGAAGTAGCGAATGTACGAGTGGTGAGTTTCCCTTTGCGCCGTTCACTACTCCTTTCCTTCATCCTATAGTCAATCTGCATGAATAATGCTATAAATTATGCCAAGGAAGTGGGACGTGGAACCCTAGACACTTCATCCTTTAGATCCTCAGACAAGCCTCTCCGGAATAGAGTTACTTGTGCATCGTCTGACCAAGTGGATTCACTGGCAATCTGTTTGAATCGGGTGATATAGGTTAAGATGTCTTGATTGCCTTGTTTGAGGTCTAGTAGATGTTCCTGGGCCGCTATCCGAATTTCCTGCCTTCCGAACATGGACCTAACGCTGTTACAAAAGGCAGTATGGGAGTCTAATATCACATTATTGGTCGTGACCAAAGGAGTTGCCCAGGCCAGTGCAGGTCCCACCATCTGTGAGATCATATATACCCTACTCTGTCGCAATCAGTGTGAAAGAAGGTGGCCTTAAAAGAAAATTGTACTGTACAAGCGTCCAAAAATTCTTTTATCTTATGGGGATTGCCATCGAATTGGCCCCCCGGTAGGGGGCCAGGAGGAACCTCAGAGCAATGGGGAACCCTGCTAGCTGTTTCTTGTTGAGCAGCCAACTGGGCAGCTTGTTGTTGAGTCTGTTGTTGAGCCTGTCGTAGACTGGCATTCTCTTGTTTAAGATTATGTACCTCTGAGGTCAGAGAGTGAACAGCAGCTATAAATTGCTGAATCTGTTGATCCATAATAGAATATAGAGTCCTTTACAATGCCGAGGACAGAAAAGGATGCCTAGGCCAATTAGGCGTTGCTTAATGTTATAACTTTATATTAATGAAGCACTTTGAATAACATACGTCTCTCAGCAATTGTAAATAACACCTACCTCTATGCAGATCAGTAATCTTGTAAGAGAAGAAGGAGAGTCTCACCTAGAAACCCCTCCACCACCCAGCCAAAAGTCTAGGCAGAAGTGGAGTCTCCAGGGAAAACACCAAAAGGGGCAAAACCCTGCGATTGGCTGCTGGGGTGCGTGGACTCCTGCAGGCAGCTGGTGATGGTATACACGCTAGTTTTAGTGCAGACCGGAATCCTCTTGTGAAGAATTCTAATAAAGACAGAGTAAGTGTAAGGTAAGTATGAGTAGAAAGTATCTCAAGGATTGTTGAAAGTCAGAGGGTAAAAGAAAGGGGTTTGCCCTGGCAAGACTAAACACTTCTAGATCTATGTTATTCAATCTGATGGTAGCCGCTGGTAAAGAACCTAATGGAGCATAGGGAGAATAAGGATATGCCCTAACGTATTTTGACACTGTCGAAATGAGAAAAGAACGTTAATGAGGTAGAAGAATGGAACCTTACCAACATGCAGTTGACCAAAGGAAGGATAGCAGATAACAGATTATGAGTCTTGGACTCAAAGACTGCAGAGGATTTCTAAGGCTGAGTCCTAATGCTTGAATAGGAAACAACAATAGGGTTAAACGCATGCTGAAAAAGACCGCGTGAGGAAACAACTCTATCTAAGTGGATCTACACACCAATGGCGGCTGGGGAAGTTGCTGACGATTAAGAATAGCTTCCTTTAGTTTCACAGAGCATGAAGGATGATCGAGGTATCTAATATTCCAGAACGAGGGGAAAAAGAAATGATTTAAAGGATGTGAAGTGAAGAAAGTCTAGCGAACACAGTGCAGATAAAGATTCAAAATTGTAGTGAGCGAACTTACGATGCGCAGCGCGACTCTCCTTAGAGAAGCAACGCGTAGTTCCGAAGTCTGGGTAGTCCGAATATTCGATTCCGGAAGTCGGGGGCATGGCTACTCGTTCGGCATGAGAAGCGAGAGACACTGGCGTGCTGCTCACAGTTCCCGGCTCCTCCATGTTGCGAGTACCAAATCCGGGCAAAACCACGGGTATTGGCACACAGGAAAGTGAAACAGCAGAACCCAGCTGGAGAGTTGTACCAGTATTACCCAGAAAGCCTGGCAAAGTCCGAAATGTGGCAAAAATCCCCAATTTCCGCACATTTCACTCGGCTCACCCACCGAAACATGCTGTCAACAACACATGGCCTACCTTGCCAGGTTCCCACAGGTGTCCCGACGAAAACAGTACCTCACATGTGTGAGTGCACCTACCTGGGGGCAAAGGAGAAAGCCAAAAACGCGGCTAACCCCAAGTCTTTTCCGACAGCTGAATTTCATGATTTTTTCAGAAGGGCGCACCATACAGATATGGGCCTAGGGTGTCCCAGACACCAAGTAAAACAGGGAACTGCATGCATTTCCGAAGAGAGGACACCCTTGGGAATCCGCAGCGGTCTGACTTGCGCAAATTGGCCAGAATGTATTACCCACAAAGCCTGGCAAAGTCCGAAATGTGGCGAAAAAAAACAATTTCCGCACATTTCACTCGGCTCACCCACCCAAACACGCTGCCAACAACACATGGACTATCTTTCCGCGTTCCCACAGGTGTCCCGACGAAAACAGTACCTCACATGTGTGGGTGCACCTACCTGGGGGCAAAGGAGAGAGCCAAAAACGCGGCTAACCCCAAGTCTTTTCTGACAGCTGAAATTGCTGAATTTCGTAGACGTGCACTCCATACAGATTTGGGCCTAGGGTGTCTAACTCACCAAGGAAAACTGGGAACCCCATGCTTTGCAGGGATCGCTCAAAACAAGGTGCCAAAAAGGACATATCTCGTCCTTGGCACTTAAGGGGTTAAAGCTATTAAACTATCCTGCTTAACAAATTATACTTTTTTTCCCCAGAGAAAATAAACCAGAAATGCCAGCTTCATAATGCTACGGAACTAAGTAACCATACCACGTATAATCAAATACATATTCTATAAGCACTATCCTCAATTGTACTACAATCATAAGTACCATATACAATTCAATTATATCATTCCACCATATTACAATGTATACTCCCATTACATTACCTATAATTACTATAAACATATTACTACTGTGGTGATTCTGGCCATACCCCTACTACATTACCTAAAATTACTAAACATGGTGATTGTGGCCCAAGAATCTGGCCACTGCCCACGACCAACACAATACAATTAACCACTTAACAAGTGTGTACAATACCCCTTCAAATAACTCACTGAGAACCCCCAGCCATCCAAATGATGTCTGCGCACACTAAAATTGACCGAGGATTCAGCAACATCTGCAGACCTTTTTTGCACCTATATAAACAGCTCCATATCATCTTTATTCCACTCCCCTACACTTCCCAAACCCTCCTTCACCCACCAAATAACTGGTGCCCATTTCCAAGGTGCCCATTCATGACGCTGTCCGCAAACTACTCCGGTGTCCGTGGACTGCTATGACACATGCACACCCTTTTTCCACCTCCAAAATTTCCCATATCATCTTTTTCCACTCTCCCACCCTTCCCAGCCCCTCTATACACCAACAAATAATCAAAAATTTGTTTTCAAGTTTTTTTCCCCACAACAATGTTTGCGATCAGCCACACCTGTCTGCAGATACAACACAGCGTGCGTTTCGGAAAATATGATGCACCTCGTGCTTTTCACCATCCAACCAGCGGGCGCTTCTGATGTCCGTTGACATCACACCACCCCCAGTAAAAACAGGGAAGTGAGTCCGCAGGCCGAATCCAGATATCACTAATTTATTTTGGTTCCATGTGTTAATATCCCTGAAAAAATATTGCCATTCAAAATTATTGCCATATGTTTGCGGTGATATTAAGGCGTGGAACCTGTGGGGGATACCCCCGCAAACCCTGTATTATTTTAAAAGGAGTGGGGTACACCCCCGCAACTCCCGCTCCCAAAAAACCCTAATATTATCCCCACTAAAAATATCGCCTATGGCCGTTCCCGACGACCATATATACGGAAATATTTTTGGTGGGGATAATATTACCTGATACCTTTATTTTTACCTACTTTTTGGCCGTTTAAAAAAAAACTACTGGATGGAATTTCCACCAAATTTACAAAAGCATGCTTTCGGAACCAATTCACCGCTCCTGCCGCAAATTTGGTGAAAGTCCATCCAGTAGTGTGTGCTCTAGGCGTGAGCAAAACATTTTTCCCATTGCATCTATGACCCCCTCAATAATTTTGTCCCCACCCCCCTGCACGAAACCTCACCAAGCCTCGCAGAATCAATCTGGCAGGGCTATGTACCTTTTTTGCAAAGTTTCATGAGGATTCGTCCGGGGGGGGGTGAAGTTATAAGCCGCCCAAAAACTGTTCTTCATATGGGTTGAGCACCTTAACCATTACTACAGGGTCGCTACTGCAGGCCATGTAATATATATTATGTCTACACGGGCACCGCACTATAGTTGAGTATTGAGTTTAATAGGAAACCCAAAAATGCATTGCTAATGACATTTGACTTGTGTGATGGATTTGGCTGACATTTTCCATAGAAATTTCTGCTGTCGGGCCCTCCCAGACTGGACATTTTGGGAAAGATTTGTTTAAAGATAAAAAAACTTAGTAGGAAAGTTAAAAAACACTGTTTCAGATATCATTTTGGGAGATGGGGCGACCCCTTCTCTGTCAAATATTTTAAAAACTGCTGGATGCAATAACCCCAGACACCCGTCCAGAAATCGAGTCAAGGCTGCATGCCCAAGTGGTTTCGTAGCCTGGCCCAATCCCTCCCAGCAGTTTTGACTGCGTGCTTGAGCAAAAATTTGACTTTTAAGTCCACTTTTTGCTGAAGCCCACAGCCAAAACTGCTGGACGGAATTGTACCAGGTATGAAACAACTGGATTTCCTGAAGGGGGACTGTCCAGTAGTTTTCATAATATTTGACAGAGAAGGGGTTGCCCCCTTCTCCCAAAATTATAGTGATATCTCCCATGGTGCTTTGCAGCAGATAGGCTGACAAGATTTTCAACATGAAAAAGTAACAGTTTGGGCCTCATTACACGGTAGGCGGTGTTAGCGCCATGGCTCATGCCGGTAAAATACCGGCACCGCCTTGGTGGAAAGGGGATTTACCGCCCCATTCCAAGGTTGGAGGGGCGGTAAATCCCCCTTCCACCATTGCCCTTCCCCATTCCCATTTCTGCCCCATAGGGCTCTATGGGAATGGGGAAGGCGCTAATTACGGCACCGCAATTTTGCGGTGCCGTAATTAGCTCCGAGGTCCCTTTGCGGGTTGGATTTTAACGCCTGCAAAAAGCAGGCGTTAAATCCCCCAACACGCAAAGGGACCTCGTAGTAAGGCGGTAAGGATTTACCGGTACCAGTATTTTACCGGTACCGGTAAATCCTTACCGCCATCCGTGTAATGAGGCCCTTTGTCCCCAAAATTCTATTGCTAATAACTTTTGACTTGCAGTATGGATTATGTTAGAGAAAAAGTCACATGTTTGCTCAAGCGCACAGCCAAAACTGCTGGACGGAATTGGACAAGGTACAAAACAACTTGGGCATGACGCATTGACTAGATTTCTGGAGGCAGGTCTGGCGTTATTGACTTCATTTTCTTGACTGGTTTGGGGTACATCCATCCAGTAGTTTTAAAAATATGCCTCACAGGTTCTGTAGACAGACATGATAACACTGTCATTAATTGTTGAAAATCAATGATCCTGTAGGTCCCGGTTCTGAGTCGCTTATCATTTGATGTGCTTTGCACTCTGAAATAAACTGCACTGAGAATGGGCACATGTGGCTGGTTTACACACCGTGGAGCAGACATGGAGGGGAGGAAAGAGTTGGTGTGCTGCAGCATACTTAGACCGTCTGTGTGCTTTTCCCACATATCACCTCACCCTGGCACGGTGCAGTGCGTTGCGGTGCAAATATTTCAGAACTGGTGTGTTATAGGGCATCGAAACATGGTTTTCAAGGTCATTTATGGACCTCAGAGTTTTGTTTCTGGCGTTGAGATGCTTAAAATGAGATTTGTTTGGTCCTTCTGCGACCACATTGATGTTTTTCTGATTTGATGTGTTGCAGAGCAAATACCTCAGAAAAGTTGTGTCCTGTGGCCTTAAAACATGGTTTTTGCAGTTCCAAAAGTACCTCATGTTTTGCCCTTGCATCAAAACACTAGAAATAATGGCCACCTTGATGATTCACCTCTTCCAGGCAACTGTTTCATGTCTGCAGGGACTGAAATCCATAGAGGGGGTGGGGTGTCCACATGTAAAGTAGATAGCCACTAACGTCCCGAGGGTCCCCACAGGTAACTATGCAAAATGTGGTGCATGTTGGTGGAACGGTGTGGAATTATATAAGGAACCAACAAACATACAAACAGATATTCAGTTATATATATTCAGTAAAAAAACTTTGTTAAAGGGACGTTATGGTTAAGTTGCGCTACTAAAAACCTATGAAATTCAGTAAAAAAAACTTTGTTCAAGGGACGTTATGGTTCCAAGTAAAACCGAAAAGCCCCTGAAATTCGCCAGTTATTGTAAGCTAAGCAACCATAACTCGCGCCACCACTGTGCACTTCTAAGACTAACACCCAGGACATCAAAGATGACATCACAAAGGTAACTGATGACATCACATGTCTGGCCCCCCTTTTTTCCTTTACTGACATATCTAGGCCACATGGTCTTCTTCAGTAACAGTCAGGAACTAACTATTTAAAAGGTACTATATTTGTAGACTTATCCTTCAAGTATGTTCTTACAGTAATTCCCTTAGGGTCCAGTTACATCATATGAAACATATACATAGGGGAAGACACAGGCTTGAAAGACAGCAATCCTTTCTGTGCATGAAGATAATCAGTAGGGTTATCAGCACTTTCTGATAGTTCTGTTGTATTTTTATTACTGTACTTTCTCTGTATATGCTCAACTTTGTATACATTGTACTCACACTACTTTCCTTAGGGTCCAGTCACATCATGTGATGCATATACATAGTGTAAGTAGCAGCTTTTAAACAGAAAAATTATTTCTCTGCATAAAGATAATCAGTTAGGTTATGAACACTTTCTGCTACTACTGCTGCTTTTTTGCTTACTTCACTTTCCCTGTATATACTCATATTTGTTTGTGTTGTTGTCTCTTTGTGTTTTGTCTGTAATAATGCAATTATGCAGTAAGTGGGTTTTCTTAGCTACTTATCACATGTTTCACGGTACGGAAAACTCTAATAAGAAAGCAGTTATCATTTCACTATTCAACATGGCAAGATTATGAATATTGCACTTCCATCATGTATGCTGCACACAATGCCTATGTTTCTACATGAGTAGCTTAGTATAATGGATAGAACTTAGTAATAGAATGCTATTTATATCAATGCATTGCTTAATGCACTAATTAGCACATGATATTTATTCCAATGATCCTTGACACTTTTTTGTCAACATTATAATAATTTTGTACAGAATTTTCATGAAAAGTAAATGCACATGTGATGTCATCATTGATGTCCTGGGTGTTAGTCTTAGCAGTGCACGGTGGTGGCACGAGTTATAGTTGCTTAGCTTACCATAACTGGCAAATTTCAGGGGTTTTTCGGTTTAACTTGAAACCATAACGTCCCTTTAACAACATTTTTTTACTGAACTTCATAGGTTTTTAGTAGCGCAACTTAACCATAACGTCCCTTTAACAAAGTTTTTTTACTGATTTTCATATGTTTTTAGTAGCGCAACTTAACCATAACGTCCCTTTAACAAAGTTTTTTTACTGAATTTCATAGGTTTTAGTAGCGCAACTTAACCATTACCTCCCTTTAGCAAAGTTTTTTTTTACTGATATACATTTTCATAGTGTGAATTTGATAGATGTTTACTACGATTCCCTTACTTTATATACATGTAACATCAAACATACCGAACACCCCGCTAATGATTTTGATGTCCGCGGACGGTCACGGACGACATCAACACTACCCAAACACTAAGGGGGTATCTAAAATTGTTCTATCGTACCATAGAAACACTGCACAAGTTCAAAAAGCAGCACATAAACACATCATATATAATAATAAATAAGCAGTGGAACCTACATATTTAACACATCAACCATCCATTTAAATACCATATGTAATAAAATGGATTATACCATAACAAAAAAGATATGCCTCCAAAATAATTACCTCATACAAACTGCACATCTGTAATCAACAGTAGACCTACACAACACTACAAATACAATTTACCAGAAACCAGTAAGTAAACTTCATTTCTCTTACATATTTCTACATTTTTTGTATGAGGTAAACTACAATTAATATATTTTTGTTTTTCACACAGAAATGTGCAGTACTTTGGAGTGGCTTGAGGACAATTTTCCACGTGAGAAAATGTCTGAAGACAGTGATAATAATGGTAGACACTTCTCTATATAAGCAAATTAATAATCATTACTTTATGTGTACTTAACATATATATATATATTTATTTTTAACAGACCATACAAACGTTGAAAATATTACACCAAAAGACACATTGGAAAAGACTCTGCAACGCATGGAACAGAAAATAGACATGCTCAAGGAAAATTTCAATGGTTTGAAACAGTTAGTGGAGGACCACATAAAAGAAAAAAATAAGTACCATTGTCCCACCTGTACCTGTGCCCCCTCTCCATGTCCCAGTGAACTATCCCCAAACCCTCAACCAACACCAAGATAAACGTTTTGATGAGACTTCCATCCCTTCATCCCCTCCCATCCATCTTCTCCAAACCCCTAATTCCCCTGTATTTGTATCAGTTTCTGCTTCCCCCTCTCTTTCATAAATTGTGTATATGTATATAATAAAAAAATGTTATGTTTCTTTTAATGAAATTCTCTGTGTGTTATTTTTTTTAAAGAGCAGTTAAAATGTCTGCGGACAGCGCGCCTGTCCGGCCTGTCCGTAATTAACAAAATGTGGATCCCCTAAGGACACTACACCTGTCCGTACCATTCGCAACCAAGATGGAACTGTTCTTAGAACACACCAGCTGTCTGGGATGTCCGTAAATGAACAAAATGGGGGTGTCCTAAGGACACTATACCTCTCCGTACTGTACGCAACCAAGATGGAACTGTTCGTAGAACACGCGCAGTGTGCGGGATGTCCGTAGTCAAACAAAATGGAGGTGCCTAAGGACACTATACCTGGCCGTACAGTCTGCAGAATATCTACGCACATGCGCACCACACCCGTAAGTCCTGCGAACATCGCGCCTGTCCGTAACTGTCCATCTAACTTGTGTCGCACTTTGAATTAGTTTCAGGACCTGAACACTGTCCGTAGAAAACTTGCGCACATGCGCACAACTGTTTCTGTGCATTTGGTGTCCTGCGGACACCCGTTCCCTTCGCAGACATGTTCCCGACGTCATCATGTGACCGCACCCATGCTGAGCGTGTGTCCTAATTTAACTTAACTCTGTCCGGTTCCCCAACATTTTAAAAGAACTTATTCAGACAATCCAAATGATTTTACAGTAAGAATTCAGCATTTCACATGTCCCAGAAAATTGCCCTGACTTTCCACATACTTTTTGTAACTTTTTTAACGCTTTTGAGTGTTCGATGTTCCCAAACCCTCCACCACCACCACCTCCCCAAGGCCCTGCAGAGGAGAACACGCGTGAGGATGAAGAGAACGAGGATGAAGAGAATGAGGTCGAGGAACTCCCTACTACCAGCACTCGCCGGGAGTCTTGGGTGTGGCGCTTGTTTACCGTTTATGGTAACGTACCAAATGCACGTGCGAACAAGGTCACCTGTAACCAGTGCAAATTGGTGCTGAGTCGTGGGAGACGTGGTTTGTACAGCTTTGGTACGACATCCATGAAGCGACACCTAATTTCGTTCCACAGTGAGGACATTCGCAAGGTTGAACCTTGTGATAAACGTAGTACGTTGAGTTCCTCTACAGCATCCTCCGTTTCCGTTCCTCTCACTACAAGAGACACTCCTATGGGAGAGCGCATCCCTCCAGCTGCTTCACAGGCCATTCGCGATGCTGTTGACCCTTACCTTTCGAGGGTCACAATATTGTGTATGTACAGAGATGCAGTACTCTGCAGGGGGGAGAGTCTTCAAAGTGCTTTCGAGACTACGGTCACGGACCACCAGAAGACCTGCTACCTACCTAAATAAGGCCCACCCTACATCTTCCTCTCTCCACCTGCCCTTTCTTATCCCTGTGGTTGGTGTCCCTTCCTTACCCTCCTTTCCTCTCCTCTCCTAGTGTGTCATGTGTAAAAAAGCACAAAATATATAAAACAACAAAAATCCAAAAAAAGGCTCTTTTCAGAGCCGCCTTTCACAGTTTAAAAATAGAAGTGTCAAATAAACAGTGCAGGGCCCTGTGTATTTTTTGAAAGTCCGCGGACAGTCCAAGGACAGATAACATTTTGGGGTGCTGCCCTAGCAAAACCAATGCACTTTTCTCTGGGAGGAAGTGGTGGCTCTGAAAAGAGCCTTTTGGTGGTGATAGTGTGTGTTTGAAAAACTTGGAATCGTCAACATCTACTGCAAAATAGATGACTATAATTCCAAAAAAGATCACAATGCATTTTGTACATTTCTCAACAAAATCTGATTGCCAGCATATATAAGATGGACTCCATCTCTGCGAAAAATATATGGGCTATGAAACATAATATTTTCATTGTGAAAAGAGGACATGCCAACATCTCTTAGAAAGGCACAAACAGCCTTATTCGCATTGCGCCTCGCTTTCTCCAATTGTGGACCAAATGAAGAAGAACGCAGCCACATTTGTCTTTGCGCAATACGAGAAAAAATTACTTGGGAATTTGGAAACATGTCCATGACCTTCTCAAGTCCTTCTTTCATTGCAAATTGCAAAGAATTTCCAGACACATGTCCTAAAATGTTCCCTCCATAATGATGGATGATGCTCTGTCTCCAAAGTAGCACAGAGAGGCACCAAGTACAGCCACTTCATTTCACGCAATCCATGCCTGTGCACTTCCACATGAGGGAATCCAAGATCTGCAGCTACTCCACAACGTTCTGCATGCATCTCCAACCAATGTATCCATGAGTCTCCCAACATCCAGATAATCTGTTTTCGAAAAACACACAGCCATAGCTATCTGTTGTTCTCTCAGGAAAAATATGTTCTCACAAAATCTCTCCTTACACAACACACCCACTAAACTTTATTGACCAATCCCTAGCTCCGCTCATTCTCATTTGCATGCCTCTCCAGCCCAGAATCCTTGTATGTAATATACGCTGTCCGCAGACTACCGCCATGTCCGCGGACATATCGAAAATCTGAGCGTGGTGAATGTACATTTAAATAGAGTGCCCCTTTGAGATGGGCTCTGAAAAGAGCCTTTTTTTTGGGTTTTTTTGAAGATGCCTCACAGACACCTGTTATTTTGTATTTTTATTGGGGGTTTTTCTTCTTAATTTACAACTAAAATCTTCACATAACCTTCTCCAAAGCAACCCTTACATTCCAAAACAGCATGGCATTTCCCAAAAAAGATAAAGAAACACCATCTTCTTCAAAATAAACAGCATTACTCGAATCAATATTCTCATTGTTACAGAAAAATATACCAGCTCTAAGCATGAAAGCATGCATGCCTCGATTGATTACACATCTAGCAATGTTTTGCTGAGGACAAAAAACAGAACTATTGTCCCATATTGCCATAGTTAGTAATCCAGAAAAAATTACTTTCGCATTTGGAAGGATGTTCATTATTCCTTGAACCAACTGTTCCAAATCTGCCAACAAAGTAGGGGCACTCAGGTAGCCCAAATGGGAAACACCATAGTGCAAAACTACCAGATGAGGACTGTTCATCCTACGCATATCTTCACAACTTTGGAGAATTACCTCTACATTGCAATCAGGCACTGCGCTCCACACCACCTCCACTCCTTTAACATCAAAATTGTTTGCCACATGCCTGCATTGAGAATACTGCTGTAAACCATGGACAAACATATCTCCAAGCACCAACACTCTGACTTTCTCCACCTCTGCTATCTTCACTACACACACTCTGTTTCTACACAAATCCACAAAGTCAACATCTGATTGGCTGATTCCTACAGTCCCTTTCCATACTGGATTTGCTGAAAACCCCGGATGTGGCACACCCTACCCGCGGAAAGCCGCGGTGGCCGCGCGGCACATTACTCTTAGCCAGCTCTTCGACCCTTTCCACATCACTCTCGGTGCCATTCCCTCATTGGATACAGCTAAGCAGTCACACAACCATCCACCAATCACATCCAAGACCTCTACATCTAACTCCATCATCAGAGTTCTGCACTTCAAATGTACTGTTGATCACTCTGAGTACAAGTCTCATATCATTGCAAAGCACCTACTACAAAAACTACTGTACAAGTCTCGAAGATTTCTACTTACAGCTTCATGCATATCCACATGCATGAATACAAACTACAGGTATGCATATTTTATTCAGAGTACATGTACAACTCTTATGAATCCATACAGAGTAATGCTACTAAACCTGCATAGCCTATATATACATGCCAACGCTCCTTATTTAAGCACGAGACTCCTGACTTTTCATATAAAAATCACACTATTTTTTACTGTGTCCCGCATAACCTATACATACATGCCATACCTCCCAATGTGGGCGCGAGCCTCACGATTTTTCATTGACAAATCGCACAATTTTTTACTTTCTCCCGCCGAAATTAATGCTAATCCTAATACAATCATATGAGAAAAATAAATGTTTCTGATTGCTGTGCTGAAATCTCCATCTCTGGGGCTCCCGATTGTTGGCATGTCTACCTATAAAATGAACTTATTGAAATGTTTCCCATCTACTATAATCAACTATCACTTCCAAACCTGCCTGCTATCTACAACACAGCTTTAAAAAAACAAGTGAGTTTCATGTACTTAAAATTTTACTCATTTGCAAAGCATGTTGAACGAACATATTGTAAATAAAATATAAATGCTGCACATAGTCAAATGAAACGCATGCATAAACTATGTTCAGGTATCAAACAAGAATACTACCACAAAACATAAAAATCAATGTCTACATTAACATCAGTGCTATGAACACACAAAATTACTAACTTCTTTCTTTTACAATTGCAGTGAAGACCACCCTCCTGAAAATCAGCAGCATCTAAACTACGAACAACATATCCGAACAAACCTGCTCATTCCACAATAAAAGAGTAAGTACAATACTACCTTAATATTCTTACTGTTCCTCAAAGAAACTGTGTGGTTCATTCATGCAATTTGCGCACAAAAAAAACAGCGATTTCTGAACCATTCTGCCCACAAATCCCTATTTATTAAACAGAGATTAGCATGCAGAATGGCACAAAAATCCCTGTTTTTTTGAAACACAAATAACATACTCAACCCTTCGAATGTTAGTACTACAAAGCAAAGAACTGTTTTATTATTATACCATTACGTTTACTATTAATGCTTCTCCTCACCACTAGCTCACTTTCTACTCTCATCTGAACCGCAGTGTAGTAACACACAAATAGAAGAATAGCCTTCCCAACTCATTGTAACTGCCCAATGCACAATCACACACCACCACATACATCTTTCCCATCATACTCACACACTCATGCACACAGCACACATACATTGCAAAACAGAACAACCGATACCTTCTTTTTTTTTCAACAGACCCCAAAGAATGCCTACCAAAAAGCAAGTCCATAGAAAGCAACGCAGAAATAGAGCAAATGAAAAAAAAGTGTCAAAAATAAGCATCCATCTATACCAGAGTTTGTACAAAACGTTCAAACAAAACAGCTAATACAGTCATTTAGCAAAACAAAACAAGCTTCTAGTACAGAAACTTTGCCTCCTTTTCAAAATGTAAAATGAAACAAAAAATGCTTAACAAGAATTCGGCTACCACTACTGCTAAAACTGCTCCTATAAATCTTGATATACTAGCAATTAATCATACCAAAAAAAGTATTTTAGCAAAAATATTCCACCACAGAATCCTTCAGATCTTATAAAAACAGTAGAGAAATCATGCACAACCCTTAAAACCTACCGCAGAAAATTAATCCTAGAAGCACTCGTAGATAGTGCAATCCTTCTCAAAAGGAAGTTATTTATTTTAGTTTTAGACAGGATGAAACCACTAACAAAACTAACTACTAAACTACAAAAAAACTTCTCAATGAACGGAATGGCAACAAAAATAACCTCTTAAATATCTGTTCAGGTGAATGGAGTCACACCACAACCACAGAACCATATTTTAATGAAGAAGCATACAAACAAAACCAAACAAACACAATTGCAAAAGCACCTTTCATGATATCAAAATTATATCAACACATCATTCAACTATAATAAATTGATTGAGATTGATTGATATTTTATTTCTATTGCGCTCATACACAAGTGTTTCAGAGCGCGACCAGGCAGGGAAAGGGAACAGGGGAGAACAAAAACAACGATCTTACTAGGCCCAGTGACATTGAGAACGTGCAAGTGCAGGGTAGAAGGAGAAGGGGGAGAAGTGCATGGAAGGGGAACAAAAGGAGAGTGTGGAGCGAGAAGGAAAAAAACAAAAAAATATAATAAAATAATAAATAAAAAGGCAACAAATAATGGGAGTGCAGCCAGCAAGTGGCAAGTGCTGGGTTTATGGCAGCAGGCCGTGTAGGTCTGAAAGTGCAGGAAGAAAAGGGGAGGGTTGTATGGGTACAGATACAGACCCCAGCGCAGGTGGTGGCCCGTAGGCAGTGCGTCAGGGCGGCAAGATGAGCAGGTACCTGGGCCCAGAGGACAGAGGGTGGCCAGGTGCATGGTGCCGAGGCAGAGCAAAATCAACAGGTGAGAGGGGAGGAGAAGGCAGAAGCAAAGAGGAAGGTTTTGAGGTGCTTCCAGAACCGGAGATGGTTCTCCTCAAGTTGTAGAGTGGCAGGGAGGCTGTTCCAGGGGGAGGCCCCAGCCGAAGACAGAGATCTACCCCCAGCTCGTTTCTTTGAGAAACAACTAACCCTGAGGGAGTTAGAGGTAGAGGAGCGGAGTGCTCGAGATGGGAGGTTTTTGCGGAGGGATAGCTGAAGGTATGTTGGACCCAGGCCCCAGAAAGCCTTGTGGACAATGCAGAGGGTTTTGAATGTAATCCTTGCATCCACAGGGAGCCAATGGAGAGATTTCAGAGCTGGAGAGATATGATCCCAGGGCTTGAGGCCAAGGACAAGTCTTGCAGTCCTGTTCTGGATAAGTTGTAAAAGGCAGAGAGTAGAGGCAGGTAGATTAAGAAAGAGGCTGTTGCAATAGTCCAGCTTAGAGAGAACCAGAGCTTGGGAGACAGTGAGATTCTGGGGGAATGAGAGGAAAGGAAGAATACCTCTGAGGAGGTACAGTAGGAGGTTTGACTTTTTTGATACATCAGCGATGTGGGCAGAGAAGGAGAGTGTGGAATCAAAGGTGACACCAAGGTTCTTAGCCTCGCAGGTGGGGATAGGAGGCGGGCCAAGGGAGGCTGGCCAGAGAGTGAGGGGAAAGGAAGGTGATGGTGTGCCAATGAGGAGGATCTCTGTCTTGCTGGCATTAAGACAAAGATTGTTGGCGGCACACCAATCTTGGATGGCAGTTAGGCAATCAGTGATGAGAGAGGTGGAGGAGGTGGCCGAGGGCAGCCTGAAAATGAGTTGAGTGTCGTCTGCGTAGCACTGGAAGTTTGCGCAGAAAATGGCAATACAGGGGGCGAGAGATGCCAGGTATTGGTTGAAAAGCCAGGGCGAGAGTTTAGGCCCTTGGGGAACACCACAGGTGGAGAGGAAGACAGATGATAGGAAGGACCCAAGTTGGACCTGGGAGGGTCGATCAGAGAGGAAAGAGGTCAGCCAGAGCCTGATCGGTGATGCCCAAGTTATCCCGGAGACGGTTGAGCAGGATGGTATGGTTGACCGTGTCGAAGGCAGAGGAGAGATCAAGTAGGATGAGTACAGAGGGAATGCTGGAGTCAAGGTTGGAAAGCAGATCTTCACGGATGTTCAGGAGAGCAGTTTCCGTGCTTCTGCCAGATCTGAAGCCAGACTGATGGTCATGGAGACAGCCAACAGAATCAGAATGAAGGTTTAGCTGAGAGATCACCAGCTTTTCAAGGAGTTTGCCTAAGAAGGGGGTAATGGAAATTGGGCGATAGTTGGCCGGACAAGAGGGATTCGCTGTGGGTTTCTTGAGGAGAGGATGCACAAGGGAGTGCTTAAGAGGGGAGGGGAAGGATCCTGAGGCAAAGGAGTGGTTGCAGAAGTTGGCAAGGGCTGGAGTAAGGGTATCAATGTGGTCCTTGAGAGTTTTAGAGGAACAGGTATGAACCTGTTTTGACGAGGCTTTCATAGATCGGACTTGTCTGGCGACCTCAACAGGGGAGAAGAGAGGAAAGGAAGAGAATGAGGGTGGGGGGTGGCTGGAGGATGGTCAGTGAGTACCGACAGAGAGGGGAGAAGAGAGGGGGTGGAGGAGAGTGTGGACAGGATGTCCTGGGTTTTTGAGATAAAGTGTGAGGCCAGGGCATTGCAAAGAGCTTGAGAGGCAAGGGGAGGGGTAGAGACTTCAGCAGGGTTGGCCAACTCCTTACAAATTTTAAAGAGTTCGGCCGAGCTGTTAGATGCCGCAGAGGCACGGGCTTGATTGTGGACTCTCTTCTTGGTACGGACGGAGAGAGGGTATTGCCTTTGGAGAAGGCAACAGGCCAGTTTGTCATAGGATGAGCAGGAATCCCTCCATTTTCTCTCAGCCGCCCTACACCTACGTTTAAGTGTAGCTAGGTCGGAGTCATACCAGGAATTGCACTTGGCTTTGGACTTCAGGCGGATCCTCATGACAGGGGCAAGACCATCAAGAGTATCAGAAATAGAAGAATAGAGAGAAGACAGGGCTGTTTCAGTGTGTGAGTCAGCCAGAAGAAGAGGGGGTGGGGAGAAGGTGGAAGCAAAAGCCTCGTCTGACACATGCTTCATGAGCCGGATGTTCAGGAAGGTAGGCAGCAATGTTGGGTTAGGCTTGGCTTGGGGGGGAAGAGAGAGAGATGAGAGGAGAGGAGGTAGTGGTCACTCCAGGAGAGAGGAATAGAGAGAGGGATAGATAGGGGGAGGCTAGAGGAGATCAAGACATCAAGTGTGTGCCCTGTAGAGTGCGTTGGACCAGATGGGAGGATAGAGAGGGTGACAGAATCACAGAGGTCGCGAAAGAGCAATGTTGAGGGACAGGGAAAATCAAGGTGAATGTTGAGGTCACCAAGGAGGAGGAGTTGAGTGGTTGAGGCCAGGAGAGAGGAGGAGAGGTCAGCCACTCAGAGAGAAAAGAGGTGATTTGACCAGGGGGCCGGTAGAGAGTGGCAACAGTAAGAGTGGATAGGAGAGATTGAGAGCCTGCAGACGAGGCATTCGAAAGAGGAGTAGATCTGAGTGGGAATTATAGTGGCAGGAATCCACTCAGGAAAGATCAAGGCTACACCCCCTCTAGGGCGAGTGGATCTGGGTGCGGAGAGGATCTTGTAGCCATCAGGGAGCAGGGTGTCAAATCTTGTGACAGAGCTGGCCGTGAACCATGTCTCTGTAAGACCAACAACGTCAAGGTCAAGTTCTTCAAGGAGGTGGCAGATGTCAGAGGAGTGTTTGACAGCAGATCGAGAGTTGAGAGTGGCAAGATGAATAAGGTTGCCGGCCTTAAATACCTTCCGGGGAGGGGAACAAATCAAAGGTACGCCCTGCAGAGTTGTGGAGGTAGCCAGAAGATGGGCAGAGGAGGGAAGAGTGGGCAAGGTAGCCAAGGAATGAGAGGAGGGGACAGCCGGAGAAGAAAGGAAGTTGATGAGGCGAGGGAAACGCCTATCTAAGAGGAGGAGATTCGCCTGGGGACCTTGGACCATGACAGTGCCATTTAGGTAGATGTTAAGGATGACTCTGGAGGAGTCAAAAGAAGCCATGAGGATTTCCGAGCGAGTGCCACCATTTATGGGAGAGGAGGAGACAGGACAGAGCACAAAGATCATAAGGGGAGTCCATAGAGCAAGCAAAGGAAAAACAAAGAGGATGTCGGTGAGGGTCTGTCTTGAAGAGGCGCTGGTATAGGTATCAGCAATAGGGAGGCCAGGGTTGGAGGCCAAGATATCCTTTTTAAACTTCTTCTTTCCAGACTTAGTGAGAAGGGAAGGATAGTTGATAGAGAAGCAGTTGGAAAAGATGGGAGAAACAGACAACGCCATGAGTATGAAGAGAGGAGGCAGGGGGAGGAGAAAGCAGGTGCAGAGGTATGGAACAGTCACTGGGCTAGCAGGATTACAATCAATGAGCAAGGTTAAATGCAGAATTACACCCAAGTTTGACTTTCAAGTTAAATGCAGAATTAAACCCAAGTTTGACTTTCAAGTTAAATGCAAAATACAACCCAAGTTTGACTTTCAAGTTAAATGCAAAATACAACCCAAGTTTGACTTTCAAGTTAAGTGCAAAATACAACCCAAGTTTGACTTTTAAGTTAAATGCAAAATACACCCAAGTTTGCCTTTCAAGTTAAATGCAGAATACACCCAAGTTTGCCTTTCAAGTTAAATGCAGAACACACCCAAGTTTGACTTTCATGTTAAATGCAAAATACACCCAAGGTTGACTTTCAAGTTAAATGCAAAATACAACCCAAGTTTGACTTTCAAGTTAAATGCAAAATACAACCCAAGTTTGACTTTCAAGTTAAATGCAAAATACACCCAAGTTTGACTTTCAAGTTGAATGCAAAATACACCCAAGTTTGACTTTCAAGTTAAATGCAAAATACACCCAATCTAGTGTATAAACTGTACTATGGTAAAGGTCCTGCTTTAGAACTAGCCAATTTAAATAACACTCTTCTACATGGTACCCAAAGACCTACAAGAAGAAATCGACCGTATCCAGAGAAAATATTTTGGAAGTGAAAGCCACTTACAAAATGATATAGCTTTACAACAGACTACCAACAATTCTGCACATGGCATCCTTCTACTACACACATACAAAAAAGAAATACTAAAATTTAAAAGTACATCCGCTGAAGTACCAAACAATGTGTGTGTGTGTTGCCGCAGAACTTTTTACAAAAGTAACACAAAAACTATAGATGTACCATACAAAATAGAAGACAATGAAGATTCCAAATTGTTTGAATTAGCTCTCTACCTTGTAGCAGAAAACAAATACGAAATAAAGGACCCCTTAATACTTTGCAGTTACTGCACTACAAAACTTGACAACAACCAAACTCCTTCACGTGCTATCACAAATAACTTGGAATTATTCCCACTACCAAAACCCTTCCAACAACTCAATTTATATGAGAGCATCATAATTCAAACAGTGCACCCATTTCAAGCAATAATACGCCTTCAACCAAAAACAGCAAAATTACCTCCCTCTGAATTAGTGAAAGGCATTTGTGGCAAGGTAGTTTATTTACCATTAGATCTGAAAGAAAATGTGCACACTCTAGGAGTGCAACGTCCAGTAGAGCAATCTTTAATTGTCTTAGTAAATGGTGTACCAACAAAAGACAAAATATTTTGGCAACAACTCGTCGACTCACATAAAGTTAGACAAGCCTTGCAATATCTAAAAGTCAGTAATGAATACTACAAAGAAATTAATATTGAAGAAAACTTGAAGGAAACCACTGAACTAATTCAGTAGTCACCAGAAGCTGGTCAATTTGAGCTTCTAGATCCTGCTACAGTATCCAATACTTTAGACCATTATACAATTCATCCATTGCACTCTAATGACAAAGTAGAAGATGCACTAGAAACGTACCAAATGCGACAAACAAAAGGATCACCAATCAGCATATGGGAAAAAAGTATAGAAGCATGTGGTTTTCCTCTACTCTTTCCTATTGGCAAAGGAGGAAGGTACGATGATAGACCTATTCAAATAACAGCATCAAAATACTGCTCGTTACAGATGTATTCTGAAGATCCCAGATTTAGACAAAATGTGGAATACATATTCCACCTACTCTTTGAAAGTTAACTAGCAACTCTATGTTACGGAGTTGCACACACATTAAAATCAGGAACCCACTTTCAAAATATGTCAGCTACACAATTATTACAAAAAGTGCAACAAAAAGATGAGGTTTTACAATCAAGTATTACAAATCTATTACAAATCTATTAGCAAACATGTGTAGTACTAAAGAGTACTGGTTCCGACGTCATGGAGATATACGTTGTATGATAGGAAACCTTGGCCCACCCACTTGGTTTGTTACATTAACTTGTGCAGAATATGCATGGGAAGATTTACATGATTTCCTACGCATATCAAACCAAAACAAAACAAACATAGATATACTAACACCTGGAGAACTTTGCTCTCTAGATCCTGTTAATGTATCAAGATATTTCCTCCATCGTTTCATTTCTATGCTACACTTTATTTGCAATAAAACTGTTCCTCCCCTCGGAGAAGTGCAACTCTTCTTTTGGAGAAAAGAATACCAAACCAGAGGAGCACCACATACCTAAATGCTTTTATGGATTAAAGATGCTCCTAAATTTGGTCAGGACAGTGATGCCACTGTTTTGCAGTTCATCCAAAAATATGTCACCTGTGAAATCCCTTCACATCGAGACATAGTGACCTTCATGCACAAATTGTTCAATTTCAAAGACACAAATGTGGCAAATATTGTCCTCGCAAATACAAAAACAATGGGAAATACTACACCAAATGCTGCATTAGTTTCCCTAGACCAGTTACAGAAACAGGTGAAGTGAACAAATTCATGTCTTCAGTTAGACATAGTGTTAAAGGTAAATCACCTAAGAACACGTATTACATAAAAAGAACAGAAGAATCAAAATATATCAATGATTACAATGCAATCATTGCCCTCTTATGGAATGCAAACATAGGTGTGCAGTACATTGCAGACATTTCCACTGCAGTTGCACTATATGTTACAGCCTACTTAACAAAAGCAGAAAAAACAGAGCTTCAAGACCTCTGGAATGACCTATTATCAGACAAAACTATCTCAGAAATGGTACAGCTTAGGCATAAAAATGCTATCATAGAGAATGTGGCTCCTATGAAGCTGCAGATCGTTTAACCAGTACTGCTTTGTATGGAAAATCTGAAAATTTAGTATGGTTAAGTCTTGGTCCGGCTAAATCTAGAAAAAGAGTTCTCAAATCCTATGAGGACATAGAAACAATAGCCAAAAATGATCCCAACAGCCAAAACAATTTCCTAGACACATACTACCGGAACAGTAGTACCACTTTGGAAACCATGTGTCTATACCACAAAGCCCAAAACTTTTTATACTGAAATAATATAAAACCTGATTAACAAAAAGGTAGATATAGAGTGACAGATTGTGAAGGCAGCTTAGTGAAACTTACCAAACAAAGCTTAATTAATCATATCAAATTGTCATTAAAAACTCCTCAATAGAAAGAACTATATTACATGTCCCTGGTACAACTTTTTAAACCATGGAGAAAAGAAGAAGAGATACTAGATTACTATGACTCCTATGAAGACTCTTTCAAAGCAAATGAAGGCACTTTCACTGATGTAAACTTTACGCAGTACAAAACAGTGTTGCACAATGAACAGCAACACAAAGAAGAACTCCAGGCCCAACTAGAAAAGGACACTCCCGACAGTAGCCAACTTTCTGTAACAGGAAGCCAAGAACCACTGGCACAGCCACTAATAGCAAATGAGGCAGAATTAGCTATGACAGAAGTAGAAAACACCACGTGTCACTATGAAGAATATACAGAAGACTTAACTGTAGTACAATCAAAACTAAACAAAGAGCAGCACACAATTTTTGAAGAAGTAATAAAAGAAATTGCACATGTTGTACAACATGAAAATAAAGAATGCACCTGCCAAAATTACAAACCTATACTCTTATACGTCAGTGGTGAAGCTGGTTCAGGCAAAACATTCTTAATCAAAATCATCAGCAAGTTCCTTCAACAATTGACAAACAACAATCTGTCAGCTGTTGTAACTGCCCCCACAGTTTTACCTGCCTACAACATAGGCGCTGTCACTTTACACCAATTACTACTCCTTCCAGTAGAACACCAAAACAAGTTAGACTATTACAAACTTTCTACAGAAGCTGCAATGGAACTACGCAGAGTGTTAAAACAAATGAAAATGCTACTAATAGATGAAGTGAGCATGGTCTCTACCCTAATGTTGGCTTTGATTCACCTCAGATTGCAAGAAGTACTTAAAACAAACTACGAAGAGCTGTTTGGAGGAAAACACATTATTGTTTTCGGAGATCTTCTTCAATTGACACCAGTGAAAGGTGAACCTATTTTTAAAACCTAAGGACACAAATTCTGCCGTAAAACTGTTGGCAGAATAGGAAATGTCAACCTTTGGCAACATTTCCAATACAGAGATTTAACAGAAAACATGTGCCAATCTGCAGACCTCACTTACGCCAACATTAGAGTTGGTGCACTATCTCAAGAAGCAATATTAAAAACCCAGCACATCCATGCACTTTATGGCGATAACTCATGTGCTACTGATGTTACGGAACAATTAGCGCACAAAAATGTCAATTGTATGTCTTTAATGCCAACTCCTGCAAGCTGTTCCAAATTCAATGAAACAATGTTGAAAAAAGAAATGCAACCAATAATTGAAATTTGCTCCACAGACAAACTGGACGTACATGGTATGACACTACCCATGTGTCAACAAGCCACAACAATACTAAATACCTTTGAAAATTCTATCTCCAACACAGCTGGTTTGGACAAAACATCAAAATTATCCTTAAACTGTAAAGTAATGCTTAAACGTAACCATGACGTGGAGCAAGGACTAGTTAATGGAGCACTTGGTAGAGTTGTTGGCTTTCAAACATACCCACGTGACAACAACATTCAGTTTGTAAATATTTTCTTTGACAAAGTTTCAGAAGTAAAAAGGATAGGGCGCTCAACAGCTCGATTCCTTCTCTTCAAAGACATGTATGTACGCAGAGAACAATTTTCTCTAACTCTAGCATATGCAGTCATCATTCATAAATCACAAGGTCTTACCCTTGACAAAGCATTGATAGATATTGGTAACACAGTCTTTAAAGAAGGCATGAGCTATGTAGCACTATCACGCTTACGTACACTTGACGGTCTATTTCTAATCAACTTTGATGCAAGTAAAGTAAGCGCTGATATTCCTTGAATTTTAGAATACAATAGACTACGTTCAATATACACCCCATCTAAAAACATATTGTGTTCAACAAAAAGGAAGGCGTTGTAAAAGAAAACTAATTCAAACAGAAATGCAACAGGATTTGACTGCAAATCCTCCAAAGTGAGTAAAAGAAGCTAATACTTCATCAATTACCACAACCAAAGAAGAACCTATTACTCAAAGTAACTCAGGTACTTCTTCAAAAAAGCAACACACACCCCGAAAAAATTACTTGGACACAGAACTCTCTGGTCCATTCAAATTTTCAAATATAACTGGTGTAAGTTGCTATGCAAATGTAGCAATGAATATTCTATTTCTATTGCCACCAATTGTTGACAACATTTACTTACACAGTACAGACCAATTGTGTTTGCAAATGTTAGTCCTTCAAAGAAACGCTACAAACGATCCTGACAACACGTATAGTGTTAATGGAATAAGACAAGAATTGGACTACTGTGCTGGAATGGTGAAATTCACTATAAACTCACAAGAAGATCCACAAGAATTTCTAATGTACTTACTACAAGTACTGGAAAACAAAAACATACCTATAAATGAAATCTTCCAGATTTCATATATTTGGAAACATGCATGCACTCTCTGCAACAATGTGACACAGGAACAAATCCCTAATGAGTGCTTCGTGTATGTATCCATACCTAATTGTGAATCCGTTCCATTTCAGCAACTTGTACAAAATGTAAACCATGGTAGATTATGTACTACCTGCAATTCAGATAATCGCTCCACCTTACCAATACAAATACAGAGGGCCTCATTACGACCCGGGCGGTAAGTAGCGGTCATTACCGGCATGGCGTAATTACCGCGTCCGTGCTGGCAATAGACCGCTAAAAGCGGCCCATTACGAGTTCGCGGGCACGAGCTTTGTGCCATGCCAGTAATTAACTCACCGCCATGCCGCAAAAGCCTGATAAATCCCACTTTCCTGCATCGATTGCAGTGGAAATAGCACCTCGGCAACCTAGCCATTGGCATTAGCGGTCACCGCTAATAGCGGTCACCTCAAATAGCAGTAACCGCTATTAGCGGTTACCGTAAATAAGCGGAACCGGAAGTAGCGTCATCGCACAGGAACGGGAAAGAGCACGGCAGCCATCTTTAAAAACACAATCCATTGCCATCCACCACAACCAGGAGCCATCTGACCCCCAGAACTCCCACACACCTCAACCAACACCAGTTTCATTTTAGGATCCCAAAAGTTGTCAAAAAAACTGGAGATCGGCTGCGCCAGGAGCGCTTCTCCAGAGAGGAGCTCACCATGTTGGCTGAAACACTGCAGGAGCATGCAGACGTGGTGTTTGGAAATGAAATGACCCGACCAACGCTGCATCATAAAAAGCAGATTTGGGAATGGTCGCCCAGAGGGTCAGTGCTGTCGGCACCACACCCTGCACACCAAAACAATGCTGCAAGCGATGGGACGACCTACGTCTACGCGTGAGAAGCATACTGTCGGCAAACCGAAACCTTGGGATGGCGACAGATGGAGGTGCAGAGTCGCCCCTAAAACTCCCTCCATGGGAGGAGATATGTGCCTCCACCATAGGCATCGAGTCAATAGAGGGAGTCGGGGACATGGAGAGAGGAGCCCCGTCATCAGCCGATGCAGGTAGGTGTCTCTAATCAAACAATGCCAATACCACCACGATGATGTCCAGATGAACTGACAGTGCAATGATGTATATCAGGGTACACCAGACACATAAGCACAAGACTGCCTACAGGCAGTGCAGAGCATCACCTTGTCCACATGCATGATGCACCCCATTTGTGTTGCAACCCAAATGCCTCCATGCATCACCCACCCATGAGTGAGACAACCTGTATGTCACTCCCCCAATGTGACTCATCTACCAATCCATATCAATGCAGCCACCCCAATACATGCTCAATGCCCGTAGACCCATCACTAACCCTCGCTCTCCTTTGGTCCCCCTCAGGCACACAATCAGACAGTGATGATGAGGACAAAGGTGCCACACCAGGGAAGAAGGCCAGGGCCGAGGAGGGAGAACACGGCCCTCCACTTCAAGGGGCATACGACAACCACCACGACATCAGAAGGCCAAGAGCACACCACAGGCTACAGCACCAATGTGCTCTATGTCCCCCACTATGGCGCCCACAACAGCCAGCATCACCCAAGTGTCGGCGGCAGAAGGGACTGCATCGGCTGCAAGCAGCACAATTGGCAAAACAGCTGCCACAGCAGCAATCTCTGATGACGAGGAAGGGGATGTGCTGCATGTTGCAACTCCCCCCTCTGCCCCCCTGCATACCCCACACCTGTCCCCATGCATCCTGCCCGACACCAGCATGCACAGCTGTCTCCGGCTAACTCAGGGTCAGCAACTCCCAGCCCCACCCCAACTGTGCCCGAGGAACACAGTATTTCGGGAACCCCTCAAACATCCACCCCAGCCACAAACACCCAAGTGGGGATCCAGGACATTGTAAGGTGCCAGCAGCAGCTCACTGGCCTCTTGACGCAGCACATTACTGAATGTGGTAGTGTAAGGGAGGACATCCGTGAATGTGCTGCTTCCCTGAAGTCAGCAATAGAGTCATCCTCAAACGACATATGTGCAGAACTGTCTGTAGTGTGGCACGTTCTGTCTGAGATGGTGGCAGCAATGCGGGACATGCGTCCATCCGAGCAACCAAGTACATCCTCAGCTGCTAGTTCCACCAGGACCAGCCCAGTGCGCAGGTCTGGTGGGAACATGCGCCGATCAGACAGGGGGGCACCTGGTGCTGGAAAAGGGGGCTGCCAGTAGGCACAGCATTGCATACTGGGGCCATGTGGTCCACTGGTGGACAGTACTGCAGGCTATGTGTTGGGGAGTTGAGGGGGAGGGAGATTGGGTGTGTTTGGGAGTTGAGGGGGGAGGGGGAGTGGGTGTGTTGGGGAGTTGAGGGGGGTGTGGGTGTGTTGGGGAGTTGAGGGGAGGGGGGAGTGGGTGTGTTGGGGAGTTGAGGGGGGAGGAGGGAGTGGGTGTGTTGGGGAGTTGAGGGGGGAGGAGGGAGTGGGTGTGTGGAGCGGAGGGCTTGTTCACTTAGTTATGCTTCTTCAATACACATTTTGGTTACTCATAATTCACATGTGTGGACATTGCTTATTGCATACGTGTGCTTTATTGGTTAACAGTCTACAGTGTCCATGTCCCTGACACAACCAGTGCCCCGAGTGCCATCTCCATGTAAGACCCCCAGTCCATGTGTGCTAGAAACATTGGTTGATCAGAGTCTGACGCATGGCACGTCCTTCCTGTGCATCGCTGCCTCCCTGAGGCGCTGCCCCATCCCCACCCTCCTCATCCTCTTTGTCATTTGTTTGCAGTTCAGCGTCAGGGGTCAGGGGCACATTCCGTCTGATGCACATATTGACGATCTTTGCCACCTTCTCATGGCGGTACAGGAGTGCCCCACCAGACCTGCTGAGGCAGCGAAACCGTGCCTTCAAGAGGCCAAATGTCTGCTCAATCACCACACGGGTTCGTGTATGGGCACGATTATAGTCCTCCTCGTGCCTGTTCTGTGTGTTCCGGACTGGGGTAAGGAGCCACCTCTTCAAGGGATAGCCTGCATCACCTACATGTGGGCAACAATGTATGTGTAAGTTATCACATCATATTTGACCTAATTAAGTGACACCATGGCATGCATTTATTTCTTAAATTCAACCCCATTTCCATGCATGAATGGAGACACACGATGTGACTGCTATGTGTGTATTCCTCTTATGGACTGGTTTGCATGCCATCAACTAGTGGGCGCAGGGGGGTCCAGTTCCTTGTGAGTGCTCATGCACTGTGTTAGTCTACAGCGGTTGTTTCTGTGATCTGGCAGAAGTCCAGTAATTTGCTTTCATCTTGGCACCGTTGATGTCAGCCTCATGATGATCTCACTACGCACAACAAATGGTGCCATGCAATTCAGTTGCGCCTCTGTGTCAGTGTAGTGGTGTATTGATGTGTTTGACCCTCATGTGACTCCTTTGTACGCAGTAATGGGGGACTGTCCTTTCAGTTGATGGTGTTTGGTGCTGTGTATTGCCTATAGTCATTGCTTGGAGCTGCATTTTGTTGAGGGGGATGCGGTCTAATTTGGTACAGATGGCTGTGGAATGGTTGTGACACTGCTTCATTTACATGGTACGGCTGCTTACATCTTGCATTATGTGGTCAGGTGTCAGCTCCAGTCTGGGCTGCTTTGGGGTATGAGCATGCTCCATTCCCTCTGGCACTGGCAGCCAGGTGAAATATGCATCTCTCCCCCCCCATCTCAGCCAGGTGAAGTATGCATCTATACCTCAATCACCTACCCACATCACATTTCCATGGGCATAACATGCGACTCACCGAGAAGCCAGTATCTCTGCCCTGCATGTCGCTCCATGTAGCGTGGTATCGTAGAGTTCCGCAGGACCATTGAATCATGGGTTGATCCGGGGAATCGGGCACAACAATGTGTGATGATCCTGTTCGAGTCACATACCATTTGCACGTTGATTGAGTAGGATAGCTTACGGTTGCGGTACGCTACTTCCATGGCATGTGGGACCACCAATTCCACATGGGTGCAGTCGATGGCGCCAATGCAACCAGGTATGCTGGCCAGTGAATGGAAACCTACTTTGGTGTTTGAGATCTCCTGGGCAGACCGTGGTAAGGAAATATGGTTGTCTGTGTGCTTGAGGAGGGCATCAAGCACTTGGTTCAGCGTACGTGAGAATAATGGTTGTGAAATGCCATGCAAGTGCCCCACTGTGTGCTGGTAGGTGCCTGTGGCCAGGAAGTGGAGCACAGACACTACCTTCAGTAGGGGTGGGATGGTGGTGCGTGTTTCAATCAGGCTGATAATGTCGTCATGTATCCTGTCCACACTGGTGGTGATGGTGTCCCGGTCCAGGTGGTACAGGGTGTGGATCTGCTCAGCGGTTAGGTTGAGTGGACTGGCTCTGTTGTGTGGGATTGGGGGCTGCCTGCGTGGTGCCACTGGCTGTGCTGGTGGGGCATGCTGGCCCTGCCTTGCCCTCCTTCTCCTCCTGCGTCTCCTCTGTGCTGCCTGTTGTTGTTGTTGTAGCACTTCCACTGCAATCAGGTCCTCCAGCCCCAGCATTGCCAGTAGTATTGGAATCATTGTGGAGTGTGACTGGGTGTGGGAAGGGGTGGGTGTGCTCCTTTTGCGCTTGCCCAGTCTGTATTGCCTCCACCTGTGCTGATTGTGTGCACCTGTGGCAGTTGGGAACACTGCACATGGCCGTTTACGGGTGGTCCGCGATGGCGGTATTTGCACCATGGCGGTAAGGTACTTTACAGCCTTCACAAGGGCGTTAATTGCATGTCCCCATGACTCGTAATGTTCCCCACTTTGCGCTATGCCTGTATTTACGGCATGGGTGGTCGCGTGCCCTAATAGCGCTTTATAAGGTCATAATCGGCCGGAGCGGTAAGCGATGCCGGTAATCCTTTACCGGCATCGTTATTCACTTACCGCCCGGGTGGTAATGAGGCCCATAGTAACTACGTAATACTAATGCTTCTACGTTACAATGCAAATGGTACCAAAAACAAATGCAAGCTGACTGGATTCACACATGGTCAAGTATCACTTGGTAAGAAAACCTTCACAACAATAGGTATAATCTACCACGCAGGAGCCACAACCAATGCAGGTCCTACACTGCATATATAAAAAAGAAATGTGGATGGATCGAATGTGATGATAGTACCATTACTCTAAAGCAGAGATTACCAGCAAATCTTACAAACGCTTATTTAATCTTCTTAAGACCAAAATTTAATAACTAATCTGTACTTAAACATTAACAAAAATTCAATTTAAAAAAACTATAAACTGTTAGAATACGCCAACAGGTATCTAACTGGCCCAAGATTCTATAACAGCCAAACAGATAAATGAATACCACTAAATTATAACTAAAATAGACAGTTAAACTACACCAACAGGTATCTAACTGCTCCAAAAATCTGCAATAAGCCACCAGATAGAACATTAACCAGAAACAACAAGTGAATACTGAAAACAAACAAAAGAATAGACTGTAGCATAACAAAAAAAGGCTTTTTTAATCCGACATAGATTTTTTTCCCACAGACCCAATGATTGGAAAAACAAACACAGAAACTGAGCAAATTGCACAGTACACTGGTTTGTAAACTAAATATGAGGGTAAAAAAGCTGAAATGTCTATTATGCAATGCAATAAGTCTTTATAAAATACATACACTAACATGCTCTTTTCTTTTATCACAGAAATTGAAAAAGAATAGGTACTGCAGTTACCAAACTCATACAAAAACATATCCAATCTCAACAAATCAAACAGTAAGTATATTCTAATCAAACACATAATTACTGCTGCATAACAGAACCATTGAACAAACATCTAACCATACACCACAATACAAAATGTTCACTTCCATGGATATGTTATACTACAGCGCTTGTTACCAAACTCTACAATCTTAATACCATGACGTAGCCAAAACATCACATACAAATCAAACAGTACAGAAACTGTAGATTTCAAACATTTAATATATATTTGATTCTATGGGTGTGATCTATGGGTGTGATATGCTGTGGTGGTTGTGGCCAGGGCCTAGAGTCTTGGGTGTATGGCCTATGGCCTACAGCCTGCGGCCTGCGGCCATGCACCCAAGACTGTAGGCCCTGGCCACAACCACTGCAGCATATCACACCCATGGTGGCTTATAACTCAGTATCACACCCATAGAATCAAACATTTTAACTGCGGCATATACTCAATTTGCACCCAAGACTCTAGGCCCTGCCTACAACCACCTGATGAATATTCGATTCTATGGGTGTGATCTATGGGTGTGATATGCTGCGGTGGTTGTGCCCAGTGCCTAGAGTCTTAGGTGTATGGCCTACGGCCTACGACTTGCGGCCATGCACCCAAGACTCTAGGCCCTGGCCACAACCACCGCAGCATATCACACCCATGGTGGCTTATTACTCAGTATCATACCCATAGAATCAAACATTTTAACTGTGGCATATACTCAATTTTAATGTCCGCTGACACCGCGCATGTCCTTAGAACAGTTTCAACTTGCCGGCGCACAGCACGGACGGGAATACTATCCTTAGGACACCACTCATTTTCACTAATTACGAACATCCCGGACAGCGCGAGCAAGGCGAATACATCAGTAGCACCTGCCACCTAAACAAATACAGTATTTGACCCATCTCTTACTCCCCAAACCTCCCCAAGCACTCTTGCACACCAAAACACTCCCCAAAACCGCATTTCGCATCTGTTCGCCGCCGCGCTGTCGGCGGATCCAAGATGGCGGGCGCATCAGAACAATCTGACGCACATCATGCCTCACTCCAGCCAATCGGCGGGCATGTTGCGTGTCTGCATACATGACGCGAGCCAATTAGCCAATTGGTGCCCTACCCGCGGAGCGAACAGGGAAGTGTCTCAGCGGAGCGGACATAGATATCACTAATTTTTTTAGACCTACTTTTTGATCGTTTTAAAGAAAACTACATGACTGATTTTCACCAAATTTACAAAAGCACGCTTTTGGGACCAAGACCCTGCTCCTGCTGCAAATTTGGTGAAAATCCGTCCAGTGGTTTGGGCTGTAGGCGTGCACAAAGTTTTTCCCCCATTCAGTCTATGGGAAAAAAAGACATTTTGGGACCCCTCCTATAACTTTTCCCCCCTGGACCAAATCTCACCAAACTTTGCACAATTCAGAGTGGGCCATATACTTTTTTTGCAAAGTTTGGTGTGGATTCGTCCAGGGGAGAGAAGTTATAAGCCACCCAAAAAGTGCTCTTCCTATGGGTTTAGCAACTTAACCATAACTACACGGCTACTAGCGTGGCCATGTAATATAGATAGAAAATTGGTGCTTTGCAGCAGATAGGCTAATATCTTTTGACTTGCCAGATGGATTTGGATGACATTTTCTAAACCAAGTGGTTGGCAAGGGCCCCCCCAAACTGGACATTTTGGAACAATTAGTCAAAAAATTAAAAGTTCTTAAGATTGGCTTAAATATTGTATAGTGGCCACGTTATGCGCTTTCTGGCCAGAGCCGAAGGTCATGGCTAGCTGGCCCAAAAGACAAGTATAGTCGGCATGGCCAAAGCCTTTGGCCACCTAGTGAGTCCAAAAGAAACCTACTGGAGGCTCATGCACAGTGGACATGGCCATAAAAAAACGATGGTATATCAGAATCCTTGAAATTCACTATAAAAACTTTAGTTAAGGTGCATTTACGTTTGACAAGTTTTAACGCAACAAGACCCTTAAAATTCAGCAAATGTGGGACATCATGACCAGCTTAACTCGGCACGTTCCAGTTGCAAAGATCATGAGCACATGCATATTATAAGAGAATGGATTCACAATGACATACAAAATGGCATTGTGTGGGTCATGGCATTAAGGGGGACATCAACGGGAATGTGCCGAGTTACGCTTTTCATTACTTCCCATACCCGCTGAATTAAAAGGTTTTTGTTGATTTAAATCTTGGCAACTTAACTGCACTTCAACAAAAACTTTTTCAGTGAATATATACATACCTGGTTTGGGGGTACTAGAGTGCATGAAATGTAAGCTCTGTTATTAAGTGAGAGTAGAGCCGCTGCTTCAGTTCACCTTAAGGTAAATTGTGAGGCCTGAATGATACTCAAATGTTTCTCAGACAGAAATGTTAATATGGCCATTATGCTTTCAGATTTTGCCTTACCTCAGTTCTATTTATCAATTTTACATGAATGTTGATGCCCATGGTTAGTAATCTTGTGGCTGGTCTTAGTGGACACAATATTCTCATCCTTCTGGAAACAATTGTTGTCAAGCAGTACTTGCCATTTTACACATTGTTTCTAATATCATGTATGTCTGTATTCTATTTTGGGATGGTACAGTCCAACATGTTTGCCCTGTACTGAATAGATTGTTAGGTCTGTGTATTTGCAGCCTCAAGATGTGTATTAAAATTATTGATGATGATACTGATTGATGGTATAGATATCAACAGAATTTGATGGGTCGCTGTACCAGGATGTGTAAACTGCAGGCTAGGTGTCTCAGCTGCTGGTGTAAAATGTTAGAAGTATTTAATCAGGCAGCAGTGTCTAACAGGTCATGTAATATTAGTCACACAGTGAATGGCCCTTCAGCTGATGTCTTAATGGGGCTGACACAAACGTGTGCCTATAAATGTTGGCTTTGCCAATGCTGTTTGTTTGTAATGTGTGGAACGCTCATTTTAAGCTAAAAGCCTAAATATCAGTGTAATATGTGAAATAGCATTGTATGCACCTGCCACCATCTCTTTTTAATGACAGGAGGTATGAAATGCTGCCCACAATCAGCGTGAGAAGGCCTGGGTCCATACAACTGGTGGCAGTCTAGGGCTTTGCTCCTCAGTGCTTGAATCAATAAAAATGCTTTTTCCTCCTCTGGACGGCAAGAAGAATTCTACCTTTCCTCTCCTTCGCGCACAAAACACTCACTATGGTCGCCCTAACCATGTCTAAAATAGACTATGCAAACAGCCTCTACCTCGGAATACCTGAATACCTCCTGAAGAAACTGCAACGGATCCAAAATGCAGCAGCAAGACTACTCCTCAAACTATCCAGAAGAGATCGCATCACTCCTGCCCTAAAAACCCTACACTGGCTCCCAGTTAAACATCGCATCACCTTCAAAACAATGTGCATAACGCACAGGGCAATCAGCGGACAAGGAGCAGAATTCCTACAAAAGAAAATAACAGTCTACAAACCAACGAGACCCCTCCAATCGAGCAACGAAGTCCGCCTGGAACTCAAACCATACCTCGGGAAAAAACTTGGAGGCACCTCCTTCTACCACTTAGCCGCAAAAACCTGGAACAACATCTCAAGGGAAATTAGAAACACTAAAGATCACCTAAAATTCAGGAAATCACTAAAAACCTGGCTCTACAACACCGCAGACTAAATCGGAAAAAGGAAACTGGTAAAAAGGATAACTAAACCGGAAAGACACGGACATCCCTGACCGGGTAGAGTAAAGCCCACGGCAGCTGGACGGCCATCGGATAGACGGGAGCACAGGCGGCACGCACGGAGACTGTCAACTAACCCAGACAATCCCACCAACACTCTCGCCCGCCCCGTAACTTAACTACCGCCAGTTACCACGTTGGTGTGGAATTATCGAGACATTAGCAATCTACCCACTACCGGAGAGGCTGTCATTAGCAGATGCACTGGCCACTAGAGTCTAAATGGAGGATAAGGGGAGCCATGAGAGAGCATGTTAAACGTGGGGACTAGAGGAGTATGGAACCTGTATGCCAGTAAGACCCAGATCAGGACAGTGCCGCAACAGGGGAGACTTTGCAAGCTGAGCGCTTCAATTCAGGATAGAGACGCAAACTAACCAACACTACTAACAATTTCCCTTTCTGCATACACCTCTCAAATTCCAAACCAAACACAACCAAAACCTACAGCACAACAAACCGCACAAACTTCACTACATTGCAACAACAAAACAAAAACACACATAGCCTTGCACAACAGTACATGACGACTACCGGCCGCAAACACCCCAGGCCCAGCCAACAGACCCACCGGGCTGAGGCCGCCAACAGCACATCACTGCTCTCTTGCACTTTTCCTGCTTCCTCCCACTAACTCAACTTCCCCTCCTCTTTCAGAGCCGCCAGAGCGCCAAGGGATCACTACGGTGGTGATAGTGCGCGGTACAAATGTCCTTTAACATTAACATTAACAATAATCATTATGTTTCCTTTTATGCCGTGATATAGTTTATTTACGCAGATTCATGTGCCCTTAGAGGAAGAAACATGCCTGATGGTTTTATAATGACGAGCCACGGGGCTCACTGGCAGCAAAGGTAATGAGAGCTGTCAAGTCAAAATGCATTTTTTGTAAAAATAAATAACAATGATCGCTGGTGTTTCCTGCTCAGTAAAGCATCGTTCTCGATCTCAAAGGTTTGTCACCTCTCACCAATGGATGCCACCGAGGACGCATCAATCGCGTTGGATTTATCAATGCCAGTTCGCATGGCCTAAAACATACGCTCTGTAGCATCGCAGCATGGGCTGGATATAATTTCTGTCAGAAGTTTCTTTTTATTATGCATAGATTATTGTGAGGACCTATCACGTGAGATCTTGCCCAGCCGAGAGATCTTGCGTGATTTCGCGCGGGAAGCATGCTAAGGGCCAGAATCTCGGCAGAGTTGGAGCGAGGCACCAGGAGGATAGTCGGGCCTCGATGCTCCTCCTAAATGAGGGAATCAGCTCTCCAACTGAAGTCTGCACTACCAGCAGATCCATGTAGCTGAAGAGCGTAATTCCATGGCTGAAGACAAGCCTCATGGGATCTCTAGCAGGCAGGGGATGTAAATACCATCCAGTGTATATTCTGTGCAGTGAAGCCAACTGTGCTGGGGTAACAGGACTCAACTGTGAGTACAACCCCCCTGTTCTGGATAAATCCTTTCCTACCCTCTTTATGCAAGGTGTCACAATAAACACCTTAACCTCACTCAAGTGTCCTGTGTTCATTGAGGGCCACCACAATTATTTATAATGCGATCATTGACGTTTAATATGATTCATCAATCAGACGTTTGGGAACCTAGAGCTTCCTGCACACAAACCTTATTGCCTTTATACGTGAAGATTTTCCATGGAATTCCTAAGGTTTTTGGAGTCTGTTATGTTATCTGCGCCTAGAAACGCTTGTGTACAGGCGCATTATAAATATCTTATAATTTCAAATCATATCATTCGTTTACCACACATCTGCCCAGGTGTGACCGCCCACACAGCACACCCTTCTACAAGGCTTTTGACCACAAGTTTACTTCAATTTAAGCAATTTTATGGAATATCATGGGTTTTATAATGATGATAATATCATAAGTATACATCTCCTGCAAACACCTATGTTACCTATGTTGCATGGACCTGTGTGATAACATGGACTATTGCCTTTACACGCAGTCATTATTTGTTAGACCTTTGCAGTTAACAAGTTCCATGGACTTGAAGAAAAAATATGCGGCCAAAGTCTGTTGTCCATGGCCTGTGATCTGCAATTGGCGAAACTGTGTGCTGTTGGTGATATGTTTGTGGTTGGTGGAACTGTGTTCTAAGCATATGTGGGATGTATAGATGTTTGATGCATTGTTAGGTGGGAGCAAATACATAATGCTATGAGTATGGTGAGGGGAAGATGAAACAGGTGGCTGATACACACTTCCCAGAGCTACAATAATGTCCCGCCCTCTCAGTCATCAGATGGCACCATGGCATTGGTGGCCCATGTCGCAGTAGGACGTGAGCAGCATCATCCACTGGACCTCTCCTGCTGTCATTCCGGCTCTAACAAGTGCGAGATTCTGAATGCAACATGTGTCAAGCTGACTCGGTGCGCAACACATTAGCAGAGTTGACACATTTTGAAAAACACTTCTAGTGGCTGAAACCACAAACTATGCACCCATTGACTGTCACCTTTTAAAAACTGATTGGAACCGTTTCCCACTCCCAGGACACAATATGGGCCAGACCAATCCACATGACTGCCACCACCCTTTAAGCAGTTCTCACTCTTTTGCTCGGGTTCCCTCCATTTCACAGAGACACTGCTTTGCGTAGGATGCTGACACACAGACTGACTGAACCGCAACTGCTTCCTGAAATGCAAACAAATTCCCGTCTATTGTTGACCTTGTGCGACTAGACCTGGTCCCGCTTTCATGTAGACCTTATACAATTAGGAGCCAGATTACAGACACGTTGCATTGGTGCAAGTGCAAAATTGCACGGTATTAGCACGGGGACAAAGTTTATCCTAGTGCAAAAAACACTGAAGCCAACTAGAAAACCTTTGCCTCATGGCAGGTGTAATTTTTTATGGTATAATCACTAGGGGGAAAATTGCCATAGTGGAGAAAGCATACCCTTTCAATACATTTTTGCACCAAGGCAAAGACCTAGTGCTAATGGGCCTCTTTACGACTCAGGCGGTAAGGGTTTTACGACGGCGTAAACAGCGCCGACCCTTACCGCCTGAGTACGAGGTCCCTTAGCGCCATGGCGGATTTAACACCTGCTTTTAGCAGGTGTTAAAATCCATGGCGCTAAGGGACCATGGAGTTAATTACGCCACCGTAATTTACGGTGGCGTAATTAACGCCTTCCCCACTCCCATTATGCCCTATGGGGCAAAAATGGGAATGGGGAAGGGTAAATGGGGATTGGGGACTTACCGACCCGCCAACCTCGGAATGGGGCGGTAAATCCGCCAACCACCATGGCGTAAACGTAGTTTACGCCATGGTGGTAAAGTCACGGCCCAGGCGGTAACTTACCGCCTGGGTCGTAATGAGGCCCAATACCATTCTGTATTAGCACTACGTCAAACTTTGCCCTGTTGAAAAAGGCATCAAAATTGTATTTTTTAAATATTTTCCCTTTTGCTCATATAATGAAAAATTGCACTTGTCATGTGTGCAAAGGTTTTCAAATATGTCCACAATATTTTTTGCACTAGGGAAAACTAGTGCTAATACCGTGGGACTTTGTACTTATACTGCTGTAACGTTTCTGCAGTCTGGCCGAAGGTAGGCTAACTATTTATTTATAAGGACAATAAAGGAAGAGGTGCACATCTCAAATTGATGTTTACACTGATGTAAGAAGATTCACCAGTACTGGATACTAAGGGACCAATTCATGGAATAATTGTGTGCCGAAATCGGTGGTGCAAGTGAGAAAAATCCAGCGCACGCGTGCAAATCGCACGCAAGCGATTCATGGAAGTCTGTGCATGTTTTTTTCCAGGGAGCTGTGCCGAAACCACGCGTGGTGCACATGTCACTGTGATATCCCGAACGGCGTGCGCGACGCGCACAGCAAAAGCGCACAACATGTAGCACACACACCAAAAAGGGGGCAGAACATGCGGATTGGGGAACAATGCATGAAAATAAGGGCGTAACTGGGGAAGTACTGCTGGGAAATATATTGAACGCCCACACATGCGCGAACAACACATATTCATGGAATCGAATAGGGAAAAGCCACCCACACCAAAAGACACGGACAGCCGTAAACACGTCCACCACACGAAGGCAGGCGTGAGCGGCCCAGCGCAGTATAAAAGTGTGCGCAAACAACAAACACATATATACAGCTACGATGAATGTCCCATTTCTCGCAGCAGTGATCGTGGGACACAGCAGGAGGAGGAGAATAGCCAGGCCCCACATTGTCTTGCCCAGGACCAGCCTTTTTGGGATGCCTGATGATGAGGTCTATGGCAGGTATAGGTTTCCACCTCATATCATCCTAGACCATGGTCACTGAGTGGGAGGATGACCTCACATCACCCACCTTGTTCTCCCACGCACTGAGCCCCTTGGAAAAGGTGCTCAATGTCCTGCCTTTTTTGGCCACTGGGTAATTTCTGACATAGTTGGGTGTGTCACACAGCCCACGCAGTCACACTGCCTACACCAGGTGTTGGCAATCATGACTGCATGCCCCTCAGTCCACAGGCACATATAGATGCCCAGAACACCCGTAGAAAGGCAGGCCGTGGTCCAGGACTTTTACAGGGTGGCACACTTCCCCAAAGTGCTCAGTGCCATAGATTGCACCCATGTAGCCCTACGTCCACCTAGGGCCACTGAGAACATCTACCGCAACTGCAAGCACTGGCATTCCATAAACGTACAGGTTGTATGCGATGCCCATGGAATCATCACCTCTGTCTATGCAAACTAGGCTGGGTCTACCCATGACAGTTTCATATACAGTTTCATATACAGAATGTCCGCCCTGAGCCGGGACCTGGAAGCTGGGAAGCATGGTGACACATGGCTCATTGGTGAGTAGAAATGTCTGTGCACATGCATGCATGTCACACACAGACAAATACACAAATCCAACTAATGACAACCATCATCACCTCCCGAGGGGACAGTGCCTATCCTCTGAGCACCCAAATGATGATGCCAATACGGAACCGCACCACACCACCCCAGGTAAAATACAACACAGCCCATATTGCAACCAGGGGCATAGTGGAGCGCATATTCGGTGTGCTCAAGTCACGCTTCTGCTCCCTTGACTGCTCTGGCAGCCAGCTACTATATGCACCCCCAGTACTGTGCAGGATCATTGTGGCAGCATGTGTCCTGCACAATGTTGCAACACGGCGGGGCGTACAGGTGGACATGGTGGTGCCCCCACATCCCCAACCACATGCACAGGCGCTGCTCATGGGAGGGGAAAAGGCACGTGGAGAGGCAGCCCGGACCCAGATTGTTGCCACATTTTTCACCTAAACTCCCACCCCTGCGGAGAGCTCACAGGCCTGGCACATACCAGGTGACAATCGATGATGACAAAGAGACAGACAACTGTCACACCCTTATCACCCTGAGAATGCTTCCACAGAACTGCTACATTGTGTGCATCCCTAGCAACTTAAACCAATCCGATGTGACCAAAAGGAACACATGCAAGGTGCATATCCCACCACCCGGGCAAAACAGGCCATGAAAATCAGTGGTATGTCACCCAAACCCTCCCAAACCTCATTACCCTCGTTGGCCACACCATGACATGGCATGCAACAGCAAAAGAGCAAACCAAATGCACAACACATGACAAATTATTTACGAAGTGCCACGTCATTAATAGAAATAGGCCTGAGACAATCACACCTGCCATGGAATCAGATGAAATGACTTACCAACAACCTCCCACACATACAAAGTCATACACAAATGCATGCCACCAGAGGTACCATCAACAAAAGACAGAATGCCTGTTGGCATGCACATTGGGCAATCCAAATCCGCAAATCCCAAAACCGTGTGCTGTGTGTGTCCCCTGCAACAAAACCTCGACGGCAGCAAGCATATGGGTCTGGTAAGCCCGGTCCTCTGTGGCAATGGCATGTAGGTCAGCATGCAGCACCTCATGTGATACGCGTGCTTCCTCTTGCACGGTAGCACGTGTATGGAGTTCTGCCTGCATGGCCTCACATGACATCTGGAGCACCTCCGGGCATGCACGTAGCTTAGCCGAGATGGTGTTATCAAGCTGCTCCAACCACTCTTCTGACCGCTGCCTCTGGGACATGTTGAGCACACCCAGAGTAGGTCTGAGGGATTGGTGGCCCCCCTGTGTGCCTCTACCTGAGCAGCAAGTGCCTCGCGCAGTAACAGCATTTCAGCCCGGCGTGCCCTGTCTGAGGCCGCCATGCCCAGCCTGAGTGAGCAGTCCGTGGACTGCGCTGCCTGCTGCTGGAACTCCACCTGCCTATTAGCGGGAGCACTGATTGGGCCACACGCTCCATGCCTTGAGCGATCTTATCAATAGCTTCCCCTGTTGCTGTGAACTGGCATAAATGGATTGCTCCCACTCAGTATACCCCGGTGGCGCACGGCCACCGCATTGCTGGACATTACACCTGCGGGACCCAAGGAGCCATGGTCCTTGCTGAATTGGCACCGCCCACGGCTGCAGGACTACATCCCTCCGTTGACATGATGCCACAGGCACACCAGCAACTGGTGTGGAGTGTGACCGTGCATCCAGGACCACCACAGGTGGACATTCCAACTCTGTCTGGCACATCAGTGCAGGTGTCGTGGACAGAAGATCATCCACATCAGGATCACTTAACGGCGACGAATGGACATGATGCGCATCCAACTCAACATTGTGCTCAGAGTGATCATCAGAGCTTGACTGATTGCCAGCCCTGGAAACGATGGTCTGGAGCACAAGTGGGTTCTCGTGTTCTACCACCCCACGACCCCCACTTGTGCCGGGTTAATGATGTAAAATCAACCATGTGTCTGGAATGACATCACCATCCTCTGGCTCCATTGCGTCATCACCTGTAACATGAACAAAAGAAACATGAGTACACATGTCAGCAGCACATAACCCACACACACATAGACATCACATCGGAAGCCAACACATGAAGCAGACATGTCACACACAACTCAAATTCTGGCATGCATCCAGGGGCATTTATATACAATGGCATCCCAAAAGCAGAAATGGATGCGTGTGAATTGCGAAGCCTACACATGTACTGAATGTAGTGTATCACCTCCATCACACACCACCTCTGGGAGGCACATATCAGAGCAGAAATTACAGATGGCAACAAAGAGATGGCACGTAGCATAAGCATGTTTGAACAGCCAAATGGCCACAGCTGCAAGTGAATCAACACACACAATGACACACGTAATATGCATGTACATCTCAGCAGCATTTACGTAAAATAACCACATATTAGTTATTCAACAAAAATGCTGCTGAGAACACGTGTAAATTAACACTTCCACACACACCTAAGTAGCTGCAATGTTGCACTACACAATGTTGAAGCTGCTTGCATATGTATATGTGAAAGTGTTCAAATACACCTGTATGGTGTATATGTATAGCATCCTATACAGCAAAGCAAGCAGCTCCAACGTTGCTTGCTTTGAAGTATGTGAAAGTGTACACATACACACGTGCAGGATGCTCCACAGTAATTACAACCCGATTGGCAGGCTATAATCAATCTGCAGCCTGTACCAGTTAGTATATCCCGCAGATTGACCTATCAACTTTGCTATACACCCGCTAGGTTGTTCCTATGCAGAGCACATGTGTCACAGGATGCACCTGTGCTAGTGCGTTTCATAACAGTGAATGGATGAACATCTGAACATACATGCCAGGTCACTTTGACATTGCAGCAGTGAGTAGGCATGTAGAACGGTGTAACATGGCTCAGAAGTGGGTGGGTGCAGTGCAGAACATGTGTACGTTACCAACAATCTACATCAACAAGTACGTTTTGATATCAATCACTAAACATGACGGCAGTGTAAGGGCAAGTTCAGCCATCATGTGCAATGTGCATGCACTGGGTTGCATGGCTACAGGTAACCCCCCTCCTTAGTGAAAATGCAGGGAGGCATTGCATGGCAATGAAAGGTTGACCACAGAACGGTGTATTGGCAGGCAGTGCTGGCTAGCGTCATTTGCATCATCTCAGTCAACTGACACCACAGCAGATGAGAATGAGGCAGTAAGCAGAACACATGATGAACCCTCAGTACTATACCCATTCATGCAGAAGGCACTACACCAGTTGAACAGAGTAAGGGGGCCTGCAACAGGGGAAGGCCTGTGCCCTAAATGACACCCTAAACATGACACCCTAAACATGTGTGTGATGCAGGACTGAGCCAGAGTGAGCATGGAATGGATGACCAAATGCCATGATAAGTATGTAATCCTGGACACGTACTACAATGATCATCCTGCCAAGGACAGATAGGGGCATGCATGGAATGCACATGGAGCATGAATGGGCTCTCATGTCCCCGGGGAGCATCTGCCATCTGCACAGTCCGAGTGAGACACCCTGCATCAAGGACAAAGGATGTAACCCACAGTATGTGTCTGGCAGATTCACATTGGGAAGTGTGCATGTACACAGGAGCGTGGAACAGGCCATTGCAGTAGTCCAACATGTTACCCACCAGTGCCATGGTGAAATTGAGGTGCAGGGTGGTGGAGGGGCAAGGAAAGATGCCTGCGTGGAGTACCTGCATGCAGGCTGAACACACATTCACGTCAGTCATGCAATGACATAGTCTGAGTGCTGAGTGGATGGAAAGACACCCCAGGTTACATGCAGACAGGTTAGTGAGCTGGAACATGGACCAGAGGGGCAGCTGGGTGACTAGCATGTGAGTAGGGTACATGTGTGGTGATGAGGACAGTCCCCATCTGCTTCACATGTCCAGCATGCATTACAACAGGCACACATTAGTGAAGCATTGCATGACTCGCACATGAGAACCATGTACACATTAGTGAAGCATTGCATGACTCGCACATGAGAACCATGTACACATAGCATGTAGTGGTAGTCTAGCACAACACATCACACACGCAAACCACACATGGGCTGGACACACACACAACAACACTCACCGGACGGGGCATCATAATCCTGCATCTCTCCCACTCCTTCAACCAATTCTGCTGGGATGAACTTCGCAGCGATCACCTCGTGTGGAGTGAGTTGTTCCTCCTCAGGTGCTGGCCCACTGCCAGTCACCCGAGTCATGGCATAATTGGAGGCATGCTTTTGCTTAGCACAGCGTCGGAGGTCATCTTAACACTTTTTGCAGTCCTGAGCTGGGCGCCCCTCATATCCGAATGAACAAACACCATCCGCAACCTGCTTCCAGTGTTCCCAACGCTGGGCAGGTGTAGTATGGCAATTTGGGCCCACTAGCATATTGCCTTTGTGTTCTGACACATAGCCCACAAGGAAGTCTAGTTCTTTCGTGCCGAAAGGCTTCTTCCTCTACGTGCCGGAGGCTGGAGCCGTGTCTGGGGTCCCAGCCTCTTGCGCAGGATCAACCTTCCTCCTCTTGGGCAGTGGTCCGGACCCTGAGTGGCAAATGCCACCCTGATCAGTAGGGGCAGTGACGCTGGTGGACTGGACCAAGGCAGTGGCAGGTGAAACTAGGAGGGAAGACCTGACTTGCGTCATTGGCTGCTGGGTTCTCTTGACAGGACCCAGCGCAGCAACAGCCGCTGTGCCAAGGTCTGTGACCGAGACTGTCCTGGCTGGCAGACTCACAGCCGGGGTGGTGTTGGCTGCATCTGCCCATGCAGTTGCCAACCCCCGGCTGCTCGGGGTAGCAGATGACAACACTGCCCTAGGGACATGTGCCTCGGTCAGAGCTTCCCTGCGCGCACATTGCTTGTGCCCCCTGACCACCTGGAATTCAGCTTGGGAGTCCTCAGGTGCCAACGCATCATGCGCTGGCCGACCTTGACCCTGGGTGGTGGTCACCACAGCTGCAGTTACCACTACCGTTGGGCCTATGGCAGTAGATGAAACTGACTGCCGGGTCACATGGGTGCCAGTGTCATATGCATGACTGCACCAACACGTGGCAGAATATCCTGCTGAAGTGGCGCACCCCTGCCTCTTCCCCCTTTGCAGCTACCCTGGACTCCCCCTACTCCCTGGTCACCCCGGCCATGTCCCTGACCACGCCTACCATGTGGGGGACCCCCAACTGAGGTGCCCCCTCACTTTTCGTGGCCTCCCAACCATGGCACAGATGTACTAGTGCCAATGGGAGGTGTACACGACAATTGTCCTGGGCAATTGGGGTAAAGGGTGCGGGATACGTGATGTAAATAGCACCCTGTGCTCCTACAAGGCTGTTTGTGACCCCTGTGAGAAAATGACAGGTCACGCAACACTCAGGCACCCCAAATCTGCAATAAAACTGTGCATGCATCCCCCGGTAGCCCATGTGTGTGGAATTAACATCCCGCAGTCTGCGGTGGCAGCCAGGGACACAAATAAATGCATATGCGTGGAACACACATATTACTATGACCTCGAAAATTGGTAAGTGATACACGGGGGACCCACAGTAGGAAAAATAGCGTGCGCGACTCACCGTCTGACTAGCGTGGGAATGAAAAACATGCGTAGGCAAGACCCCCGCCAAAAGAAGAGGTATGTCCTCAATCCACTGTGAAGTGATGGCGCGTGGAACAACAAGAAGTAGCAGCACATGCGTTGGTCTCCACGAAATGTACATACAGCGAACTGCTGGCCCACGCTCACCTTTAACCCGTGCTGAGGGAAATGCCTGCGCGCGTCATGTCACTTATGCGCTTAGGCCCTTTCCTCGAATTACACGCATTCACACACAGACATGCTGTTTTTGCATGTGAGGATTCACTCTACACCTGTGCCGAGGGAAACGCCTGTGCGCATCACGTCACTTACACGCTTATGCCGTTTCCTCGAATTACACGCTGACGTACTGTTTCTTCACGTGCTGATTCACTCTGCATCAAGCTGGCCACGCGACAACAGATGGAAGACCACACTCCTGCCCATAAGGCCATTTTTCCTGCCCCCAGAGCCACGAGCACCCTCCCAGGAGCCATCTTCTGCTGCCTGCCTGCTGGCCTCGTGCCCTGCTATTTGGTGCCTGCACATCAGCCATCTGCAGGGGTCCAGTTGCTGTGACCACCCCTGCTGGAACAGAAGACTCTTGGCTGGTGTTTCATCAATCCACAGCCCAGCACCAGGACCCAGTTGCCCACCCACACCTGCCTCAGGGGTTGCCGTGTTCGGCCAAACTCCATCTGGGACCAATGGGGACCCCACGGCAGAGAAGCAGAGGACTGCCAGGTTCACTGCAGGAGTAGTTGGCATCCTGGTGGAGCAAGTCCTGGTTCATTATGATGCCCTCTTCGGATGAGCATGCGTCGACAAGGATGGACGGGAGAGGATCTGGTTGGACATCGTGGGTGCCATCTAAGTAGAGTGGGTGGCAACCCACGACCTGACACACGTCCATAAGCGCTGGGAGGACATCAGGTCCAGGACCCTCAGGAAGGCCCGGTGCCTCTTGGACGCAGCGGATGCAATGGGGTGCCGGATCCTGCTTACCACCGACCAGATGAGGGTCCTGCAACAAAATTGCCCAGCGCTTCACCTGCAGAGGGCAGAGACGGTGCTGTGGAGCACAGCGGCAGGGATGTGACCACCAGCCGGAGACGCAAGGCCCGGCTCCCCTCCCAGGTAATCATATCTTCCGGGAGTGAGGAGTCTGGTGCCGCGTCCATGGCAGCAGAAGGGGCAGCTGAGCCCGCACAGGGGCCTATGGAGGAAGACGGCACGGAGTCATCCAGGTTGGAGGGGGGTTTGGTTGAGGAGGAGGCCGTGACAGCCCCACGCACGGGGCCTGGAAGGGGAGATTCCACTGGTGCTGATGGTGCAGTCCAGGGACAGGAGGCAGCACAGGCTGCCGCAGAGGTGCCTGTGTGTAATCCTGTCCCCGATCCTGTAACTGCATCATCCGGCACCAGCAGGGATGCCTTTTTCCAGACCCGTTTTCAGGGAGGTTATGCACGAACAACAACAAGCCTTACTCTCCCTGCGGACGTGGCAATCCGTGACGGGATTGAGTCTGTCCTAGCTGGTTTGGCGTTGCACGCACGTGGTATTTGGGTGACTTGCAGGGTTCTCGTCAGGACAATGCACATCATTTTGAATACCTGTTCGGGTGTGTCAAACTACTAGGACAGGTCGTCGGCACTGGGTTCCTCCGTGTGCTGGAGGTTATTGTGACCCCCTCCTCAACTGAACCCCATATGTGCCAGTTGTCCTCTGTGCCGTCTTCCCACCCAAGTATCACCTGGGCCTCCTGTGGAGCTGCACCTGAACCAGCGGCCAGGCTGGTAGAGGACACATCCCTGCCACAGTCAGGAGTCGGAGGTCCAGCAGGGGTGGCCACCCCACCAACTGGACCCCAGAAAATGGAGGATGTGCAGGCATCAACAAGCAGGACACGTGCACGACAGCACCGGGGGATCCCATCAGCCTGGATGCTGTCGTGGTGACAGAGGCAGTTGCATTGGAAGCAGCAGCAGGTTCAGCGTGGGAGGCATCATGGCTCAGGCCCATCAACATCCCGGGGGCAGGCATCAGCCGTCGGGCAGGAGGGCCCAGGATTGAAAGTGTCTTCCGTGTGCCAGCGGTTGGACCAGCAAATAGATGCAGAGCGTCAGCGGGCGAAGAGGGCACGGCTCACAATGGTCAGGGGAGAGAACTCCATGTACTGGGCTTTGAGGTGGGCTGAGTGCCTCGAGGCAACTCGCAGGGAGTTGGAGGATGCCATGGCTGCATCCCTGCGAGACCTCGAGCCCAGGGAACAGGCCTGCCTCCGGAACATCGACGTGGAGTTCGATGATGCCCTGGCCCGGGGAACATCAAAAAATGAGCAGTAAGACTAGCACGCCTCTGTATATAGTTATTTAGGTTTAGGTTTAATTTTGTTTTTTTATGATTTGGAGTACACAGACTTTGATCCACTTTTTGTATATAGTTGTGTTTTTGTAGGTTTCATTTTGTTTTGGGATCATGGACCCTTCAGACTTTCATTGTAAATAGTTCCGGACATGTACATACTTTCTTTTTTACGTCATGCCATGGAGTAATGGATTTTTATGCTTTTCAATTTTGGATTTATTTCTATAGACTTTGGCGATGGACCACTTCTCAGTTTTCATGTCTTGGGTTTTTGTTTTTACTTGGATTTTACTTTCTTTTTGGTATTGCATTCATAATTTCTTCATTTGCATGTGTGGTTTTGATTTTGTCATTTTGTTTTCTTTTTAATACATTTCACAAATCCTCATTATTGGTGTGGTCTACTCTCATTAGTTTTGTGCATGTGTCACTGTCCATTGCCTCTGTCATGTGTCACCACTGTGTGGCTCTGTTGGACATGTCTTTGGGTGCGTGCATGTGCTTTTTTGAATGTAAAGGTGTGGTACTTAAAGTGGGGAGTGGGTACAATATATGGTTGTATGTTTGGACTGGGGTGCTGCGGCGTGGGGTGGGATTAGGGTTTGCATTTCTGACATGGGCCTCTATTCTGACAGCACGTTGGGTGGGGGGACATGAGTCAGGGCCTGCTAGCAGGTTGCTGTCAATGGGGGTGGGGTGGAGGGACATGAGTCGGGGCCTGCTGGCAGGTTGCCATCAATGGGGGTGGGGTGGGGGGACATGAGTCGGGGCCTGAAGGCAGGTTGCCGTCAATGGGGGTGGGGTGGGGGGACATGAGTAGGGGCCTGCTGGCAGGTTGCCGTCATTGGGGGTGGGGTGGGGGGACATGAGTCGGGGCCTGCTGGCAGGTTGCCTTCAATGGGGGTGGGGTGGGGACACATGAGTCGGGGCCTGCTGGCAGGTTGCCGTCAATGGGGGTGGGGTGGGTGGACATGAGTCGGGGCCTGCTGCCAGGTTGCCGTCATTGGGGCTGGGGTAGGGAGACATGTGTTGGGGCCTGCTGGCAGGTTGCCATCATAGGGGGTGGGGGTACATGAGTCGGGGCCTGCTGGCAGGTTGCTGTCAATGGGGTGGGGTGAGGGGACATGAGTCGGGGCCTGCTAGCAGGTTGCTGTCATTCGGGGTGGGTTGGGGGACATGAGTAGGGGCCTGCTGGCAGGTTGCCGTCAATGGGGGTGGGGTGGGGGGACATGAGTCAGGGCCTACTGGCAGGTGCCTGTCAGTGGTGGGCGGGACTTTTGGGTTGGGGGACATGAGTCGGGGCCTGCTGGCAGGTTGCCGTCAATGGGGGTGGGGTGGGGTGTGGTAAGATGAGTCGGGGCCTCCTGGCAGGTGCCTGTCACTGGTGGGGAGGACATGAGTTGGGGCACACATGTGGGCTGCCTGCAGGGCATGGTCAGGGGTGATGGGCTGCCTGCGGGGCATGGTCAGGGTGGATGGGCTGCCTGCAGGTCATGGTCAGGGGTGTAGGGTGGTCCCCTGTGGTGTGGGCTGCCTGTGGGGCATGGGGAGGGGAGAGGGCCCACACTGCCAAATTACGTGTAATGTGCACTTTCGTACCCCGGAATACACGTGACCCGCTCATGCCAGCGAAATCGCATGTAATTCTCACTCACGTACCCCGGAATACACGTACCCCGCTCCCACCAGTGAAATCACGTGAAAAGCCTACTTGCATACCCCAGAAATACACGTACCCCACTCCCGCCAACGGAATCACATGTAAAACGCACTCGTGTACCCCAGAATACACGTACCCTGCTCCCGCCAGAGAAATCACGTGTGAAGTGCACTTGCATACCCCGGAATACACGTACCCTGCTCGCACCAACGAAATCTCGTGTAATTCTCACTCGCGTACCCCACTCGCGCCAGTGAATTCGCATGAAATGCTCACTCGCGTACCCCCAGATTGGCACAGCAGTGTGGTGAGGAGCCACATGCACCCCCTGCAGGCAGCCCACACCACAGGGGTCCACCCTACACCCCTGTCCATGACCCGCAGGTAGCCCTTACCACAGGGGACCACCCTACACCCCTCTCATGACCCGCAGGCGGCCCATCCACCCTTCCCATGCCACGCAGGCAGACCATCCACCCTCCCCATGCCCCACAGGCAGCCCATCCACCCTCCCCATGCCCCGCAAGCAGACCGTCCACCCTCCCCATACCCCGCAGGCAGCCCATCCACCCTGACCATGCCCCGCAGCCAGCCCATTACCCCTGGACATGCCCAGCAGGCAGCCCATCCATCCTCCCCATGCCCTGCAGGCAGCCCATCCACCCTCCCCATGCCCCACAGGCAGCCCATCCACCCTCTCCATGCCCCGCAGCCAGCCCATCACCCCTGGCCATGCCCAACAGGCAGACCATCCACCCTCCCCAAGCCGCGCAGGTAGCCCATCCACCCTGACCATGCCCCGCAGCCAGCCCATCAACCCCGACATGCCCAGAAGGCAGCCCAGATACCCTCCCCATGCCCCGCAGGCAGACCATCTACCCTCCCCATGTCCTGCAGGCAGCCCAAGCACCCTGACCATGACCCGCAGCCAGCCCATAACCACTGGACATGCCCAGCAGGCAGCCCATCCACCCTCCCCATGCCCCGCAGGCAGACCATCCACCATCCCCATGCCCCACAGGCAGCCCATCCACCCTGACCATGCTCCGAAGCCAGTCCATCACTCCTGGACATGCCCAGCAAGCAGGCCATCCACCCTCCCATGCACCGCAGGCAGCCCATCCTCCCTCCCCAGGCCCCGCAGGCAGACCATCCACCGTCCTCATGCCCCGCAGGCAGCCCATCCACCCTCCCCCTGCCCGGCAGGCAGACCATCCACCCTCCCCATGCCCTGCAGTCAGCCCATCCACCCTGACTATACTCCGCAGCCAGCCCATCACCCCTGGCCATGCCCAGCAGGCAGCTCATCCACCCTTCCCATGCCCCGCAGGCAGCCCATCCACCCTGATGATGCCCTGCAGGCCGCCCATCCACCCTGACCATGCCCCACAGGCAGCCCACACCACAGGGGACACACCTACAAACCATGGCCATGCCCCGCAGCCAGCCCACACCACAGGGGGGACTTTTTCCATGCTATTTGCCTGGCGCTGCTGCAGGGTCGCTGCGCCACGCTGCGCCATGGCTGGTTATGGATGTTTAAATCCTTGAATACGCTGTGCGTCAAAATGGGTTTGGCGCACGTGGCTGGCGCAAGCTGGCGCACGCAACCTCTGCGTGCCAGCCGTGTGCGCCCCTTCTGCGCTTGATTACATGAATTACCCCCTAAATGTGTTCCATACTGAATTAACTTTGAATGGATAATGGCCTTGCAAATCTCACTCATCTTTGAGTGCCAAGTTGAATCTTTTTAGTAGCTTCACTTGCTTGTGCAATATCTGTGGCGGACCAGGTCAAATCTGTCAAATTCCACAAAATGCTGGACTCCAGCCACGGGTGGACTGGCATCCAAAAGAGGCCCTGGATATGGATATAATGTTCAAAGTGAACTCATGTTACACATATTGAGCAAGCCCAACCACCTTTCCGTTGGAAATGTGGGAAAAAAGGCACATGGTGCAGAGGCCAACCGGAAATCGCCAGAGTACCCTGTAGGCCTTTCCACCCGTGATTCCACCACCTTGAAGTGCGATAATAATGTGTCCCTAATATACAGTAAAACAGGAGCTCCATTTATTGACCTCAAAGGATGAAGGGTTGGCCTTCACAGGATTCAAACCTGCGAGTGCAGTGCGCACACAAATCTCTGTAGTGAGAGCTTAACTCACCTAGCAATCCTTATGCTAGAGTTTAACGCATGTGAGCAAGAATCAGCACGTTTCTACTTATTTTAAGAGACAAAATGATAAGAAAATTTTGTTTCATGTTATGAAACGGCTCGAATTACTTTTCTGCACAACATTACATGCTGCATGTTACCTTTTTTTTAACTCCAAACACATTCCACATTAATTATATGGAAGAGCAAATGGAAGATCTCTTATAATAGAATAAGCAACAGGCCAGATAGTAAAGGAGATGACAGTGTGTGGCCATGCAAAATACATTGGCCACATTCCGCTGTTTGGTCACAGAACTCCTCCATGACTTTCAATATCCCTATAATGTACGCTAGAGGTTACTTTATCTTAGATATAATAAAAAGAGGAAATCAAGAAATGGCAGAGTGATAATGGCACCTTCTTTTTATTTATTTTTATTTTTTTATTTTATTGATTTTTACAAACCTTTAAAATGACAACATATATTCAAATAACAAACAACATACAATTATGATCTCTTGGACGATCTCCACATACACTAGTGTCAGGCATTCCGTGCAATGTCATGTTTTTGCTAGTATATTCACTCTACTGATACCATCATCAGAAATTTTTCAATTGACTCCAGAAGACGTGTTAATGGAAATATCAGTTTGAAGTCGGTTCCTTGATGCATCTGTTTCCACCAGTCGTCTGCGCATAAGGATGGATGATTTACACTCCATGGGCCCAAGTGAATTGATCTTTCAGATTTTAGTTTAGTGCAAAATAGCACTAAGTGTTTAAGCGATTCTTTAGTTTGCAAGCAAAGTCTACATTCAATTTTTAGATGCTCATTACTCTTCCATAGACAGAGACGTTCAATAGTTTTGAGCAAGTTTAGTCTGAACAGTAAAAACAACCTTCGTGCTTGTGGATCTGGAAACAATGTGATGTAACGCTGCTGAGTGTTAAAGGCACATATCTCCATTGGCGCATCACACATTGGGCCTCATTACGACCCTGGCGGAAAGTGACTGACCGGACCGCAACAGCGTAAATAGCGTTTCCGCCATTGCACGAAGGAGCAAAGTGCGGCTAATTACGACCCATCGGGCACGAGCATTACGCCATGGCGGAATCCGAAAGGCTGCGATGGCGGAAATGACCCCAAAACGGCCCTTACCGCCGCCGTACGCTGCACCAGGTGCAATACCGCCACCCATCTTAGCGGTCACCGTAATGAGCGGTCACCGTAACGAGCGGGCACCGCAAATTACGGGCACCGTAAATATACGGAAACGGAAGTAAAAGCATGTGGCCGGAACGGGAAACAGCACGCCGCACAACTATAAAATCCGAATCCCAACACAACCATTAAAAATCCGACCCTGACACACATCCCAACCCGTTAGCAACCCCAGTTAAAAAAATAAATATGGGAAAGGTAGCCAAGAAAGCGTGTGATCGCAAGCGGCAGGTACACTTCTCCCGAGAGGAACTGACCGTGCTCACCGAGACCCTCCAGGAAAATGCCGCCGTCGTCTTCTCCAGTCAAATGACCAGGACGGCCCTTGCCAACAAGAAGGCCATATGGGCCCTGGTGGCACAGCGCGTAAGTGCGGTGGGGACAACACCCCGCACGCCACAGCAATGTCGCAAGCGGTGGGACGACCTGCGGATCCGCGTACGCAGCATACTTTCTGCGAACAGGAACATCGCCACAGCTACCGGGGGGGGTTCAGAGTCGCCCATCAAGTTGACCCCCTGGGAGGATATCTGCGCCTCCACCATAGGAATGGAGAGCATAGAGGGAGTCGGAGGGATGGAGAAAGGAGTGCCGACATCCGGAGAATCAGGTAGGTTGGCCAAGAGAAACAATGCGAAATCCACAAAACACGAACATGTGCAGTACCATGTGACCCCATAGTGCAATACATACTTTGCCCTGACAGCGCCCTCTAAAAGTCAGAATGAATAAACAAATCAATCAAGATGCCATAAACAACCCCTACATGTGCAGCATGCACCCCCTAACTGCAGGCAGCCAAATGAATGCATCCTCAATCCACACGAAAATGAGACCACCTCCAAGGCCCAGTCCCAAATCAGCCTCATGTACCACCCCAATGCATTTGATACGTTGCCATTCCAAATCCGACAGACCCATAACTAACGCTCGCCCCTCTTTACTCCACCACAGGGTCCGATACCAACGACGAGCTGCAGGACACCCCTACCAGCACGCCTGCAAAGAGGGCCAGGACCAACGTCCCAAGAGCCTCCACCTCAGGTGCAAGGATCAAGACACGGCAGCAGCAGGAATCAAGTGGCAGCACACTGGAGGGGACTGCAACAGGCACCCCAGCAGCCAGCAAGTCCACAACCCCAGCACCACAGGTCCCCCCAAAGAACGTATCTGATGGCACTGCCTCTGGTGGTAGCAGCACCATAGGTGACACAGCTGTCATGCCAGCATGCTCCGACACGGAAAACATTGCTGGCGACGTAGGTACCATCCATGACCTTTCCCAATCCCCCTGCATGTTCCATCCCCTACACCATGACGAAACCACGCAGGGGCACCCTGAAGACGACGACTGGCCAACCCCCACAAGTCCTGTGCCAAGGCAACATGTGTTGAGCAGCCCCCCTGTCACACCACCGCAAATGTCCATGGCCCAGCAGAGGCAACAGTCCCTCGACCTGCTGATCGAGCAACAGCAGGAAGTGTCCACGCTACTCAAGGACCATGCAAATGAATGCGGGGGTTCCAGGGCAGCCATGGAAACATCCACCGAGACACTCAGGGCACAAATAGAGAAAAGTAGTGAGAGCCTCAGGGGAGAAATGGAGAGAAGCACCGAGAGCCTGAGAGCACAAATGGAGAAAAGCACCGAGAGCCTGAGAGCACAAATGGAGAAAAGCACCGAGAGCCTGAGGGGGGAACTGCATGCGACGTCCAAAGACGTTTGTGCTGAACTTGCTGCTGTGCGCCGTGTGCTCTCGGAGCTCTCACAAACCCTCAGAGACATGCATGGACGCGAGCAGGCAGAGACATCATCCGTGGCAAGTTCCGTCCAGGGCAGCCCCCAACGCAGATCTGGCAGGAACCTGCGCTCCACGGGCAGGGGTGCCCCTGATACCCGTAGAGGGGGCTTGCAATAGCGTCTACCCACGGACAGCATGCATATTTGGACACTGGTGTTGGGGGGGGAGGTAGTAGGGTGGAGGGGGTGTGTTGGGCTTCACTGGGTGGCGGGTCCATAGGGTGTATAAATCAAATCACATTAACAATACAGCACCTCATTATCATCCAATGACATGTGTGGACATTGATATTTGCGTACGAGGCCTTCATAGGCGTACAGTCCACAATGTGCCTGTACTACACACACACAGTGCCACAGGTCCCCTTTCCGTGTAATAGGCACCATGCGTGGTTGCTAGAAGCATGCATCTATGATGCTCTGTCGGATTGCACGTGCATCCTGTGCCTCATGGACTCCTTGAGGTGCCTCCACATCCCCACCCTCATCATCATCATCATCTTCAGGTGCATGCAGTACAGCGTCAGGGGGCATGGGCACATTCCTACGTATGCACATGTTGTGCAGCATGACACATGCCATGACCATCTTAGAAACCTTCTCATGGCTGTACATGAGTGCACCGCCAGACCTGCTGAGGCTGCGGAAACGAGCCTTCAGTAGGCCGAATGCCTGTTCAATGACCACACGGGTACGTGAGTGGGCATGGTTGTAGTCCTCCTCATGCTCGTTCTGTGGGTTCCGGATTGGTGTAAGGAGCCATCTCTTCAGTGGATACCCGGCATCACCTGTATGAGACGAATAAAGGGTGTCAGTGGAATGATAGTGCTAAGTAGCCCCCCCCCCCTCCTGCAAGGTCATTGACGCATCAAATGGGCCACGATGTCATGCATGGAATGAGACTCACCGAGTAGCCAGGATCTGTGCCCTGCGTGTCGCTCCATGTAGCGTGGTATTCTTGTGTTCCTCAGGACCATAGAATCATGGGTAGATCCTGGAAATCTGGCACAACAATGCGTACAGATCTTGTTGGAGTCACACACCATTTGCACATTGATTGAATGAAATTGTTTCCGGTTGCGGTACTGGACCTCCATGGCATGTGGGACAACCAATTCAACATGGGTGCAGTCGATGGCACCAATGCAACCCGGGATGCCGCCAAGTGCATGGAATCCCACTTTTGCGTTGGTAATCTCCTGGTACGTGCGTGGTAGTGTGATGTGGTCGTCGGCGTGCTTCAGGAGGGCATCGTGCACTTGGAAGAGTGTCCGTGAGAACAGTGGCTGTGAAATGCCATGCAACTGTCCCACTGTGTGCTGGTAGGTGCCTGTGGCCAGGAAGTGGAGTACAGACACCACCTTCAGTAGGGGTGGGATGGCGGTTGGGCTATCTATCATGCTCACGAGGTCAGCATGTGTCATGTCCACAATGGCGATTATGGTGTCCCGGTCCAAACGGTAGAGGGTGTGGATCTGCTCAGCAGTGAGGTTGAACGGATCAGCTCGGAGGCGTGGGATTGCGGGCCGCCTGCGTGGTGGTAGTGGCAGTGCTTGTGGGCCTTGCTGACCCTGCCTTGCCCTCCTCCTCCTCCTTCTCCTCCGTCTCCCCTGTGCGCCCGGTTGTTGTACCTGTTGTTGTTCGTCGTCTTCTTGTAGTTGTAGCACTTGCAGTGCTATCTGGTCCCCCAGGCCCAACATCGGTAGTCCTGCCGGTAGCATTTTGGAGTGGGAGTGGTTGTGGGAGGGGTTTGGGTCTGCTATATATGTGCTGTCGGCCTGTATGGCCTCCACCTGTGCTGATTGAATGAATCTGTGGCAGATGCAATCCCTTCTGGCCGAGCACGTCCCGCACGTAAGGCTGCATTTGGCCGCATGGCATCTTGGGATTGGAATCATGTATCAAATCCCGATGGCAGTGTGATGTACTTTGACTGATTTTCATGCTATGCTCCCATTGTTACACATGCTATGATTGCAGCCGCTTACATACCTGTGAAGAGTCAGTGGTATGTAGGGCTCGATCGATGGCCGACCCTCATGCAGCACAGTAACGTACTTCACCGACGGGCGTGGCGTCCCATTTGTGATTGCAGCCAGTTAGCATTATGACACACAGCCGCACTACATTGATGTAATTGTGAATGCAAGCGTTCACAGAAGCCTTTTCGACGTAATGTTGCAAGTGAGGAATTCGAAGGCCAGCATTTTTGGTTTTGAAGTAGCGGCGAGGATACGCCCACAGGTCTGGCTGGAAATGTAACGTTCTATTGTAGAATGTCCTTGGGACATGGCCCATAACGAGCAAGCAATGAATGATATGAATTGAATGGGATGCGCAATAGCGTAGTGGACGATAAGGCAGGACGTTCCCAAATCCATCTTGCTTCACAACACTACAGATCCGGCCAGGAGCACAGTGGTTTTTGCAGACTGCATTACGCACAGACGCGATGGAAGTTTCACATATTATGTGAGTGAATATTCATGCGTTTTCATTGCGGGATGAGGGAATGATGAATGGATGCATGGACAGATGATTCCGTTTAGGGTCTGCCATGTACATGGGTTTTTTGAATCACTCCCCTTCCCCTGCGCTATGTGATGCAAGGCTGCCATAGTGGGACTTACGTCTATCTGCCCTTGTCGGATCCTCCCTGTCTCGACGCGCCTTCATACACTTGTGTCTAGGCACGTTACTAATCCCATGTCATGGGTTCTATCTTGACGGACGCATGCACAGTAACCGACGTTGCCAATGGTGTATTTACCTCGATTGATTTCGTTATGAATCGATACTGATTTAGGGGTGTGTATATTCCTTTGGAGTGGGCTAGCATGCATATGGGTGTGGATTTGGTGTGTTGAATGAAGATTGTAATGCATCATGAGTCCCGTAATGCAATCGGTTAATTTGTGTTTCATTTGGGTGACAGGTATCTCCTGCCCTATTGCAGATGCCATCTCTACGCCACTCCTCCAGATGGGTTTTACTCTCGACACCTGCAGCTTCGGGTGAATCAGTGGAGCACCATTTCGATCTTATGGGACGATCGCCAATGGGCCACATGCCCTTACGCTGTACTGGTGGCTAGGTGCAACATTTCGGCCTTTCAGCTCGACTAGTGCCTGCCTCATGGGACGGACCTGCGGTTCTTGCCGCTTCCATGTTGCCTTTTGGAACGTTGATGTAGGCCCTGTGTGCCATGATGGTACAGGGCGTCACACAAGTGGAAGCTGGTCAATTATTGCAGATGCAGCCCTCGGTGATGATGGATGTTTTGGTGTTATTTTGCAAATTGCTGTGGGGCCTTTGTCATTTGGATGTGCATTTAAATTGTATTCCGATATTTGTCGTGTTGCGTTATTCTTTGCAGGTGATGTGGCGATTTTCGATTTGTGGCGGTATGTATTGCGAGATGATCTGCATTGTGTTCCGCCTTCTGAGTTGAGTTGTGTGGTACAGTACTGGCCGCGTTTGCCTACGTAGCACAGTATGGTCACGGATAGGGGCTGCCATTGTGACTGTTTACATGATGTGCTGTTCAGGGGCGGGGGATTGGCTTTTGGCCGACTGGTGCCTGTCAGCCAGGTCGATTGGTGGAATGATGGGATGTTCAGAATGTGGCTGGTCACAGGTGCCTGTGTTTGCGTGCGTTTGTTGGAGGGGGACTGGGGTCATGTCCATTGGAATAGCTTCTGTATTCATGCCATCTGTGCCCTGCAGCTCCCATCGGCCCCTCTTGGGATGAGCCTGGCTGCTCAGTCACTCTGCCAACTTGTGTGGTACATGCTTCTGCTGATGGTTGGTTTGTTTACTGGCAAGAGTACAGGGCTGGTGCAATCCCCCTCAGGATGCTGTTTTGGATGTTGCCTTGCGCTGGTGGCAAGCGATGGGGGACTACTGTTGTTTTGTGTCATGTGTTCTTGATTTTCATTTTGATGTATTGTACCTTCACATGCCTGTGCTGCATCAGTACGGCTATGGTGACATGCCGTACATGGATGCCCACTCACGGGGCGCTTTGAGCCCCTGCATGCATTTCTACGTTGGCATGCATGGGTGAATTGTAGATTTCACTGGTTGCATAGTGTGAGTACATTGCGCCTGCCAGGAGTTGTGCAATGTGGCCAGGGAGTGGAGTACAGGCACTCAGTGGGCCATTTACGGTTGGTTCACGATGCCGTATTTCTCGCCATGGCGGAATGGTACTTTACGACGTGCTTGATGGCGTTCAGTACATGTCCGCTAGGGTCAGAATTCGCGTACCGTTGCGCCATGGCGGTGATTCCGGTTTTGCAAGGCGCGCGTGCGCGTACTTGGTGCAGTTAGCGTTGCCGTTCACTGCGGTGTCGCTAATGGCATCGTACTTTACGGTGACGGGTCATAATCGCAACGAGCGGTGTTCGATGGCGGTATTGCATTTCCGCCATCATTTTTCCATTTCCGCCAGGGTCGTAATGAGGCCCATTGCTTTGGTCGCAGATCTCTCGGTACATGTTTGATCCCAGTCAGCACGCCAGATTTTAAGCTTTGCCGCATCCGGATTTTCGTGGAGCATATCGGCCTTAATGTCATAGTTCTGTAATAATGCTTCACATCTGTTCGACCACATTGAGATGACATTAGAGTTGCCAGGTGAGATGTCATAAAAGATGTCAAAATGAGGGATTTGTGCTTGGGTGCATGTTTTGCGGTATAAGTTTAGCGAGCTCCAACTAATCCTGGCGTGAATCGATATTATCGATAATTCGTATCTTATGCATGCAGTCTTCACGCCCTTCGGGAGTGCTAAGACTTTTGACCAAAAGCAGTTCTCTAATGAGTCCCAAGTTTCATAGAAGCAGCCAAGGGCGTTTTCTGCCCCGTGTGTAAGCATGGGGATTACCTTTTGATGGTAAAAGGCCAAGACAGGTTTTAGCGAAAATTTACCATATATTTTATGGATAATGAGTGCCTGGCTTGCAATTGTTTACTTTTTCTTTTTGTGTCTGCCTGCCATGGTCCATCCGTTATTGATGAGCTTATGAGCATTCCAAGGTATTTGACGCTAGGAGATATTTGCAGGGACTCTTGGCCTAAATTCCAGTTTGGGGTGCGTCTACTCGCCACCCATCCGCCTTTTAGGTTTTGCAGGACCAACATTTCACATTTTTTTGTATTGATCAATAATTGATTGGATGTGACGTACTGTTGAACAGCATTTAGTTTTCTTTGTAGCCCAATGGGCGTCACATCCAGGATGATCAAATCGTCAGCATATAGGAGCCAACTTAAGTGTGATTTGGCCACTTTCGGTGGAAATGATTTTATTGCAACTATTGCTTCGCCTATGTCCAATATAAAAAGGCTGAATAATACTGCAGCTAATGGGCACCCCTGTTTCACTCCTTTGAAGGTGTTTCTTACTTTGGATAATAGCCCAGTTTGATCCAGCCTTACTCGAATTGAGGTATTTGTGTCGAGTTCTTTAATTGCAGTTATTAGGTCTGACGGGCATCCCCAACTCTCCAATTTTCCCCAAAGGATCGCTCTATTGATAATGTCAAATGCGTGTCAAATGCGTGTGAAAAGTCTATAAAAGCTAAATAGACCTTCGTATTTGACTTTATCGCTTCCATTTTGATGATGTTTAACAAGAGTAAGTTCAGCGAGCATCCCACCTGCTTCACAAAACCTGATTGCCGATTATCCACATGGTTCGATGTTTGAGACCAGGCTACCAGTTTTTGTTGGAGCATGGTGGCATAAATCTTGCCTAGGACATCTAATAGAGCAATTGGCTGATAATTTTTCGGATTTGCTCTATCGTCTTTTTTGAAGACAGGTACAATGATCGCGGTCTTCCAAGATTTTGGAGTCTGGCTACTTAAATTTGCCCGATTAAACAGCGTTACACAGATCTCTGCCCATAGGTCTAGATGTAGTTTAATAGTAAAGTTTGTCAGACCATCAGGCCCAGGTGCACGCAAGTTTTTTGCTTTCTTAATGATGGTCATTATTTCATCTTTTGGGTAAGACAGGGCCCATAATTTAAGTATTTTTTTTGTCTGGGCCATCGATAAAGGCAGTTGCTTTGTATAAACCTTCAAAGTGGGTTATCCAATCTGATTCTGACACCATACAAGCTTGTATGGCTTTTTGTGGGGCATGCAGATTGTTAATAAGCTTCCAGAAATCTCTAGTGTTTTTATTTTTTAAGACCATCAACATCTGTTGTGCTTCATTTTGGAACATAACGTGCTTGTGAGCTTTTAACCAATTTTTATATCTTTGCTTAACAGCCTTTACATCACGCAAACATGTTAAACCATTCAAACTCTTCAACCTTCCGATATCTTGCCGCATCAGGCGCTTGTGATTCAGCAAATCCAGGTCGAAAAAGTGTTGGTGTTCAAAAGCCATATGATTAAGACCCGTTCTCTTGGGTTTAAATTGTGTCAAGAAGTGGTCATATTCGACATTTGGGCTAATCTTACAGTAAAGGTTTACAAGATGTTCCACATCGTGTGTGTCAAGTCTCAGCCTCACTCTATTAGATTCCACCAGAGTTTTGTGAGGCCATAATTCCGGTGCTTGTTTCGACACAGTTATAAATTCCGTTATTAACATGTTGTGGTCGCTTTCAATTTTTAAATTATTTTCAGCGATGTTATCCGTGGATGTAGGGCTTCTGACGCATGCTGCAGGCATGTCATCACAAGTGTTCCCATTTAAAATTTGTATGTTACGTAGGGTCATTTCTTCAGACCACGATTTGGCCAAGGAAGTTTTTTCAGCGCCAGATGGTTTAAATAGGTCAATGTATAAGTCGCCACAGATGAGTACGTTCGGCCAAACAGACGTTTCCAACAGTTGATCAAGTATTTCCGTAGTCAGATCAATGAAGTCCTGTTTTCCAGCACTTTTGTGGTGCCAGTACAGATTTACTACACGTAGCAGCTCGAAGGACTTCACTTCGTGATTTTGCTTTCTCATAGAGGTTACCTGGATAAATGGGGAGTAGTTGATCAAGCTCATAATCATCCAGCCCGAGGATTTTCTAACCATGGTGGCCATACCCGACGTCGGGCGTCCTTTTGAACATTTGAATGCAGGGTTTAATGCCACCTCAAATTCATTCACAACTGGAGTTTCACTTAACCAGGTTTCTTGAAAACATGTAATATCTATGGAAGCAAGCCAGTTTGAATTGAACAAATGTGAAAATCCTTGCATATTCCAGGAGGCCAATCTACACAAATTTTGGGATGCGTCTGTCCGGCATTATTGGGGATTTTTGCCACACAAAGCTGCAGACAGCCATTGCCACTCGTGTTTTCCTCCGCTTGGACTAAGAGATTTGTTAATGGGTACGCTAGGGTCATCCTGTCTGACATTGCAATGTATGGTAATTCGTATGTTGTCTTTTTGTTGCTCCGTCTCAGAGACATCCAATACCGACTCCTGACAAAAGTTTCCCAGTTGTTTCTGGTTGTTTCCAGCCAGGTGCACTACTTGATTTGATAAACCAGGGAACATTTGTGAGTCTAATTCAGTCTGGTCCTTGGGTCTTATCGTGCTCACAACAGAGCCCTTAGTTGGGGCTTTCAGACTGTAAGATTTGTCGACTCCATAAGATACTTTATGAGATGTTTCAGAATATTTGAAAACATCGAATCCTAGAGAAAACAGGATGACATTAGCGTCCAGTATTGTTGATGCGATGATAGGAGACGAAACATAAAGCACCACCTTATCATTCCTTTTTTCATTAAAGAACTCCACGATCTTCAAATCGTTTGAGCTTATAGCCCGTAGAGCTGGCACGAGATGTCAAAGCCTGATTGCGTTACTTCGATTCAATATTAAGTTGTCAGAGGATTCTAATCTTTCAATAACAAGTTTATAGGTAGGGTACATCGAACTCGGACCTCTCGGCATTCTTGACTGAGATATTCGAAAGTCATTCAGAGAAGCCTTTGAGTTATGTTTTTGTCGTTCACAGGTGTCAGTCCTACCACTGACTGAGGTTTTTACCAACACGTTATGCAGCAACGCTGCCGCCAGCTTGCCAGGGACATGAGGATTAATCTGAGTATTTTCAAGGGCTACAAGCCGTGGTTAAGTAGTAGTGCGCGTCCTTTTTTCATGTAGAGTCATAAACACAGGGCTATCCAGCGGTTTCAAATGCACTGATGTTCATCCTTTTCAACAATAATATGGCAAATTCTTTTGGCAGAGGACAATACATCTTCAGTTGGTTGTGTAACGATCTTTGGACAGGTGCTTGAGTTAGTATTTGTTGAATCTGTTTTGACAATGGGAGGTTCAATTTGGTTGTCATTCTCTGCGTCCCTCGAAGTAAAGTCAGCCTCCACATCTTGGTTTTCATATGTCTCTTCGTCATACATTGATAAGTTCAGCAGCTCACTTGGTAGGTCATGATCCAATCCTGATGCGGCCACTGCGTCGAGCGTTAAAGATGGTTCTGTAACTAGTGGTATATTTTGAGTTTTCGCGTTTATTGAGGAGGCTGTCTTTAAACACTTGTTGAAGTTACTTGCTACATTCTGGACCACATTTATGTTTCGCAAGAATTTTCGTGCCCCCTGTAGTGCCTTATTTTTTAGTCCCTTTTGATTTTTAGATTTCTTCACTTGTTTTAAGGGGGGTTTGGATGGGGCCTTGGATATCAGCACATTCGTTTGTGGCACCTTGTTAAAGATTGGATAATTAGTTACTGAAGCCACTGCGGGTCTTGTGGGGGAAATAGTATTGGTAGCATCTGGGCACAAATTTTCCCAAGAGGAAGATGCTACCTGGGTGTCGCGTGACGCTTGGTTCAAATTCCCCCTTGCCTGTTCAAATGCAGTATGGGATGAGATATTAACCATAATATCTTCAGATGTTGTTGTCATTATCGGCGTAGTTTCTGAGGCTTGCATAGGCACGTTCTCAGTTATAGATGTCAAGCTTGGCGGAATTACTGCACTTAGAGTTGCCAGTGTCACAGGTTTTTTTAATGGAGGACCAGTCAAGCCAGACAAGCCTGAGTGTTCACCTCCACGGACTACAATCACGGCTAAGTGCTCTGGGCGATTTTTATTAATTTCCCCTATGCCACATTCAATTAAAGACTTATGGCACCGATTTGATGACTTATTTTCCGTAATGAGAGAGTCTTGATGTTTTTGGGGTTTTGGCGTGATTCCGTCATGTTTGAATAACGCTAGAGCCTCTCTCGCTACCTCCGCCAAGAGTTTTTTGTCAATAGCATCATTTTTCCTTTGCTCATTTAACAAGTTAAAGGATCCATCTGGTCTTTTAATTCCTTCATGTTGTTCATTATAAGACCGGTCACAGACTTGTTCAATCTTAATCAATTTCGAATGCATTAAAGCCACAACAGTTGTCAAATCCTTGGTGGCTTCATGTATGGATTCATATAGTTTCATATACGGGGCCATGGAGATTGTCATAGATGAAATTATTAAAGTTTGTAGCTCAGCATGAGACATAAGAGGACTCCCTTTGGCGCTAGACGTTGGAGATTGAGGGCGATTAGCCGTTTTAGAGCTTTCTCTAATATGGCGTATTTTCGGGAATGGACGTTCCATCATCGAGGAATCTTGCAAGTCGTCAGATAGGCATTCATTGGTGGCAGGCAGCTGTGAGGTATGGGTAAAAGACGTGTGAGAGTTATTAGAGTGTTGTTGTTGAGTTGTCAATCTTTTCTGAGAGGTCAGCACAGATTCGAACACCTCATGCTTTTCTCGGCTGCTCGGAGTGTGATTGTTTGTTTTAAAATGTTTATTACACACTTTAGACCATATGTCTTCGTTAGAACCGCTTAGTTGCGAAATCTGCCTTTTTGTGGTGTATTTGTCTAATTTCAGCAGAGGTAAAGAGTGAACATTGGTGGCATTTTCACGACACTTTTTGTTTATTGAGACCAAGTTTTCCAAAACCTTATTCACAACACTTAGGGAATTTCTCCTGTTTTCAGTGGGTGAAGCGTTGATGTCCAATTGTGGTGTAATCACAAATCTGTCAGGCTGAACGTCCTGTTGACACGGAGCAAACGCCTGACCTGCACACATAGCTAACAGCATAGCGTGTGCGAACACGTCATCAAAGTGAGTCGCACAATGCATACTACGTGTCGTATAAACAGGAGAGCTGGCACTTATTGAGGTAAGCTGATCAGGACTGCTAGTGGGTTGCAGCACGCCAAGCGGCACTGCGGACGTCAAAGATGCTCTGTCACTCCAACCATCCATTTCGCTCGCGCTCGTGGCGACGAGCACACAGCATTTCCTATCCGTGGCACATGCGTTCTCAGGTGTCGCCTCAAGATTCGCCTCTATGGGAAAACCAACAGCGTGTTCGCGGGCGCCGTCTATCTCGAAGCTCGACACCCTCGCCGAAACGCCCCGCCCACAGTCACCATCTACTGCACTCAAAAGCGGATCGACACCCAGTTCAGCATCGGGTAAGTCAGCTGATTTAGCTAGTTTCACGCTAACATCTTGAGCTGCTGTACATACATTTTTCTCATAACCACTAATGGCAGCAGATATCGATTCAGGCTGTGGAGCGACTAGCGGTACAAAGTCTTTATTCGCATCCTCATCTATCATGTTTACATATGGGCGGGGACGTACCGTTCCACAGATTTCACAATCAAGCGACACATCATCAGGGTTATGTGCACAATTTGTAGGCATGCGTGTTGAGTCCAAGGGATCAGGGACTTCATCACAAGGGGTAATATGCTCATCAACAACAGAGTCAGGATTTGATGTACATGAAAGGAAACGGCTTACTTTTCTGGCAGGGGGGCGTTTTTCAAGTAGACAAGGGGCAACTCCACTTTCAACTTCACGTCTTTTTTGTGCCCTGGTTCTTAGGGCTGATAAGATGGTATCCGACATGGTTTAGGACGCCCCTAACCCCAACTCGCCAAACAGCAGGATTCTCAGCCCTTCTCTCCTCAGGGCTTGACGCCGCAAGGGCGGTGGAGGCGGCCACTTGTAGTCAGCTGCTCAGAGGCAGCGGAAAAGTTAAAGGCACACGCACCTCCTCTCTCATAGTACTGCAGCTCAAAGAAAAGCGAGTCAGCCAGTCCAAATACTCCAATACTCACCACAGCCAAACAGCAGGATTCTCAGCCCTTCTCTCCTCAGGGCTTGACGCCGCAAGGGCGGTGGAGGCGGCCACTTGTAGTCTGCTGCTCAGAGGCAGCTGAAAAGTTAAAGGCACACGCCCCTCCTCTCTCGTAGTACTGTAGCTCAAAGAAAAGCGAGTCAGCCAGTCCAAATACTCCAATACTCGCCACAGCCAAACAGCAGGATTCTCAGCCCTTCTCTCCTCAGGGCTTGACCTGCACATAAGTTTTAGTTTTCCCAGAATCGCCAGAGCTGTTTGACGAGTTAAAGTGCACAGAGGTGCGGCCACTGCCTGATGGCACATTCACAAATAAGGACTGATTCACAAGGATTTCTACTTGAGCAAATGAGGAGATGGCCGGGAGCATCTGCAACTTGTAGCTGATTTCCAAAACCTAAAACTGGGGAAAATGTGTATATGCCTGATCATCCTTGAGATGCTCATGTGCCAATGGAATTCACAAATGATTTGCTCAGGCATATTTCAAAGATGGTCCAGGCATCTCCAGATTTGCTCCAGTTTTAGGATTTGTGACAACGGTTGAAGACAGCAGGTGCAAAATCGAGATCTTCATGGGTATCTCCCTACTTGCTCCAATGCAAATCTTTGTGAATCATGCCCATATTTTCCATATATATAAAAGTCCAAATTTGTTTGTGGCAGGATTTATGGTGAAGCGTTGTTCCTTATACAATTCCACACTGCTGCACCAATCTGCACCAACTTTTTTCTAGTTGCTTGTTAGGACCCTCTGGACATTACTGGCTACATGACATTTGGTCACTGCACCCTATTCCCCAAATTTCAGCAAAAGTCAAAATGTGTTTGTGGTTTTGTGGCAAAGTGTTGTTCCTTATACATTCCACATTGTTTCATCAATCTGGACCACATTGTGCATATTTATCTGTTAGGACCATCCTGACATTACTGGGTACATTACATTTGGACACCCCACCCCATTCCCTGGATTTCAGCACAAGTCAAAATGTGTGGGTTTGTGGATTGGCGAAACGCTGTTCCCTATACAATTCCACACAGTTTCACCAATCAGCACCAAATGTTTCATAGTTACCTGTTAGGACCCTCCAGACATTACAAGCTACATGTTATTTGGGCACCCCAACCCTTTCCCTGGATTTCAGCACCTTTACACCTGAGACTGTTGCCTGAAATAGGCAATATGGTCGCAGAAGGACCGGTCCCAACAAGAGGAACAAAACTGGAGGTGGAAGCCCTGGAATGCACGGTTTCCAAGATATTTGCACCACAATGCACTGCAACGGACTACACCATGCCGAGGTGAGGCGACAGGTTTGGAAAGAGCACAGAATGTCCCAGTGTGCAGCAGCACACCACCTCTCGTCTACCCTCAAAGTCTGTTCCGGGGTATGTCAGCCAGCCACACAGGCCCATTCTCAGTGCAGTTAACTTCAGGGTGCAAAGTACATCAAGTGACAAACAAATTGGAACATCGACCTACAGTATCATTGTTATCATGTCTGTCTACAGAACCCGTTCGGAATACAGGTACTGCTGCTAATTAATCATAAAAGATGAGCACCCACAATTTAACCAGATTTTGAGCAAATACTCCTATTAGTAATCAAAAGATAATGGCCCTCATTCCGAGCTAGGAAGTAAGTACAGGTACTTTCCGGCATGGCGGAAAATACGACACCGTCCTGGTGACAGACCGCTAATTGCGGCCCACTACGACCTCGCGGACACGCGCTTTTCGCCATGCCGGAACAGTACCTAGCGGCATGCCGCTAAATGACCTGCAAAACCCCCTACCGGCATGCTGCGACACGTACATTACAACACCACCTTGGAAGCAGCAGCGTCTGTAAATGACGGTGACTGTAATTTACAGATCCCATAAATTACGGTCACCGCAAAACAACGGAACCGGAAATGTCGTCATCGCACAGGAACGGGAAGGAGCGCGGCGGCCATCTTTAAAAACACAATCCATTGCCATCCTCTTCAGGCAGCACCCTTGGGAGCAATCCGAAGTTCGTGAAAGGACCACACATCCCGGACCAATGCCTAAAGCCCCAAAGAAGTCTGAGGACTGGCTCTGCAAGAGGAGATTCAGCCCGGAAGAGCTGCAGGCAATGGTTGACTACCTTGCAGAGCACGCAGATGTTGTTTTCAGCTCCAACATGCGGCGAGAGTCAATAATCCGCAAGAAAAACATCTGGGCACAAACCGCCCAAAGGGTGAGTGCAGTGGGCACCACCCCCCACACCCCCAAGGACTGCCGCAAGCGGTGGGAAGATTTGCGGGGGTGGGTGCGGGTGCGGAGCCTCCTCTCCGCCAACCGGAGTAAGGCAATGCAGACTGGAGGGGGCCCAAGTTCCCCATTGAGACTGGAGCCATGGGAGGAGACATGCGCTTCACTGATCGGGACGGAATCAATTGTGGGCGTCAGCGATATGGAGTGCAGGGCTATGTCATCTGGTGATGGAGGTGAGTGTCCAAAGTCAACACTGCCAAATGCATTTACATGATGTATAGTCCCCCAAGGCCCGTCAAAGGAACCTTCTCATGCTGCCTTCCCCCAATCCAAATAATGCAGAGCCAACTGTCACGCATTCAAGGGCCAAGTGCAAGTACATAACGCACATCACCAATTTGCACATACCATCATGCACACTGTGCTGCAGGTTCGGCAGTGTGTGAGCCAGGGTGCACAATACCAGGGCAGGATGAGTCACTCCGACAACTGCGCACATATCATACTCATGCACATGTACTAGTGCTGTTGCTACACCCAAAAGGCCACAAACCCCAAATGACTGAAATGTGAATGCAGGCATCAATGCTATTAGGGCATCATACAATCACTCATGTTGTCCCTCTCTTCTACCCCCACAGGCACTGATCATGACAGCAGCGAGCCCCAGACGAGCCGTCCAACCTCCTCCATGGGCAGTGCCAGGGTCCGCCGCATTCCAGCCCGGACCAAAACACCCACCCCGGCTCCCGAAAGGTCAGTGGAGGATGCACCACCCCAATCCCTCCCTGCATCGGCGCCTGCCACAATGGCGACCCCAACGTCGGCAGAGTCTAGTATTGCTGTGGAGGTGGCAGCTACAGGTCCCCAGGAGAATGTGGACAGCCCTTTATCCATCTGTGGGGCGTCCGAGGAGTTTTATCCCACAGTCCACACCCCGGAGCCCAGCAATGTCCCCCTGGCATCATGCAGTGACTCTGGGGATCCTGAAACACCTGGCCGTAGTGCTCCAACAGACACACAGGGATACGATGATTGTGGCCCAAGTTCACCAGTCCAGTCCATGCCAGAGCAAGTAGGGCCAAGTCACTACTAGTAATGAACATCCATCATTTGATACACGTTGTGCAACTCAGCTGACTGACCTCATCACTGTGTTCATGGAGGACAACCGCCAGGCCAGGGTGGAATGGCTAAATGAACTCCGGGAAATGCGTCAGGCAGTCACTGAGAGCACTAACAGGTTGTGTGACGTCCTAGGACGCATTGCTGATGCCCTTGAGGCTGCACATTCAAATCCGCAGCATCAGCAGGAGGACAAGGCCACATCCAGTCGTGACACACCGGCAAGTCCTCCGCGATGCACTCTGCGTTCCATGCGGCGCTGGGACATGCCTCCCCCGGGCCCCGGGAGCATGCATTAATCGTCATTGCTGACACATGTGGCCTTAATGTACTACATTGGAGTACTGTTGTGGAGTTGGGGGGGAGGGGGGAGAGGGGTGAGGGTTTGTTGTGGAGTTGGGGGGAGGGGGGTGAGGGGCGAGGGTTTGTTGTGATGTTGGGGGGAGGGAGGAGGGAGGTGAGGGTTTGTTGTGGAGTTGGAGGGAGGTGGTTGGGCAGGTGGATTAATTGTTTACACTCATGCATTCAAAATTTAAATACACCTTTGGAGTTGCAAAGTTTAACCTGTGTGGACATTCATCATTCAGCATGTGTATCATGACGTCTGACAGTACATGGTCTACAAGTATACACACACCCAGGGCCATGTGTGCCCATATAATGCTGGCCTCTGCTGTCTTGTGTTTTGGTTATTGTGTCCAAACGTTGTTAGCCACACGACATGTCCCTCCCATGCAGTGCCTCCTTGATGCTGTCTTGCCGCTTCCTCCTCCTCCTTCACTCAATCTTCATCTGGTACTAGCAGTCCCATGTCAGGGGACAGAGCCACATTCCAAGGGATGCACAATTTGTTGAGCTGTACACATGACATGGGGGTCTTGGACATGCACGGGTATGGCCATTATAATAGCGCTCCGTGGGCCTGGTCTGTGGGTTTCTGACAGAGGTTCGTTACCATGGTGTCAAGGGACAGCCGCCAACACCTGCATGTGTAGCCAATTTAGGTAAGTGTCTGGACTGTCATGCAGAAGAACTATTCTTGCTTGCCTTGCTTTCCGTCTGCACGTTGGGGGAATGGTTTTGCTTGCAGTTGTGATCCGCCACATGCATGCCATGCAAGTCAACCTAATCCATGTGGGTGCTGTCAGGGGCACCCATGTCATTTGGCATGCCTGTCAATGCATGGGGGCCAACTTTTGTGTCGTATATCTCCTGGGTAGTCCTTGTCAGGGATTTGTAGCCCCTTGTATGCCTGAGGAGGTGCTCCAGCACTTCGCTCTGCGTCCGTGTACTGGACGGTTGTGACATGCCATGCATGGGTCCAACTGTGTGCTGATAGGTGCCTGGGGCATGGGTGTGGGGCACAGGCACCACCTTCAATTGTGCCGGGAGAGTGGTGTGTATTTGTATGCTGCTCACTTATCTAGTAATTTTGCCACCAAATATTATTATGGTGGTGAGGCTGTCACATTCTAGCGGGTAGGGGGTGTGTGTCTGCTCAGGGGTTTCCTTGAGGAACAGGACCTGCTGCGTGGGAATGGGGGCTGCTCGGGTGGTGGCGGAGGCTGCACTGGTGCTGCATGCTGGGCCTGTCTCCTCCTCCTTCTCCCCCTGTGTCTCCTCAGTTGGGAGGCCTGGTGTTTTTGGTGTAGTTCTAGTGGTTGTGACCTTGCTGGCAGGGCCTCCTGCCTCATGTGCTGCTACCACTATTGGCCTTTTCTTGGTGTGGGAGGGGGTGTGGTGTGTGGGTGTGATCCTTTTGTGCTGTAGCACACTCCATGGCCTCCACCTGTGCTGATTTTGTGCGCCTGTGGCTCTGTGGACCACTGCTCAGGGTTCTTTACTCCTTATCTAAGATGCCTGTGTGTGCTCCATGCCGTTAAGATACTTTACGGCCTTAATGAGGCCGTTATTTATGTGTGCTCCATACTTGTGATCAGCTCGGGTGTACGCCATGCCGCTAATTTCGGCATGGTGGGGCGCGCGCGCGACCCAAGACCGGTATTTACAGCATCGTAGATTACGGTGCCTTAAATAGCAGTCTGATCGGTCGGAATGGCCCGTTGCGGTAAGCGATGCCCGTAATCCTTTACCGGCATCGTTTTTCCCTTTACTCCAACCTCGGAATGAAGCCCAATGTCACTCCAATATGACAACCAAAAGCAGGCCTATCTCAAATATTATTTACAACTTCAGACGTTTTTGGCGCTCATCAGAGTGATAGATGTAAGTAGCTTCTGTGGCCATTCTGAATCTCAGCCATTAGTTGAGATACCGGTCTACTTTGTATGAGCCTATGTGCACCAACCTAATAACCATCTCGTCAGTACCAAATAATATTGTGTGATGCACCAGACTGCAATTATGATTGGCATGTCAACACATTTGTGCAGTTTGCAAGATAGTTGATAACAATAGACTTCAAACTAAAAGAAAACATAGAGCCATCCTAGTCACACAACACTACAATCATTTAAGGGAGTAGTGGAGAGGCAATATTATTATGCCTGTTTGGTCATGTGTCTAGTATGACAGTGTACAGCCTATATCTTTTTAGGGTATTATGTTATTTAAGTGCTTATTCCTCTTTAGTGTGTTATTATCAATCCACTAAATGGTATGCTCTGCTAATTGTCTTTCATACTGCACACATCACCACCATAGCAGTATTAAAGCACTGAGCCTAATCTTTGTAGAGGTGAACTGTGACACCACCCATGGTGGCAGCCATGCAGTGGTCTGTGAGGTGGAACTGACATGTCTATATGTCATATATAATTGTCATATATAGTTTCTATCTAAATAAAGGAGGACAGACAAGAACCATAAAATTATCGGCCCATAGCCTTACTTGATGCTCCAAGCAAGATCTTCATGGCTCTAGTATTAAAAGATCTGGATAGATGGGCCCTGCAGAGTGGTAATTGGGATGTTCGCCAGTCTGGCTTTAGAAGGCATATATGGATAGCTGTAAATGGTCTCAAATAACACCTACTGCACGTCCAGGCCCAAGCTCAAAACAACCCAACATTTTCGATCTTTGTGAATGGCATTCGATAGTGTTAACCGTGAGACCTTTTGAATAAATCGCTGAGTTGGAACTGTTGCACTAGTTTGGTAAAAATTCTCACTCCTCTTCACATGAATGTTAATGTTAATGTTAAAGGGCATTTGTACCGCACACTATCACCAACAGAGTTGTCCCCTGGTTCTCTGGTGGATCTGAAAAGGAAAGGGGGTGGGGTGAGCTAGTAGAACCAAGTGAGAAAGTGCAAGACAGCAGTGATGTGCTGTTGGCAGCTTCAGTTTGGTTAACACCATTCGCTTAGCTTTGGTGTGCGTTCCTCATGGTAGCCGTCGTGTTTTGTTGTGCAAGGCTATGTGTGATTTCTTTTGTTGTTGCGTTGTAGTGAAGTGCGTGCGGTTTGGTGTGCTTTAGAGGTGTGGTTGTGTTTGGTTAGAGTTTGAGAAGTATATGCAGAAGGGGGAGATTTTTAGTGGGTTGGTTAGTGGCATCGCTATCTAGATCACAATGCTTTCCCGATCTGGTGCCTGCTAATTTCCAAATTATTTCTAGATGTGGCATGTGCATATCTCCACATTTCTGTCTGGACGTGAAGCAAGCTAATATTAACAAATCCAGTCGAGATGTGATGCAAGCTAATATTCACAATCCTGTCCAGATGTGACACAAGCTAACATTTACAAACATGTTTAGATGTGGCACAAGCTAATATTCACAATTCTATCTAAATGTGGCACATGCTAATGCTCACAGTTCTTTCTGGAGTGGCTAGCACAGTTAGGGTACAGTTCATCTAGATGTGAGAGATGGCTAGGTAATTCAATTGACAGCTTAGTGGCTATGGGGTTAACAGTTGCCAAAAAGAGATTGGTACATCATGCAGGCTTCAAGCTCATGGGTGTTGGGGAAGATAATGTAGGAGCATGGTGGGCCAGTTTAGTGGTGTGCAGTTATTGCTGTGCTCCCTGTCCCCACACACCTACTTTGTCTGTTGTTGCTGGTTGACGGCTACCTGCTTCCCCTGCTGACACCGACAGACACCTTCTGGTGCTGCTTCTTCGGGAGCTGTCCTTTGCCTCTGGGTCCTTCACCGAGGGGGTTGCCGACCAGAGGGCTTCGCTTTCCTGCGGCAAATCCAAGCATGCCTTGATAAAAATGGACAGTTAACTGATCCGAAAAACACTTATCGTGAATTGCATCAGGGATGTGTCATTGCACCTGAGTTGTTTAATCTCTACATAACAGATATGTGGAAGGCCTTTATAAACTCGAAGAGAGGCCTCTCACACATCGGATCATATTCTATCCAATACATTCTTTGTGCAGATGACATAGTGCTCCTGGACAGGACTCCAAAAGGCCTGCAGCACTCCTTAAATTGCCTTGTTTCCTATCTGAGAGGACTAGATTAGAGATTAACGGCTCCAAAACGAAAGTATTCATTTTTAATTTGATAAAAACCAACAAAATGAAGTTCCAGTGGCATATTCATAATATTAAATTGTAAGTTGTAACTGATTGGAAATATCTGTGCTCAGTATTTCGACAAAACAATAACTGCCTGAATGCATACAAGCATTTAGATTTCACCATTGCGACATATTCAGCTCAATTGAAAAGAATTAATACTAAATTTGGGCGTTACTCTATTTTAACTCTGATCAGATATTACAAAGCAAAAATTATCCCCATGTCCATTACACAGATCCAAATTTAACAGCACCTGTATGACTAGTCTACGATCGAAGGTACATTTTTGCAGTGCATTCTAAATCTACATAGCTGTCCCATTGCCTGTAATAAGACACACATTTGGGCTCAGCTAACTGCAATCGCTAGTGGAATGGAAAAGATTGACCCTACTTGGGAACATTCTAGAACCACCTTCCCATTCTTTATTTGCAATAATCCAAGAATGAATGCTCAATCGTTCATGCTCTGTCTTGAATGACTGGGTTATGCTTAATAAAGAACGTTCAACCTTGCTAAATCTGGATGTAAAGGTTCTCATCATCAATTCCAATTTAGCATATAAAAGTTGTTTTTAGTTGACTGGATCTGCACTAAAGATTGTGTGAGTGTTAGGGAGAATTCTCTTAAAAGGCTAATTTCCCTTACCTATAGAGTCCCAAGCAGCTTTGCTGGATTTGACGGCTTTATTTTTTTCTCCTACTAAGAGTGAGACTCTTTTTCCCACTCTTAGACATTGTGCTGATGTGTGTTTTATGATATTTTTGTGCTTATGGTCTATGGGGTTTTCCTCACCCTCATCTTTTTACATGTGTGTTACACAGCACCCTCAGTGCAGTAACACAGGGGTGTCATAGTGACCCCCAAACATAGGCTCCGTACCCTGGGACTGACTACTGTCTCCCAGGTCATGCAAAGTAAACATTGACTTTGCTAGTCAATAGTTATGAACAAAACTAGGACAACCCATCTTACTATGGAGGTACTGGGAAGGGTTAATCGTTTTTCCCTGGTGTTCATTTTCAAGAGGGTTCTGTCCAGTCCCTCTCTCCAAAGTTTCTGGCTGGTGGCAGTGGTTACTACCATAAATATTCGACCGCAGATATTTTCCTAAGGAATTTTCCCATTGTTCGAGGCTACCACTTTTACTGACTGCCTCTAACGTACTGCAGGGTTATTTTTATATTAACTTTACTCTGGTGGTTTTTTTTGCCAGTTCTTTAATAATATTTCTTTCTTGTGTCTCGCTCTGTAATCCAAGCCCAGGTCGGGGATCCTTTGTTCGTCCTTTTGGTGGGCTTCTGCACAGAAGCCCTCCTTTCGGCGCCACTCAGTCTGAGGTAGCCAGGATGTGTGGGAGGGGGAGTAGGCACCCTGGACAGGGTTACCTAGGCAACCCAAGTCGCACTCTGCCCTGATAGGCTGGAGGATTCCGCCAGGATAACCAACCTGCTGTGTGAGTGACAGCTAGGCTGTATGAATGGGTATTTTTCTGCATAAAAGCAGGGATATGAGGACTGGAGGACAAGACGTTGTCGCTGGACCTAAGAAATCCAAAGAGGAGAGGCGCCGAAGACATCTGCAACAACTGAACCACCGGTGAAACCATGCTGCAGATCCTCACCACTTTTCTCCACCGACAAGAGAAGATCTTTACCTGCAAGAGCCTTCTTCCCTGGAGCTGGTGGGGCCAACCAGATCGGCAATCGCCTTCCAGGACCTGCCTTGGTCGAATCGCCAGTGCCAAGCACTAGGAGACCTGATAGCCAGGCACTCGTCCACCACGGCCGCGATTTAAAGGAGCATACTTTTTATTCCATTTTGGCATCCCCGCGGTTGGCTCCATCCCTGGACAGTGCAGTAGCTTGAACCTTCCTCCACAACGAGAGCCTCTCTTCCTCTGCTGGATCTCCCAAACTGCAGGAACTGCCAGGAACTACCACCACCGCAGGAGCTGCTTCCACTTTTAAGGTACATTGTTCCACCAGGCCTCCTGTTTCGTTGGGTATTGCTAAATGTGTTTTAAATCCTTTACTTACCTTCTGGGCTGGCCGCCCCTGTCGTCTAACATTATCTTTTTACCTTCTGCACCCTCCTTTTTGAACCGTCAAACACAGACTTGACTGCAGCTACTAGAACCGTTTGATCCTGGGCACTTTGCCTTGTACCATTGACTCTGGCACAGGCCTATTGACGCTGGCTATTTCAGTTACAACTGCCTTCTCTAGATTGCTTTTCACTAAGAAATGTGTTGGTGCACCTAAACTCTTATAACCACCTTTCCTTCCCCTTTATATATCGTTGAAGTGCCATTTTGCTCGGTTTTCACCTAAGTGTTGCTTATGCTAACGTACTACCTTGCCTAACCTGTTCACAATCCTATTGGGAAGTATTGCTGGTGTGTTTAGGAGTCTAACCCTGTATAAATTGTCCTTTCCTTCCCTCTGAAGAAATTGTTAGAGTGGCATTTCTGCTTGGTTTACAATGTGCCATTTTGCTCAGTTTTCACTCTTGCTCAAACATGTCTACAATTTAATTAGGGAGTTGTGTATACTTTTCTTGACTGTTTTAACTTGCTTTAATAATAGTGATTTTTGTGTAGAACTAAGAGTGTGTAAAATAAATATATATATTCTTATTGATACAAAGCTTTGGTCAGTGATTCCTTGTTCCATAGTATTGTAGTCCTATTATGTAAACCCTGAATACTGCTCATCTCCCTCTTGAGATAAGTCTGACTGCTCAGCCACAGCTACCAACTAAATCTGTGTGGTACAGACTGTACTAAAGGGCATTTATTGCATATACCTGTAGTCCTAATCTTCTGTAGTGCTCCCTAAAGGGAACTGCATAGGATTCTGCCTAACAGAGAGTGATTATACACTTTTCTCTTACAGAACTAAGGGATCCAGACCTTTAAATTGCATTGACAAATATTTAATTCAATACCCATATCGTCATTGGAGACACTGTTTTGTGAGATTATTATTCAACCTGCTTCTGTCGATGAAGTACTGGGTGCAAAACATAATATTCCTAGGGAACAAAGGTTATGTAGACACTGTCGACACCACAATACAGTGGAGTCACTAGACACTGTCTTCGTCCATTGTCCCATGCTCTAGTCACAGCTTCAATATTTATTTGCACGATTCTCCACGATAATTTTATGCTAAACACTATATCTTTCTAGAACAGAATAATCTTAGGAAACCACACTCCCTTAAACCTTGCCGTCTTGCACTTTATTAAATATGTTAATGTATTTCTGGCACAATATTAATTGTGCACTTTTAAACCACTTAATTTATTTTGTTGATTCCATTGTAAGTGGATGTATATTTTATGGTAAGTCTGTGTTTTTATTTTTCAAACACCATACTCAATAAAAATAAAATATGATGACATGTTCAGCTCAATTGAAAAGAATGCATGCTAAATTTGGACGTTACTCTATCTTACCTCTGATCAGATATAACAAAGCAAAGATTATCCCGTGTCTATTATATAGGTCCGAATTTAACAACACCTGGATTGACTAGTCTAGGATCGAAGGCAAATTGTTGCTGTGCTGTCTAAATCTACCTGGCGGTGCCTCTTTTACATTCAGAACTGCACAAAAACTGGTACACTTGATACATGTGAGTAATGGTGCCCGCATCCATGCCCTGTGCCTTAAATGAACTGTCTGCACTGGAGTGGACTGTGGTATATGCATTGAGTGTTTTGCCTTCATCTGGAAGAACAGTAACATGCATATTTCCACCCCCACCCCCATCAAACAATCTAGCCTTCACATTGATCCAATTAGACACTCCTGCACATAGTGGGAGGGCCATCTACCACGAGCATCATTGATCTACAACCACCCCTTTTAATACTCTAATGACATATCCTTGAATTTCTATTTCTAAAAAGGTACTATAACCCTATAAAACACACATCTCATGACCCTTCCAGCTCTTACAAACACATTTGACTCGCATAATCTCCAGCAGAATGCACTTCCACAAAATGGTTAATAAAATATGGCCTAATCAACGCTGGGTCAGGCAGCCTCCATGCTAATGACCTATATGACATAAGGTGGGACACATGCCTCCACATCTTTATGATAGCTGACACGTGGTGCTTGTAAACCTCCACCCATGGTTCTCCATCTTGTCCTAGTAATATGCTCTGCACAATATGATAATGTATCAACCAGAAGAAGAGGAGGAGGAGGATCCTTCATATACACATTCTCCTTTTGAGTCTACCACCTTAAACCTCTGCCCACCACCTGAAGCTTTTGCCTACTGCAATTGACAGGGCTTTTGTTCATCCAAATGCTATAGGTGTATTACCTGGTACCTCCCATTAGGACCAGCCCTTGAATTCCATTAGTACTTCTCTGTCTTCCTCTCCTACAGGTCCCTGGCATCAAACTACCCTATGATAGCCAGGGGATTCAATTGAGTGTTCAGCACCCTATTAGGCGATCCCCTCACCTGTCTGTCAATAGCCTTCACTTATAAATCCTTTCCAAGAAGCCAACCAACAAAAAAACAACTATTGTCTAAGTACTATTCTGCCATGCAACTTCACTACCTACAAGGTTACCTTCTGGCTAGTTATTTACTCTAAACAACAACAGTCATCCTTCTAATAATTTCATCGCTGCCCTCATCCTCATAACTCTTTTCAATCCCCTTCAAGCTGTGTTAACCTGCGGGTACTGATAAAATAATGAAATTGTATTGGACCAATTCAAAAGTTCACTAAGGGAAGGGATCAAGTATCAATTGCAAGGCAACCTGACAACTAACGAATTTTCAACTGCATTCAGAAAACCATCTGTCAGATGACACCTTCGCAAACCTCGGCATATGCAAAGCCACACCCTCATGGATCAACAGTTGGACTCCTAAAACCTCTTATAAAGGCTTGCCTCAAATAGGCTGACAGAAATTAAAATACCCCATCTGAAATGCTGCCCTCAAGCCAGCAAGCACATCACAACAAAAGGATAGATGTATGATGAAACATACATCTCAGCCAGTGGGCGTAGTCTACCACCTCTGGGAACTCTGCACAACAGTATAATCCTACACAGACACCTCCGCCTCCCAACTTTGAGACAAACTAGTCTCTTTTTTCAAAGGGAATATGAAAACATCAGGGAGTTGATCTATCTTGCCAACGCATTCAATGCCCATCTGGTCCTAAGTGGCATAGCTTGCCCCAGCCTCTATGTCCCAACCTATGTTTAACATCTTATATAGTCAGATTAGCCAGAGAGGTGGACAACCCCTAGTAATCCGCAATCACCCACCTGTTAACTTAATTCCTCAACAGCTCAATCACAGTCCTCAACTCCATTACACTCCCACTTATCATCCCTCTACTCAACATATCCAGCAAACTACCACCCATCAATTAACATTTCAACACTAGACAACACTAGAGAAGATGGTAAAAGTCACATCCGAGCATCAAAACCATTTTATCCCAGCATCAAAACCATGTCGAGGGACACTCCCTCCTGGCCCTACATATTTCCAACTTCTGAAATCACCATGGAACCGAATTGAAGAAGCCGCTGTATTGGATTACCCACTTAAGGCAACTGATGCTGTTAGACCGCACAACGCAGGGGAGTTGCTAGGTCTGGAAAAGACCCGGGGCTAAGCTGATGTCGGAACTGTTGGGACTGGGGGCTAGCTAGTCTTTTGGCTGTAGCTCCTGAGATTCTATCCGGGGCTACAACCAAAAGATCAGGGGCTACAGCCCCTTTGCCCCCCCCCCCCGGCAACGCCCCTGCTTACTGTTCTCGACCTCTCCAACACATTTGACACGCAGAACACACCATCCTGCTACAGCTTCTACATTTATGCCTGTGCTTCACTGGAAATAACCTTAAATGGTCTGCATCCTCCCATTCTAGTGTGGCGCATAGTGTGCACGTTGTAGTATTAATCTCTCCACCTAGAGTGGTCAAATGTGGAGCATTACAGTGCTCGCCCCTTCACTTTAGTGCTCAATGGCCACCAAAAATCTGAAACCTAAGAAGTCAAAGATTGAGATCATGGTATAAGAAATAAAACATAATTTCAAAGGAGTCATGTCCCTCTACCTTCAGAACAATGGTGTTCATTTAAACATATGGACCAACGGCTGTGTAAAGGGGACGCTGGCATAAGCCGCAACATCCAGATTAGATTGGTCATTAAAAAAACGTTCCACCAACTAAAACTGCTAAAGAGGTTCGTTCTTTTCATTCCGATGAAGAACCACGCTATTTTTGTTGAAATCCTGTAAACATCAAACTGGATTTCAACACCACTCCTGAGGCTAGCCTACCATTCCATCAACTACAAAGCCCAAAGAAGGTAGAACATGCTGCTAACCATCCTAGCTTTGGGCTACAAATACATACATCATCTTTGTCCAGCCAAGGTCCATGCACTGGCGTCCATGCACTGGCTTCCAGTGGAGGCAAGAAGCAAATTCATAAATCATCTCTGCCCAGCCAAGGTCCATGCACTGGCTTCCAGAGGAGGCAAGAAGCAAATTCATAAATCATCTCTGCCCAGCCAAGGTCCATGCACTGGCATCCATGCACTGGCTTCCAGTGGAGGCAAGAAGCAAATTCTAAATCCTGCGCCTAGCATTCAAAATCATCAATAAGATTTCTCCAACAATGCCTTAACATAAAACCTACAAAATAAAAAAACATATGTGCCATCACTCCCCGCCCTAGCCACTTCTCTCATCAGATAATCACCATGGCACGAAATGATTATCCCCAGCGTCATCTGCAAAACACAGGTAGACAGGAGTTTCTATATTTTTTGCCTGTGCCTCTGGAACCAACTCCCCAGCACCCTGAGCTTGGCGTAATCTATTATGGAACACTGAACCTCACTCTCAACATCTCGTTCAATTAATTTGGGAGCATCCTCTACAACCTGTGTCAGCGTTGTTCCACCACTATACATTGGACATTTCATCTAGCTTGTAGCACACCAGATGCCTTTCTTGGTGAAAGTGAGGAGCAATAAAGGGCAATGTAACCCTTGGCACATGGAGAAATGGAGCATTTGCTCATTCAACATCTACACGTGCCCGCTCTGTGACCTGCTGGATGACGTTGGTGTAAAATATACCAACTATTCCATCGCCACTCAGCTGGTCTTCAGAACTGGATAGCACCACTGTCAATGGGATATATGATCTCATCCAGAAATTGATGATTCTTAACTCACTCGCTTTAAATAACGACAAGACCAAGCTGCTGATTGTAGATTCAGACCTACGGATAAAGAAGCTAGATGCAAACTATAGTCATTCTAAGATCTCTAACTGAGTCATTCAAGTGAGCCCCCATGTGAGGACCCTGGGAGTCCTTCGTGACTCGGGACGGAATATGAAAAAATATGTTTTACAAATAAAAGCCTTCTGTGCTTAGAGTAGTAAGTAAACATATTAGACAAATTAAGCCTTACCTGTCTATCAGTAATCTAACCTCTGTGGCCTCTGCACTGGTCAATAGCCGGCAAGGAGATCCCTACACTGGCTCCCCTTATGGCATCAAATATCTCATAAAATTCTCAACCTCACTCATAAATGCAGGATGGGTAAGGTACCAGAGTACCTGACAACATGCATACACAGGGCACCCATGGTGAGAACCCTACGTTCCAACGCAACCAACAGATAAGTTACTTCCCGACACAAGTTAAAAACATTTGGTGACAGCAGCTTTAACGTGTGCATCCCCAGATTATGGAATTCTCTACCTAACAACCTATGTAGCATTCCATGATATGATATGATATATTAGATTTATATCGCGCTCGTACACAGTTGTTTCCATTCTATGGGCTTTACTATGAATTTGGAGGTAGCCTTGCAGGTTTTACCGGGAAGGCTACCTCCAAACTCGCATCCGGGTCCAGCACCCACGAATGGACAATTACTGGGCTATTCCGGTAACTGCCCTTTCGCGGGTGCCGGTTCCGGTACATCTCCAGTCCCATTTGAGCCCCATAGGGCTCAATAGGAATGGGGGGGAGGTGGTAGGACCGTACTGTTAATAACGGTACCAGTGCTACCATCATGTTCTGCTTGTGGGTGCCGATACGGCCCCCAGGTCAGAACTGGTGGCCGCAAAGGCACCCACGAGCAGAACACCTATTATGGCGGTACAGTGGCAACGGTGCCGGTAGCGATACTGGTGCCTTTGTTGCCTTACCGCCATACTTGTAATGAGGCCCGATGTCTCAATAGTTTTAAGAGAGCTGTGACAACCTATCTCTTTAATTCCAAGGATTAGGATTAGGTTTTCTCCTATTCAATCCATTGTCTGGCTATTGATAGTAATAAAGAGCTGCTTCTCATACACCAGAAGCAATTTAGCTTGAAATGCTTCTTCAACAAATCAAATACATATAAACATCTGGTAACATTGCATTTAGTGTGCTCATACAGAGGATACGACAAACAGCATGTTGATATTGCATTAAAGGATCTCTGGCCAGTCTCAGAGTGCAGCATATGATGTTTGGACCAGTTGTGGGGTACAATAATTGTGTTTGTATGCATTTGTTTTAGGAACCATAGAGGAAATATGAGACAGCTAATGAATCCTGGGCTTTATAATAGTTGTGTAGTGGAATATGGGTGAAACATAAACCGGTCGGTGAAAAGGTGATGGAAACACAAGTGTGGGGGTAAAGCATAAAAACGAGTACATATATTTCCAGCATAAACAATCTGTCACTGAGAACTTGAGAATATGCATTAGATTCAACCATGTGCACCTCCCATGTGTTGATTTAAAGGCCAGGAGAAGGAACTCAAAAAGAGATTGGTACTGCATCGACTGAAAGACCCTGTGGAGAAGGTGGGCCCAGAAAGGGGAAGAGCACATAGATTGTAGAACATATGGGTGGCATAGTTGAGTATATTTGGGGATGAAAGAAGCAAGACAATAATGCAACTCAACACAGGTTTGAATCCTGATCCCGCGCTTAGAAATCACTCATTGGTGTTAAGCATGTTATAAATGAACAACACAATTTAAAAAAAAGAAATGAAGATGGAGAAAGAAAATAATGGAAATCCCATGTGCTCGGCAGAGCAGTCCCCAAGTCTGCTGAATACGAGCCTGAAGATAAGCTTTACCTTGGAACCACAATGAGTTGATATCCCCATCTGTGCCTTAATTTGAAATTTATTGCGGCCCCCAGGCCCACGTAGCCCGTCTCACAGTCCACGCTCCCTCCCCAGACCCGCTTCCTGGTTCCCTTCCCTCCTGCCTCCCGACCCACCCGCCAACCCTGATTGATCTTCCTGACCGTGTGTGCGAGGTCTACCGACCCGTGTAACCCACCGGCTCCACTTTTACCTTGTGGAAGCACAGTGAGTTGATATCCCCATCTGTGCCTTAATTTGAAATGTATTACGGGCCCCAGGCCCTCGTAGCCCATCTCACAGTCCCAGCTCCCTCTCCAGACCCGCTTCCTGGTTCCCTTCCCTCCTGCCTCCCGACCCGCCCCCAGCCCTGATTGGTCCTCCGGACCGTGTGTGTAAGGTGTACTGACCCGTGTAACCCACCGGCTCCACTTTTACCTTGTGGAAGCACAGTGAGTTGATATCCCCATCTGTGCCTTAATTTGACATTTATTGCGGCCCCCAGGCCTTCTTAGCCCGTCTCACAGTCCCGCTCCCTCCCCAGACCCGCTTCCTGGTTCCCTTCCCTCCTGCCTCCTGGCCCACCCCATCCCTGATTGGTCCTCCGGACCATGTGTGCGAGGTCTACTGACCTGTGTAACCCACCAGCTCCACTTTACCTCAAGGAAGCACAGTGAGTTGATATCCCCATCTGTGCCTTAATTTGAAATGTATTGCGGCCCCCAGGCCCTCGTAGCCCGTCTCACCGTCCCTGCTCCCTCCACAGACCAGCTTCATGGTTCCCTTCCCTCCCGCCTCCCGACCCGCCCCCAGCCCTCAGACCTGTCTCACAGTCCCCGCTCCCTCCCCAGACCCGCTTCCTGGTTCCCTTCCCTCTTTCCTCCTGACCTACCACTGCCCTGATTGGTCCTCCGGACCGTGTGTGTGAGGTCTACAGACCCGTGTAAGCCACCGGCTCCACTTTACCTCGTGGAAGCACGGTGAGTTGATTTCCCCATCCCCATCTGTGCCTTAATTTGAAATGTATTGCGGCCCCCAGGCCCTCGTAGCCCGTCTCACAGTCCCTGCTCCCTCCCCAGAACCGCTTCCTGGTTCCCTTCCCTCCTGCCTCCCAACACGCCCCCAGCCCTGATATGTCCTCCGGACCGTGTGTGCGAGGTCTACCAACCAGTGTAACCCACAGGCTCCACTTTACCTTGTGGAAGCACGGTGAGTTGATATCCCCATCTGTGCCTTAATTTGAAATTGATTGTGGCACCCAGGCCCTCATAGCCCGTCTCATAGTCCCTGCTCCCTCTCCAAACCCGCTTCCTGGTTCCCTTCCCTCCTGCCTCCCGACCCGCCTCCAGCCCTGATTGGTCCTCCGGACCGTGTATTAGAGGTCTACTGACGCGTGTAACCCACCGGCTCCACTTTTACCTCGTGGAAGCACAGTGAGTTGATATCCCCATCTTAGCCGTAATTTGAAATTTATTGCGGCCCCCAGGCCCTCATAGCCCGTCTCAGAGTCCCTGCTCCCTCCCCAGACCCACTTCCTGGGTCCCTTCCCTCCCGCCTCCCGACCCACCCCCAGCCCTGATTGGTCAGACCTCTGGTCCTAACAGACCCATCCAAATTGATGTAATTTTAATTTTAATTGTCGCCTCTTATGTCTGGTTGGGAGTGTCTCGTTCTTTTGATGTTAAGGATGTTAAGGATGGATAAGACTTATGGATTTCTTTTTTAAAGGTTTGTATAAGCCAATTAAAAAAATAAAAAATAAAAATAGTGTCACTGTGTTGAATCTTGCATCTAGACTGTGTGCCCAACAACATTGAGTGTGCCCTAAAAGCGTCACTGTGTTGAATCTTGTATCTAGATTGTATGCCCATAACATCAAGTGTGCCCTAATAGTGTCACTTGTTTTAAAGTTTGAATTTAGAAAGTGTGCCCAACAACAGCGTCACTGTGTTGAATCTTGCATCTAGATTCTATGCCCATACCATTGAGTGTGCCCTAATAGTGTCACTGTATTGAATCTTGCATCTAGACTGTGTGCCCAACATAGAGTGTACCCTAATAGCGTCACTGTGCTAAAGTTTGAATTTAGAAAGTGTGCCCAACAACATTGAGTGTGCCTTAATAGCGTCGCTGTATTGAATCTTACATCTAGAATATGTGCCCAACAACATTGAGCGTGCCCTAATAGCGTCACTGTGCTGAAACCTGCACCTAGATTGTATGCCCATCAACACCGAGTGTGCCCTAATAGTGTCACTGGGTTAAAAGTTTGAATTTAGAAAGTGGGCCCAACAACATTGAGTGTGCCCTAATAGTGTCACTGTGTTAAAAGTTTGAATGAAGAAAGTGTGCCCAACAACATTGAGTGTGCCGTAATAGTGTCACTGTGTTAAAGTTTGAATTTAGAAAGTGTGCCCAACAACATATAGTGTGTCCTAATAGCGTCACTGTGTTGAATCTTGCATCTAGATTGTAAACCCATAACATTGAGTGTGGCCTAATAGCAACGCTGTATTGAATCTTGCATCTAGACCACGGTTGCACAACTTACGGCCCGCGGGCCAGTTGCGGCCCACCATGCCATTTTGTCCGGCCCGCCAGCAACAAAGGATTTCCTAATGGAGTGCGTCCCTCAAGCAGCATCGGCCGCCCTCCATTAGGAAGGTCTTTGTTGTCTTCCGGGCTGGACAAAACACTGACCCTCATTGGTTCAGTGCACACGCACCACATCGCTCCTACGAGCCACGTAGTGCATGTGTGCTGCACCAATGGAGTGCCAGCACTACGGATAGCGTGGTCAGTAAGGCTTGATGCTGGAAGGCATTTCAGCCTTGCCACGCCAGCCATAGTGCCAGAAGCCTCGCCAGAGTTCCAGCTAGCCTGCTTTCCAGCACTTCTGGTAAGTACATTTGGGGGGTGTGGGGGCTGTATATTTGTGTGTGTATCTCTGGTCTGTCCTGACTGTGTTTTTTGTTTTTGTATGTATGTTGAGATGGGGGAGTGTCGGTCTGTATGGGCGTTTGTATTTGTATGTCTTTGCAGATGGGGGTTCGGGGGGTGTTGAGACTGTATGGGTGTTTGTATTTGTATGTCTGTGCAGTGTATATTCAGATGCGGGGGTGGGGGAGTGTCGGGTCTGTATGGGTGTTTGTATTTGTATGTCTGTGCAGTGTATGTTGATATGTGGGGGTGTTGGGTCTGTATGGGTGTTTGTATTTGTATGTCTGTGCAGTGTATGTTGAGATGCGGGGTGGGGGGGTGTTGGGTCTGTAGGGATGTTTGTATTTGTATGCCTGTGCAGTGTATGTTGAGATGGGGGGGTGGGGGACTGTCGGGCCTGTATGGGTCTTTGTATTTGTATGTCTGTGCAGTGTATGTTGAGATGAGGGGGTGTCAGGTCTGAATAGGTGTTTGTATTTGTATGTCTGTGCAGTGTATGTTGAGATGGGGGTGGGGGGTGCTGGGTCTGTATGGGCGTTTATATTTGTATGTCTGTGCAGTGTATGTTGAGATGTGGGGGTGGAGGGGTGTCAGGTCTGTATGGGTGTTTGTATTTGTATGTCTGTGCAGTGTATGTTGAGATGGGGGTGGGGGGTCTGTATGGGTGTTTGTATTTGTATGTCTGTGCAGTGTATGTTGAGATGCGGGGGTGGGGGTGTCTGGTCTGTATGGGTGTTTGTATTTGTATGTCTGTGCAGTGTATGTTGAGATGTGGGGGTGGAGGGGTGTCAGGTCTGTATGGGTGTTTGTATTTGTATGTCTGTGCAGTGTATGTTGAGATGGGGGTGTTGGGTCTGTATGGGTGTTTGTATTTGTATGTCTGTGCAGTGTATGTTGAGATGCGGGGGTGGGGGTGTCTGGTCTGTATGGGTGTTTGTATTTGTATGTCTGTGCAGTGTATGTTGAGATGGGGGTGGGGGGTGCTGGGTCTGTATGGGCGTTTATATTTGTATGTCTGTGCAGTGTATGTTGAGATGTGGGGGTGGAGGGGTGTCAGGTCTGTATGGGTGTTTGTATTTGTATGTCTGTGCAGTGTATGTTGAGATGGGGGTGGGGGGTCTGTATGGGTGTTTGTATTTGTATGTCTGTGCAGTGTATGTTCAGATGCGGGGGTGGGGGGTGTCTGGTCTGTATGGGTGTTTGTATTTGTATGTCTGTGCAGTGTATGTTGAGATGTGGGGGTGGAGGGGTGTCAGGTCTGTATGGGTGTTTGTATTTGTATGTCTGTGCAGTGTATGTTGAGATGCGGGGGTGGGGGGTGTCTGGTCTGTATGGGTGTTTGTATTTGTATGTCTGTGCAGTGTATGTTGAGATGGGGGTGGGGGGTGTCGTGTCTGTATGGGTGTTTGTATTTTTATGTCTGTGCAGTGTATGTTGAGATGCGGGTGGGGGGTGTCTGGTCTGTATGGGTGTTTGTATTTGTATGTATGTGCAGTGTATGTTGAGATGTGGGGGTGGAGGGGTGTCAGGTCTGTATGGGTGTTTGTATTTGTATGTCTGTGCAGTGTATGTTGAGATGGGGGTGGGGGGTGTCGGGCCTGTATGGGTGTTTGTATTTGTATGTCTGTGCAGTGTATGTTGTGATGCGGGGGTGGGGGGTGTCTGGTCTGTATGGGCCTTTGTATTTGTATGTCTGTGCAGTGTATGTTGAGATGAGGGGGTGTCAGGTCTGTATAGGTGTTTGTATTTGTATGCCTGTGCAGTGTATGTTGAGATGGGGTGGGGGGTGTCGGGTCTGTATGGGTGTTTGTATTTGTATGTCTGTGCAGTGTATGTTAAGATGCGGGGGTGGGGGGTGTCTGGTCTGTATGGGTGTTTGTATTTGTATATATGTGCAGTGTATGTTCAGATGTGGGGGTGGAGGGGTGTCAGGTCTGTATGGGTGTTTGTATTTGTATGTCTGTGCAGTGTATGTTGAGATGGGGGGTGGGGGGTGTCGGGCCTGTATGGGTGTTTGTATTTGTATGTCTGTGCAGTGTATGTTGAGATGCGGGGGTGGGGGGTGTCTGGTCTGTATGGGTGTTTGTATTTGTATGTCTGTGCAGTGTATGTTGGGATGGGGGTGGGGGGCGTCGGGTCTGTATGGATGCTTGTATTTGGATGTCTGTGCGGTGTATGTTGAGATGCGGGTGGGGGGTGTCTGGTCTGTATGGGTGTTTGTATTTGTATGTATGTGCAGTGTATGTTGAGATGTGGGGGTGGAGGGGTGTCAGGTCTGTATGGGTGTTTGTATTTGTATGTCTGTGCAGTGTATGTTGAGATGGGGGGTGGGGGGTGTCGGGCCTGTATGGGTGTTTGTATTTGTATGTCTGTGCAGTGTATATTGTGATGCGGGGGTGGGGGGTGTCTGGTCTGTATGGGCCTTTGTATTTGTATGTCTGTGCAGTGTATGTTGAGATGAGGGGGTGTCAGGTCTGTATAGGTGTTTGTATTTGTATGCCTGTGCAGTGTATGTTGAGATGGGGTGGGGGGTGTCGGGTCTGTATGGGTGTTTGTATTTGTATGTCTGTGCAGTGTATGTTAAGATGCGGGGGTGGGGGGTGTCTGGTCTGTATGGGTGTTTGTATTTGTATATATGTGCAGTGTATGTTCAGATGTGGGGGTGGAGGGGTGTCAGGTCTGTATGGGTGTTTGTATTTGTATGTCTGTGCAGTGTATGTTGAGATGGGGGGTGGGGGGTGTCGGGCCTGTATGGGTGTTTGTATTTGTATGTCTGTGCAGTGTATGTTGAGATGCGGGGGTGGGGGGTGTCTGGTCTGTATGGGTGTTTGTATTTGTATGTCTGTGCAGTGTATGTTGAGATGGGGGTGGGGGGCGTCGGGTCTGTATGGATGTTTGTATTTGGATGTCTGTGCGGTGTATGTTTAGATGGGGGTGTCAGGTCTGTATGGGTGTTTGTATTTGTATGTCTGTGTAGTGTATGTTGAGATGGGGGGTGTCAGGTCTGTACTGGTGTTCGTATTTGTATGTCTGTGCAGAGTATGTTGAGATGGGGTGGGGGGTGTCGGGTCTGTATGGGTGCTTGTATTTGTATGTCTGTGTAGTGTATGTTGAGATGGGGGGGTGGAGGATGTGTCGGGTCTGTATGGGTGTTTGTATTTTTATGTCTGTGCAGTGTATGTTGAGATGGGGTAGAGGGGGTGTTGGGTCTGCATGGGTGTTTGTATTTGTATGCCTGTGCAGTGTATGTTGAGATGGGGTGGGGGGTGTCGGGTCTGTATGGGTGTTTGTATTTGTATGTCTGTGCAGTGTATGTTGAGATGCGGGGGTGGGGGGTGTCTGGTCTGTATGGGTGTTTGTATTTGTATGTATGTGCAGTGTATGTTCAGATGTGGGGGTGGAGGGGTGTCAGGTCTGTATGGGTGTTTGTATTTGTATGTCTGTGCAGTGTATGTTGAGATGGGGGGTGGGGGGTGTCGGGCCTTTATGGGTGTTTGTATTTGTATGTCTGTGCAGTGTATGTTGAGATGCGGGGGTGGGGGGTGTCTGGTCTGTATGGGTGTTTGTATTTGTATGTCTGTGAGTGTATGTTGAGATGGGGGTGGGGGGCGTCGGGTCTGTATGGATGTTTGTATTTGGATGTCTGTGCGGTGTATGTTGAGATGGGGGGTGTCAGGTCTGTATGGGTGTTTGTATTTGTATGTCTGTGTAGTGTATGTTGAGATGGGGGTGTCAGGTCTGTACTGGTGTTTGTATTTGTATGTCTGTGCAGTGTATGTTGAGATGTGGAGGCGGGGGGGTGTCAGGTCGATATGGGTGTTTGTATTTGTATGTCTGTGCAGAGTATTTTGAGATCGGGTGGGGAGTGTCGGGTCTGTATGGGTGCTTGTATTTGTATGTCTGTGCAGTGTATGTTGAGATGGGGTAGAGGGGGTGTTGGGTCTGCATGGGTGTTTGTATTTGTATGTCTGTGCAGTGTCTGTTGAGATGCGGGGTGGGGGGTGGTGTTGGGTCTGTAGGGATGTTTGTATTTGTATGCCTGTGCAGTGTATGTTGCGATGGGGGGATGGGGGACTGTCGGGCCTGTATGGGTCTTTGTATTTGTATGTCTATGCAGTGTATGTTGAGATGGGAGGGTGGGGGGTGTCGGGTCTGTATGGGTGTTTGTATTTGTATGTCTGTGCAGTGTATGTTGAGATGCGGGGGGCGGGGGAGTGTCGGGTCTGTATGGGTGTTTGTATTTGTATGTCTGTGCAGTGCATGTTGAAATGTGGGGGTGTTGGGTCTGTATGGGTGTTTGTATTTGTATGTCTGTGCAGTGTATGTTGAGATGCGGAGTGGGGGGGTGTCGGGTCTGTAGGGATGTTTGTATTTGTATGCCTGTGCAGTGTTTGTTGAGATGAGGGGGTGGGGGACTGTCGGGCCTGTATGGGTCTTTGTATTTGTATGTCTGTGCAGTGTATGTTGGGATGAGGGGGTGTCAGCTCTGTATAGGTGTTTGTATTTGTATGTCTGTGCAGTGTATGTTGAGATGGGGGTGGGGGGAGCCGGGTCTGTATGGGCGTTTGTATTTGTATGTCTGTGCAGTGTATGTTGAGATGTGGGGGTGGAGGGGTGTCAGGTCTGTATGGGTGTTTGTATTTGTATGTCTGTGCAGTGTATGTTGAGATGGGGGTGGGGGCGTCGGGTCTGTATGGGTGTTTGTTTGTGTATGTCTATGTAGTGTATGTTGAGATGGGGGGTGTCAGGTCTGTATGGGTGTTTGTATTTGTATGTCTGTGCAGTATATGTTGAGATGGGGGTAGGGTGGTGTCGGGTCTTTATGGGCATTTGTATTTGTATGTCTGTTCAGTGTATGTTGAGATGTGGGGGTGGGGGGGTGTCAGGTCTGTATGGGCGTTTGTATTTGTATGTCTGTGTAGTGTATGTTGAGATGGGGGGGTGTCAGGTCTGTATGGGTGTTTGTATTTGTATGTCTGTGCAGTATATGTTGAGATGGGGGTGGGATGGTGTCGGGTCTGTATGGGCATTTGTATTTGTATGTCTGTTCAGTGTATGTTGAGATGTGGGGGTGGGGGGGTGTCAGGTCTGTATGGGTGTTTGTATTTGTATGTCTGTGCAGAGTATGTTGAGATGGGATGGGGGTGTCGGGTCTGTATGGGGGTTTGTATTTGTATTAACGCCAGTAAGACTGAGATTCTACTCATCGGCACACCCACTCCCTCCTTTCCTGCAGCTCTCTGGCCGGCCTCCCTTGGCCCCCTTCCTGCCCCTACCTGCAAAGCTAAAAACCTCGGGGTCATCTTCGACTCCACACTCTCCTTCTCTCCTCATATATCTGACATCTCTAAGAAGTCACACTACCAGCTGCACCTCCTCAGAGGTATTCTTCCCTTCCTCTCCTTCCCCCAGAAGCTCACTGTCTCCCGAGCCCTTGTTCTCTCAAGGCTGGACTACTGTAACAGCCTCTATCTTAATCTGCCTGCCTCCACTCTCCGCCCTCTGCAACTTATCCAGAACAGAACTGCGAGACTTGTCCTTGGCCTCAAGCCCAGGGACCGTATCTCTCCAGGACTGAAATCTCTTCACTGGCTCCCAGTGGCTGCGAGGATTAAGTTCAAAACCCTCTGCATTGTCCACAAGGCCTTCTGGGGCCTGGGGCCTAAATACCTTCAACTCTCTCTTCCTAAATATCTGCCTTCACGAGCCCTTCGCTCATCCGTCTCCAACTCCCTCATGGTCAGCCGCTTCTCGAAGCAACGAGCTGGGGGTAGATCTCTCTCCGCAGCAGGGGCCTCCCTCTGGAACAGCCTTCCTGCCTCCCTGAAACTTGAGGAGAACCATCTCCGGTTCCGGAAGCACCTCAAAACCTTCCTCTTCGCTTCTGCCTTCTCTCTCCCTCTCCCTTGCTAAACCTGCTAAACTCCCCACTGAAGTCTGCACTAAACCTGCATCTGGGCCACTCTGTGACCTCGGTCCAGGGCCCAGCCACTCTCCACTTGCACTGCCTCCCTGGCTCCTCCTGCACTGTGGGACTGTCACTGCATCCCTACAGCCCCCTTCCCAGCACTTGCTCTGCACTTACCTCGCACTTGCCACCAGCTGGCCCTTTTATTTATTATTTATTATTTATTATTTTATTACGCTACTTACCTTGTACTGCACTTTCCCCCTCCACCTCCTCCCCCTGCACTTTCTCCTTTTCCCCTTACCTCTGCACTTGCACGATCTGAATGACACCTGGCCTAGTAGGATCGTTTGTCTGTCTTCCCCTTGTTTCCCTCCCTCCCTGCCTCGTCGCGCCTTGAAACACTTGTGTATAGGCGCGTTACAAATACCATATCATATCATATCATATCATATGTCTGTGCAGTGTATGTTGAGATGCGGGGTGGGGATGTGTCGGGTCTGTATGGGTGTTTGTATTTGTATGTCTGTGCAGTGTATGTTGAGATGGGGTAGAGGGGGTGTTGGGTCTGAATGGGTGTTGTATTTGTATGTCTGTGCAGTGTATGTTGAGAAGAGGGGGACGGGGGAGTGTCGGGTCTGTATGGGTGTTTGTATTTGTATGTCTGTGCAGTGTATGTTCAGATGCGGGGGCGGGGGAGTGTCGGGCCTGTATGGGTGTTTGTATTTGTATGTCTGTGCAGTGTATGTTGAGATGGGGGTTTTGGGACTGTATGGGTGTTTGTATGTGTATGTCTGTGCAGTGTATGTTGAGATGCGGGGTGGGGTGTGTCGGGTCTGTATGGGTGTTTGTATTTGTATGTCTGTGCAGTATATGTTGAGATGGGGTGGGGCGTGTCGGGGTCTGTATGGGTGCTTTTATTTGTATGTCTGTGCAGTGTATGTTGAGATGGGGTAGAGGGGGTGTTGGGTCTGCATGGGTGTTTGTATTTGTATGTCTGTGCAGTGTCTGTTGAGATGCGGGGTTGGGGGTGGTGTCGGGTCTGTAGGGATGTTTGTATTTGTATGCCTGTGCAGTGTATGTTGCGATGGGGGGATGGGGGACTGTCGGGCCTGTATGGGTCTTTGTATTTGTATGTCTATGCAGTGTATGTTGAGATGGGAGGGTGGGGGGTGTCGGGTCTGTATGGGTGTTTGTATTTGTATGTCTGTGCAGTGTATGTTGAGATGCGGGGGGCGGGGGAGTGTCAGGTCTGTATGGGTGTTTGTATTTGTAAGTCTGTGCAGTGCATGTTGAAATGTGGGGGTATTGGGTCTGTATGGGTGTTTGTATTTGTATGTCTGTGCAGTGTATGTTGAGATGCGGGGTGGGGGGGTGTCGGGTCTGTAGGGATGTTTGTATTTGTATGCCTGTGCAGTGTTTGTTGAGATGAGGGGGTGGGGGACTGTCGGGCCTGTATGGGTCTTTGTATTTGTATGTCTGTGCAGTGTATGTTGAGATGAGGGGGTGTCAGCTCTGTATAGGTGTTTGTATTTGTATGTCTGTGCAGTGTATGTTGAGATGGGGGTGGGGGGAGCCGGGTCTGTATGGGCGTTTGTATTTGTATGTCTGTGCAGTGTATGTTGAGATGGGGGTGGGGGCGTCGGGTCTGTATGGGTGTTTGTTTGTGTATGTCTATGTAGTGTATGTTGAGATGGGGGGTATCAGGTCTGTATGGGTGTTTGTATTTGTATGTCTGTGCAGTATATGTTGAGATGGGGGTGGGGTGGTGTCGGGTCTTTATGGGCATTTGTATTTGTATGTCTGTTCAGTGTATGTTGAGATGTGGGGGTGGGGGGGTGTCAGGTCTGTATGGGCGTTTGTATTTGTATGTCTGTGTAGTGTATGTTGAGATGGGGGGGTGTCAGGTCTGTATGGGTGTTTGTATTTGTATGTCTATGCAGTGTATGTTGAGATGCGGAGTGGGGGGGTGTCGGGTCTGTAGGGATGTTTGTATTTGTATGCCTGTGCAGTGTTTGTTGAGATGAGGGGGTGGGGGACTGTCGGGCCTGTATGGGTCTTTGTATTTGTATGTCTGTGCAGTGTATGTTGAGATGAGGGGGTGTCAGCTCTGTATAGGTGTTTGTATTTGTATGTCTGTGCAGTGTATGTTGAGATGGGGGTGGGGGGAGCCGGGTCTGTATCGGCGTTTGTATTTGTATGCCTGTGCAGTGTATGTTGAGATGTGGGGGTGGAGGGGTGTCAGGTCTGTATGGGTGTTTGTATTTGTATGTCTGTGCAGTGTATGTTGAGATGGGGGTGGGGGCGTCGGGTCTGTATGGGTGTTTGTTTGTGTATGTCTATGTAGTGTATGTTGAGATGGGGGGTGTCAGGTCTGTATGGGTGTTTGTATTTGTATGTCTGTGCAGTATATGTTGAGATGGGGGTGGGGTGGTGTCGGGTCTTTATGGGCATTTGTATTTGTATGTCTGTTCAGTGTATGTTGAGATGTGGGGGTGGGGGAGTGTCAGGTCTGTATGGGCGTTTGTATTTGTATGTCTGTGTAGTGTATGTTGAGATGGGGGGGTGTCAGGTCTGTATGGGTGTTTGTATTTGTATGTCTGTGCAGTATATGTTGAGATGGGGGTGGGATGGTGTCGGGTCTGTATGGGCATTTGTATTTGTATGTCTGTTCAGTGTATGTTGAGATGTGGGGGTGGGGGGGTGTCAGGTCTGTATGGGTGTTTGTATTTGTATGTCTGTGCAGAGTATGTTGAGATGGGATGGGGGTGTCGGGTCTGTATGGGTGTTTGTATTTGTATGTCTGTGCAGTGTATGTTGAGATGGGGTAGAGGGGGTGTTGGGTCTGTATGGGTGTTGTATTTGTATGTCTGTGCAGTGTATGTTGAGAAGAGGGGGACGGGGGAGTGTCGGGTCTGTATGGGTGTTTGTATTTGTATGTCTGTGCAGTGTATGTTCAGATGCGGGGGCGGGGGAGTGTCGGGCCTGTATGGGTGTTTGTATTTGTATGTCTGTGCAGTGTATGTTGAGATGGGGGTGTTGGGACTGTATGGGTGTTTGTATTTGTATGTCTGTGCAGTGTATGTTGAGATGCGGGGTGGGGTGTGTCGAGTCTGTATGGGTGTTTGTATTTGTATGTCTGTGCAGTATATGTTGAGATGGGGTGGGGCGTGTCGGGGTCTGTATGGGTGTTTGTTTCTGTATGTATGTGCCGTGTATGTTGAGATCAGGGGTGGGGGGGTGTCGGGTCTGTATGAGGGTTTGTATTTGTATGTCTGTGCAGTGTATGCTGAGATGGGGGTGAGGGGGTGTCTGGTCTGTATGGGTGTTTGTATTTGTACGTCTGCGCAGTGTATGTTGAGATGCGGGGGTGGGGGGTGTCGGGTCTGTATGGGTGTTTGTATTTGTATGTCTGTGCAGTGTATGCTGAGATGGCGGGTGAGGGGGTGTCGGGTCTGTATGGGTGTTTGTATTTGTACGTCTGCACAGTGTATGTTGAGATGCAGGGTGGGGGGTGTCGGCTGTGTATGGGTGTTTGTATTTGTATGTCTGTGCAGTGTATGTTGAGATGCGGGGTTGGGGGGGTGTCGGGTCTGTATGGGTGTTTGTATTTGTATGTCTGTGCGGTGTATGTTGAGATGGGGGGTGTCAGGTCTGTATGGGTGTTTGTATTTGTATATCTGTGCAGTGTATGTTGAGATGGGGTGGGGTGGTGTTGCGTCTGTATGGGCATTTGTATTTGTATGTCTGTGCAGCGTATGTTGAGATGTGGGGGTGGGGGGGTGTCAGGTCTGTATGGGTGTTTGTATTTGTATGTCTGTGCAGAGTATGTTGAGATGGGATGGGGGTGTCGGGTCTGTATGAGTATTTGTATTTGTATGTCTGTGCAGTGTATGGTGAGATGGGGTGGGGGGTGTCCGGTCTGTATGGGTGTTTGTATTTGTATGTGCAGTGTATGTTCAGAAGCGGGGGGTGGGGGAATGTCGGGTCTGTATGGGTATTTGTATTTGTATGTCTGTGCAGTGTATGTTGAGATGGGGGGTGTTGGGACTGTATGGGTGTTTGAGTTTGTATGTCTGTGCAGTGTATGTTGAGATGCGGGGGTGGGGGGGTGTCGGGTCTGTAGGGGTGTTTGTATTTGTATGTCTGTGCAGTGTATGTTGAGATGGCGGTGGGTGGGTTTCAAGTCTGTATGGGTGTTTGTACTTGTATGTCTGTTCAGTTTGTGTTGAGATGCCGGGGTTGGGGGGTTTCGGGTCTGTATGGGTGTTTGTATCTGTGCAGTGTATGTTGAGATGCGGGGGTGGGGGTGTCATGTCTCTATGGTTGTTTGTTTCTGTATGTATATGCAGTGTATGTTGACATCAGGGCTGGGGGTGTCGGGTCTGTAAGGGTGTTTGTATATGTATGTATGTGCAGTGTATGTTCAGATGTGGGGGTAGAGGGGTGTCAGGTCTGTATGGGTGTTTGTATTTGTATGTCTGTGCAGTGTATGTTGAGATGGGTGGTGGGGGGTGTCGGGTCTGTATGGGTGCTTGTATTTGTATGTCTGTGCAGTGTATGTTGAGATGGGGGGGTGGAGGATGTGTCGGGTCTGTATGGGTGTTTGTATTTTTATGTCTGTGCAGTGTATGTTGAGATGGGGTAGAGGGGGTGTTGGGTCTGCATGGGTGTTTGTATTTGTATGTCTGTGCAGTGTCTTTTGAGATGCGGGGTGGGGGGTGGTGTCGGGTCTGTAGGGATGTTTGTATTTGTATGCCTGTGCAGTGTATGTTGCGATGGGGGGATGGGGGACTGTCGGGCCTGTATGGGTCTTTGTATTTGTATGTCTGTGCAGTGTATGTTGAGATGGGAGGGTGGGGGGTGTCGGGTCTGTATGGGTGTTTGTATTTGTATGTCTGTGCAGTGTATGTTGAGATGCGGGGGCGGGGGAGTGTCAGGTCTGTATGGGTGTTTGTATTTGTATGTCTGTGCAGTGCATGTTGAAATGTGGGGGTGTTGGGTCTGTATGGGTGTTTGTATTTGTATGCCTGTGCAGTGTATGTTGAGATGAGGGGGTGGGGGACTGTCGGGCCTGTATGGGTCTTTGTATTTGTATGTCTGTGCAGTGAATGTTGAGATGGGGGTAGGGGGAGCCGGGTCTGTATGGGCGTTTGTATTTGTATGTCTGTGCAGTGTATGTTGAGATGTGGGGGTGGAGGGGTGTCAGGTCTGTATGGGTGTTTGTATTTGTATGTCTGTGCAGTGTATGTTGAGATGCGGGGTGGGGGGGGTGTCGGGTCTGTAGGGATGTTTGTATTTGTATGCCTGTGCAGTGTATGTTGAGATGAGGGGGTGGGGGACTGTCGGGCCTGTATGGGTCTTTGTATTTGTATGTCTGTGCAGTGTATGTTGAGATGGGGGTAGGGGGAGCCGGGTCTGTATGGGCGTTTGTATTTGTATGTCTGTGCAGTGTATGTTGAGATGTGGGGGTCGAGGGGTGTCAGGTCTGTATGGGTGTTTGTATTTGTATGTCTGTGCAGTGTATGTTGAGATGGGGGTGGGGGGCGTCGGGTCTGTATGGGTGTTTGTTTGTTTATGTCTATGTAGTGTATGTTGAGATGGGGGGGTGTCAGGTCTGTATGGGTGTTTGTATTTGTATGTCTGTGCAGTATATGTTGAGATGGGGGTGGGGTGGTGTCGGGTCTTTATGGGCATTTGTATTTGTATGTCTGTTCAGTGTATGTTGAGATGTGGGGGTGGGGGAGTGTCAGGTCTGTATGGGCGTTTGTATTTGTATGTCTGTGTAGTGTATGTTGAGATGGGGGGGTGTCAGGTCTGTATGGGTGTTTGTATTTGTATGTCTGTGCAGTATATGTTGAGATGGGGGTGGGATGGTGTCGGGTCTGTATGGGCATTTGTATTTGTATGTCTGTTCAGTGCATGTTGAGATGTGGGGGTGGGGGGATGTCAGGTCTGTATGGGTGTTTGTATTTGTATGTCTGTGCAGAGTGTGTTGAGATGGGATGGGGTGTCGGGTCTGTATGGGTGTTTGTATTTGTATGTCTGTGCAGTGTATGTTGAGATGCGGGGTGGGGATATGTCGGGTCTGTATAGGTGTTTGTATTTGTATGTCTTTGCAGTGTATGTTGAGATGGGGTAGAGGGGGTGTTGGGTCTGTATGGGTGTTTGTATTTGTATGTCTGTGCAGTGTATGTTGAGAAGAGGGGGACTGGGGAGTGTCGGGTCTGTATGGGTGTTTGTATTTGTATGTCTGTGCAGTGTATGTTCAGATGCGGGGGCGGGGGACTGTCGGGCCTGTATGGGTCTTTGTATTTGTATGTCTGTGCAGTGTATGTTGAGATGGGGGTAGGGGGAGCCGGGTCTGTATGGGCGTTTGTATTTGTATGTCTGTGCAGTGTATGTTGAGATGTGGGGGTGGAGGGGTGTCAGGTCTGTATGGGTGTTTGTATTTGTATGTCTGTGCAGTGTATGTTGAGATGCGGGGTGGGGGGGGTGTCGGGTCTGTAGGGATGTTTGTATTTGTATGCCTGTGCAGTGTATGTTGAGATGAGGGGGTGGGGGACTGTCGGGCCTGTATGGGTCTTTGTATTTGTATGTCTGTGCAGTGTATGTTGAGATGGGGGTAGGGGGAGCCGGGTCTGTATGGGCGTTTGTATTTGTATGTCTGTGCAGTGTATGTTGAGATGTGGGGGTGGAGGGGTGTCAGGTCTGTATGGGTGTTTGTATTTGTATGTCTGTGCAGTGTATGTTGAGATGCGGGGTGGGGATATGTCGGGTCTGTATAGGTGTTTGTATTTGTATGTCTTTGCAGTGTATGTTGAGATGGGGTAGAGGGGGTGTTGGGTCTGTATGGGTGTTTGTATTTGTATGTCTGTGCCGTGTATGTTGAGATGCGGGGTGGGGGGTGTCGGGTCTGTATGGGTGTTTGTATTTGTATGTCTGTGCAGTGTATGTTGAGATGGGGTGGGGCGTGTCGGGGTCTGTATGGGTGTTTGTTTCTGTATGTATGTGCCGTGTATGTTGAGATCAGGGGTGGGGGGGTGTCGGGTTTGTATGAGTGTTTGTATTTGTATGTCTGTGCAGTGTATGCTGAGATGGGGGTGAGGGGGTGTCTGGTCTGTATGGGTGTTTGTATTTGTACGTCTGCGCAGTGTATGTTGAGATGCGGGGTGGGGGGTGTCGGGTCTGTATGGGTGTTTGTATTTGTATGTCTGTGCAGTGTATGCTGAGATGGCGGGTGAGGGGGTGTCGGGTCTGTATGGGTGTTTGTATTTGTGCGTCTGCACAGTGTATGTTGAGATGCAGGGTGGGGGGTGTCGGCTCTGTATGGGTGTTTGTATTTGTATGTCTGTGCAGTGTATGTTGAGATGCGGGGTTGGGGGGGTGTCGGGTCTGTATGGGTATTTCTAATTGTATGTCTGTTCGGTGTATGTTGAGATGGGGGGTGTCAGATCTGTATGGGTGTTTGTATTTGTATATCTGTGCAGTGTATGCTGAGATGGGGTGGGGTGGTGTTGCGTCTGTATGGGCATTTGTATTTGTATGTCTGTGCAGTGTATGTTGAGATGTGGTGGTGGGAGGGTGTCAGGTCTGTATGGGTGTTTGTATTTGTATGTCTGTGCAGTGTATGTTGAGATGGGGTGGGGGGTGTCGGGTCTGTATGGGTGTTTGTATTTGTATGTCTGTGCAGTGTATGGTGAGATGGGGTGGGGGGTGTCGGGTCTGTATGGGTGTTTGTATTTGTATGTGCAGTGTATGTTCAGATGCGGGGGATGGGGGAATGTCGGGTCTGTATGGGTGTTTGTATTTGTATGTCTGTGCAGTGTATGTTGAGATGGGGGGTGTTGGGACTGTATGGGTGTTTGAGTTTGTATGTCTGTGCAGTGTATGTTGAGATGCGGGGGTGGGGGGGTGTCGGGTCTGTAGGGGTGTTTGTATTTGTATGTCTGTGCAGTGTATGTTGAGATGGCGGTGGGTGGGTTTCAGGTCTGTATGGGTGTTTGTATTTGTATGTCTGTTCAGTTTGTGTTGAGATGCCGGGGTGGGGGGATTTCGGGTCTGTATGGGTGTTTGTATCTGTGCAGTGTATGTTGAGATGCGGGGGTGGGGGTGTCATGTCTGTATGGGTGTTTGTTTCTGTATGTATGTGCAGTGTATGTTGCGATCAGGGCTGGGGGGTGTCGGGTCTGTAAGGGTGTTTGTATTTGTATGTCTGTGCAGTGTATGCTGAGATGGGGGTGGGTGTGTCGGGTATGTATGGGTGTTTGTATTTGTATGTCTGTGCAGTGTATGTTGAGATGCGGGGAGTGGGGGGTTATCGGGTCTGTATGGGTGTTTGTATTTGTATGTCTGAGCAGTGTATGTTGAGATGGGGGTTGGGGTGGTGTGGGGTCTGTATGGGCATTTGTATTTGTATGTCTGTGCAGTGTATGTTGAGATGTCGGGGCGGGGGGCGTCAGGTCTGTATGGGTGTTTGTATTTGTATGTCTGAGCAGTGTATGTTGAGATGGGGGTTGGGCTGGTGTGGGGTCTGTATGGGCATTTGTATTTGTTTATCTGTGCAGTGTATGTTGAGATGTCGGGGCGGGGGGTGTCAGGTCTGTATGGGTGTTTGTATGTGTATGTCTGTGCAGTGTATGTTGAGATGGGGGCGGGGGGGTGTCGGGTCTGTATCAGTGTTTGTAGTTTGTATGTCTGTGCAGTGTATGTTGAGATGCGGGGATGGGGAGGTGTCGGGTCTGTATGGATGTTTGTATTTCTATGTCTGTGCAGTGTATGTTGAGATGAGGGTGGGGTGGGGTGTCGGGTCTGTATGGGTGTTGTATTTGTATGTCTGTGCAGTGTATGTTGAGATGCGGGGAGGGGGGGTGTCGGGCCTGTATGGGTGTTTGTATTTGTATGTCTGTGCAGTGTATGTTGAGATGGGGGGTGTCAGGTCTGTATGGGTGTTTGTATTTTTATGTCTGTGCAGTGTATGTTGAGATTAGGGTGGGGGGTGTCGGGTCTGTATGGGTGTTTGTATTTGTATGTCTGTGCAGTGTATGTTGAAATGTGGGGGCGGGGGGATGTCAGGTCTGTATGGGTGTTTGTATTTGTATGTCTGTGCAGTGTATGTTGAGATGGGGGTGGGGGTGCGTCGGGTCTGTATGGGTGTTTGTATTTGTATGTCTGTGCAGTGTTTGTTGAGATGCGGGGGTGGGGGGTGTCGGGCCTGTATGGGTGTTTGTATTTGTATGTCTGTGCAGTGTATGTTGAGATGCAAGGGTGGGGGGTGTCAGGTCTGTATGGGTGTTTGTATTTGTATGTCTGTGCAGTGTATGCTGAGATGGGGGTGAGAGGGTGTCGGGTCTGTATGGGTGTTTGTATTTGTACGTCTGTGCAGTGTATGTTGAGATGGGGTGGGGGGTGTCGGGTCTGTATGGGTGTTTGTATTTGTATGTCTCTGCTGTGTATGTTGAGATGGGGGGGTGTCAGGTCTGTATGGGTGTTTGTATTTGTATATCTGTGCAGTGTATGGTGAGATGGGGTGGGGGTGTCGGTTTTTTATGAGTATTTGTATTTGTATGTCTGTGCAGTGTATGTTCAGATGCGGGGGCTGGGGGAATGTCGGGTCTGTATGGGTGTTTGTATTTGTATGTCTTTGCAGTGTATGTTGAGATGGGGGGTGTTGGGACTGTATGGGTGTTTGTGTTTGTATGTCTGTGCAGTGTATGTTGAGATGCAGGGGTGGTGGGGTGTCTGGTCTGTAGGGGTGTTTGTATTTGTATGTCTGTGCAGTGTATGTTCAGATGGGGGTGGGTGGGTTTCGGTTCTGTATGAGTGTTTGTATTTGTATGTCTGTTCAGTTTGTGTTGAGATGCGGGGGTTGGGGGGTTTCGGGTCTGTATGGGTGTTTGTATCTGTGCAGTGTATGTTGAGATGCGGGGGTGGGGGTGTCATGTCTATATGGGTGTTTGTTTCTGTATGTATGTGCAGTGTATGTTGAGATCAGGGCTGGGGGGTGTCGGGTCTGTAAGGGTGTTTGTATTTGTATGTCTGTGCAGTGTATGCTGAGATGGGGGTGTGGGTGTCGGGTATGTATGGGTGTTTGTATTTGTATGTCTGTGCAGTGTATCTTGAGATTAGGGGAGTGGGGGTTATCGGGTCTGTATGGGTGTTTGTATTTGTATGTCTGAGCAGTGTATGTTGAGATGGGGGTTGGGGTCTTATGGGGTCTGTATGGGCATTTGTATTTGTATGTCTGTGCAGTGTATGTTGAGATGTCGGGGCGGGGGTGTCAGGTCTGTATGGGTGTTTGTATGTGTATGTCTGTGCAGTGTATGTTGAGATGGGTGTGGGGGTTTGTCGGGTCTGTATGGGTGTTTGTAGTTTGTATGTCTGTGCAGTGTATGTTGAGATGCGGGGGTGGGGAGGTGTCGGGTCTGCATGGATGTTTGTATTTGTATGTCTGTGCAGTGTATGTTGAGATGAGGGTGGGGTGGGGTGGGGTGTCGGGTCTGTATGGGTGTTTGTATGTGTATATCTGTGCAGTGTATGTTGAGATGGGGTGGGGGGGTGTCGGGTCTGTATGGGTGTTTGTAGTTTGTATATCTGTGCAGTGTATGTTGAGATGCAGGGGTGGGGAGGTGTCGGGTCTGCATGGATGCTTGTATTTGTATGTCTGTGCAGTGTATGTTGAGATGTCGGGGCGGGGGTGTCAGGTCTGTATGGGTGTTTGTATGTGTATATCTGTGCAGTGTATGTTGAGATGGGGTGGGGGGGTGTCGGGTCTGTATGGGTGTTTGTAGTTTGTATATCTGTGCAGTGTATGTTGAGATGCGGGGGTGGGGAGGTGTCGGGTCTGCATGGATGTTTGTATTTGTATGTCTGTGCAGTGTATGTTGAGATGAGGGTGGGGTGGGGTGTCGGGTCTGTATGGGTGTTGTATTTGTATGTCTGTGCAGTGTATGTTGAGATGCGGGGGAGGGGGGCGTTGGGCCTGTATGGGTGTTTGTATTTGTATGTCTGTGCAGTGCATGTTGAGATGGGGGGGTGTCAGGTCTGTATGGGTGTTTGTATTTTTATGTCTGTGCAGTGTATGTTGAGATTAGAGTGGGGGGGTGTCGGGTCTGTATGGGTGTTTGTATTTGTATGTCTGTGCAGTGTATGTTGAAATGTGGGGGCTGGGAGTGTCAGGTCTGTATGGGTGTTTGTATTTGTATGTGTGTGCAGTGTATGTTGAGATGCGGGGGTGGGGGGGTGTCGGGCCTGTATGGGTGTTTGTATTTGTATGTCTGTGAAGTGTATGTTGAGATGGGGGTGTAGGGTCTGTATGCATGTTTGTATTTGTATGTCTCTGCAGTGTATGTTGAGATGCGGGGGTGGGGGGTGTCGGGCCTGTATGGGTGTTTGTATTTGTATGTCTGTGCAGTGTATGTTGAGATGGGGGGTGTCGGGTCTGTATTGGTGTTTATATTTGGATGTCTGTTCAGTGTATGTTGAAATGGGGGTGTTGGGTCTGTATGGGTTTTTGTATTGTATGTCTGTGCAGTGTATGTTGAGATGCGGGGGTGGGGAGGTGTCGGGTCTGCATGGATGTTTGTATTTGTATGTCTGTGCAGTGTATGTTGAGATGAGGGTGAGGTGGGGTGTCGGGTCTGTATGGGTGTTGTATTTGTATGTCTGTGCAGTGTATGTTGAGATGCGGGGGAGGGGGCGTTGGGCCTGTATGGGTGTTTGTATTTGTATGTCTGTGCAGTGCATGTTGAGATGGGGGGGTGTCAGGTCTGTATGGGTGTTTGTATTTTTATGTCTGTGCAGTGTATGTTGAGATTAGGGTGGGGGGGTGTCGGGTCTGTATGGGTGTTTGTATTTGTATGTCTGTGCAGTGTATGTTGAAATGTGGGGGCTGGGAGTGTCAGGTCTGTATGGGTGTTTGTATTTGTATGTCTGTGCAGTGTATGTTGAGATGCGGGGGTGGGGGTGTGTCGGGCCTGTATGGGTGTTTGTATTTGTATGTCTGTGCAGTGTATGTTGAGATGGGGGTGTAGGGTCTGTATGCATGTTTGTATTTGTATGTCTCTGCAGTGTATGTTGAGATGCGGGGGTGGAGGGGTGTCAGGTCTGTATGGGTGTTTGTATTTGTATGTCTGTGCAGTGTATGTTGAGATGGGGGTGGGGGCGTCGGGTCTTTATGGGCATTTGTATTTGTATGTCTGTTCAGTGTATGTTGAGATGGGGGGTGTCATATCTGTATGGGTGTTTGTATTTGTATATCTGTGCAGTGTATGCTGAGATGGGGTGGGGTGGTGTTGCGTCTGTATGGGCATTTGTATTTGTATGTCTGTGCAGTGTATGTTGAGATGTGGTGGTGGGAGGGTGTCAGGTCTGTATGGGTGTTTGTATTTGTATGTCTGTGCAGTGTATGTTGAGATGGGGTGGGGGGTGTCGGGTCTGTATGGGTGTTTGTATTTGTATGTCTGTGCAGTGTATGGTGAGATGGGGTGGGGGGTGTCGGGTCTGTATGGGTGTTTGTATTTGTATGTGCAGTGTATGTTCAGATGCGGGGGATGGGGGAATGTCGGGTCTGTATGGGTGTTTGTATTTGTATGTCTGTGCAGTGTATGTTGAGATGGGGGGTGTTGGGACTGTATGGGTGTTTGAGTTTGTATGTCTGTGCAGTGTATGTTGAGATGCGGGGGTGGGGGGGTGTCGAGTCTGTAGGGGTGTTTGTATTTGTATGTCTGTGCAGTGTATGTTGAGATGGCGGTGGGTGGGTTTCAGGTCTGTATGGGTGTTTGTATTTGTATGTCTGTTCAGTTTGTGTTGAGATGCCGGGGTGGGGGGATTTCGGGTCTGTATGGGTGTTTGTATCTGTGCAGTGTATGTTGAGATGCGGGGGTGGGGGTGTCATGTCTGTATGGGTGTTTGTTTCTGTATGTATGTGCAGTGTATGTTGCGATCAGGGCTGGGGGGTGTCGGGTCTGTAAGGGTGTTTGTATTTGTATGTCTGTGCAGTGTATACTGAGATGGGGGTGGGTGTGTCGGGTATGTATGGGTGTTTGTATTTGTATGTCTGTGCAGTGTATGTTGAGATGCGGGGAGTGGGGGGTTATCGGGTCTGTATGGGTGTTTGTATTTGTATGTCTGAGCAGTGTATGTTGAGATGGGGGTTGGGGTGGTGTGGGGTCTGTATGGGCATTTGTATTTGTATGTCTGTGCAGTGTATGTTGAGATGTCGGGGCGGGGGGTGTCAGGTCTGTATGGGTGTTTGTATTTGTATGTCTGAGCAGTGTATGTTGAGATGGGGGTTGGGCTGGTGTGGGGTCTGTATGGGCATTTGTATTTGTTTATCTGTGCAGTGTATGTTGAGATGTCGGGGCGGGGGGTGTCAGGTCTGTATGGGTGTTTGTATGTGTATGTCTGTGCAGTGTATGTTGAGATGGGGGTGGGGGGGTGTCGGGTCTGTATCGGTGTTTGTAGTTTGTATGTCTGTGCAGTGTATGTTGAGATGCGGGGATGGGGAGGTGTCGGGTCTGTATGGATGTTTGTATTTCTATGTCTGTGCAGTGTATGTTGAGATGAGGGTGGGGTGGGGTGTCGGGTCTGTATGGGTGTTGTATTTGTATGTCTGTGCAGTGTATGTTGAGATGCGGGGAGGGGGGGTGTCGGGCCTGTATGGGTGTTTGTATTTGTATGTCTGTGCAGTGTATGTTGAGATGGGGGGTGTCAGGTCTGTATGGGTGTTTGTATTTTTATGTCTGTGCAGTGTATGTTGAGATTAGGGTGGGGGGTGTCGGGTCTGTATGGGTTTTTGTATTTGTATGTCTGTGCAGTGTATGTTGAAATGTGGGGGCGGGGGGATGTCAGGTCTGTATGGGTGTTTGTATTTGTATGTCTGTGCAGTGTATGTTGAGATGGGGGTGGGGGTGCGTCGGGTCTGTATGGGTGTTTGTATTTGTATGTCTGTGCAGTGTTTGTTGAGATGCGGGGGTGGGGGGTGTCGGGCCTGTATGGGTGTTTGTATTTGTATGTCTGTGCAGTGTATGTTGAGATGCAAGGGTGGGGGGTGTCAGGTCTGTATGGGTGTTTGTATTTGTATGTCTGTGCAGTGTATGCTGAGATGGGGGTGAGAGGGTGTCGGGTCTGTATGGGTGTTTGTATTTGTACGTCTGTGCAGTGTATGTTGAGATGGGGTGGGGGGTGTCGGGTCTGTATGGGTGTTTGTATTTGTATGTCTCTGCTGTGTATGTTGAGATGGGGGGGTGTCAGGTCTGTATGGGTGTTTGTATTTGTATATCTGTGCAGTGTATGGTGAGATGGGGTGGGGGTGTCGGTTTTTTATGAGTATTTGTATTTGTATGTCTGTGCAGTGTATGTTCAGATGCGGGGGCTGGGGGAATGTCGGGTCTGTATGGGTGTTTGTATTTGTATGTCTTTGCAGTGTATGTTGAGATGGGGGGTGTTGGGACTGTATGGGTGTTTGTGTTTGTATGTCTGTGCAGTGTATGTTGAGATGCAGGGGTGGTGGGGTGTCTGGTCTGTAGGGGTGTTTGTATTTGTATGTCTGTGCAGTGTATGTTCAGATGGGGGTGGGTGGGTTTCGGTTCTGTATGAGTGTTTGTATTTGTATGTCTGTTCAGTTTGTGTTGAGATGCGGGGGTTGGGGGGTTTCGGGTCTGTATGGGTGTTTGTATCTGTGCAGTGTATGTTGAGATGCGGGGGTGGGGGTGTCATGTCTATATGGGTGTTTGTTTCTGTATGTATGTGCAGTGTATGTTGAGATCAGGGCTGGGGGGTGTCGGGTCTGTAAGGGTGTTTGTATTTGTATGTCTGTGCAGTGTATCTTGAGATTAGGGGAGTGGGGGTTATCGGGTCTGTATGGGTGTTTGTATTTGTATGTCTGAGCAGTGTATGTTGAGATGGGGGTTGGGGTCTTATGGGGTCTGTATGGGCATTTGTATTTGTATGTCTGTTCCATGTATGTTGAGATGTCGGGGCGGGGGTGTCAGGTCTGTATGGGTGTTTGTATGTGTATGTCTGTGCAGTGTATGTTGAGATGGGTGTGGGGGTTTGTCGGGTCTGTATGGGTGTTTGTAGTTTGTATGTCTGTGCAGTGTATGTTGAGATGCGGGGGTGGGGAGGTGTCGGGTCTGCATGGATGTTTGTATTTGTATGTCTGTGCAGTGTATGTTGAGATGAGGGTGGGGTGGGGTGGGGTGTCGGGTCTGTATGGGTGTTTGTATGTGTATATCTGTGCAGTGTATGTTGAGATGGGGTGGGGGGGTGTCGGGTCTGTATGGGTGTTTGTAGTTTGTATATCTGTGCAGTGTATGTTGAGATGCGGGGGTGGGGAGGTGTCGGGTCTGCATGGATGTTTGTATTTGTATGTCTGTGCAGTGTATGTTGAGATGTCGGGGCGGGGGTGTCAGGTCTGTATGGGTGTTTGTATGTGTATATCTGTGCAGTGTATGTTGAGATGGGGTGGGGGGGTGTCGGGTCTGTATGGGTGTTTGTGGTTTGTATATCTGTGCAGTGTATGTTGAGATGCGGGGGTGGGGAGGTGTCGGGTCTGCATGGATGTTTGTATTTGTATGTCTGTGCAGTGTATGTTGAGATGAGGGTGGGGTGGGGTGTCGGGTCTGTATGGGTGTTGTATTTGTATGTCTGTGCAGTGTATGTTGAGATGCGGGGGAGGGGGGCGTTGGGCCTGTATGGGTGTTTGTATTTGTATGTCTGTGCAGTGCATGTTGAGATGGGGGGGTGTCAGGTCTGTATGGGTGTTTGTATTTTTATGTCTGTGCAGTGTATGTTGAGATTAGAGTGGGGGGGTGTCGGGTCTGTATGGGTGTTTGTATTTGTATGTCTGTGCAGTGTATGTTGAAATGTGGGGGCTGGGAGTGTCAGGTCTGTATGGGTGTTTGTATTTGTATGTGTGTGCAGTGTATGTTGAGATGCGGGGGTGGGGGGGTGTCGGGCCTGTATGGGTGTTTGTATTTGTATGTCTGTGAAGTGTATGTTGAGATGGGGGTGTAGGGTCTGTATGCATGTTTGTATTTGTATGTCTCTGCAGTGTATGTTGAGATGCGGGGGTGGGGGGTGTCGGGCCTGTATGGGTGTTTGTATTTGTATGTCTGTGCAGTGTATGTTGAGATGGGGGGTGTCGGGTCTGTATTGGTGTTTATATTTGGATGTCTGTTCAGTGTATGTTGAAATGGGGGTGTTGGGTCTGTATGGGTTTTTGTATTGTATGTCTGTGCAGTGTATGTTGAGATGCGGGGGTGGGGAGGTGTCGGGTCTGCATGGATGTTTGTATTTGTATGTCTGTGCAGTGTATGTTGAGATGAGGGTGAGGTGGGGTGTCGGGTCTGTATGGGTGTTGTATTTGTATGTCTGTGCAGTGTATGTTGAGATGCGGGGGAGGGGGGCGTTGGGCCTGTATGGGTGTTTGTATTTGTATGTCTGTGCAGTGCATGTTGAGATGGGGGGGTGTCAGGTCTGTATGGGTGTTTGTATTTTTATGTCTGTGCAGTGTATGTTGAGATTAGGGTGGGGGGGTGTCGGGTCTGTATGGGTGTTTGTATTTGTATGTCTGTGCAGTGTATGTTGAAATGTGGGGGCTGGGAGTGTCAGGTCTGTATGGGTGTTTGTATTTGTATGTCTGTGCAGTGTATGTTGAGATGCGGGGGTGGGGGTGTGTCGGGCCTGTATGGGTGTTTGTATTTGTATGTCTGTGCAGTGTATGTTGAGATGGGGGTGTAGGGTCTGTATGCATGTTTGTATTTGTATGTCTCTGCAGTGTATGTTGAGATGCGGGGGTGGAGGGGTGTCAGGTCTGTATGGGTGTTTGTATTTGTATGTCTGTGCAGTGTATGTTGAGATGGGGGTGGGGGCGTCGGGTCTGTATGGGTGTTTGTTTGTTTATGTCTATGTAGTGTATGTTGAGATGGGGGTTGTCAGGTCTGTATGGGTGTTTGTATTTGTATGTCTGTGCAGTATATGTTGAGATGGGGGTGGGGTGGTGTCGGGTCTTTATGGGCATTTGTATTTGTATGTCTGTTCAGTGTATGTTGAGATGGGGGGTGTCAGATCTGTATGGGTGTTTGTATTTGTATATCTGTGCAGTGTATGCTGAGATGGGGTGGGGTGGTGTTGCGTCTGTATGGGCATTTGTATTTGTATGTCTGTGCAGTGTATGTTGAGATGTGGTGGTGGGAGGGTGTCAGGTCTGTATGGGTGTTTGTATTTGTATGTCTGTGCAGTGTATGTTGAGATGGGGTGGGGGGTGTCGGGTCTGTATGGGTGTTTGTATTTGTATGTCTGTGCAGTGTATGGTGAGATGGGGTGGGGGGTGTCGGGTCTGTATGGGTGTTTGTATTTGTATGTGCAGTGTATGTTCAGATGCGGGGGATGGGGGAATGTCGGGTCTGTATGGGTGTTTGTATTTGTATGTCTGTGCAGTGTATGTTGAGATGGGGGGTGTTGGGACTGTATGGGTGTTTGAGTTTGTATGTCTGTGCAGTGTATGTTGAGATGCGGGGGTGGGGGGGTGTCGAGTCTGTAGGGGTGTTTGTATTTGTATGTCTGTGCAGTGTATGTTGAGATGGCGGTGGGTGGGTTTCAGGTCTGTATGGGTGTTTGTATTTGTATGTCTGTTCAGTTTGTGTTGAGATGCCGGGGTGGGGGGATTTCGGGTCTGTATGGGTGTTTGTATCTGTGCAGTGTATGTTGAGATGCGGGGGTGGGGGTGTCATGTCTGTATGGGTGTTTGTTTCTGTATGTATGTGCAGTGTATGTTGCGATCAGGGCTGGGGGGTGTCGGGTCTGTAAGGGTGTTTGTATTTGTATGTCTGTGCAGTGTATGTTGAGATGCGGGGAGTGGGGGGTTATCGGGTCTGTATGGGTGTTTGTATTTGTATGTCTGAGCAGTGTATGTTGAGATGGGGGTTGGGGTGGTGTGGGGTCTGTATGGGCATTTGTATTTGTATGTCTGTGCAGTGTATGTTGAGATGTCGGGGCGGGGGGTGTCAGGTCTGTATGGGTGTTTGTATTTGTATGTCTGAGCAGTGTATGTTGAGATGGGGGTTGGGCTGGTGTGGGGTCTGTATGGGCATTTGTATTTGTTTATCTGTGCAGTGTATGTTGAGATGTCGGGGCGGGGGGTGTCAGGTCTGTATGGGTGTTTGTATGTGTATGTCTGTGCAGTGTATGTTGAGATGGGGGTGGGGGGGTGTCGGGTCTGTATCGGTGTTTGTAGTTTGTATGTCTGTGCAGTGTATGTTGAGATGCGGGGATGGGGAGGTGTCGGGTCTGTATGGATGTTTGTATTTCTATGTCTGTGCAGTGTATGTTGAGATGAGGGTGGGGTGGGGTGTCGGGTCTGTATGGGTGTTGTATTTGTATGTCTGTGCAGTGTATGTTGAGATGCGGGGAGGGGGGGTGTCGGGCCTGTATGGGTGTTTGTATTTGTATGTCTGTGCAGTGTATGTTGAGATGGGGGGTGTCAGGTCTGTATGGGTGTTTGTATTTTTATGTCTGTGCAGTGTATGTTGAGATTAGGGTGGGGGGTGTCGGGTCTGTATGGGTGTTTGTATTTGTATGTCTGTGCAGTGTATGTTGAAATGTGGGGGCGGGGGGATGTCAGGTCTGTATGGGTGTTTGTATTTGTATGTCTGTGCAGTGTATGTTGAGATGGGGGTGGGGGTGCGTCGGGTCTGTATGGGTGTTTGTATTTGTATGTCTGTGCAGTGTTTGTTGAGATGCGGGGGTGGGGGGTGTCGGGCCTGTATGGGTGTTTGTATTTGTATGTCTGTGCAGTGTATGTTGAGATGCAAGGGTGGGGGGTGTCAGGTCTGTATGGGTGTTTGTATTTGTATGTCTGTGCAGTGTATGCTGAGATGGGGGTGAGAGGGTGTCGGGTCTGTATGGGTGTTTGTATTTGTACGTCTGTGCAGTGTATGTTGAGATGGGGTGGGGGGTGTCGGGTCTGTATGGGTGTTTGTATTTGTATGTCTCTGCTGTGTATGTTGAGATGGGGGGGTGTCAGGTCTGTATGGGTGTTTGTATTTGTATATCTGTGCAGTGTATGGTGAGATGGGGTGGGGGTGTCGTTTTTTTATGAGTATTTGTATTTGTATGTCTGTGCAGTGTATGTTCAGATGCGGGGGCTGGGGGAATGTCGGGTCTGTATGGGTGTTTGTATTTGTATGTCTTTGCAGTGTATGTTGAGATGGGGGGTGTTGGGACTGTATGGGTGTTTGTGTTTGTATGTCTGTGCAGTGTATGTTGAGATGCAGGGGTGGTGGGGTGTCTGGTCTGTAGGGGTGTTTGTATTTGTATGTCTGTGCAGTGTATGTTCAGATGGGGGTGGGTGGGTTTCGGTTCTGTATGAGTGTTTGTATTTGTATGTCTGTTCAGTTTGTGTTGAGATGCGGGGGTGGGGGGGTTTCGGGTCTGTATGGGTGTTTGTATCTGTGCAGTGTATGTTGAGATGCGGGGGTGGGGGTGTCATGTCTATATGGGTGTTTGTTTCTGTATGTATGTGCAGTGTATGTTGAGATCAGGGCTGGGGGGTGTCGGGTCTGTAAGGGTGTTTGTATTTGTATGTCTGTGCAGTGTATGCTGAGATGGGGGTGTGGGTGTCGGGTATGTATGGGTGTTTGTATTTGTATGTCTGTGCAGTGTATCTTGAGATTAGGGGAGTGGGGGTTATCGGGTCTGTATGGGTGTTTGTATTTGTATGTCTGAGCAGTGTATGTTGAGATGGGGGTTGGGGTCTTATGGGGTCTGTATGGGCATTTGTATTTGTATGTCTGTGCAGTGTATGTTGAGATGTCGGGGCGGGGGTGTCAGGTCTGTATGGGTGTTTGTATGTGTATGTCTGTGCAGTGTATGTTGAGATGGGTGTGGGGGTTTGTCGGGTCTGTATGGGTGTTTGTAGTTTGTATGCCTGTGCAGTGTATGTTGAGATGCGGGGGTGGGGAGGTGTCGGGTCTGCATGGATGTTTGTATTTGTATGTCTGTGCAGTGTATGTTGAGATGAGGGTGGGGTGGGGTGGGGTGTCGGGTCTGTATGGGTGTTTGTATGTGTATATCTGTGCAGTGTATGTTGAGATGGGGTGGGGGGGTGTCGGGTCTGTATGGGTGTTTGTAGTTTGTATATCTGTGCAGTGTATGTTGAGATGCGGGGGTGGGGAGGTGTCGGGTCTGCATGGATGTTTGTATTTGTATGTCTGTGCAGTGTATGTTGAGATGTCGGGGCGGGGGTGTCAGGTCTGTATGGGTGTTTGTATGTGTATATCTGTGCAGTGTATGTTGAGATGGGGTGGGGGGGTGTCGGGTCTGTATGGGTGTTTGTAGTTTGTATATCTGTGCAGTGTATGTTGAGATGCGGGGGTGGGGAGGTGTCGGGTCTGCATGGATGTTTGTATTTGTATGTCTGTGCAGTGTATGTTGAGATGAGGGTGGGGTGGGGTGTCGGGTCTGTATGGGTGTTGTATTTGTATGTCTGTGCAGTGTATGTTGAGATGCGGGGGAGGGGGGCGTTGGGCCTGTATGGGTGTTTGTATTTGTATGTCTGTGCAGTGCATGTTGAGATGGGGGGGTGTCAGGTCTGTATGGGTGTTTGTATTTTTATGTCTGTGCAGTGTATGTTGAGATTAGAGTGGGGGGGTGTCGGGTCTGTATGGGTGTTTGTATTTGTATGTCTGTGCAGTGTATGTTGAAATGTGGGGGCTGGGAGTGTCAGGTCTGTATGGCTGTTTGTATTTGTATGTGTGTGCAGTGTATGTTGAGATGCGGGGGTGGGGGGGTGTCGGGCCTGTATGGGTGTTTGTATTTGTATGTCTGTGAAGTGTATGTTGAGATGGGGGTGTAGGGTCTGTATGCATGTTTGTATTTGTATGTCTCTGCAGTGTATGTTGAGATGCGGGGGTGGGGGGTGTCGGGCCTGTATGGGTGTTTGTATTTGTATGTCTGTGCAGTGTATGTTGAGATGGGGGGTGTCGGGTCTGTATTGGTGTTTATATTTGGATGTCTGTTCAGTGTATGTTGAAATGGGGGTGTTGGGTCTGTATGGGTTTTTGTATTGTATGTCTGTGCAGTGTATGTTGAGATGCGGGGGTGGGGAGGTGTCGGGTCTGCATGGATGTTTGTATTTGTATGTCTGTGCAGTGTATGTTGAGATGAGGGTGAGGTGGGGTGTCGGGTCTGTATGGGTGTTGTATTTGTATGTCTGTGCAGTGTATGTTGAGATGCGGGGGAGGGGGGCGTTGGGCCTGTATGGGTGTTTGTATTTGTATGTCTGTGCAGTGCATGTTGAGATGGGGGGGTGTCAGGTCTGTATGGGTGTTTGTATTTTTATGTCTGTGCAGTGTATGTTGAGATTAGGGTGGGGGGGTGTCGGGTCTGTATGGGTGTTTGTATTTGTATGTCTGTGCAGTGTATGTTGAAATGTGGGGGCTGGGAGTGTCAGGTCTGTATGGGTGTTTGTATTTGTATGTCTGTGCAGTGTATGTTGAGATGCGGGGGTGGGGGTGTGTCGGGCCTGTATGGGTGTTTGTATTTGTATGTCTGTGCAGTGTATGTTGAGATGGGGGTGTAGGGTCTGTATGCATGTTTGTATTTGTATGTCTCTGCAGTGTATGTTGAGATGCGGGGGTGGAGGGGTGTCAGGTCTGTATGGGTGTTTGTATTTGTATGTCTGTGCAGTGTATGTTGAGATGGGGGTGGGGGCGTCGGGTCTGTATGGGTGTTTGTTTGTGTATGTCTATGTAGTGTATGTTGAGATGGGGGGTGTCAGGTCTGTATGGGTGTTTGTATTTGTATGTCTGTGCAGTATATGTTGAGATGGGGGTGGGGTGGTGTCGGGTCTTTATGGGCATTTGTATTTGTATGTCTGTTCAGTGTATGTTGAGATGTGGGGGTGCGGGGGTGTCAGGTCTGTGTGGGCGTTTGTATTTGTATGTCTGTGCAGTGTATGTTGAGATGTGGGGGTGGAGGGGTGTCAGGTCTGTATGGGTGTTTGTATTTGTATGTCTGTGCAGTGTATGTTGAGATGGGGGTGGGGGCGTCGGGTCTGTATGGGTGTTTGTTTGTGTATGTCTATGTAGTGTATGTTGAGATGGGGGGTGTCAGGTCTGTATGGGTGTTTGTATTTGTATGTCTGTGCAGTATATGTTGAGATGGGGGTGGGGTGGTGTCGGGTCTTTATGGGCATTTGTATTTGTATGTCTGTTCAGTGTATGTTGAGATGTGGGGGTGGGGGGGTGTCAGGTCTGTATGGGCGTTTGTATTTGTATGTCTGTGTAGTGTATGTTGAGATGGGGGGGTGTCAGGTCTGTATGGGTGTTTGTATTTGTATGTCTGTGCAGTATATGTTGAGATGGGGGTGGGATGGTGTCGGGTCTGTATGGGCATTTGTATTTGTATGTCTGTTCAGTGTATGTTGAGATGTGGGGGTGGGGGGGTGTCAGGTCTGTATGGGTGTTTGTATTTGTATGTCTGTGCAGAGTATGTTGAGATGGGATGGGGGTGTCGGGTCTGTATGGGTGTTTGTATTTGTATGTCTGTGCAGTGTATGTTGAGATGCGGGGTGGGGATGTGTCGGGTCTGTATGGGTGTTTGTATTTGTATGTCTGTGCAGTGTATGTTGAGATGGGGTAGAGGGGGTGTTGGGTCTGTATGGGTGTTGTATTTGTATGTCTGTGCAGTGTATGTTGAGAAGAGGGGGACGGGGGAGTGTCGGGTCTGTATGGGTGTTTGTATTTGTATGTCTGTGCAGTGTATGTTCAGATGCGGGGGCGGGGGAGTGTCGGGCCTGTATGGGTGTTTGTATTTGTATGTCTGTGCAGTGTATGTTGAGATGGGGGTGTTGGGACTGTATGGGTGTTTGTATTTGTATGTCTGTGCAGTGTATGTTGAGATGCGGGGTGGGGTGTGTCGGGTCTGTATGGGTGTTTGTATTTGTATGTCTGTGCAGTATATGTTGAGATGGGGTGGGGCGTGTCGGGGTCTGTATGGGTGTTTGTTTCTGTATGTATGTGCCGTGTATGTTGAGATCAGGGGTGGGGGGGTGTCGGGTCTGTATGAGGGTTTGTATTTGTATGTCTGTGCAGTGTATGCTGAGATGGGGGTGAGGGGGTGTCTGGTCTGTATGGGTGTTTGTATTTGTACGTCTGCGCAGTGTATGTTGAGATGCGGGGGTGGGGGTGTCGGGTCTGTATGGGTGTTTGTATTTGTATGTCTGTGCAGTGTATGCTGAGATGGCGGGTGAGGGGGTGTCGGGTCTGTATGGGTGTTTGTATTTGTACGTCTGCACAGTGTATGTTGAGATGCAGGGTGGGGGGTGTCGGCTGTGTATGGGTGTTTGTATTTGTATGTCTGTGCAGTGTATGTTGAGATGCGGGGTTGGGGGGGTGTCGGGTCTGTATGGGTGTTTGTATTTGTATGTCTGTGCGGTGTATGTTGAGATGGGGGGTGTCAGGTCTGTATGGGTGTTTGTATTTGTATATCTGTGCAGTGTATGTTGAGATGGGGTGGGGTGGTGTTGCGTCTGTATGGGCATTTGTATTTGTATGTCTGTGCAGCGTATGTTGAGATGTGGGGGTGGGGGGGTGTCAGGTCTGTATGGGTGTTTGTATTTGTATGTCTGTGCAGAGTATGTTGAGATGGGATGGGGGTGTCGGGTCTGTATGAGTATTTGTATTTGTATGTCTGTGCAGTGTATGGTGAGATGGGGTGGGGGGTGTCCGGTCTGTATGGGTGTTTGTATTTGTATGTGCAGTGTATGTTCAGATGCGGGGGGTGGGGGAATGTCGGGTCTGTATGGGTATTTGTATTTGTATGTCTGTGCAGTGTATGTTGAGATGGGGGGTGTTGGGACTGTATGGGTGTTTGAGTTTGTATGTCTGTGCAGTGTATGTTGAGATGCAGGGGTGGGGGGGTTTCGGGTCTGTAGGGGTGTTTGTATTTGTATGTCTGTGCAGTGTATGTTGAGATGGCGGTGGGTGGGTTTCAAGTCTGTATGGGTGTTTGTACTTGTATGTCTGTTCAGTTTGTGTTGAGATGCCGGGGTTGGGGGGTTTCGGGTCTGTATGGGTGTTTGTATCTGTGCAGTGTATGTTGAGATGCGGGGGTGGGGGTGTCATGTCTCTATGGTTGTTTGTTTCTGTATGTATATGCAGTGTATGTTGACATCAGGGCTGGGGGTGTCGGGTCTGTAAGGGTGTTTGTATATGTATGTATGTGCAGTGTATGTTCAGATGTGGGGGTAGAGGGGTGTCAGGTCTGTATGGGTGTTTGTATTTGTATGTCTGTGCAGTGTATGTTGAGATGGGTGGTGGGGGGTGTCGGGTCTGTATGGGTGCTTGTATTTGTATGTCTGTGCAGTGTATGTTGAGATGGGGGGGTGGAGGATGTGTCGGGTCTGTATGGGTGTTTGTATTTTTATGTCTGTGCAGTGTATGTTGAGATGGGGTAGAGGGGGTGTTGGGTCTGCATGGGTGTTTGTATTTGTATGTCTGTGCAGTGTCTTTTGAGATGCGGGGTGGGGGGTGGTGTCGGGTCTGTAGGGATGTTTGTATTTGTATGCCTGTGCAGTGTATGTTGCGATGGGGGGATGGGGGACTGTCGGGCCTGTATGGGTCTTTGTATTTGTATGTCTGCGCAGTGTATTTTGAGATGGGAGGGTGGGGGGTGTCGGGTCTGTATGGGTGTTTGTATTTGTATGTCTGTGCAGTGTATGTTGAGATGCGGGGGCGGGGGAGTGTCAGGTCTGTATGGGTGTTTGTATTTGTATGTCTGTGCAGTGCATGTTGAAATGTGGGGGTGTTGGGTCTGTATGGGTGTTTGTATTTGTATGCCTGTGCAGTGTATGTTGAGATGAGGGGGTGGGGGACTGTCGGGCCTGTATGGGTCTTTGTATTTGTATGTCTGTGCAGTGTATGTTGAGATGGGGGTAGGGGGAGCCGGGTCTGTATGGGCGTTTGTATTTGTATGTCTGTGCAGTGTATGTTGAGATGTGGGGGTGGAGGGGTGTCAGGTCTGTATGGGTGTTTGTATTTGTATGTCTGTGCAGTGTATGTTGAGATGCGGGGTGGGGGGGGTGTCGGGTCTGTAGGGATGTTTGTATTTGTATGCCTGTGCAATGTATGTTGAGATGAGGGGGTGGGGGACTGTCGGGCCTGTATGGGTCTTTGTATTTGTATGTCTGTGCAGTGTATGTTGAGATGGGGGTAGGGGGAGCCGGGTCTGTATGGGCGTTTGTATTTGTATGTCTGTGCAGTGTATGTTGAGATGGGGGTGGGGGGCGTCGGGTCTGTATGGGTGTTTGTTTGTTTATGTCTATGTAGTGTATGTTGAGATGGGGGGGTGTCAGGTCTGTATGGGTGTTTGTATTTGTATGTCTGTGCAGTATATGTTGAGATGGGGGTGGGGTGGTGTCGGGTCTTTATGGGCATTTGTATTTGTATGTCTGTTCAGTGTATGTTGAGATGTGGGGGTGGGGGGGTGTCAGGTCTGTATGGGCGTTTGTATTTGTATGTCTGTGTAGTGTATGTTGAGATGGGGGGGTGTCAGGTCTGTATGGGTGTTTGTATTTGTATGTCTGTGCAGTATATGTTGAGATGGGGGTGGGATGGTGTCGGGTCTGTATGGGCATTTGTATTTGTATGTCTGTTCAGTGCATGTTGAGATGTGGGGGTGGGGGGATGTCAGGTCTGTATGGGTGTTTGTATTTGTATGTCTGTGCAGAGTATGTTGAGATGGGATGGGGGTGTCGGGTCTGTATGGGTGTTTGTATTTGTATGTCTGTGCAGTGTATGTTGAGATGCGGGGTGGGGATATGTCGGGTCTGTATAGGTGTTTGTATTTGTATGTCTTTGCAGTGTATGTTGAGATGGGGTAGAGGTGGTGTTGGGTCTGTATGGGTGTTTGTATTTGTATGTCTGTGCAGTGTATGTTGAGAAGAGGGGGACGGGGGAGTGTCGGGTCTGTATGGGTGTTTGTATTTGTATGTCTGTGCAGTGTATGTTCAGATGCAGGGGCGGGGGAGTGTCGGGCCTGTATGGGTGTTTGTATTTGTATGTCTGTGCAGTGTATGTTGAGATGGGGGTGTTGGGACTGTATGGGTGTTTGTATTTGTATGTCTGTGCAGTGTATGTTGAGATGCGGGGTGGGGGGTGTCGGGTCTGTATGGGTGTTTGTATTTGTATGTCTGTGCAGTGTATGTTGAGATGGGGTGGGGCGTGTCGGGGTCTGTATGGGTGTTTGTTTCTGTATGTATGTGCCGTGTATGTTGAGATCAGGGGTGGGGGGGTGTCGGGTCTGTATGAGTGTTTGTATTTGTATGTCTGTGCAGTGTATGCTGAGATGGGGGTGAGGGGGTGTCTGGTCTGTATGGGTGTTTGTATTTGTACGTCTGCGCAGTGTATGTTGAGATGTGGGGGTGGGGGGTGTCGGGTCTGTATGGGTGTTTGTATTTGTATGTCTGTGCAGTGTATGCTGAGATGGCGGGTGAGGGGGTGTCGGGTCTGTATGGGTGTTTGTATTTGTACGTCTGCACAGTGTATGTTGAGATGCAGGGTGGGGGGTGTCGGCTCTGTATGGGTGTTTGTATTTGTATGTCTGTGCAGTGTATGTTGAGATGCGGGGTTGGGGGGGTGTCGGGTCTGTATGGGTATTTCTATTTGTATGTCTGTTCTGTGTATGTTGAGATGGGGGGTGTCAGATCTGTATGGGTGTTTGTATTTGTATATCTGTGCAGTGTATGTTGAGATGGGGTGGGGTGGTGTTGCGTCTGTATGGGCATTTGTATTTGTATGTCTGTGCAGTGTATGTTGAGATGTGGTGGTGGGAGGGTGTCAGGTCTGTATGGGTGTTTGTATTTGTATGTCTGTGCAGTGTATGTTGAGATGGGGTGGGGGGTGTCGGGTCTGTATGGGTGTGTGTATTTGTATGTCTGTGCAGTGTATGGTGAGATGGGGTGGGGGGTGTCGGGTCTGTATGAGTATTTGTATTTGTATGTCTGTGCAGTGTATGGTGAGATGGGGTGGGGGGTGTCGGGTCTGTATGGGTGTTTGTATTTGTATGTGCAGTGTATGTTCAGATGCGGGGGATGGGGGAATGTCGGGTCTGTATGGGTGTTTGTATTTGTATGTCTGTGCAGTGTATGTTGAGATGGGGGGTGTTGGGACTGTATGGGTGTTTGAGTTTGTATGTCTGTGCAGTGTATGTTGAGATGCGGGGGTGGGGGGGTGTCGGGTCTGTAGGGGTGTTTGTATTTGTATGTCTGTGCAGTGTATGTTGAGATGGCGGTGGGTGGGTTTCAGGTCTGTATGGGTGTTTGTATTTGTATGTCTGTTCAGTTTGTGTTGAGATGCCGGGGTGGGGGGGTTTCGGGTCTGTATGGGTGTTTGTATCTGTGCAGTGTATGTTGAGATGCGGGGGTGGGGGTGTCATGTCTGTATCGGTGTTTGTTTCTGTATGTATGTGCAGTGTATGTTGCGATCAGGGCTGGGGGTGTCGGGTCTGTAAGGGTGTTTGTATTTGTATGTCTGTGCAGTGTATGCTGAGATGGGGGTGGGGGTGTCGGGTATGTATGGGTGTTTGTATTTGTATGTCTGTGCAGTGTATGTTGAGATGCGGGGAGTGGGGGGTTATCGGGTCTGTATGGGTGTTTGTATTTGTATGTCTGAGCAGTGTATGTTGAGATGGGGGTGTTGGGACTGTATGGGTGTTTGTATTTGTATGTCTGTGCAGTGTATGTTGAGATGCGGGGTGGGGATATGTCGGGTCTGTATAGGTGTTTGTATTTGTATGTCTTTGCAGTGTATGTTGAGATGGGGTAGAGGTGGTGTTGGGTCTGTATGGGTGTTTGTATTTGTATGTCTGTGCAGTGTATGTTGAGAAGAGGGGGACGGGGGAGTGTCGGGTCTGTATGGGTGTTTGTATTTGTATGTCTGTGCAGTGTATGTTCAGATGCAGGGGCGGGGGAGTGTCGGGCCTGTATGGGTGTTTGTATTTGTATGTCTGTGCAGTGTATGTTGAGATGGGGGTGTTGGGACTGTATGGGTGTTTGTATTTGTATGTCTGTGCAGTGTATGTTGAGATGCGGGGTGGGGGGTGTCGGGTCTGTATGGGTGTTTGTATTTGTATGTCTGTGCAGTGTATGTTGAGATGGGGTGGGGCGTGTCGGGGTCTGTATGGGTGTTTGTTTCTGTATGTATGTGCCGTGTATGTTGAGATCAGGGGTGGGGGGGTGTCGGGTCTGTATGAGTGTTTGTATTTGTATGTCTGTGCAGTGTATGCTGAGATGGGGGTGAGGGGGTGTCTGGTCTGTATGGGTGTTTGTATTTGTACGTCTGCGCAGTGTATGTTGAGATGTGGGGGTGGGGGGTGTCGGGTCTGTATGGGTGTTTGTATTTGTATGTCTGTGCAGTGTATGCTGAGATGGCGGGTGAGGGGGTGTCGGGTCTGTATGGGTGTTTGTATTTGTACGTCTGCACAGTGTATGTTGAGATGCAGGGTGGGGGGTGTCGGCTCTGTATGGGTGTTTGTATTTGTATGTCTGTGCAGTGTATGTTGAGATGCGGGGTTGGGGGGGTGTCGGGTCTGTATGGGTATTTCTATTTGTATGTCTGTTCTGTGTATGTTGAGATGGGGGGTGTCAGATCTGTATGGGTGTTTGTATTTGTATATCTGTGCAGTGTATGTTGAGATGGGGTGGGGTGGTGTTGCGTCTGTATGGGCATTTGTATTTGTATGTCTGTGCAGTGTATGTTGAGATGTGGTGGTGGGAGGGTGTCAGGTCTGTATGGGTGTTTGTATTTGTATGTCTGTGCAGTGTATGTTGAGATGGGGTGGGGGGTGTCGGGTCTGTATGGGTGTTTGTATTTGTATGTCTGTGCAGTGTATGGTGAGATGGGGTGGGGGGTGTCGGGTCTGTATGAGTATTTGTATTTGTATGTCTGTGCAGTGTATGGTGAGATGGGGTGGGGGGTGTCGGGTCTGTATGGGTGTTTGTATTTGTATGTGCAGTGTATGTTCAGATGCGGGGGATGGGGGAATGTCGGGTCTGTATGGGTGTTTGTATTTGTATGTCTGTGCAGTGTATGTTGAGATGGGGGGTGTTGGGACTGTATGGGTGTTTGAGTTTGTATGTCTGTGCAGTGTATGTTGAGATGCGGGGGTGGGGGGGTGTCGGGTCTGTAGGGGTGTTTGTATTTGTATGTCTGTGCAGTGTATGTTGAGATGGCGGTGGGTGGGTTTCAGGTCTGTATGGGTGTTTGTATTTGTATGTCTGTTCAGTTTGTGTTGAGATGCCGGGGTGGGGGGGTTTCGGGTCTGTATGGGTGTTTGTATCTGTGCAGTGTATGTTGAGATGCGGGGGTGGGGGTGTCATGTCTGTATCGGTGTTTGTTTCTGTATGTATGTGCAGTGTATGTTGCGATCAGGGCTGGGGGTGTCGGGTCTGTAAGGGTGTTTGTATTTGTATGTCTGTGCAGTGTATGCTGAGATGGGGGTGGGGGTGTCGGGTATGTATGGGTGTTTGTATTTGTATGTCTGTGCAGTGTATGTTGAGATGCGGGGAGTGGGGGGTTATCGGGTCTGTATGGGTGTTTGTATTTGTATGTCTGAGCAGTGTATGTTGAGATGGGGGTTGGGGTGGAGTGGGGTCTGTATGGGCATTTGTATTTGTATGTCTGTGCAGTGTATGTTGAGATGTCGGGGCGGGGGGTGTCAGGTCTGTATGGGTGTTTGTATTTGTATGTCTGAGCAGTGTATGTTGAGATGGGGGTTGGGCTGGTGTGGGGTCTGTATGGGCATTTGTATTTGTTTGTCTGTGCAGTGTATGTTGAGATGTCGGGGCGGGGGGTGTCAGGTCTGTATGGGTGTTTGTATGTGTATGTCTGTGCAGTGTATGTTGAGATGGGGGTGGGGGGGTTTCGGGTCTGTATCGGTGTTTGTAGTTTGTATGTCTGTGCAGTGTATGTTGAGATGCGGGGGTGGGGAGGTGTCGGGTCTGTATGGATGTTTGTATTTCTATGTCTGTGCAGTGTATGTTGAGATGAGGGTGGGGTGGGGTGTCGGGTCTGTATGGGTGTTGTATTTGTATGTCTGTGCAGTGTATGTTGAGATGCGGGGAGGGGGGGTGTCGGGCCTGTATGGGTGTTTGTATTTGTATGTCTGTGCAGTGTATGTTGAGATGGGGGGTGTCAGGTCTGTATGGGTGTTTGTATTTTTATGTCTGTGCAGTGTATGTTGAGATTAGGGTGGGGGGTGTCGGGTCTGTATGGGTGTTTGTATTTGTATGTCTGTGCAGTGTATGTTGAAATGTGGGGGCGGGGGATGTCAGGTCTGTATGGGTGTTTGTATTTGTATGTCTGTGCAGTGTATGTTGAGATGGGGGTGGGGGTGCGTCGGGTCTGTATGGGTGTTTGTATTTGTATGTCTGTGCAGTGTTTGTTGAGATGCGGGGGTGGGGGGTGTCGGGCCTGTATGGGTGTTTGTATTTGTATGTCTGTGCAGTGTATGTTGAGATGCAGGGGTGGGGGGTGTCAGGTCTGTATGGGTGTTTGTATTTGTATGTCTGTGCAGTGTATGCTGAGATGGGGGTGAGAGGGTGTCGGGTCTGTATGGGTGTTTGTATTTGTACGTCTGTGCAGTGTATGTTGAGATGGGGTGGGGGGTGTCGGGTCTGTATGGGTGTTTGTATTTGTATGTCTCTGCTGTGTATGTTGAGATGGGGGGGGTGTCAGGTCTGTATGGGTGTTTGTATTTGTATATCTGTGCAGTGTATGTTGAGATGGGGTGGGGTGGTGCTGGGTCTGTATGGGAATTTGTATTTGTATGTCTGTGCAGTGTATGTTGAGATGTGGTGGTGGGGGGGTGTCAGGTCTGTATGGGTGTTTGTATTTGTATGTCTGTGCAGTGTATGGTGAGATGGGGTGGGGGTGTCGGTTTTTTATGAGTATTTGTATTTGTATGTCTGTGCAGTGTATGATGAGATGGGGTGGGGGGTGTCGGGTCTCTATGGGTGTTTGTATTTGTATGTCTGTGCAGTGTATGTTCAGATGCGGGGGCTGGGGGAAAGTCGGGTCTGTATGGGTGTTTGTATTTGTATGTCTTTGCAGTGTATATTGAGATGGGGGGGTGTTGGGACTGTATGGGTGTTTGTGTTTGTATGTCTGTGCAGTGTATGTTGAAATGCAGAGGTGGTGGGGTGTCTGGTCTGTAGGGGTGTTTGTATTTGTATGTCTGTGCAGTGTATGTTCAGATGGGGGTGGGTGGGTTTCGGTTCTGTATGAGTGTTTGTATTTGTATGTCTGTTCAGTTTGTGTTGAGATGCGGGGGTGGGGGGGTTTCGGGTCTGTATAGGTGTTTGTATCTGTGCAGTGTATGTTGAGATGCGGGGGTGGGGGTGTCATGTCTATATGGGTGTTTGTTTCTGTATGTATGTGCAGTGTATGTTGAGATCAGGGCTGGGGGGTGTCGGGTCTGTAAGGGTGTTTGTATTTGTATGTCTGTGCAGTGTATGCTGAGATGGGGGTGTGGGTGTCGGGTATGTATGGGTGTTTGTATTTGTATGTCTGTGCAGTGTATCTTGAGATTAGGGGAGTGGGGGTTATCGGGTCTGTATGGGTGTTTGTATTTGTATGTCTGAGCAGTGTATGTTGAGATGGGGGTTGGGGTCTTATGGGGTCTGTATGGGCATTTGTATTTGTATGTCTGTGCAGTGTATGTTGAGATGTCGGGGCGGGGGTGTCAGGTCTGTATGGGTGTTTGTATGTGTATGTCTGTGCAGTGTATGTTGAGATGGGTGTGGGGGTTTGTCGGGTCTGGTTGGGTGTTTGTAGTTTGTATGTCTGTGCAGTGTATGTTGAGATGCGGGGGTGGGGAGGTGTCGGGTCTGCATGGATGTTTGTATTTGTATGTCTGTGCAGTGTATGTTGAGATGAGGGTGGGGTGGGGTGGGGTGTCGGGTCTGTATGGGTGTTTGTATGTGTATATCTGTGCAGTGTATGTTGAGATGGGGTGGGGGGGTGTCGGGTCTGTATGGGTGTTTGTAGTTTGTATATCTGTGCAGTGTATGTTGAGATGCGGGGGTGGGGAGGTGTCGGGTCTGCATGGATGTTTGTATTTGTATGTCTGTGCAGTGTATGTTGAGATGTCGGGGCGGGGGTGTCAGGTCTGTATGGGTGTTTGTATGTGTATATCTGTGCAGTGTATGTTGAGATGGGGTGGGGGGTGTCGGGTCTCTATGGGTGTTTGTATTTGTATGTCTGTGCAGTGTATGTTCAGATGCGGGGGCTGGGGGAATGTCGGGTCTGTATGGGTGTTTGTATTTGTATGTCTTTGCAGTGTATATTGAGATGGGGGGTGTTGGGACTGTATGGGTGTTTGTGTTTGTATGTCTGTGCAGTGTATGTTGAGATGCAGAGGTGGTGGGGTATCTGGTCTGTAGGGGTGTTTGTATTTGTATGTCTGTGCAGTGTATGTTCAGATGGGGTGGGTGGGTTACGGTTCTGTATGAGTGTTTGTATTTGTATGTCTGTTCAGTTTGTGTTGAGATGCGGGGGTGGGGGGGTTTCGGGTCTGTATGGGTGTTTGTATCTATGCAGTGTATGTTGAGATGCGGGGGTGGGGGTGTCATGTCTATATGGGTGTTTGTTTCTGTATGTATGTGCAGTGTATGTTGAGATCAGGGCTGGGGGGTGTCGGGTCTGTAAGGGTGTTTGTATTTGTATGTCTGTGCAGTGTATGCTGAGATGGGGGTGTGGGTGTCGGGTATGTATGGGTGTTTGTATTTGTATGTCTGTGCAGTGTATCTTGAGATTAGGGGAGTGGGGGTTATCGGGTCTGTATGGGTGTTTGTATTTGTATGTCTGAGCAGTGTATGTTGAGATGGGGGTTGGGGTCTTATGGGGTCTGTATGGGCATTTGTATTTGTATGTCTGTGCAGTGTATGTTGAGATGTCGGGGCGGGGGTGTCAGGTCTGTATGGGTGTTTGTATGTGTATGTCTGTGCAGTGTATGTTGAGATGGGTGTGGGGGTTTGTCGGGTCTGTATGGGTGTTTGTAGATTGTATGTCTGTGCAGTGTATGTTGAGATGCGGGGGTGGGGAGGTGTCGGGTCTGCATGGATGTTTGTATTTGTATGTCTGTGCAGTGTATGTTGAGATGAGGGTGGGGTGGGGTGGGGTGTCGGGTCTGTATGGGTGTTTGTATGTGTATATCTGTGCAGTGTATGTTGAGATGGGGTGGGGGGGTGTCGGGTCTGTATGGGTGTTTGTAGTTTGTATATCTGTGCAGTGTATGTTGAGATGCAGGGGTGGGGAGGTGTCGGGTCTGCATGGATGTTTGTATTTGTATGTCTGTGCAGTGTATGTTGAGATGTCGGGGCGGGGGTGTCAGGTCTGTATGGGTGTTTGTATGTGTATATCTGTGCAGTGTATGTTGAGATGGGGTGGGGGGTGTCGGGTCTGAATGGGTGTTTGTAGTTTGTATATCTGTGCAGTTTATGTTGAGATGCGGGGGTGGGGAGGTGTCGGGTCTGCATGGATGTTTGTATTTGTATGTCTGTGCAGTGTATGTTGAGATGAGGGTGGGGTGGGGTGTCGGGTCTGTATGGGTGTTGTATTTGTATGTCTGTGCAGTGTATGTTGAGATGCGGGGGAGGGGGGCGTTGGGCCTGTATGGGTGTTTGTATTTGTATGTCTGTGCAGTGCATGTTGAGATGGGGGGGTGTCAGGTCTGTATGGGTGTTTGTATTTTTATGTCTGTGCAGTGTATGTTGAGATTAGGGTGGGGGGGTGTCGGGTCTGTATGGGTGTTTGTATTTGTATGTCTGTGCAGTGTATGTTGAAATGTGGGGGCTGGGAGTGTCAGGTCTGTATGGGTGTTTGTATTTGTATGTCTGTGCAGTGTATCTTGAGATTAGGGGAGAGGGGGTTATCGGGTCTGTATGGGTGTTTGTATTTGTATGTCTGAGCAGTGTATGTTGAGATGGGGGTTGGGGTCTTATGGGGTCTGTATGGGCATTTGTATTTGTATGTCTGTGCAGTGTATGTTGAGATGTCGGGGCGGGGGTGTCAGGTCTGTATGGGTGTTTGTATGTGTATGTCTGTGCAGTGTATGTTGAGATGGGTGTGGGGGTTTGTCGGGTCTGGTTGGGTGTTTGTAGTTTGTATGTCTGTGCAGTGTATGTTGAGATGCGGGGGTGGGGAGGTGTCGGGTCTGCATGGATGTTTGTATTTGTATGTCTGTGCAGTGTATGTTGAGATGAGGGTGGGGTGGGGTGGGGTGTCGGGTCTGTATGGGTGTTTGTATGTGTATATCTGTGCAGTGTATGTTGAGATGGGGTGGGGGGGTGTCGGGTCTGTATGGGTGTTTGTAGTTTGTATATCTGTGCAGTGTATGTTGAGATGCGGGGGTGGGGAGGTGTCGGGTCTGCATGGATGTTTGTATTTGTATGTCTGTGCAGTGTATGTTGAGATGTCGGGGCGGGGGTGTCAGGTCTGTATGGGTGTTTGTATGTGTATATCTGTGCAGTGTATGTTGAGATGGGGTGGGGGGTGTCGGGTCTCTATGGGTGTTTGTATTTGTATGTCTGTGCAGTGTATGTTCAGATGCGGGGGCTGGGGGAATGTCGGGTCTGTATGGGTGTTTGTATTTGTATGTCTTTGCAGTGTATATTGAGATGGGGGGTGTTGGGACTGTATGGGTGTTTGTGTTTGTATGTCTGTGCAGTGTATGTTGAGATGCAGAGGTGGTGGGGTATCTGGTCTGTAGGGGTGTTTGTATTTGTATGTCTGTGCAGTGTATGTTCAGATGGGGTGGGTGGGTTACGGTTCTGTATGAGTGTTTGTATTTGTATGTCTGTTCAGTTTGTGTTGAGATGCGGGGGTGGGGGGGTTTCGGGTCTGTATGGGTGTTTGTATCTGTGCAGTGTATGTTGAGATGCGGGGGTGGGGGTGTCATGTCTATATGGGTGTTTGTTTCTGTATGTATGTGCAGTGTATGTTGAGATCAGGGCTGGGGGGTGTCGGGTCTGTAAGGGTGTTTGTATTTGTATGTCTGTGCAGTGTATGCTGAGATGGGGGTGTGGGTGTCGGGTATGTATGGGTGTTTGTATTTGTATGTCTGTGCAGTGTATCTTGAGATTAGGGGAGTGGGGGTTATCGGGTCTGTATGGGTGTTTGTATTTGTATGTCTGAGCAGTGTATGTTGAGATGGGGGTTGGGGTCTTATGGGGTCTGTATGGGCATTTGTATTTGTATGTCTGTGCAGTGTATGTTGAGATGTCGGGGCGGGGGTGTCAGGTCTGTATGGGTGTTTGTATGTGTATGTCTGTGCAGTGTATGTTGAGATGGGTGTGGGGGTTTGTCGGGTCTGTATGGGTGTTTGTAGTTTGTATGTCTGTGCAGTGTATGTTGAGATGCAGGGGGTGGGGAGGTGTCGGGTCTGCATGGATGTTTGTATTTGTATGTCTGTGCAGTGTATGTTGAGATGAGGGTGGGGTGGGGTGGGGTGTCGGGTCTGTATGGGTGTTTGTATGTGTATATCTGTGCAGTGTATGTTGAGATGGGGTGGGGGGGTGTCGGGTCTGTATGGGTGTTTGTAGTTTGTATATCTGTGCAGTGTATGTTGAGATGCGGGGGTGGGGAGGTGTCGGGTCTGCATGGATGTTTGTATTTGTATGTCTGTGCAGTGTATGTTGAGATGTCGGGGCGGGGGTGTCAGGTCTGTATGGGTGTTTGTATGTGTATATCTGTGCAGTGTATGTTGAGATGGGGTGGGGGGTGTCGGGTCTGAATGGGTGTTTGTAGTTTGTATATCTGTGCAGTTTATGTTGAGATGCGGGGGTGGGGAGGTGTCGGGTCTGCATGGATGTTTGTATTTGTATGTCTGTGCAGTGTATGTTGAGATGAGGGTGGGGTGGGGTGTCGGGTCTGTATGGGTGTTGTATTTGTATGTCTGTGCAGTGTATGTTGAGATGCGGGGGAGGGGGGCGTTGGGCCTGTATGGGTGTTTGTATTTGTATGTCTGTGCAGTGCATGTTGAGATGGGGGGGTGTCAGGTCTGTATGGGTGTTTGTATTTTTATGTCTGTGCAGTGTATGTTGAGATTAGGGTGGGGGGGTGTCGGGTCTGTATGGGTGTTTGTATTTGTATGTCTGTGCAGTGTATGTTGAAATGTGGGGGCTGGGAGTGGCAGGTCTGTATGGGTGTTTGTATTTGTATGTCTGTGCAGTGTATCTTGAGATTAGGGGAGTGGGGGTTATCGGGTCTGTATGGGTGTTTGTATTTGTATGTCTGAGCAGTGTATGTTGAGATGGGGGTTGGGGTCTTATGGGGTCTGTATGGGCATTTGTATTTGTATGTCTGTGCAGTGTATGTTGAGATGTCGGGGCGGGGGTGTCAGGTCTGTATGGGTGTTTGTATGTGTATGTCTGTGCAGTGTATGTTGAGATGGGTGTGGGGGTTTGTCGGGTCTGGTTGGGTGTTTGTAGTTTGTATGTCTGTGCAGTGTATGTTGAGATGCGGGGGTGGGGAGGTGTCGGGTCTGCATGGATGTTTGTATTTGTATGTCTGTGCAGTGTATGTTGAGATGAGGGTGGGGTGGGGTGGGGTGTCGGGTCTGTATGGGTGTTTGTATGTGTATATCTGTGCAGTGTATGTTGAGATGGGGTGGGGGGGTGTCGGGTCTGTATGGGTGTTTGTAGTTTGTATATCTGTGCAGTGTATGTTGAGATGCGGGGGTGGGGAGGTGTCGGGTCTGCATGGATGTTTGTATTTGTATGTCTGTGCAGTGTATGTTGAGATGTCGGGGCGGGGGTGTCAGGTCTGTATGGGTGTTTGTATGTGTATATCTGTGCAGTGTATGTTGAGATGGGGTGGGGGGTGTCGGGTCTCTATGGGTGTTTGTATTTGTATGTCTGTGCAGTGTATGTTCAGATGCGGGGGCTGGGGGAATGTCGGGTCTGTATGGGTGTTTGTATTTGTATGTCTTTGCAGTGTATATTGAGATGGGGGGTGTTGGGACTGTATGGGTGTTTGTGTTTGTATGTCTGTGCAGTGTATGTTGAGATGCAGAGGTGGTGGGGTATCTGGTCTGTAGGGGTGTTTGTATTTGTATGTCTGTGCAGTGTATGTTCAGATGGGGTGGGTGGGTTACGGTTCTGTATGAGTGTTTGTATTTGTATGTCTGTTCAGTTTGTGTTGAGATGCGGGGGTGGGGGGGTTTCGGGTCTGTATGGGTGTTTGTATCTGTGCAGTGTATGTTGAGATGAGGGTGGGGTGGGGTGGGGTGTCGGGTCTGTATGGGTGTTTGTATGTGTATATCTGTGCAGTGTATGTTGAGATGGGGTGGGGGGGTGTCGGGTCTGTATGGGTGTTTGTAGTTTGTATATCTGTGCAGTGTATGTTGAGATGCGGGGGTGGGGAGGTGTCGGGTCTGCATGGATGTTTGTATTTGTATGTCTGTGCAGTGTATGTTGAGATGTCGGGGCGGGGGTGTCAGGTCTGTATGGGTGTTTGTATGTGTATATCTGTGCAGTGTATGTTGAGATGGGGTGGGGGGTGTCGGGTCTGAATGGGTGTTTGTAGTTTGTATATCTGTGCAGTTTATGTTGAGATGCGGGGGTGGGGAGGTGTCGGGTCTGCATGGATGTTTGTATTTGTATGTCTGTGCAGTGTATGTTGAGATGAGGGTGGGGTGGGGTGTCGGGTCTGTATGGGTGTTGTATTTGTATGTCTGTGCAGTGTATGTTGAGATGCGGGGGAGGGGGGCGTTGGGCCTGTATGGGTGTTTGTATTTGTATGTCTGTGCAGTGCATGTTGAGATGGGGGGGTGTCAGGTCTGTATGGGTGTTTGTATTTTTATGTCTGTGCAGTGTATGTTGAGATTAGGGTGGGGGGGTGTCGGGTCTGTATGGGTGTTTGTATTTGTATGTCTGTGCAGTGTATGTTGAAATGTGGGGGCTGGGAGTGTCAGGTCTGTATGGGTGTTTGTATTTGTATGTCTGTGCAGTGTATGTTGAGATGCGGGGGTGGGGGGGTGTCGGGCCTGTATGGGTGTTTGTATTTGTATGTCTGTGCAGTGTATGTTGAGATGGGGGTGTAGGGTCTGTATGCATGTTTTTATTTGTATGTCTCTGCAGTGTATGTTGAGATGCGGGGGTGGGGGGTGTCGGGCCTGTATGGGTGTTTGTATTTGTATGTCTGTGCAGTGTATGTTGAGATGGGGGGTGTCGGGTCTGTATTGGTGTTTATATTTGGATGTCTGTTCAGTGTATGTTGAAATGGGGGTGTTGGGTCTGTATGGGTTTTTGTATTGTATGTCTGTGCAGTGTATGTTGAGATGCGGGGGTGGGGAGGTGTCGGGTCTGCATGGATGTTTGTATTTGTATGTCTGTGCAGTGTATGTTGAGATGAGGGTGAGGTGGGGTGTCGGGTCTGTATGGGTGTTGTATTTGTATGTCTGTGCAGTGTATGTTGAGATGCGGGGGAGGGGGGCGTTGGGCCTGTATGGGTGTTTGTATTTGTATGTCTGTGCAGTGCATGTTGAGATGGGGGGGTGTCAGGTCTGTATGGGTGTTTGTATTTTTATGTCTGTGCAGTGTATGTTGAGATTAGGGTGGGGGGGTGTCGGGTCTGTATGGGTGTTTGTATTTGTATGTCTGTGCAGTGTATGTTGAAATGTGGGGGCTGGGAGTGTCAGGTCTGTATGGGTGTTTGTATTTGTATGTCTGTGCAGTGCATGTTGAGATGGGGGGGTGTCAGGTCTGTATGGGTGTTTGTATTTTTATGTCTGTGCAGTGTATGTTGAGATTAGGGTGGGGGGGTGTCGGGTCTGTATGGGTGTTTGTATTTGTATGTCTGTGCAGTGTATGTTGAAATGTGGGGGCTGGGAGTGTCAGGTCTGTATGGGTGTTTGTATTTGTATGTCTGGGCAGTGTATGTTGAGATGCGGGGGTGGGGGGGTGTCGGGCATGTATGGGTGTTTGTATTTGTATGTCTGTGCAGTGTATGTTGAGATGGGGGTGTAGGGTCTGTATGCATGTTTGTATTTGTATGTCTCTGCAGTGTATGTTGAGATGCGGGGCGGGGGGTGTCGGGCCTGTATGGGTGTTTGTATTTATATGTCTGTGCAGTGTATGTTGAGATGCGGGGGGTGTCGGGTCTGTATGGGTGTTTGTATTTTTATGTCTGTGCAGTGTATGTTGAGATGGGGGGTGTCAGGTCTGTATGGGTGTTTGTATTTGTATGTCTGTGCAGTGTATGGTGTTTGTATTTGTATGTCTGTGCTGTGTATGTTGAGATGTGGAGGTGGGGGGGTGTCAGGTCTGTATGGGTGTTTGTATTTGTATGTCTGTGCAGTGTGTGTTGAGATGGGGATGGGGGTGTCGGGTCTGTATGGGTGTTTGTTTCTGCATGTATGTGCAGTGTATGTTGAGATCAGGGGTGCGGGTTGTTGGGTCTGTATGGGTGTTTGTATTTGTATGTCTGTGCAGGGTATGATGAGAAGGGGTGGGGGGTGTTGGGTCTGTATGGGTGTTTGTATTTGTATGTCTGTGCAGTGTATGTTCAGATGCGGGAGTGGTGGGGTGTCAGGTCTGTATGGGTGTTTGTATTTGTATGTCTGTGCAGTGTATGTTCAGATGCGGGAGTAGGGGGGTGTCAGGTCTGTATGGGTGTTTGTATTTGTATGTCTGTGCAGTGTGTGTTGAGATGGGGATGGGGGTGTCGGGTCTGTATGGGTGTTTGTTTCTGCATGTATGTGCAGTGTATGTTGAGATCAGGGGTGCGGGGTGTTGGGTCTGTATGGGTGTTTGTATTTGTATGTCTGTGCAGGGTATGATGAGAAGGGGTGGGGGTGTTGGGTCTGTATGGGTGTTTGTATTTGTATGTCTGTGCAGTGTATGTTCAGATGCGGGAGTGGTGGGGTGTCAGGTCTGTATGGGTGTTTGTATTTGTATGTCTGTGCAGTGTATGTTGAGATGGGAGGGTGGGGGTGTCGGGTCTGTATGGGTGTTTGTATTTGTATGTCTGTGCAGTGTATGTTCAGATGCGGGGGCTGGGGGAATGTCGGGTCTGTATGGGTGTTTGTATTTGTATGTCTTTGCAGTGTATATTGAGATGGGGGGTGTTGGGACTGTATGGGTGTTTGTGTTTGTATGTCTGTGCAGTGTATGTTGAGATGCAGAGGTGGTGGGGTATCTGGTCTGTAGGGGTGTTTGTATTTGTATGTCTGTGCAGTGTATGTTCAGATGGGGTGGGTGGGTTACGGTTCTGTATGAGTGTTTGTATTTGTATGTCTGTTCAGTTTGTGTTGAGATGCGGGGGTGGGGGGGTTTCGGGTCTGTATGGGTGTTTGTATCTGTGCAGTGTATGTTGAGATGCGGGGGTGGGGGTGTCATGTCTATATGGGTGTTTGTTTCTGTATGTATGTGCAGTGTATGTTGAGATCAGGGCTGGGGGGTGTCGGGTCTGTAAGGGTGTTTGTATTTGTATGTCTGTGCAGTGTATGCTGAGATGGGGGTGTGGGTGTCGGGTATGTATGGGTGTTTGTATTTGTATGTCTGTGCAGTGTATCTTGAGATTAGGGGAGTGGGGGTTATCGGGTCTGTATGGGTGTTTGTATTTGTATGTCTGAGCAGTGTATGTTGAGATGGGGGTTGGGGTCTTATGGGGTCTGTATGGGCATTTGTATTTGTATGTCTGTGCAGTGTATGTTGAGATGTCGGGGCGGGGGTGTCAGGTCTGTATGGGTGTTTGTATGTGTATGTCTGTGCAGTGTATGTTGAGATGGGTGTGGGGGTTTGTCGGGTCTGTATGGGTGTTTGTAGTTTGTATGTCTGTGCAGTGTATGTTGAGATGCAGGGGGTGGGGAGGTGTCGGGTCTGCATGGATGTTTGTATTTGTATGTCTGTGCAGTGTATGTTGAGATGAGGGTGGGGTGGGGTGGGGTGTCGGGTCTGTATGGGTGTTTGTATGTGTATATCTGTGCAGTGTATGTTGAGATGGGGTGGGGGGGTGTCGGGTCTGTATGGGTGTTTGTAGTTTGTATATCTGTGCAGTGTATGTTGAGATGCGGGGGTGGGGAGGTGTCGGGTCTGCATGGATGTTTGTATTTGTATGTCTGTGCAGTGTATGTTGAGATGTCGGGGCGGGGGTGTCAGGTCTGTATGGGTGTTTGTATGTGTATATCTGTGCAGTGTATGTTGAGATGGGGTGGGGGGTGTCGGGTCTGAATGGGTGTTTGTAGTTTGTATATCTGTGCAGTTTATGTTGAGATGCGGGGGTGGGGAGGTGTCGGGTCTGCATGGATGTTTGTATTTGTATGTCTGTGCAGTGTATGTTGAGATGAGGGTGGGGTGGGGTGTCGGGTCTGTATGGGTGTTGTATTTGTATGTCTGTGCAGTGTATGTTGAGATGCGGGGGAGGGGGGCGTTGGGCCTGTATGGGTGTTTGTATTTGTATGTCTGTGCAGTGCATGTTGAGATGGGGGGGTGTCAGGTCTGTATGGGTGTTTGTATTTTTATGTCTGTGCAGTGTATGTTGAGATTAGGGTGGGGGGGTGTCGGGTCTGTATGGGTGTTTGTATTTGTATGTCTGTGCAGTGTATGTTGAAATGTGGGGGCTGGGAGTGGCAGGTCTGTATGGGTGTTTGTATTTGTATGTCTGTGCAGTGTATCTTGAGATTAGGGGAGTGGGGGTTATCGGGTCTGTATGGGTGTTTGTATTTGTATGTCTGAGCAGTGTATGTTGAGATGGGGGTTGGGGTCTTATGGGGTCTGTATGGGCATTTGTATTTGTATGTCTGTGCAGTGTATGTTGAGATGTCGGGGCGGGGGTGTCAGGTCTGTATGGGTGTTTGTATGTGTATGTCTGTGCAGTGTATGTTGAGATGGGTGTGGGGGTTTGTCGGGTCTGGTTGGGTGTTTGTAGTTTGTATGTCTGTGCAGTGTATGTTGAGATGCGGGGGTGGGGAGGTGTCGGGTCTGCATGGATGTTTGTATTTGTATGTCTGTGCAGTGTATGTTGAGATGAGGGTGGGGTGGGGTGGGGTGTCGGGTCTGTATGGGTGTTTGTATGTGTATATCTGTGCAGTGTATGTTGAGATGGGGTGGGGGGGTGTCGGGTCTGTATGGGTGTTTGTAGTTTGTATATCTGTGCAGTGTATGTTGAGATGCGGGGGTGGGGAGGTGTCGGGTCTGCATGGATGTTTGTATTTGTATGTCTGTGCAGTGTATGTTGAGATGTCGGGGCGGGGGTGTCAGGTCTGTATGGGTGTTTGTATGTGTATATCTGTGCAGTGTATGTTGAGATGGGGTGGGGGGTGTCGGGTCTCTATGGGTGTTTGTATTTGTATGTCTGTGCAGTGTATGTTCAGATGCGGGGGCTGGGGGAATGTCGGGTCTGTATGGGTGTTTGTATTTGTATGTCTTTGCAGTGTATATTGAGATGGGGGGTGTTGGGACTGTATGGGTGTTTGTGTTTGTATGTCTGTGCAGTGTATGTTGAGATGCAGAGGTGGTGGGGTATCTGGTCTGTAGGGGTGTTTGTATTTGTATGTCTGTGCAGTGTATGTTCAGATGGGGTGGGTGGGTTACGGTTCTGTATGAGTGTTTGTATTTGTATGTCTGTTCAGTTTGTGTTGAGATGCGGGGGTGGGGGGGTTTCGGGTCTGTATGGGTGTTTGTATCTGTGCAGTGTATGTTGAGATGAGGGTGGGGTGGGGTGGGGTGTCGGGTCTGTATGGGTGTTTGTATGTGTATATCTGTGCAGTGTATGTTGAGATGGGGTGGGGGGGTGTCGGGTCTGTATGGGTGTTTGTAGTTTGTATATCTGTGCAGTGTATGTTGAGATGCGGGGGTGGGGAGGTGTCGGGTCTGCATGGATGTTTGTATTTGTATGTCTGTGCAGTGTATGTTGAGATGTCGGGGCGGGGGTGTCAGGTCTGTATGGGTGTTTGTATGTGTATATCTGTGCAGTGTATGTTGAGATGGGGTGGGGGGTGTCGGGTCTGAATGGGTGTTTGTAGTTTGTATATCTGTGCAGTTTATGTTGAGATGCGGGGGTGGGGAGGTGTCGGGTCTGCATGGATGTTTGTATTTGTATGTCTGTGCAGTGTATGTTGAGATGAGGGTGGGGTGGGGTGTCGGGTCTGTATGGGTGTTGTATTTGTATGTCTGTGCAGTGTATGTTGAGATGCGGGGGAGGGGGGCGTTGGGCCTGTATGGGTGTTTGTATTTGTATGTCTGTGCAGTGCATGTTGAGATGGGGGGGTGTCAGGTCTGTATGGGTGTTTGTATTTTTATGTCTGTGCAGTGTATGTTGAGATTAGGGTGGGGGGGTGTCGGGTCTGTATGGGTGTTTGTATTTGTATGTCTGTGCAGTGTATGTTGAAATGTGGGGGCTGGGAGTGTCAGGTCTGTATGGGTGTTTGTATTTGTATGTCTGTGCAGTGTATGTTGAGATGCGGGGGTGGGGGGGTGTCGGGCCTGTATGGGTGTTTGTATTTGTATGTCTGTGCAGTGTATGTTGAGATGGGGGTGTAGGGTCTGTATGCATGTTTTTATTTGTATGTCTCTGCAGTGTATGTTGAGATGCGGGGGTGGGGGGTGTCGGGCCTGTATGGGTGTTTGTATTTGTATGTCTGTGCAGTGTATGTTGAGATGGGGGGTGTCGGGTCTGTATTGGTGTTTATATTTGGATGTCTGTTCAGTGTATGTTGAAATGGGGGTGTTGGGTCTGTATGGGTTTTTGTATTGTATGTCTGTGCAGTGTATGTTGAGATGCGGGGGTGGGGAGGTGTCGGGTCTGCATGGATGTTTGTATTTGTATGTCTGTGCAGTGTATGTTGAGATGAGGGTGAGGTGGGGTGTCGGGTCTGTATGGGTGTTGTATTTGTATGTCTGTGCAGTGTATGTTGAGATGCGGGGGAGGGGGGCGTTGGGCCTGTATGGGTGTTTGTATTTGTATGTCTGTGCAGTGCATGTTGAGATGGGGGGGTGTCAGGTCTGTATGGGTGTTTGTATTTTTATGTCTGTGCAGTGTATGTTGAGATTAGGGTGGGGGGGTGTCGGGTCTGTATGGGTGTTTGTATTTGTATGTCTGTGCAGTGTATGTTGAAATGTGGGGGCTGGGAGTGTCAGGTCTGTATGGGTGTTTGTATTTGTATGTCTGTGCAGTGCATGTTGAGATGGGGGGGTGTCAGGTCTGTATGGGTGTTTGTATTTTTATGTCTGTGCAGTGTATGTTGAGATTAGGGTGGGGGGGTGTCGGGTCTGTATGGGTGTTTGTATTTGTATGTCTGTGCAGTGTATGTTGAAATGTGGGGGCTGGGAGTGTCAGGTCTGTATGGGTGTTTGTATTTGTATGTCTGGGCAGTGTATGTTGAGATGCGGGGGTGGGGGGGTGTCGGGCATGTATGGGTGTTTGTATTTGTATGTCTGTGCAGTGTATGTTGAGATGGGGGTGTAGGGTCTGTATGCATGTTTGTATTTGTATGTCTCTGCAGTGTATGTTGAGATGCGGGGCGGGGGGTGTCGGGCCTGTATGGGTGTTTGTATTTATATGTCTGTGCAGTGTATGTTGAGATGCGGGGGGTGTCGGGTCTGTATGGGTGTTTGTATTTTTATGTCTGTGCAGTGTATGTTGAGATGGGGGGTGTCAGGTCTGTATGGGTGTTTGTATTTGTATGTCTGTGCAGTGTATGGTGTTTGTATTTGTATGTCTGTGCTGTGTATGTTGAGATGTGGAGGTGGGGGGGTGTCAGGTCTGTATGGGTGTTTGTATTTGTATGTCTGTGCAGTGTGTGTTGAGATGGGGATGGGGGTGTCGGGTCTGTATGGGTGTTTGTTTCTGCATGTATGTGCAGTGTATGTTGAGATCAGGGGTGCGGGTTGTTGGGTCTGTATGGGTGTTTGTATTTGTATGTCTGTGCAGGGTATGATGAGAAGGGGTGGGGGGTGTTGGGTCTGTATGGGTGTTTGTATTTGTATGTCTGTGCAGTGTATGTTCAGATGCGGGAGTGGTGGGGTGTCAGGTCTGTATGGGTGTTTGTATTTGTATGTCTGTGCAGTGTATGTTCAGATGCGGGAGTAGGGGGGTGTCAGGTCTGTATGGGTGTTTGTATTTGTATGTCTGTGCAGTGTGTGTTGAGATGGGGATGGGGGTGTCGGGTCTGTATGGGTGTTTGTTTCTGCATGTATGTGCAGTGTATGTTGAGATCAGGGGTGCGGGGTGTTGGGTCTGTATGGGTGTTTGTATTTGTATGTCTGTGCAGGGTATGATGAGAAGGGGTGGGGGTGTTGGGTCTGTATGGGTGTTTGTATTTGTATGTCTGTGCAGTGTATGTTCAGATGCGGGAGTGGTGGGGTGTCAGGTCTGTATGGGTGTTTGTATTTGTATGTCTGTGCAGTGTATGTTGAGATGGGAGGGTGGGGGTGTCGGGTCTGTATGGGTGTTTGTATTTGTATGTCTGTGCAGTGTATGTTCAGATGCGGGAGTGGTGGGGTGTCAGGTCTGTATGGCTGTTTGCAATTGTATGTCTGCGCAGTGTATGTTGAGATGTGGGGGTCGGCGGTGTTGGTCTGTCAGTGTGTTTTTTGTATTGACAGTGTATGCTGAGATGGGGTTGGGTGGGGTTCGGGTCTGTATGGTGTTATTGTATGTATGTGCAGTGTAAGTTGAGATGTGGGGTGGGGGTTTGGGGTCTGTTTGGGTATGTATGCAAGGTGCTTGCTTGGTGGAATGGGGCATAGTGTTTGGTTGGGGGTGGGAGCCATGGGGCATAGTGTTTGATATGATATATGATATGGCATTTGTAACACGCCTATACACAAGTGTTTCAAGGCACGACGAGGCAGGGGGGAACAAGGGGAGACAGACAACGATCCTACTAGGCCAGGTGTCATTCAGATTGCGCAAGTGCAAGGGTAGAGGGGAAGGGAAAAGTGCATGGGGGAAAGGGAGAGGGGAAAGTGCAGTACAGGGTTATTAGCATGCAGCATACAGGATAAATAACAAGAGCCAGCTGGTGGAAGTGCAAAGTAAGTGCAGACAAGTGCTGGGAAGGGGGGCTGTAGGGATACAGACACAGTCCCGCAGTGCAGGGGTTGCCAGGGAGGCAGTGCGCGGGAGAGTGGCTGGGCCAAGGACCGAGAATGGTGAGTGGCCCAGTTGCAGATTCAGTGCAGTTTCAGTAGTATTAGCAGGGGAGAGGGGGAGAGAAAGCAGAGGCAAAGAGGAAGGTTTTGAGGTGCTTCCGATACCGGAGATGGTTCTCCTCAAGTTTCAGGGAGGCAGGAAGGCTGTTCCAGAGGGAGGCCCCTGCAGCGGAGAGAGATCTGCCCCCAACTTGTTGTTTGGAGAAGCGGCTGACCCTGAGGCAGTTGGAGGCGGATGAGCGAAGAGCTCGAGAAGGAAGATATTTAGGAAGAGAGAGTTGAAGGTATTTTGGCGCAAGGCCCCAGACGGCCTTGTGGACAATGCAGAGGGTTTTGAACTTGATCCTCGCAGTCACTGGGAGCCAGTGTAGTGATTTCAGTCCTGGAAAGGTAAGGTCCCTGGGCTTGAGGCCAAGGACAAGTCTCGCAGTCCTGTTCTGGATGAGTTGCAAAGGGCGGAGAGTAGAGGCGGGCATATTTAGATAGAGGCTGTTACAGTAGTCCAGCTTCGAGAGAACCATGGCTCTAGAGACAGTGAGCTTATGGGGGAAGGAGAGGAAAGGAAGGATACCTCTGAGGAGGTGTAGCTGGTAGTGTGACTTCTTAGAGACGTCGGATATGTGAGGAGAGAAGGGGAGTGTGGAGTCCAAGATGACCCCCAGGTTTTTTGCCTTGCAGGTAGGAGCAGGAAGAGGGTCCAGAGAGGCCGGCCAGAGAGCTGCAGGGAAGGAGGGAGTGGGAGTGCCGATGAGTAGAATCTCAGTCTTACTGGCATTAAGGCAGAGGTCGTTGGCGGCACACCATTCCTGGATAGCAGAAAGATAGTCAGAGATGAGGGAAGGAGAAGAGGAGGCCGAGGGTAGCCTGAAAATGAGCTGGGTATCGTCCGCATAGCACTGAAAGTTGGGGCAGAGAGCAGCGATGCAGTGGGCGAGAAGTGCCAGATACTGGTTGAACAGCCAGAGAGAGAGGTTAGATCCCTGGGGGACACCACAGGTAGAGAAAAGGATGTCAGAGAGGAAAGACCCCAGTTGGACCTGGGAGGGTCGATTGGAGAGGAAAGAGGTCAATCAACCCTCCCAGGTTTGGTTGGGGGTGGGAGCCATGGGGCATAGTGTTTGGTTGGGGGTGGGAGCCCTGGGGCAAAGTGTTTGGTTGGGGGGTGGGGGTCATGGGGCATAGTGTTTGGTTGGGGGGTGGGGCCGTGGGACATAGTGTTTGGTTTGGGGTCATGGGGCATAGTGTTTTGTTGAGGGGTGGGTGTCATGGGGCATAGTGTTTGGTTGAGGGGTGGGCGTCATGGGGCATAGTATTTGGTTGAGGGGTGGGGGCCATGGGGCATAGTGTTTGGTTGCGGGGTGGGAGCCATGGGGCATAGTGTTTGGTTGGGGGGGTGGGAGCCATTGGGCCTAGTGTCGCACTCCAAGAGTGAACCCAATAATAAAGCTAAAACAGGCACAGTTAAATGTACATCTTTTGCTTTTTGTGGAAACCTGACTCAACAAAGGCATACTTCTCTTGGGCAACCCAAAAAGCGAAGTATAGCGGTCCAAAATAACGGAATGTCCAATCAAGGGTCAATAAAATATATATACTTTAATTAAACAGACGATATGCAATAACTAAATAGGAATAAATTATAACAATGGAAAATGTGTAGTACAGAATATAAGTTTGTAATACAAATAAAAATCAATACACCTCAAAAACGTATTCTTTTTCCATGTGTTCAATAGAAATTGGGGGTTGCAAAAGTCTCCATCCACGCCACGCCGTGCCGCGCTGGGCCTACCGCCCCACCCACATTTACTTTTCGGACCGCTATAGCCATCATGTAAGGTACTTTCGGCCCTCTGTCAAAATCAGTTGTGCACCCCTGATCTACACTGTGTACCCAACAACATTGAGTTTGCCCTAATAGCGTCACTGTGTTTAATCTTACATCTAGATTGTATGCCCATAACATTAAGTGTGCCCTAACAGCGTCACTTGGTTGAATCTTGCATCTAGATTGTATGCACATAACATTGAGTGTGCCCTAACAGCGTCACTGTGTTGAATCTTGCTTCTAGATTGTATCCCCATAACATTGAGTTTGCCCTAACAGCATAATTGTGTTAAAGTTTGAATTTAGAAAGTGTTCCCAACAACGTTGAGTGTGCCCAAATAGTGTCACTGTGTTGAATCTTGCATCTACACTGTGTGCCCAACAACATTGAGTGTGCCCTAATAGCGTCACTGTGTTTAATCTTGCATCTAGATTGTATGCCCATAACATTAAGTGTGCCCTAACAGCGTCACTTGATTGAATCTTGCATCTAGATTGCATGCCCATAACATTGAGTGTGCCTTAACAGCGTCACTGGGTTAAAAGTTTGAATTTAGAAAGTGTGCCCATAACATTGAGTGTGCCCTAACATTGTCACTGGGTAAAAGTTTGAAGTTAGAACGTGTGCAAACAAAATTGAGTGTGCCCTAACAGCATCACTGTGTTCAATCTTGGTTCTAGATTGTATGCCCATACCATTGAGCGTGCCCTAACAACATAATTGTGTTAAAGTTTGAATTTAGAAAGTGTGCCCAACAACGTTGAGTGTGCCCTAATAGTGTCACTGTGTTGAATCTTGATACGATATGATATGATAGGTTATTTATAACGCGCTTAATACCCAGAGGTTTCTAAGCACGGACCCGGGGATCGAACCAGTGGTGCTCTGTGTGGTCTTGCTTCCAAGGCCAGCACGTTGCCACTGAGCTATCCTCCCGAGACATCTAGATTGTATGCCCATAACATTCAGTGGGCCTCATTAGGACCCAGGCGGTAAGGGGTTTACGCCGGCGTAAACCATGGCGCCCCTTACCGCCTGAGTACGAGTTCCCTTAGCGCCATGGTGATTTTAACGCCTGCTTTTAGCAGGCGTTAAAATCCATGGCGCTAAGGGACCTTGTTGTTAATTACGCCACCGTAATTTACGGTGGCGTAATTAACGGCTTCCCCACTCCCATTATGCCCTATGGGGCCAGAAATGGGAATGGGGAAGGGTAAATGGGGATTGGGGACTTACCGCCCCGCCAACCTCGGAATGGGGCGGTAAGTCCGCCAACCCCCATGGCGGAGTTGGCAGCTTAGCGCCATGGACCATGGTGCTAATAGCGCCATGGTCCTCCGCCAAGGTCCTAATGAGGGCCAGTGTGCCCTAATAGCTTCACTGTATAGAATCTTGCATCTAGACTGTGTGCCCAATAACATAGAGTGCACCCTAATAGTGTCACTGCGCTAAAGTTTGAATTTAGAAAGTGTGCCCATCAACATTGAGTGTGCCCTAATAGCGTTGCTGTATTGAATCTTGCATCTAGACTCTGTGCCTAATAACATTGAGTTTGCCCTAACAGCATCACTGTGCTAAAGTTTGAACTTAGAAAGTGTGCCCAACAACCTTGAGTGTGCCTAATAGCATCACTGTGTTAAAGTTCTGAATTTGAAAGTCTGCCCAGCAGCATTGAGTGTGTCCTAATAGCGTTGCTGTGTTGAATCTTGCATCTAGATTGTATGCCCATAACATTCAGTGTGCCCTATCAGCGTCATTGCGTTAAAGTTTGAATTTAGAAAGTGTGCCCAGCAATGTTGGGTGTGCCCTGATAGCGTCATTGTGTTAAAGTTTGAATTTAGAAAGTGTGCCCAACAACATAGATTGGCCCTCATTACGACCCAGGCGGTAAGTTACCGCCTGGGTCGTACCCTTACCACCATGGTGTAAACTATGTTTACACCATGGTGGATGGCGGATTTACCGCCCCATTCCAAGGTGAGTGGGGCGGTAAATCCCCATTTCCCATTTTACCCTTCCCCATTCCCATTTTTGCCCCATAGGGCATAATGGGAATGGGGAAAGGCGCTAATTACGCCACCGTAAATTACGGTGGCGTAATTAGCACCAAGGTCCCTTTGCGGCATGTGTTTTAACGCCTGCAAAAAGCAGGCGTTAAAATCACCATCCCGCAAAGGGACCTTGGAATCAGGCGTTAAGGGTCGGCGCCGTTTACGGCGCCGTAATCCCCTTAACGCCTGGGTCCTAATGAGGGCCATTGTGTCCTAATAGCATCACTGTGTTGAATCCTGCATCTAGATTATAAACCCATAACAATGAGTGTGCTCTAATAGCGTCACTGTATAGAATCTTGCATCTAGACTGTGTGCCCAACAACATAGAGTGTACCCTAATAGTGTCACTGTGCTAAAGTTTGAATTTAGAAAGTGTGCCCATCAACATTGAGTGTGCCCTAATAGCGTCGCTGCATTGAATCTTGCATCTAGACTGTGTGCCCAATAACATTGAGTTTGCCCTAACAGCATCACTGTGCTAAAGTTTGAACTTAGAAAGTGTGCCCAACAACCTTGAGTGTGCCTAATAGCATCACTGTGTTAAAGTTCTGAATTTGAAAGTCTGCCCAACAGCATTGAGTGTGTCCTAATAGCGTTGCTGTGTTGAATCTTGCATCTAGATTGTATGCCCATAACATTCAGTGTGCCCTATCAGCGTCATTGCGTTAAAGTTTGAATTTAGAAAGTGTGCACAGCAATGTTGGGTGTGCCCTGATAGCGTCATTGTGTTAAAGTTTGAATTTAGAAAGTGTGCCCAACAACATAGATTGGCCCTCATTACGACCCAGGCGGTAAGTTACCGCCTGGGTCGTACCCTTACCACCATGGTGTAAACTATGTTTACACCATGGTGGATGGCGGATTTACCGCCCCATTCCAAGGTGAGTGGGGCGGTAAATCCCCATTTCCCATTTTACCCTTCCCCATTCCCATTTTTGCCCCATAGGGCATAATGGGAATGGGGAAAGGCGCTAATTACGCCACCGTAAGTTACGGTGGCGTAATTAGCACCAAGGTCCCTTTGCGGCATGTGTTTTAACGCCTGCAAAAAGCAGGCGTTAAAATCACCATCCCGCAAAGGGACCTTGGAATCAGGCGTTAAGGGTCGGCGCCGTTTACGGCGCCGTAATCCCCTTAACGCCTGGGTCCTAATGAGGGCCATTGTGTCCTAATAGCATCACTGTGTTGAATCCTGCATCTAGATTATAAACCCATAACAATGAGTGTGCCCTAATAGCGTCACTGTATAGAATCTTGCATCTAGACTGTGTGCCCAACAACATAGAGTGTACCCTAATAGTGTCACTGTGCTAAAGTTTGAATTTAGAAAGTGTGCCCATCAACATTGAGTGTGCCCTAATAGCGTCGCTGCATTGAATCTTGCATCTAGACTGTGTGCCCAATAACATTGAGTTTGCCCTAACAGCATCACTGTGCTAAAGTTTGAACTTAGAAAGTGTGCCCAACAACCTTGAGTGTGCCTAATAGCATCACTGTGTTAAAGTTCTGAATTTGAAAGTCTGCCCAACAGCATTGAGTGGCCCTCATTACGACCTTGGCGGAGAACCATGGTGCTATTAGCACCATGGTCCATGGCGCTAAGTTGCCAACTCCGCCATGGTGGTTGGCGGACTTACCGCCCCATTCCGACCTTGGCGGGGCGGTAAGTCCCCAATCCCCATTTACCCTTCCCCATTCCCATTTTTGCCCCATAGGGCATAATGGGAGTGGGGTAGGCGTTAATTACGCCACCGTAAATTACGGTGGTTTAATTAACAACAAGGTCCCTTAGCGCCATGGATTTTACCGCCTGCAAAAAGCAGGCGTAAAAATCACCATGGCGCTACGGGAACTCGTACTCAGGCGGTAAGGGTCGGCGAAGTTTACGCCGGCGTAAACCCCTTACCGCCTGCTTCGTAATGAGGGCCAGTGTGTCCTAATAGCGTTGCTGTGTTGAATCTTGCATCTTGACTGTGTGCCCAACAACATTGAGTGTGCCCTAATAGCGTCACTGTGTTGAATCTTGCATCTAGATTGTATGCCCAACAACATTGAGTGTGCCCTAATAGTGTCACTGTGTTGAAGTTTGAACTTAAAAAGTGTGCCCAACAACATTAGGTGTACCCTGATAGCATCACAGTGTGGGTCCTGCATCTAGATTGTGTGCCCAACAACATCAAGTGTTCCCTGGTAGCGCCATTGCGTTGAAGTTTAAAATTAGAAAGTGTGCCCAACAACATAGAGTGTCCCCTAAGAAGCTCACTGTGCCACCCCAAAATCTTCACTGTGTAGAATCTTGCAGCTGGAAAGTGTGCCCAATCAACACTGAGTGTCCACTAGAGTTTTACTGTATTGAATTGTGCAGCTACATATTGGGGCCAGGCGATATTAAGTATACCCATTAATTTCACTGTGCAGTGAATCCACTGTGTTTAATTCCACTTCTTGATATTACAACCAAGCCTTAACTCTGCTTTGCCATGACTCCATCTCTCCCTGCTAGGTCCAGGGTGAGAGCCACACTGTGGCGCGCCTCCCACCCCCCCTTAACTCCTCCCCTCTCCCACCCTCCACCATGATCTCACCCAATCCCATATCCAACTCCCAAGCCAGAGGAGCCCGATGGCGCGCCAACCATCCAAAGACCTCTGTCTCTCCCGTCCCTTCCACCCACCCGCCTCCGAACATACTCCCCTCCCTTATCCCCCTTTACCCCTGAGTCTGTCCCCCCTTCCCACCACTGAACCGCCCATCCACCCGCTCAGATCCACCTCCAACCCACCCCTTGCCCTTTTCTCACGTCGACCCCCACTAACATCCCCCTCCCACCATATTCCTTCCCCTCCCTAAAACCTGCACGTCTCGCCCTGGCAAGAACAGTGGCCGCATCTCCATCACCCTCTGGCCCATCTACCCTCTAACACACACCAACCGCACTGAAACCCCTGGAAAAGAGGAAACGGGCCTGGTCTTCTTCAATCTCCCTCTACTCCTCACTGCTCATACCTCGACCCATCCTGCCAATCTCTCAACCCCCACCAGCACCAGCCTCCACACTTCCTCACCCCGCTTCCAACCCCTCTCCCTCGACTTCTCGCCCATCACCCCTACCATCCCTAAACCCGTGTGATTCACCCTTGAATCCCCAGTCCCAAATCCCTCTCCCCAACTGCCCACCCGCACACACCCATCCAACTCCATCCTCCCCACGCCCACCCCCTCCTCTGCCCGCCTACTCTTCCCAACCTCCATCGACCGGCCCGCATCATTCACCTCCAAGATCCCGCTGCCACCCGACCCCTCCCTCTCTCTCCTACCCCTGACCCACTCCTGCCACCACCCCCAGCCATTCACCCAATTCTCCCCACCACCAACCCTACAACATCCAGGACAACCCCCCATTCCGAAGTAAGATGCATCCTTTTTAATGCCCGCTGTGTAGCAAAAAACAAACACAGCATCTTTGACCTCCTCGCCTCTGACAATCCAGACCTAGGGCCTCATTACGACCCTGGCGGAAAGGGTTTTACGCCGGCGTAAAGCATGGCGTACCTTTCCGCCAGACTACGAGTTCCCGTAGCGCCATGGTGATTTTTTCGCCTGCTTTTCGCAGGCGGAAAAATCCATGGCGCTACGGGACTTGTTGTTAATTACGCCTCCGTAATTTACGGTGGTGTAATTAACGCCTTCCCCACTCCCATTATACCCTATGGGGCAAAAATGAGAATGGGGAAGGGTAAATGGGGATTGGGGACTTACCGCCCCGCCAACCTCGGAATGGGGCGGTAAGTCCGCCAACCCCCATGGCGGAGTTGGCAGCTTTGCGCCATGGACCATGGTGCAAATTGCACCATGGTCCTCCGCCAGGGTCGTAATGAGGGCCCTAGTCTTTATCACAGACACCTGGTTCTCCGACGACTATGCACCTGTTGCTCATGAAGCCTTTCCCCCCCGATTACTCCCTCATCCCACTCAACGGACCCACTAGAGGAGGGGAGTAGCAGTCGTTTTCAAATCACACTTCTCCGTCTCACTCGTCGACTGCCAGACAATAACTCCTTCTTGTGAATTGCTGCTCGACAAACTATCACTCCCGAAGACGTTCTCCCACAGCTTCCTAATCATCTACAGAACCACTGGCTATGACAGACATTTCACAACCAACCTCTGTGACTCTATAGCCACCATCCAAGTAAACCACCCCTCTCTCACTCTTCTAGGGGACTTCAATATCTGGCTAGACATTCCCACCAACCCCACAACCCACTGACTGGTCGACAGCCTTGATTGTGCTTAACCTCTTCCTTCACATAAATGGCCCAACTCACTCCAAAGGACACACCCTTGATGCCATTTTTAGCTCCCACGGCCAGATACATCTAACCCCCCTGTACCTCTCATCTGGTCTGATCACTTCAATGTCCCTTTCACAAATGCTGGAAGAAACTGAAGATCCTCCCTGACCTAGCCGAAGCTCTCCTTCAGAGACCTCCCTCAACCATCCCATGCAATGAACTGTTAACCATCGACTCCTTTGACTCCTGGATCAATATCTCACTAATCCCGCTCACCCCCACCTGCCAATCCACCACATTCCCCGTGGTCCTAATACCAGATGGTTTACACCAGAACTGAAGATTGCGAAACAACTGAATAAATCCCTCGGACGCTAATGGCGGAAAAGTAAAACCATGCTGAGTAGATCCACCCTCGCCCTGCACCATCGCCACTACAAAGCTGAAATCCAAAAAGCTAAAAACGCCCACTACAACTCTCGAATTCTCAGCTGTGGAAACCACAGTAAGGACTCCACAAAATCATTTCTGAATTCGTCAAACCAACCTGTACCTTAGCCCACTCCACCCCATCTCAATCACTCTGTGACTCGCTCTCTCTCCACTTCTACACCACTGCTATCGACAGAACAACTTCTCTTAACAGCAAACTGGCCCTCCTCTCACCACCACATAATCTGCCCGCTCTATCAATCACCTCGCCGCCGCGACAAAAACAACTTCACTCACTTTCGACTTGTTCACACCAATCTCGAGAGACACATTTCTTGACAATCTCTCTGCTTGGAAACCATCTGGCTCCCCCCTTGACCCCTGCCCCACCTCAGTCCTCAAAGAAATATTCCCATCCACCTGCTTAGGAGAGTATGCAAGAACCATCCTAAATGACTCCCTCAGCTCCGGAATCTTCCCTGACGCCCTCAGAACTGCACATGTCAACCCTCTTCTAAAAAAAACTTTCCTTGACCCCCTTGACCTCAAAAACTACCACCCCATCTCAAACACCAGGTTCCTCGCTAAACTCATCGATCGAACCGCATACTCCCAAGTAAATGCCTTTGTCGAATCCAACAACCTACTGGACCCCACACAATCAGGCTTCAGACCACGACACCAAACCAAAACCATTCTGGCCTCAACCTGGGACGATCTTAAGATCACTGCGGACTACGCAGGATGCGCTGCACTAATCCTCCTAGACCTCTCTGCCGCCTTCGACACAATTAACCACTCAATCCTACTTGACCACCTCCACTCCCTAGGAATCCGTGGAAACGCTCTCAAATGGATAGCCTCCTTCCTCAACAACAGGAAACAAACAACCCTCCTCTCCACCTTTGCTTCCGTCGCCTGACCAGTCAATACTGGAGTACCACAAGGAGCATGCCTATCAGCCAACTTCTATATGTCCACCCTCCCTGGAATAATTTTCCTGCACAATATCCTATGCTATAACTACGCCGATGACATCCAAATAATCCTCAAACTCCTCAACTCTGACTCCAACTCCCTGCCGGACCTTGCAGCCTGCCTCCTTGACATTGATCGTTGGATGACTACAAACCACCTCCTTCTAAACCCCATTAAAACCGAAATCATGATGAGTGGCAACACCAAGCTCTCCCCCACCCTTTACCTTGGCCCACATCCATGGGCAATCCACCCACCACCTCGGCCACAGTAAAAAACCTTGGATGCACTCTCGACTCTGACCTAACCCTCTACCACCAAATCAACAACGTATCTAAGTTTTGTCATTACCACCTCAAAATTCTTAGACTCATTTTCCCAACCTCTCATTTCCTAGCAGACTTGCCGCTGTTCAGTCTATTGTAATGTCGAGACTGGACTACGCTAACTCCCTCTATCTCGGAGTCCGGGCATACCACCTTATTAAATTGCAAAGAATACAAAACGCTGCGGCCAAAATGCTTCTAGCACTGGGCCCAAGAGGCCACACCTCTCCAGCTCTCAGAACTCTCCACTTTGCTTCCAGTTGGACGAAGGGCCACTTTCAAAACCCTATGCATCACCCACTGAGCAATGCACAAATCTGGCCCTCTATACCTACAAGACAAGCTTAAACCCTACCACCCACCGCGCACTCTAAGATCAAGCTCCTCCCTCCTTTTAGTGATACCAAACACCAACTCAGTCAAGATAGGAGGATCCTCGTTCTCAGCCTTTGCCCCCACTCTATGGAAATTGCTTCCACCCCACATCCGACTCACTAAAGACAACTTGTCATTCTGCAAACTACTGAAAATGTGGCTCTTCCTATAACACCAATATATGACCACCAAAGATATGTCCAATCCCTCCTGCAACCGAACACAAAACACACAACAAAGCTGTCGTACCTGGTGGACACCCACATGATAGGACATAATGGAGGGATCAGAGGGAATGATCGGAGTGAATGGAGTCGATGGATGGAGTAAACAGAGTGAATAGTCACAGTAAACAGAAAATTAGAGTTGATTGAACAGAAAAAAAGGAGTAATGGAGTAGATGGAACGGATAGAGTGACTAAAACGGATAGACTGAATGGAACGAATGGAACAAATGAAGCAGATGGAGCAGAGGGAGCAGATAGAGTGGAAGGAGCGGATAGAATGGATGGAGTAGATGGAACGGGTGACGCGGATGGATCGAATGAGCGGATAGAACAGATGGAGTGGATGGAACGGATGAGTCGATTGAATGGATGGAGTCGATGGAACGGATGGAGTGAATGGAACGAATGGAATGGATGGAGTGGATGGAACGGATGGAGTGGATGAAACAGATGGGGTGGACGGAACGGATGGTGCAGATGTCACGGATGGTGCGGATATCACGGACAGCGCAGATGTTACGGATGGTGCAGATGTTACAGATGGTTCAGATGTTACGGATGGTGAGGATGTTACAGATGGTGCAGACGGTGCGGATGTCACAGACGGTGCGGATGCCGTGGCTGATGCGGAGGGTGCGGATGTTGCGGATGTTGCAGAGGCTGCGGATGTTGCAGAGGCAGCGGATGGTGCGGATGTTGCAGACATTGCGGATGTTGCAAACACTGCGGATGTTGCTGATGGTGCCGATGCCACGGATAGGGGCAACACCTGTTCACCGCAATATTGCCAAATATCAGTATTCCCCATATATGCTATGTACCTGTATCCCCATATATATCTGTATCCCATATATACCTCTAGCCATCCTGTCGCTATACGTATGTATGTCGCTACATACGTCCTCACTGTCCTGCTCACGTGCCTGGTCTCAGGCGCTTATACTGATAACCACAATATCACACCACTACGCTTACTCTCTTCTATACACCATCATTCAACTAGAACACAGCTATACCCCTGATAATTCGGCCTAGCTGTTCACATATGAACACGACCCCACGAACACCTCATCACTCTAATAAAACACAGTTAGCTGAAGCAGATTCTGGCTAGCATAGGCGTTCCTCAGGCCTAACGCAGTCAGAACCCAGTCTGGGTGTCCACCGACTAGACTGAACACATCTAACTGACTTCCTCAGCACCACACCTATCGCTAAGAAGCAGCTATCACCAGTTACACCAGCTGCAAACATATCTGGTGCACCCACGCACCATACGACACTCTCTCTCTCTACTGACTTGAACTAAGGTTCCTGAGGGCGTTCAATCTACCAGTGCTTTGAGGTCATACCAATGAAATATAAGGTGCTATATTAATGCGAAGTAACATAACATAACATAACATAAGGATTCTACCAGAGTGGATCCAGTGGTAGGGTGGATTTGCGGAATTAGTAGGTGAAGTCTGGCTGCATTAGCTGTGAAGGACAAAAAGCTGCTGGAGTTTGAGGTAGATATCAAAGAGAAAATCCTGATTACAAGCTTTGATAGATGGGTTGAGCAGGTTAGGAGGAAATTAAATAGGAAAGGGGAGAAGGGGTGGAATACTGGAGATGAGTTAAGGGTAACTTCAATTTCGGAAGAGTTGAGCCTGAGAGAGCAGAGTCCCATTCAGTGAGGAATGGCAGCGTGACAATTGTAAGGGCGAGCAGATAAAGAAGGAGAAATCAATGTGGGGCTCAGCAGTAAAAGAAGTAGTAGAAGTCAAAGAAGGAGATCAGCTTGCTGAGAGGGACACCATGAAGGACTGATCTTTGGGGAACTCTTGCTGTGGAAGGCATGAAAGAGGAGGTGCTGTTGGTAATATACAGAAAGCCGTCACATAGCTAAGTAGCCATTCATTCAAGGGCAGTGTCCGAAACGCTGAAGAGATAAAGGCCCTCATTACGACCTTGGCGGAGGACCATGGTGCTATTAGCACCATGGTCCATGGCGCTAAGGGTGCAACTTCCGCCATGGTGGTTGGCGGACTTACCGCCCCATTCCGACCTTGGCGGGGCGGTAAGTCCCCAATCCCCATTTACCCTTCCCCATTCCCATTTTTGCCCCATAGGGCATAATGGGAGTGGGGAAGGCGTTAATTACGCCACCGTAAATTACGGTGGCGTAATTAACAACAAGGTCCCTTAGCGCCATGGATTTTAACACCTGCTAAAAGCAGGTGTTAAATCCGCCATGGCGCTAAGGGAACTCGTACTCAGGCGGTAAGGGTCGGCGATGTTTACGCCGGCGTAAACCCCTTACCGCCTGGGTCGTAATGAGGGCCAAAGTGTTTAATGGAGGCAAGGATGGTTAAAAGTACCAAATAATCGAGCAGCCACAACATGTTTGAAACGATGCAGGTCTGATTTGGAAGCTGAGACCCATTTAAGCTCTGGATTTCCATTATGACCCGGGGTCTGCACCCATTCTTGGTCGAGCAATGTGAATTGTTAAAAACACGTGGATGAGTCCTGATTTGCAGAAGAGGAAATTACCCCAAAAACGAATTGTGTGGAAGTTCGGCTGGACTGCGTCCTTCCAATACCACCTCTGATGGTGAACATCGGCTGATGTTTGCAAGCTCCTGTCTTCCTTTGCTTAATCAAAGGGAGGCCCTGCACAATGCTATCCTCCTTTTACTCGATTGGCACAGCTGGGTTTCCAGTACCACAACCTTATCCACCCAAGAGTCTCAGGAGGATAGCTCAGGGGCAACACGCTCGCCTTGGAAACGTGATGACGTGGTGCAACACAGTTTCAATCCCTGGGTCCGCTTAGAGAAACCTCTGGGTATTAAGCGCATTATAAATAACCCATTACAATTACAATTGCTGATATCTCTGTGTGTATTCTGCAAAAAGTTCCTGCTTGTGTGCAATCCAAAGGGATTTTAATTTGGAACCTGTGTTTGGCGGGAATATATTGCGGGATCTAGACTAGCAATGTGATGAGTTCGCTTTTTTGATTCTTAGTAGGAGTCTAGGTGCTGCATATTGTGCTGTCTAGAGGTGGTTCACAAAGTAGTGTGGGAATATTGAAAGTACGACCTCGATGACCACGCGAGTTCCGTGTGGGAACTGTAAGTATAGCATGATGTGTTAAATCGATCTTAAACTGAAGAAGAAGTTATTGACCACTGCTTTGGCCTGTGGTGTCAGAGTAACTGAGTTGTCTATATGACTACTGTAGTAATCACATTGAGCGGAAGGTAGCCCTGCCAGTCTTCACATCAAATGAAATGCATTTTTGGGTTCCTCCATACCAGGCTTTGATCGATATAATTCTGCAAGAACCTGCGTGCCTGATTACATATATTGGGTTATGTGCGCAGGGGTCCATGTGACCGTGTCCTGTTCCACTAGCTCTGCATGCAGCAGAAGAGAATTCTAGAATGTATATGGATAAATGCCAATGCGCGCGTGCGCGCGCACACACACACACCAACATAGTGCATGATGGGTAGTGTGCATAGTTACTCCCCCTATACTGGTATTTATAGGAGAGAATGTCTGAAAGCCCTCCAAAAATACTATGGAGAAGAAAAAGAAGACTGCAGAGTTTACAAAGGTGGCAGTGTTTTTACGGATGTACTTATTTATCCACAATACAAATACCACAGATTCGTTATGCCTCCTCTTAAAGGAGAGTTCCGGGACTTTTTTTTTATTGTCCCTACGGTTCGGCCATGTGTTTTTAAGCATAACTCGGTAGATCGTAGGAAACTTTCCTATGGACCTTACCCGACTTTTCGCCCATTATCGCACTCGAAATCAGCCTCCATTTTGTGATAATCCTATCATTTCGCCCCATCGACCTGGCTCACCTGCCTTTGCGGCACTAAATCAAATCCCCCGCCCCTGAGCCTGACATCAGCAGACGCGTACTGCCCATTTCAAGCACGTCTCGTGTCAACAATCGCTGCGCCTCAGCTATTGACGTGTTGCCATGGAAATGGCAGGACGCCTCTTTCCCCAATAAGTATAAACAGACCGTTTCACAACACACAGCAGCAGATTTTCGATTCCATTCCTCTCTCTGTGTTACTTTGAGTATTCTGTGACTCGTTTCTGTGCTCTGGTCAGCTACCTTCGCCGCTTGTAGCCCGTGTGAACACCTGTACCATCTCTGTAAATTATTTTACTATCTTTACCGCACAATGGCCACAATAATGCCGTATATGTACGAGCCCGAGTACACCGAGGAGGAACTACTGGAAAGGCAAGCACGCGAAAACGATGGGGATTCGGACGGCAGTTGGGAGGACCAGTCAACGGATGAAGAGCCTGGACCATGTCGCATGGACGGCGTCTCCACCTGGTGCACGTGCAATCGGTGCGAGCTAATGCCAACTGAGGAGGAGAACTGCTGCTGCCGTGAAAATTCCGGGTGCTTGGCCTACATTTCGGAAAGCGAGCAAAGTCTGCAGGAAGGCGAGCAAAGTCCGCAATGCATCACCGAGCTGCCAGAGTTCAGGGAAGCCTGCCTCTCACGGACAGTGTTGAGGATGATGATGGTGCTTATGCACGAACTTCGTGGCACTGTTCGTCCGCGTAATCCGAGTAACGAGTAAGTATACTCTGTTTGTGATGTCAGTGATGCCACCACTATTTCATGGTCGTCTCCCACATATAAAATTACATTTACATATCATTCGAACGCATGTAAATTGGTTCCATATAGTGCATTTTCTAGATAGAATTTTTTTCTAAGAAAAATGACATGTGTTACCTGAATCGACATTGATAAGAAAGTTTGGTCAGTTTAATACAGTTTGCATCTTTTTTTTTCACAGGTGGTACAGGCTGGTGGCCTATCGTTGCTTCACTTGGTGGCTTCACGGGAGGCTCGGACACCGCGTTCGGAGAGTAATACCTGCCTGTGCGGTACTTGCCATTAGACAACATTTCCCCAGTGACAGTGGACAATACCGCGGATTTTCCCTCGATGTGCTGCAACCTCAACTTTACAATGTGTAATGTTTATTATTTATGTTTAATTAAAATCTAAAATAAAGCCCAACATATATTTTAACAATGGTTGTTTTGATTTTTTAAATGAATCTAGTGTGTCTCCGTTGAATAGCCTTCCAGTGCCTTGTCTTGTCACACCACATGTCTCCGGCCAGCATCCTAGATCCTGCAGCCATCCTCTTACATTCAGTTAGATGGCCTCTCATTGGTGAGGCCCTGCGGCAAACGGGTCTTGTCTGCACGACCACCGCCCCAATCCACCCCCCGCCCTATCAAAGGCAGTTTGCACCGGGGTACTTGCGCTGCTGGCAAGTGGAGCTGTCAGGGAGCGATAAAGGCCAAGAGGTGCCAAAGACCATGTACACTTCAAAGTGGTCTATAGAGCATGGGTTGTTGTTCCCATGTCTACCTCCAGACCCCGTGTCTCCTGCCAAGCATCCCCCTCACGATGGACGCCCCCCTGCAATCCACATAAGTGTGTCTCCATTCACAAGTCTTCCTGTGTCTTGTCTGCACGACCACCGCCCCGATCCACCCCCCGCCATATCAAAGGCAGTTCGCACCAGGGTACTTGCGCTGCTGGCAAGTGGAGCTGTCAGGGAGCGATAAAGGCCAAGAGGTGCCAAAGACCATGTACACTTCAAAGTGGTCTATAGAGCATGGGTTGTTGTTCCCATGTCTACCTCCAGACCCCGTGTCTCCTGCCAAGCATCCCCCTCACGATGGACGCCCCCCTGCAATCCACATAAGTGTGTCTCCATTCACAAGTCTTCCTGTGTCTTGTCTGCACGACCACCGCCCCGATCCACCCCCCGCCCTATCAAAGGCAGTTCGCACCAGGGTACTTGCGCTGCTGGCAAGTGGAGCTGTCAGGGAGCGATAAAGGCCAAGAGGTGCCAAAGACCATGTACACTTCAAAGTGGTCTATAGAGCATGGGTTGTTGTTCCCATGTCTACCTCCAGACCCCGTGTCTCCTGCCAAGCATCCCCCCTCACGCTGGACGCCCCCCTGCAATCCGCATAATGCCACGACATATACACGTCATTCATTCACAAACACACCCCTGTTTCGAATTCTTTATAACCCACTTCATATTTCTAATGAGAACTTCTTTGCGCTTTGCTAGTCAACCCGTGAAGGTGCTGGTTATCTGCTCTTCGTCTCTGTGAACTTCCGTGACCACTTTGAGCAAACTCGTCAGTTTGCAACCTGTGAACTGCTCCCTGTTCTACGACAAGAAACTACTCTGATCCCTGCATCTAACTGTTTGTTCGTCAAGGTAAGTCCATGTACCATAATCATTTTGCGTCCAATTTTTTAATTTATATCTATTTGCTAGTAGTCATCAAATTGCATCCATGTTTTCTTTTCGTTCACGACAGTACATGCAAGGAACTAGTCACATGTTCTGAGTTTAGTCAAATTACTTTTTCTATTTTTTGAAAGTTATTGAAATACTTATCTGCATGTGAATAACGTGTATAGTTCCAAGAACCAAAACGGACCTTGCATTGAACCTTTTATGTGTCATTTAATGTTTTAACACATTGGTATTCATAGAGAATTGTTGATCTTTACTTTTCAGAACTTTCCATAATGCCTGCCTGTTCCATTGGCGGTTGCCCTTCGAAGACCCATAACAAATCTGAAGATACTATAATGCATGTTTTCCCTAAGACAATAGATCAGATAAGAGAATGGGTCCGATATTGCGGATATCCAGCCTCTGAGCTAGAAAGTAGAGTCCTAGAAGTCTTTGCGGACAAGAGGGGTGATCGATACCGCATCTGCAGCAGGCACTTTAGCCCAGACATGTACTCCACATCATTGCTAATAAAGAAGAAAACACCGCGAGCGAGGCGAAAATTGCTCTCAACCGCTATTCCCACTCTATTCGTCCACATCCCTCCACTGGTGAGTCAAGTTTACGTATTTGTCTCTCGGCCTTGCGGTAGTGTGTAGCATTAGCTAACAATAATTTCCCCATTTATGTATCCACTCAATATGAAGGCGGAAGATTCTCCATCCGTGTCGTTATTGCAGTCATCAGCCACTTCAAGCGCCTATCGGGTAATCTTACTTAGCTACTCTGACACTGACTTGTTTTAGGCATGTAAATCAATAGTTTTAATTGATCGTGTAATTATTTTACCTAATGGTACACCACAGTACTCGTCCTCTAGTCTTTGTTTTCAGTTATAATTATTGTTATCCAAAATAATGCAAGTACTGTCTTTCAGGGAGATGCTGAGGAGTCCAACGCATTGACGACAACCGTAGATGTCACTCAGATGCTCGAGGTACGTTTCCGGACAGTTCCATCGATGGAGATCATCAGATCTTGCATTCTTGTAGCGTGATTGTTACACACAATGTTTCTTTCGTTTTTAGTCATTGGTATGTCCTTCTGTCGTCGCCCTCCTATGTGTCTTCTTTTTTCAATATTGTGTTCATTACTAATGAAAGTCCTATGTTTCAGGGAGTCGATGGAGCATTAGTCCAAGAAGAAGGGGGAGCATGCAGTTACGGGTCGGCGCAACAGCTTGCAGAAGTGTGCACCGCAGTTACAGCGTCCCTTGATGTTCTTATGCATTTCGAGGTATGGATACTGACAGATCAATCATGCGAGATCAAATGACGTGATTACATCCGCTATACTTCCTTCTTTATTAACGCAAGTACTATGTTTCAGGGAGCTGACGGAGCTTCTTCAACAAGAACATCACCCCTAGTAGTTGATGCAGATCTCTGGGTGGTGACACTTCCAACGATGGAGCAAATCGAATCATATTTAGATATCCATTATTTATTTTAGACAACTGATCATTTGTGCAGGTCTATTTAGATGAGCCGTTGCCGCCTGCAGAAAGTTTATGTTCTTTTAAACAAAATAGAAAACCATACTAATGCAATTACTGTGTTTCAGGGAGTTGCTGAAGCGTCATCTTCAATAATATCATCAATGGAAGTCTATGCGGAGCCCGAGGTATGGATCTTGACAGTTCAATCTAACTAGATCAACAATGCGTGAACTATTGTCGTTTGAATGTTCTACACAATGCGTTCATTCGTGTTTTGCTATTGAGATGTACGTATGGGTATTGGTCCCCAAGTACATTTTGTGTTTTCAATATTATTATACATACTAATGAACGTTCTATGTTTCAGGGAGTCGATGGAGCCTCAGTGAGTGATGGATGTGCTTATCATGAAAATATAGTCGTTGCAGCGCGAGAGGAAGTGGAGACATGCACACACGAGTCGGAGCAACAGCGTCCAGATGTTGAAGTTCGAGGCAAGAAAGTTTCAAAGAAAAGAAAGCAAAAGAAGGTTAGTGTCCTGGTCACTATATTATGTTGTTTTTCACTGTTAATAGTTCAATACTGTAAATTGTGTTTAAACTGAACATCCCTTTTCTAATCTGTCCTCTAGTTGCGAGTGGGTGTAAGAACTAGATCTACACAGACAGTGAAGCGAACGAGAGATGTTGCTTGTCAAACCTTTTGGCAGGGACTTGAGACTGGAGATGCATCGTGCCAATGGGAAGAATATGAAGTGATTGACAACGGAGCTATACCACCACCAGCCATTGATAGTGAATGTCCTCCTGGTAGTTTGGATGCAGTCGGAGATCAATTCACAGAATCCACACCCGCAAAAAATAAGAGCGCGCGAAAGTTGAAGACATTGTTTTTTTCTCCCATCTCCGGACAAGGAACAGATGTTGCAATGGAAGAGAATGAAGTGGACGACAATGAAACACCATCAATATCACTCAGCATAGCGGAAGACGATATCAGAGATTGTACCTTTCATGCGAGTGACATGTCCTCAACGTTACAGGCCGAACCAGCTGGGATGCAGAGTGACAGTATAAGGAAAGAGGCCAAATTCATTGTATTCGATAGCTGTTTGATGGATATTATTATGATGATGAAATGTGGGCATTGGGTTGGTGGGGAAGTATGTGGGGAGCCATTGATTAATGTGACTCGTGCAATTCGAGGCACTAACCTTAAAATACATGCCACCTGTACACAATATCATCCGTTCGCATGGTCTGCACAACCCATGCTGGGGCAACTGCCAGCAGGCAATCTACTTTGTGCAGCGGCCGCACTTTTTAGTGGTTCAAGTTTTAAAAAGTTACAGTATTTCTTTCAGTTTGTGGGAATCCATTTCATTGCGAAAAGTCAGTTCTACAAATACCAAACCGATTATCTATTTCCAGCCATCAGCGAAGCTTGGAGAATGGAAAAAATGTCAATGGAAAGTACATTCGCGGGCAAACGCTTCAGGCTAGCCGGTGATGGACAGTGCGACAGCCCAGGATTTTCAGCCAAGTACTGCACCTACCACTTTCAGGACATGGAAAGTAAGAAAATTGTGAGTTCGGTGGTCGTGCAGGTGTCACAAAGTACATCCTCAGTGGCCATGGAGAAAGTTGGCTTTGTAGCATCATTGCAAGAACTACAATCGCGGGGAATGGTGATCGACCTGATAGCCACGGACAGACACGTTTCAATTGCCAAGACAATGAGAGAAGAGTACAAAAATATAAATCACCAATTTGACGTTTGGCATCTTGCAAAATCAATCAATAAAAAATTGTCGGCTGCAGGTAAAAAAAAAGAATTGCAAGGTATTTCACAGTGGTCCAAGTCAATCAGCAACCATCTTTGGTGGAGCTCAAAAACATGTGAAGGGTCGTTGGAAATTCTACTGGAAAAATGGCGGTCAGTAATGTTGCACTGTAGCAACGTACATCGATGGTCGACAAATGAACATTTCCACAAATGTGAACATGGCCATTTGTCCACAGAGGAGGCACGGAAGAAGAAGTGGTTGATTCCTTCATCACCCACTCACAAAGCCATTGAAAAGATTGTATTTGATAAAACTATAACAAAAGCTTTGAGGGGACTCACGGAATTCTGCCACACAGGAGATTTGGAGGTGTTCCACAATATGTGCCTCAAGTACAGGCCCAAAAGATTGCATTTTGGCATGGAAGGCATGATAAATCGGACTCTTTTAGCGGTCTTGGCACATAACCATAATGTTGGCCGTCAACAAAGTAGGACGACCGGAACTTTAGGGACGCTTCGCTACAATAAGGCCTTCACTAAAAGAAGTAAACAATGGGTGATCAAACCAGTGTTTGAGGATATGCAATATGAGTTTATTGAGAGACTTATCGTAGATGTCCTCGATAGGCACATACATGGAGTGGTGAACGAACCTATGCAGGGGACAACTGCATTGCCACCCAACATTGCCTCTGTTCCATGTCCACCTAAAGCAGAGCTCATTGAGAAATACACATCACGGTTTAAATGATTGTAATTTGATTGTCTGTTCTCTCGAGTCTCCTCATGTTGCAGGCCCATTGCAATTAAACCAAACAGTAATATAAATCATTTTTACAAAAATTATAGAATGTTTCCGTATTACAAACACATGGCCGACCCATAGGGACAATAAAAAAAAAGGCACGCAGACAAGATGTCCCTAAAACTAACTGCAGCTAACTAGAAATGTGTGCTCGCTCAAAGTGAAGGTCAGCTGCTTTGATGTTTTGCTCGGGTGGCGGAACGGCCCACGACCCAATATAAGGTTCTATTGTGATTTGACCTTGACAGGCCGGGACCATCCTGAAAGACTAAGAAAAGATAATGAATAAAATTTCAGAAACGAAACGATGAGCCACGTTCATTAGAAGAAGTAACGTCGGCAAAGAAGGAGTGGTGTTTCGGGTCTGCCCTACACAGAGACACAATGGAAAATGCAAATATAATGTAAGTAACTTTTGATGAGTTTATACCGCAATTTCATTACTATACAGTGGCTTTAAAGACGGGTTCAGTTGTACTTGTTCGTTCTATGTGGCATATTGTTTTCTACCGCGCACTATCTTGAGGAGAAACATCTGCTTTTACTGAAGCACCTCAAAACCTTCCTCTTTGCTTCTGCTTTCTCTCTCCCTCTCCCCTGCTACAACTGGTCCACTGTCTGCGACCTCAGTCCTGGGCCCTTCCACTCTCCACCTGCACTGCCTCCCTGTCAACCCCTGCACTGGGGGACTGTCTCAGTATCCTACAGCCCCCCCTTCCCAGCACTTGTTCTGCACTTACCTTGCACTTGCCACCAGCTGGCCCTATTTATTTATTATTTTATGCTACTTACCTTGTACTCCACTCCCCCCCCCCTCCATGCCTCGCCACGCCTTTAAACACTTGTGTACACCCAGTAGCGCTGTCCTCGCTATGAAATGAATAATTTTAATAAGGATCTGATGGTGAGACTAATTTCATTTTTTATGTTTTTAGGTACATCATTCACTACTGTCTGTGTCACGAGTACCAGACACCGGCGGACGGCTTCTACAGCCGCCAGTTGCTTCTCCGCGTGAACAACGTTACCACCCTGACCATTTTATGGGACGATCGCCAAGTACAAGTATGCCCTTACGCGGTACTAACGGTTAGATGCAACATACCTACCGTTGTGGTGGCCTAGTGCCTCGTTGTTGGAACAGCCATGCGATTATCAGTGCGACCGAAGAGCTTATTTTTATCGTAAACCAACACCCTGTGTACTGCACACGAACATCGCTTCCCTCAAGACGAACTAATTTGGATCGAGAGCAAAGAAAAATGCAAATCGCTGAATATTCTCTAAACATTTGATGTCCAATAAACGTACTTTGCCAAATGTACAATCTTGCCGTTTGCTTTTAAACCACGGTTTCACATTCCGAATTGTGGCGCTGTATTGTGAGATGCTCTAAGACCCTGTGTACAGCAAAGGACCATCGCGTTCCTCAATACGAACTTTTTGGAACGTGAGCAAATAAAAATGCAAATCGCTGAATATTCTCTAAACATTTGATGTCCAATAAACGTACTTTGCCAAATGTACAATCTTGCCGTTTGCTTTTAAACCACGGTTTCACATTCCGAATTGTGGCGCTGTATTGTGAGATGCTCTAAGACCCTGTGTACAGCAAAGGACCATCGCGTTCCTCAATACGAACTTTTTGGAACGTGAGCAAATAAAAATGCAAATCGCTGAATATTCTCTAAACATTTGATGTCAAATAAATGTACTTTACCACATTTACAATCTTGCGGTTTGATTTCAAAGTACAGTTTCATATTCCGAATTGTGGCGCGCTGTATTGTGAGCTGATCTGTGTTGATTTCCGGGGTCTGTGTGGAGTCGCGTAGAAGACGCCTGGGCGCGTTTGCCTACGCAGCTCAGTCACGTCACGGATAGAGGCGGGGAATATGAATGTTTTGATAAAGTCTGTTTCAGGGGCGGGGGATTTGATTTAGTGCCGCAAAGGCAGGTGAGCCAGGTCGATGGGGCGAAATGATAGGATTATCACAAAATGGAGGCTGATTTCGAGTGCGATAATGGGCGAAAAGTCGGGTAAGGTCCATAGGAAAGTTTCCTACGATCTACCGAGTTATGCTTAAAAACACATGGCCGAACCGTAGGGACAATAAAAAAAAAGTCCCGGAACTCTCCTTTAATGGATGATGTGAAGATGTACTGAGCAAAATGCTTGAATGGTAAACGAGGTAAAGGAGATCAAGGACGGAAGAGAGAGCTGTTCAGTAATTAGGCAGTACAGAGAGAAACGCACCCAGATTACTGTGGAGTGTGAAAGCCAGTGCCCGAATGGACTGAGAAAAGAGACATAAGAATATGGAGGGTGATAGAAGGACTCAAAAGAGGGGAAATCTGAGGCAAAGAAGGCATGAGCAGGAAAGCGAATGTGTAGGAGATAATATGAGAGAGGCAGCATGAGAGAGGAGTGAGGAGAGAGAGCGAGAGCTAATGACAGGCATTGTACCCAGATGTCTCTCCTTACACCGAGACGTAGTGAGTAAAGCTGAACTCGGAAGCAATCATTTGAGACATCTATATATTTTACTGTTGTTTACTGCTGTTTATGTAATGGAGGAATACTGGCAAAATAATGATCCAAAAGTTCCCAGTCTAAAACATGGTGCCAAAGTGTGATTAGAGCATGTTTTCTTCTATATAGACAATCGGTAAGTGTGCAGTCCAGGCTCTAACCACCAATAGGAGCCTGCAGTCCATGCTTCTATGTTGTTCTTCTCACTGTTTCCAGCTCTCTAGCCAATCAAGCTTGGAAAAGAGGCCTGCGTCATCTTAAAAAGGCTTGTTGCAAGATTCCCTTTGTCATGTGGACACACATGGGACTGAACAGGAGATCAGCAGGGGAGAAGAAGAGAGAAGGCAGAAGCAAAGAGGAAAGTCCTGAAGTGGTTCTCGAACCGGAGATGGTTCTGCTCATGTTTCAGAGAGGCAGGGAGGCTGTTCCAGAGGGAGGCAGCAGCTGAAGAAACAGATCTGTCCCCAAACTTGTTGCTTGGAGAAGCGACTGACACTCAAGGAGTTGGAGGTGGAGGAGCAAAGAGCTTGAGTAGACAGATAGTTCATTACAGAGAGTGGGAGGTATTGCGTCCCAGGCCCCAGAAGGCCTTGTGGGCAATGTACAGGGTCTTGAACTTGATCTTTGCTTTTACCGGGAGCCAATGAAGCGATTTCTGTGCTGGAGAGATACGATCCCTGGGCTTGAGGCCAAGGACAAGTCTTGCAGAGTCGGAGGTGGAGGAGAACATTTTGAGAAATTAGCTTTCCCTCCTATCGTGATCATGGAAGTTGCAAAAATAGAAGGATTTGCTCATCAAATCCACCTGTTTTTTTGACTGCCCGCATGCACCCACTGACTTAATTCTTTGCTTGGTTTAGTTTAGTCAAATGTATAAAGTGCCTTTGAAGGAAGAGAACACGAAGCACCACAGGTTCGATCCCTGAGTCCGCGCTTCGACACTTCTGGATATTAAGCGCATCATAAATGACATATATATCAATGTAGGTCTGTATGCCACATATGGACACTACAGGACTGAATGGGGCTTACTCCTACTTGGTCACTTGACGGATTGTGTAGATCAGTGTGTAGGTGTTTTGATAAAGTAGTGATCTGTCTGAAAGATGAGGCAAGGCCATAGTTGAGAGAAAAGACTCACACTAGAGATAGATGGAAGTCTATAAAAGAAAGTATATTTTAAGATGAATCTGCTGATGAATGGTGAGTCAGCCCCTTTTCTGTGCCCATTAACTTACATGAGAGTGATATAATAAGTTACATATTACCCAAGTATCTGGTTTTGAAATTGTTTGCAAATTATAGAGCAACTGATTATTGATGCTCATATTAACGCCATTGCAATACTCAATTTGGGAGAGGGCCACAGTCTGTATGATGATGGCATGATGAGCAGATGGCAGGAAACAACACATTTTGGCAATAAGCAGCATTGGTGGTGCGTACTCGATTGCTTTGTTTACCAGTGGTTCAAAGGAGAACGTAGAATTAAGCAACATATCCACATAGCCGTTGATCTGAAAAAGTCTAGAACAGACCCTGACTGAGTTGACCAGGAAAAGAGGAGCTGACTAGGACTGCGTGTGCAGCCTAGGGGCAGGATATCTGATTTGCTGGTATTTAGTCAAAGGCAGTTGTCCAGCATCATAGGCTGAAGACACAGCAGGCAGTCCCCAGTGCTGGCACTGCCCCCTGAATTGCTGCTGTGGTCAAGCATTATTTAACTCCGATTCGTACGTTTTACGTACAGAAAGTAGTACCTACAATAACCTTTGGGGTGGAAGCATGTTGGAACATCGACCAGAAGATTTGGACTCAATTAGAAGGAATCTTCTGGCGGCGAGTTTTTAGACTGCCAAGTATCTATCCATGACCATCGTACGTCACGGGTTAGCCCCGGAAAGTTTATATGGAACAGTGGTATGGAAGTCAATGGCTTTACTGAGAAAGATACTAATTTCCGACCCAGAACCAGCATTCAAAATATTAGTGTCAGGTGGCAAATATTTGCACAATGGTCTGCTCTTGACCTGGTCACAAAAGGTGAGAGTAATCATGCAAACTGCCAACATTTCTATGAACACACTGCTGGAGCGTCCACAGATCGCTAAAAAGAAGTTGAAAGATTGGGCATTGATCGAAAATCTTGAAATTATGGAAAACTGGCGACAGCTTTAGACCTGGGGCCAACAATGAATAAAGTTGACAACATGCCAAAGTACTTGTTACAATTCCCTTCGAGACACCATTGAGACCGATTCTTTAGACTAAGAACAAATGTATACAAATCGAATCAAATGATGGTGATGAGACACATGGAAAATGTAAGAGACAACGTTTGCAGACATTGCCTAGCGTTTCCAGAATCAACAAAACATCTTTTATTTGACTTTGTAGCACTCAGTGATCTAAGATCTGTCCACTCGAGTAAATTCCAGCCTACATTTGATCGGACAGATGACTTTTGGTTTAGGATTCTAATTGGCAGTTCGATACATTTAATCTGTTCGGTTATAAACCTTCTTGATATAGCTATAAACTGAGGTGAGAATTAAGTAGTTAATTGACATTTGGAAATGAAGTAGACTTGAAGTTCTGAAAGAAAGAGTTGTAATAAAAGTTTGTAATAAACTAGATGTTGCAATAAAAAAGAATTAAAAAATATATATATTTAATTGTTGTGAACACACATATTAAACACAAAATCCAAATCCTTAATGAGGAGATCCAAGAGGAGCATCTAAACATTGAAGCTAGGTGGCCAGAAGGACGGGATCTATTGAACTCCCCACGATACCTATGAACCGCCCTTCTAATGTGCTTCAAGTCAATGAATGGAGCCACAACAGGCAGGACCAGTGATCCCAAACAGTGTTTCTGAACAATCAAGTCGAATGTTATGACCAAGCAGCCAACAGGCCCTATAACATAAACATGAACAGTTTGCCATGATCTCTCAATACCTGAGCTACTCATAAACTTCCAGAGTCAAGTTGACTCTCTGACTAATAGTCATGCCGGAAGCCCCCGTCACATCATGATTTTGTAGTTGAGTCAGAACAAGTTTCTCCAGAATATAGCTTATTACCGTAACTTCAAGGAGGGCCAGTAATTGTTAACTTTGGCAGAGGCTTTATCTTTATGTCAATAAGAGAGTACTTACACCTCTGCTTATATTTTCCTGGTGTCTAGAGACTTGGTCAAACCCCTAAGGCAGGGAAGAATAAATTATTGAATTAGATTTGTTTACAATTTTAGTTGCTCATGGATAAAGTCGAGATTTAGATTTGGCTTGTCTATTTGTCCCCATTCACAAGGGCACAGAATCCCAAAGTTTAAAGTGGGAGAAAGTAGGGATATAGAGGCCTGGATTTTTTTGGTTTGGGTTACCCGAGAAGTTGTCTCTGTCCCTGAATTCTGAGCAATGCGGAGAATGTAGAAATGGATCCAGGTGGCATTGATTATATAGAATCCTACTACTCTTTTTTTAACAATGGTGACAAGAGAATATGCTGGTGGGATTCCTCTGCTGGGGAATTGGATAAGAGGCCACAGAACAAAAGGGAGCAATAAGGAAGCACACTAACAAGAGATTAGCCTGCAAACAATAAGATAATGCAATAACAGCAGGGCATAATGGAACCAACACAATTCATTTATTAGCATTCTAACAATGTGTAGCCTGTGACCCCATTGGGGAACAGTTCTTGTGGCTCCATGCTTGTGTCCTGAGGAAAACCTCTAAATAAAAGATGCAGACACCAAGGTAATAAAGGTTTTTATTTCAATTGTATTGTGTATTTTATTTTCATATGACCTGTGTGTGTGTGTTTTTGGCGCTGGATGGAATGTTAAACGAGAAAGAAAAGAAGAATGGAACTATACAAGAGAACTTCCATGCCCAAGAATGGGCTGGGCAGGGGAGAGTAAAGAATCCAGAAGGATTTGAAAACAATAATGGTTAATAAAGAACAGTTGGGGAGAGAGAAAGTAGAGTAGCATATATACATTTTTTTTACACAGATATGTCTAGTACTATGCAGTGGCTTGAAGAAAATGTTCCCCACGATTAAAACAGTGATACTAATGGTAGACCCTTCTGTTTTCAAAGTAAGCCAATTAATACGCATTATTTTATAGGTACCTAACACATTTTTCTTTTTAACAGAACATACAGAAAGTATGAATAATATTGAAACAGATACTGTGGAAAATCATCTACAGCATTTGGACAAAAAATGGATCAATTAATGACCAATTTCATTATTTTGAAGAACTTTGTAGAAAACCATATCATAGAAAAAATTAAATATCACTGTTCCACATGCACCTGTACCTCTTCTCCATGTCCCAGTCAACCATCCCCAAAAAATCCCCATCACCAAAAATGTTATGATGAGACTTCAATCCCTTCCTCCCCAACCATCCAACATGTAGAAAACCCTAATTCCCTTGTATTTGTCTCAATTTCTGCTTCCCCCTCTCTTTCATAATTTCTATATTTTTGTACAATAATAACATTTTATGTATACTGTTAGAATATTTCTCTGTGTTTTTTATTAAAAGGCCGTTAGTGTGTCCGCGGACGGCGCGGCTGTCTGGGATGTCCGTAATTAACCAAAATGGGGGTGTCCTAAGGACACTATGCCTGTTCGTACTGTCCGCAATCAAAAAGGTTGTTTCTGTAGGACACATAACCTGTCCGCTTGTCCGCAATTAACCAAAATAGGGGTGTCCTAAGGACACTATGGGCCTCATTACGACCCAGGCGGACTTCGCGGTGCTAAATGCACCGCGAAGCATGGCGGAAAGCCGCCGATAGCGCCATGGGGGTTGGCGGATTTACCGCCCCATTCCGACCTCGGCGGAGCGGTAAATCCCCAATCCCCATTCTGCCCTTCCCCATTCCCATTTTTGCCCCATAGGGTATAATGGGAGTGGGGAAGGAGTTAATTACGCCACCGTAAAATACGGTGGCGTAATTAACAACGAGGTCCCGTAGCGCCATGGTTTTCTCCGGCTGGTAAAACCAGGCGGAGAAAACCTCCATGGCGCTACGGGAACTCGTAGTATGGCGGAGAGGTACGCCATGCACTACGCTGGCGTAATACCCTCTCCGCCAGGGTCCTAATGAGGCCCTATGCCTGTTTGCACTGTCTGTAATCAAAATGGATATGTCCGTAGGACACATAACCTGTCCGCGTGTCCGCTATTAGTGAAAATAGGGTGTCCTAAGAACATCCACCCTGTTCGTATTGTCCGCAATCAGAGTAAATGTGTCCATAGAACACATAACCCGTCCACATATCCGTAAAGTTATGGCACACCTTTAATTAGTTCGGGGACCCTAACCCTGTCCAGCAGACACTTGTACACATGCGCATCCCACCCTTGGGTCCTACAAACATCGCACCTGTTTGTAACTGTCCACCGCACGTGTGTCACACATTTAATTAGTTCAGGGACCCGAACACTGTCCGTAGAACACCCACACACATGTGTACAACCGACCTCGCGCATTTGGTGTCATAGGGGCACCCATCCCATTCGCGAATGTGTCCGCAACATCATGATATGATATGATATGATATGATATGGCATTTGTAACGCGCCTATACACAAGTGTTTCAAGGCGCAAAATCATGTGACCGCACCCACGCTAAGTGTGCATCTTCACACACAGTCAGGGGCCCCCAGACACACAAAAAGTGCTTTTTTGAGCAATCCAACTATTCTACTGTGAAACTTCACCCTTGCACATGTTCCAGACCATGCACCTGGCCATCTGCACACTTTTGGGAACTTTTTTAACCCTTTTTTCGCGGACAGCATGGGTGTCCGCAAAGCGTGCACCAGCACCCCTATAAAAGGCCACACCCTAGAACTGCTCCTCATTGTGTTTCTGGCTACCTGAGAGTCATTGCTCATTACAGGTGTGCTGTGCTTTCTGACCTGCATTAACTGCATTAGCTGCCGACCTCTGCCTGCTGTCCTGTGCGTGCTGTGTCTGCTGTGCCATTCCTCTGCCTGCTGAGCTACACTCCAGATGGCAACCATGGCTGCCTCGACTTCAGCACCACCCCAAACCCCTCCGCCACCACCACCTTCCCAAGGGCCTGGAGAGGGGAACAGGTGTGAGGATGCAGAGGTGGACGAAGAAGGTGACAAGGATGAGGTAGTGGACGTCCCTACTACTAGCAGCCCCCATGAATCTTGGGTGTGGAGGTTGTTTGCAACTCTTGAAGGAGTACCCAAGGCTCGTGCAAACAAGGTGCGCTGCACTGAGTGCCAGATGGTGCTCAGTCATGGCACACCAGGTTTGTGCAGTTACGGTACTACCTCCTTGAAGCGACTCCTAAGGTCGTCCCATGCTGGGGCAATTCGTAGGGTTGTCTCTTGCGATAAACGTAGTAGGTTGAGTTCCTCTGCAGCATACTCCGTTTCTGCTCCTGCCACCACAAGAGGCACTCCTATGGGGCAGCGCATCCCTCCAGCTGCCTCGCAGGCCATACGTGACACAGTAGACCCTTACCTTTCAGGGGTCACAGTATTTTGTATGTACTGCGATGCAGTACTCTGCAGGGGGGAACCCTTCAAAGTGCTTTCGGGGCTGCGGTCCAGGAGCATGAGAAGTACTTCTCACTACCTGATTAAGGCCCACCCTACATCTTCCTCTCTCCACCTGCCCTTTCTTATCCCCGTGGTTGGTGCCCCTTCCTTACCCTCCCTTCCCTTTCTTTCCTTTTGTGTCTCGTTAAAAAAACAAAAAAATACAAAACCACAAAAAAACAACAAAAAAGGCTCTTTTCAGAGCTGCCTTTCACAGTTTAAAAATAGAAGAGCCAATGAAAGACTGCAGGGCCTGTGCATTTTTAGAAGTCCACCGACAGTCCACGGACATTAACATTTATGGGGTGCTGCCCTATCAAAACCATTGCACTCTTCTCCGGGAGGAAGTGGTGGCTCTGAAAAGAGCATAAGTAAGATGTACTCCATCTCTGTGAAAAACGTGTGTACTACGAAACATAATATTTTAATTGTGAAAAGAGGACATGCCAACATCTCTCAAAAAGGCACAAACAGCCTTGTTGACATTGCTCCTCGCTTTCTTCATTTGTGGACCAAATGAAGACGAACGCAGCCACATTTGTCTCTGCGCAATACGAGAAAAAATTACTCGGGAGTTTGGAAACATGTCCATGACTTTCCCCAAGTCCTTCTTGCATTGCAAATTGCAAAGAGATTCCAGAGACATGTCCTAAACTGTTCCCTCTACAATGAATAATAATAATGTCTGGTTGACACTGTGTCACCAAAGTAGCACAAAGAGGAACTCAATTCAGCCACTTCATTCCATACACCCCATGCCAGTGCACATCCACATGAGGGAATCCAAGATGTGCAGCCACTCCACAACAATATTTATTCATTTATTTATTTGCATTTGTATAGCGCACTTGCAGCCTGGGGGCATCGAGGTACTGTTACAAGAATTTTATAAGAAGATTTGCTTAATAGGTTCATGGGCGACCAAAGGTCTCTTGGTTACAGAAACAGACTGTATGACATGCAGATATCAACGGTGTTACATACAGATGAATATCAACAGAGTTACATACAGATGAGTAATACATGACGTCATTTTACAGGTTGATGGTGGAGATTTTCATTTCAAACAAAGAGTTTGGTTTTGATAGCTTTGCGGAATGCTTGGTGGGACTCAATCGTTCTTAGGTGGGTGGGTAGTGCGTTCCAGTGGGTGGCGGCCAGTGTAGGAAAACTGGAGCCCCCTGCGCAGACTTTACGAATTTTAGGCAAGACAATCATGTTGGAGTAGCCCTTCCTGAGAGGTCTTGTGGTGGTGTGCTTGGTGATTTTCTGAACCAAGTATGGGGGTGCCAATTCGTGGAGGCATTTGTGGGTGAGGGCAAGAGTTTTGAAGACAATTCTCTCTTTGACCGGGAGCCAGTGGGACTTCCTTCTTACTTTGGATATGTGGTCTATTTTTGAGGTTCCTGTGGCCACCCTGAGGGTGTTGTTTTGAACCAGCTGGAGTTTGGCCAGATTTTTGCAGGAAGTCCCTACGAGGAGGGCATTGCAATAGTCCAGCCTCAATCCGATTATTGCCCTGGCAATGGTGAGGCAGTTCTGGCATGATAGGAAAGGTCTGGCTGCATTGAGAACTTTGGAATAGTCGGCTGACGAGGAGGCGATGGCATTAACCTGCCTATCCATGGTCAGATTTGAATCCAAGTAAACTCCAAGTGTCTTAACGTTGTTACCTTGATGGGAATGTTATCAATGGTAAAGGATATGTACTGTTCATCAAGGTTACCCACGGTGGTGGGTGACCCTATGAGCAGAATTTCAGTTTTTCACTGTTGAGGCAGAGCCAGTTGTCTGCCATCCAGGATTGGATAGTGGAGTAGATGGTGGTGAGCATGTTCGAATCAGCTTCATAGTCCCTAGTGAGTGGAATGAGCACCTGTGTGTCATCAGCATAATTGGTATACAATATGCACAAGGAGTCAAGGATACTGAACAAGGGCCTTGTGAAGAGGTTGTAAAGTGTGGGCACGATACATGAGCCCTGTAGAACACCACATTTGATGTAGCTCGGGGTAGCACAGGCTGAGTCAGAGAAGACTTTCATGGCCCTCTCTTGGAGAAAGGAGGTTATCCAGGCACAGGCTTTGGGGGAGAAGTTGGCCTCAGTTGCTAGTTGGCAGCATAGAATGTTGTGATTCACCAAGTCAAAGGCTGTGGATGTGTCTAGGAGCAGAAGGAGTGCAGGTTTGCTTGTGTCTCTCAGATCATCCATTTGATTCTTTAGGTCTAGGAGAGACGTTTCGGTGCCATGTCGTGGGCGGAAGCCAGATTGCCGCAGGCCGAGGAGACGGTTATCTTCCAGGAATTTTTGGACTTGCAGGTAGGCTGCTTTGTCCAGGATTTTGAGTAGGAATGGGACGGTTGTGATGGGTATATAGTTCCCTGGGACCATTGGGTCCAAGGACGTTTTTTTAAGGAGTGGGCGTACCCACGCTTCCTTGAGTCCAGTTGGAACGTGGCCAGTCTGGAAGGATGAGTTGATGAATGCAGTTAAGAAGGGTGCTAGGATGTGTGCCAAGTCTTTGATGAGTTGGGCAGGACAGGCATCTCTCTTGCAGTTAGTGGGTTTGATGAATTTGAGCAGGGTGATAAATTCCACCTCAGTCATATCTTTAAAGTCTAAAGGTGGTGAGGACTTGGTTTTAGTGGGCATAAGCGATTTCATATGCATGTTACGTTAAAAACCGCACCAAGTTCAAGACGCGCATAGCAATAACTCCCTTGCGAATGACTCACATAGAACGAAGGAGCAAACAAGTCTCGACAAAGAATCAACATATGTATGGTCTAGTTCAATCCCTACCTGAATTGGTGGACCATGGAACAGCCTTAGATTTGCAATATACTGACACCACACATGCACAGGTTACATGGCACAGAACACCAATGTAGATAAAGGCAGATCCATCCGAGTGATGACATGGAACGTAAACGGGCTTGGAAATAGTATTAAAAGATGCCTAGTCCTACAAGCACTGAACCGTCACTCACCGGATGTGGCCTTCTTAACAGAGACACATTTGGCGGGCACAAGGTGCACACTGTTTAGACCCACAAACTACCGACAAGCCTTTCACGCCGGATTCACCATGGGATTACGTGGGGTATTAATCCTAGTAGACAAAAGACTCCCCTATAGCCCCACCATAGTCACCCAGGACCAGGGAGGCAGCTATGTCCACACGATAGGTACCCTTTGGGAACGCACTATTTCCATGATCGCTGTATATGCACCGCCTGATCTACTAACCCCCCCTGACTAATGACATTAAACCCCTAATTGTTAACAACAGTGAAGGCCTCACGTTGATTGGAGGAGACTTTAACAAAGTCATGGACATAGAGTTGGATAGGGCACATGTACGATCCAGAAACCCAGACACACGCACTAAACTTGCCGCATTTACCAATGCACTGGGGTTACAGGACGCATGGAGATCCCTACATCCCAACACAAGAGAATATTCGTACCACTCTGGTGCACACGCTTCGCTATCCAGGTTGGATTATTTCTTCCTACCGCTGAGCAACATGCATGAAGCATGTGAGGTGCAACTGCTCCCCAGAGGTATATCGGATCATTCCCCACATATGTTAACGGTTAGGACCAACAGGCCACTCCCCCCACCCAGAAAGAGATTGAATGGCTATTACCTAGGTTTTCCGGAATTGGTGGAGCACATACAAAAGGCTACCGAAACATACTTTGAAACAAACACTGACTCTGTAGACAGCCCAACAACGCTATGGGAGGCACTAAAAGCAGTATTAAGGGGTGAAATCATAGCCTGGACTACATCCCACAAGAAAAAAAGCCTTAAAACGATATGTGCAGCTGAAGCCAAGGCACAGAATGCAGAGCTTGCTCACCTGGTCCATGACCAACCCGAGACACAACGTGCACTGCAGTTAGCACAGAAACAACTACTGCACATAGCCTTAGACAACGCAAAAAAAAGCACACGCAGCAATGCGAGCGTAAATATATGAAACGAGGGACAAGGCGGGGAAAATACTGGCATGGCTGGAGTGCAGGGATTTAGGCCTCACCAAAGTTAGGAAACTAACAACGGAAGAACCAGAACCACTAGTAACAGATCAGGACATAGCAGAAGGATTTGCTAAATATTACGCTGAATTGTACAGTGCGCCACCCGCATCGCCACCGACCGGTATACTAGAAGAAATCACCCTCCCCACCCTAAATGAGCAACAGGCGGTCCTATTAGAACAAGAAATTACAGAGGAAGAAGTAACTTGGGCAATGTCAGAACTCCAATCAGGGAAGACCCCAGGCCCGAATGGTTTTCTGTTGAAATATGGAAAAAAATAGGTGTAAACATAATCCCTCCACAACTACTGCGCCTATTTCAACACTCGCACTCGCAGGGTTGTCTCCCCCCGGCCCTCAGAAAAGCTACAATAATAGTCTTGCCAAAAGCAGATAAGCCACCTGACAAGTGCAGTACCTATAGACCCATCTCTCTTATAAACTGCAAGGCCAAAATACTCGCGAAGGTATTAGCCAATCAGCTGCAACAAGTCATACACACACTAGTACACCCAGACCAATGTGGGTTTATGCCACAAAGATCTACCAGGCAAAATATATATAGATTACATACAGCTTTAGAAAAAATACCTAAGCTACAAAACCCCCTGGTCCTACTGTCCATAGATTCTGAAAAAGATTTCAACACTGGGCGGCAATTTGGGAAATTATGCGACGAATGGGCCCTTACTTCATGAGTTGGGTTAAACTACTATACCACTTTCCAGTGGCAGTAACAAGAGTGAATGGGTATACTTCAGAACCCTTCCAACTAGGTAAAGGCACACGACAAGGATGCCCCCTATCAGCTTTGATTTTCGCATTAGCAATCGAACCTTTAGCAATCCTGTTAAGATCCACACAAACATGGAGTGGCTTCAGGTGGGCGGACAGCTGGGAGGACAGGGTGTCTTTATACGCAGATGATCGGTTAATTTATCTGGCGAACCCGTGAGTTTCCTGTCCCGTTGTATCGCGTTTACTAGAGAGATACGGCGCGTTGAGCGGACTCCGTGTCAACTGGTCAAAATCCATACTATTCCCTGTAAAGAATGTAGATAATGCAATACCAGATGAATGCCCCTACCACATTGAAAAGGAACAATTCAGATAGCTCGGTATACAAATCACACATAGGCTAACGGACTATGTGGGGAAAAATTTACATCCAATAACGACCAGGTTCAAAGATGATGTTCGCCACTGGATGTCCTTACCACTCACATTACTGGGACGCACGGCACTCTTCAAAATGATGGCCCTTCCCCGTTTCCTTTATGTACTACAAAATGCACCATTACCCATAGCACCCAGTGAGTTCCATAGGATAGACCAAACACTCAGGAGGTTGTTATGGAACGGGGGGCACCCTCGAATGGCACTTACTACCCATCAAAGATCCATATGGTAGGGTGGGGTTAGACTCCCCCGGCTACAAACCTACTGCTGCGCCAGTCAATTGGCAATAGTAAATGATAAACTGCATGGGGATACCACACTACCGCATAACAAATTACAGGACACCGACATACAGGAAAGACCCATCATGAGCCTTCTCTACCGGAAAAAAGATCGATCTTCTGACCCATCCATGTTGTCGCATATAACCCTAGTCTGGACAGATATACATAAGTACCTAGGTTGGGATAAAAAACGAACTCTAGCACAACCACTCAGGAACAACAGACATCTACCGGAGGTGAACAAACTCCCTAAATGGCAATCATGGGCCCAACTAGGCATCACAAAAATTGGTGATGTGATAAAAGATAATGTAATAATAGCATTTGTGGATCTAGCTGTCACCTTCGCACTCCCACCCAACGAGCAATACCATTATATCCTGCTCAAACACGTACTGCAGGCTCACCTCCCTGAATTGAGTGACATACCTGATTACTCCCCATTAGAATGTAATGTATTCCCAGAATTGCTCAAACAGAAAGTCACGTCTACTATGTATAGCGCTATTAACTCCTTTGCTACAAAAGAGCTGTCGGGTCTGAAAGCCAAGTGGGAGAGGGAGGTAGGTGACATACTTCCAGAGGAATGGGTAACTGCATTAATGTACCCCAGAGAATCGACTATCTCCTGCAGGCTTAGATTAATTCAACTGAAGATACTACATAGGATTTACTATCCAAGGGTGGCACTGTTCAATTGGGGAAAGACCACGAATTCATACTGTCTGAGATGAAAGAGGGAGGAAGGTTCCTATTATCATATACTGTGGGAATGTGCCATCATTCAACAATTCTGGCAGCAGTGCTGCGACGAACTGTCAAGGGTAATGGGAAAGAGAATACATGTAAATCCAAAGCAATTACTGCTGGGGATAGAAGGAGACATTGATCTAACAAGGTATGAGAAAGCATTCTTATCTACTACCACAGCGATACTTAAAAGGAACATAGCGCAACTTTGGGGCTCCAAAAGGCCACCAAGCTTTGAACAATGGATCACGGATGTGGACATCTGCATCGCAATGGAAAAGAGGGTTTATACTGCCAGGGGGTGCACTGAGAAAGCGCAGAAAATATGGCAAAATTGGGAAGAGGCACACTAAAGGTAATCTATAATAATAAACCGAAGCGCCACCCAGAGACTTGCAAATGAATCAGAGGGTACGAAAGTAACAAAATGTCGGGACATGTTTTAAAGCTTGTTGGCACTAGACCATGGCGAGGAGTTATTGGCAGGCAGGAAAGGGAATTTCTGTTTACCCCGATGTACGGGGCTGTATGTTTTGTGTTTCCAAAAAAATAATAAAATGTTTTATTAAAAAAAAAACATTGGCAGCCACATTCCTAGATTTAGAATACATCTCCAAACCATTCACAAATATATCTCCAACCACCAACACCCTGACGTTTTACACCTATGTCATCTTCACTACACACAGCCTCTCTCAATACAAAGCAGAACCTCAACACCTGATTGGCTAATCCCCAAAATACACTCCCATTTCATGCTCAGAAGCCCCGGATGTGGCACGCCCTGTCCGCGAACAGCCACGGTGTCCGCGGAGCATGTAACACTGGGGCAGCCCTTCTTCCCTTTCCACTTCACTCACTGCACCATTCCCTCATTGGCTACTGTTAAGCAGTCACACAACCATCCACCAATCACATTATGAACTCTACATCTAACTCTATCATCACAGCTCAGCACTTTAGAGGTACTGTTGATCACTCTGAGTACAAGTCCCCTGTCATTGGAAAGCACCTACTGCAGAAACTACTGTAAAACACTCCAAAATTTCTGCTTGTACATCCGCATGCATGAACACAAACTACAGGTATGAATATTTTGTGCACACTACATGTATAACTCTTTTATAAATGTATTTAAACAGGGTACCTGCTACTTACCCTGTGTAACCTGCAAAAAAAGCTTACTGTCATTTTTCCCATCTGCTATGATCAAGTATCACTTGCAAAGCTGTGTGCTTTTCAAATTTTCTTTTACCTATAATGCTTGTTAAAATGTGCACATTGTTATTCTCTTCATTCATTCTGTCATTTTTGTAACCAATGCCACCTATTTATCCACATTTCAAGCATACTAGCATTTCATACATTATAGTGCGTAGGATGTACATACAGTTTCCTTTATGTACAGTCTGGCCATTTTACATAGAATCTATCAGTTGAACTTGCTTTAGAAATGATTACAATAGTAATCAGACTCAGCACACACGGCTTTCTAACAAAGTATCATTTCATGTTAAAAGATAGGAGAAATAACAGTATGATTGTAAATGGCAAGAACCTTATTCAAACGCATGCAATATATGTTTTCCTGTTCTATGTTGTGATATGGGTGAATGAAAACTTGGAAAACACACATCATTGAAAGTGACACTTGATCTTAGCAGATGAGAGAAATAACAGTATGCTATTTTTACTAGTTATATGGGGTAAGTAGCAGGTACCCTGCATTGTAAATACATACATTGAATGCTTTGACCAGAGTTCCTGCCATTTACCCTCTATAACAAGTAAAAAAGCATACTGTTATTTCTCCCATCTCCTAACATGAATAACACTGTTGTAGAAAGCTACATGTGCTCTGTGTGCTTACTATTTCATAATTTCTAAGGCAAGTTCAACTGACAGATTCTAAGTAATATATCCAGAATGCACATAGACAAAGGAACCTGCATGTACATGCTATGCACAGTTAACAGAAAGCACTATTATTGCAAAAACAAACAAATACATGTCTGCATTAACAACAGTGCTATTAACACACATATGTACTAACTTCTTGCTTTCACAATTTCAGTAAAGACCACTTTCCAGAAAACCAGCAGCGTCTGAAGTACAAAAGAGAACTAAGAAGAAACCTACTCTTTGCATCAAAAAAGTAAGTGCAATAGTGCCATAATGTTATAACTGTTACTCAAAAACTGTAGAATTCCAGTATTGTAGAACAAACAATTGTATTAAGCCTGCAGCATTACATTCAGTATTATTGGTTGCACCTCAGCAAGTGAACATTGTATAGTAACACACAAATACAATAATAGCCTTCCCAACCTGAAGTAACAGCCCATTCCACAATCACACACCTCTACATACATGCCTACCACCATACTCAGACACTCATGCACAATGCACACATACATTGCAAAATGTCCCAACCCACACTTTCTTTTTTCTCCAACAGACCCCAAAGAATGCCTACCAAAAAGCAACTCTGTAGAAAACAACGCAGAAGTAGAGCAAATCAAAATAAAAGTGTACACAACAAGCATCCACCTCTAGCAGTATACAAAAGTTCAAACAAAACAGCTAATACAGTCACTAACACTGAAACAAAAGCAGCTTCCAGTAAAGAAACTTTGCCTCCTCATTCAAAATGTAAAACTAAACAGAAAGTTATTAAAAAGACTGCAGCTACCACGTGTGCTAACACTGCACCTATAGATCTCGATGTAGCCACAAGTAAGCATACCAAAAAAACATTTTACAAAAAATGTTCCGCCACAGAGTCCTTCAGAACCTAATGAAACATGAGAGAAATCATGCACAACCCTTAAAACCTATCGTAGAGAATTAATCCTGGAAGCTCTCATAGAGAGTGCAATCCTTCTCAAAAGGAAATTATTTATTTTAGTTTTAAACAGAATGAAACCACTAACAAAACTAACTACTAGACTACAAAAAAGACTTCTCAATAAACGGAATATCAACAAAGATAGCTTTGCAAATATCTGTGGAGGTGAGTGGAGTAACACCACCTGCACAGAACCATATTTCAATGAAGAAGCATACAAACAAAAGCAAAGAAACCCAATTGCCATACATAGCAGTGGACAAGGGTATCAGAAATGCACCAATACCATTATGGAACAAGAAACGCTGCTCACAAAAATATCCCGAGAAAACGTAATATCAACTCTCCATTCCACTGAACCAAGGCATCCAGTCTACAAATGGCTGTGCACATCAATGTGTAACATAGGCAAAAAATCTTTCACATCTTCACGCCACTTTCTCAATCACTATGTGAAATCCAAAGACAAATTGAAAATAAAACTATTATAAATGATGGACTCCTGCCCAGTTCGCAAATACACAGGACTACAAGGACATTCATTAGCCTGCATTTCTGGACCTATTTGCAAAAGGACCTTCCACCATATCAGAATGATAGCAACACACCATTCAACTGTATGAAATCTTGTTCATAAACTGTACTATGCCAAAAGTCCTGCTTTAGCACTGGCCAATTTTAATAACAATCTTCTACATGGTACAGCCAAAGAACTACTCGAAGAAATAGAGCATATCCAGAGAAAATATTTTGGAAGTGAAAGCCACTTGCAAAATCCAATAGCTTTAGAACAGACTAGCAGCAACTTTACAGATGGCAACCTTCTACTACACACATACAAAAAAGAAATACTAAAGTTTAAAAGCACATCAGCTGAAGTACCATATGTGTGTGTGTTGCCGCAGTACTTTTTATAAGAATAGCACAAACACTGTAGACATACTGTAGAAATAGAAGACACTGAAGATTCAAAGTGGTTCCAATTAGCTCCCTATCTTACAGCAAAAAACAAATATGAAATTACTAACCCCTTAATACTTTGCAGTTACTGCACTGCAAAACTTGACAACAACCAAATACCTTTATGTGCTATTACTAATAACTTGGAATTATTCCTACTACCAAAACCATAGGAACAACTTAACTTGTATGAGAGCATCATAATTCAAACAGCCCACCCATTTCAATCAATAATACACCTTCAACCAAAAACAGCAAAACTACCTTCCTCTGAATAACTGAAAGGTATTTGTGGCAAAGTAGTTTATTTGCCATTAGATCTCAAAGAAAATGTACAGACTCTGGGAGTGCAATGTCCAATAGATCAATCTTTGATTATCCTAGTAAATGGCGTACCTACAAAAGACAAACAAAAACAATTGACAGCAACTAGTGCACTTATATGAAGTTAGAGAAGCCCTGCAATATCTAAAAGACAACAATGAATACTACAAAGAAATAAATATTGAAGAAAATCTGAGGGAAACCAGCAAAATAATTCAAGACTCGTCAGGAACTGGCCAATTTCAACTTCTGGATCCTCCTACAGAATCCAATATTTTAGGCCATTATACAATTCACCCATTGCAGTCTAAAGACACCATAGATGATGCACTGGAAACTTACCAAATGCGACAAGCCAAAGGATCTCCAATCAGCATATGGGGAGAAAAATGTAGAAGCATGAGCCTTTCCTCTACTCTTTTGTACTGGAAAAGGAGGAAGATGAAAGACCCACACAAATAACAGCATAAGAATACCGCTCTTTACGGATGAATTCTGAAGACCCCAGATTTAGACAAAATGGGAAATACATATTCCACCTTCTCTTTGAAAGTGAACTAGCAACTCTATGCTACAGAGTTTCACACATATTGAAATTAGGTACCACTTTTCAAAATATATCAGCTACGAAATTACGTACGCTGTATGATAAGAAACCTAGGCCCACCCACTTGGTTTGTAACTTTAAGTTGTGAAGAATATGCATGGGAAGATTTACACAATTTCCTACGCATAGCAAACAAAAACAAAACAAATATAGATATAAAAACACCAGGAGAACTCTGCTCTCTAGATCCTGTAAATGTATCAAGATATTTCCATCATCGCTTCATTGCTATGCTACACTTCATTTGTAATAAAACAGTGCCTCCCCTCAGAGAAGTTCAACACTTCTTTTGGAGAAAAGAATACCACGTCAGAGGAGCACCACACATCCACATGCTTTTGTGGATTAAAGATGCTCCTAAATTTGGTCAGGGCAGTGACGCCGATGTTTTGAAGTTCATTCAAAAATATGTCACTTGTGAAATCCCTTCAGAAATTACACACAGTGACCTTCATGCACAAATTTACAATTTCAAAGACACAAATGTTGTTGCAAATAAAAAAACAAAGGGAAATACTACAGCAAGTGCCGCTTTGGTTTCCCTAGACCAGTTTCAACAACAGGTCAAGTGAACAACTTCATAGTGTCAAAGGTAAATCACCTAAGAACACATATTGCATAAAAAGAACAGAAGGATCAAAATACATCAATGATTACAATACAATCATTGTCCTCCTATGGAATGCAAATATAGATGTGCAATATATTGTAGACAATTCCACTGCATTTGCATGATATGTCACAGCCTACTTAAACAAAACAGAAAAAACGATCTCAAAGACCTCTGGTATAACATATATATCATCTGACAAAACAATATCACAGAAACTGTACAGTTTAGGCATAAAAATCTGAAAAAATAGTATGGCTAAGCCTTGGTCCTGCCAAATCTAGAAAAAGAGTTCTCAAATCATATGAAGATATAGAAACAATAGCCAAAAATGATCCCAACAGCCAAGACATTTTGAAAAACAACTCACTAGACACATACTAGCCAAACAGGAGTACCACTTATGAAAACAAGCCATCTAGTAAAACTTACCAAACAAAGCTTAATTAAGCATTAGAAATTGTCATTAAATACTCTTCAACATAAAGAACTGTATTACATGTCCCTACTACAACTTTTTAAACCAAGGAGAAAAGAAGATTTACTAGATACCCATGACTCCTATGAAGATGCTTTCAAAGCAAATGAAAGCATTCTAACAGATGTAACCTTTACGCAGTACAAAACAATGTTACACAATGAACAGCAACAAGAAGAAGAACTCCTGGTGCAACTAAATGTAGACACTCCTGACAGCAGTCAACCTTCTGTAATAGGAAGCCAAGAACCACTTGGACAGCCACTAATAGCAAATGAGTCAGAATTATCCATGACTGAAATAGAAAACAACATGTGTCAGTATGAGCAATCTGCAGAATACTTTACTCTACTGAAATCACAACTATACAATGAGCAGAATAGCATTTTCCTAGAAATAACAAAACAAATTGAACATCGTACGCAGCATGAAACTAAACATTTTACCTGTCAAGATTACACACCTATATGGCGATAAATGAGTGGTCAAGCTGCTTCAGGCAAAACATTCTTAATCAAAATCATCAGCAAGTTCCTACAACAATTGACAAATAACAAACTGTCGGCTGTTGTAACTGCCCCCACAGGTGTAGCCGTCTACAACATAGGCAGTGTCACTTTACACCGATTACTACTGCTTCCACTAGAACACCAAAACAAATTAGACTACTATACACTTTCTCCAGAAGCTGCAATGGAACTACACAGAGTTTTGAAACAAATTAAAATGCTGCTAATCGATGAGGTGAGCATGGTCTCCAACCTAATGTTAGCCTTGATTCACCTCAGATTACAAGAGGTCCTGAAAACAGATGACAAAGAACTCTTTGGAGGAAAACACATTATTGTTTTCAGAGATCTTCTTCAATTAACACCAGTTAAAGGTGAAGCTATTTTTAAAACCTTAGGGCACAAACTATGCTGTAAAACTCTTGTCAGCAAAGGAAATGTCAACCTTTGTCAACATTTCCAATACAAAGAATTAACTGAAAACATGTGTCAGTCTGCAGACCTCACATATGCCAACATTTTAAAAAGACTTAGAGTTGGTGTACTATCTCAAGAAGCACAATCTATATTAAATACCAGGCACATCCAATGTACTCTATAGCCATTACTCATGTGTTACTGATTTCATGGAACAATTAGCACACATACATGTAAACTGTATGTCCTTGATGCCAACTCTTCCAGGCTGTGCTCAATTCCATGAAACAATGTTGAAAAAATAAATGCAACCAATAGTTGTAATTTGCTCTGCAGACAAACTGGACGTGCAAGCTATGACACTACCCATGTGTGAACAAGCCACAGCACGACTAAATATGTTAGAAAACTCTATCTCTAACATAGCTAGTTTGGAGAAAATATTAAAATTATCTTTAAACTGTAGAGTAATGCTTGAACGTAACCCTGATGTGGAGCAAGGACTAGTTAATGGAGCACCTGGTACAGTTGTTGGGTTTCAAACATACCCACGTGATAACAACATTCAGTTTGTCAATATTCACTTTAACAAACTAACAGAAGTTAAAAGGATAAAAGGACTCTCAACAGCCCGAATCCTTCTTTTTAAAGACATGTATGTACGCAGAGAACAATTTTGTCTAGCATACGCTGTCACCATTCATAAATCACAAGGTTTTACCCTAGATAAAGCATTGATAGATATTGGTAGCACAGTGTTTAAAGAAGGCATGAGCTATGTAGCACTATCATGCTTATGTACACTTGAGGAACTATTTATAGTCAACTGTGATGCAAGTAAAGTAAACACTGATATTCCTTGCATTCTAGAGTACAATTGACTGCATGTACTCTATGCCCCCATCTCAAAAACTATCCTGTTCCTCAAGAAGCAAAGGTTTGTAAAAGAAAACTACTTCAGACTAAATTATGCAGGATCTCGCAGCAATACCTCCAAAGAAATTAAAAGAAGCTAATACTTCATCAATGACCACAACCAAAGAAGGATCTAGTGCACAACAAATCCAACTACCTCTTCAAAGTAACAACGTGCACTCCGAACAAATAACTTGAACACAGAACTGTCTGGTCCATTGACGTTTCAAATACAACTGATGTAAATTGCTATGCAAATGTAGCAATCAATATTCTATTCCAATTGCCACTAATTGTTGAATACATTTACTTAAACGGGACAGAACAATTGTGTTTGGAAATGTTAGTCCTTCACAGAAATGCAACCAACAATCCTAACAACACTTACAGTGTTTGTGGAATAAGGCAGGAATTGGACTACTGTGCTGGAATGGTCAAAATCACTATAAACACACAAGAAGACCCACAAGAACAGTTTGAATACGCCAACAGGTATCTAACTGCCCCAAAATTCTGCAACAAGCAAACAGATAAATGAATACTACTAAAATGCAACAAGAAATAAACAATTAGAATACACCTACTGGTATCTAATTGCAACAGTACTACCACCACTTCCAAACCAAAAACCAAACACCTATTCAATTCCTCCTATTGAAATCAACCACAGAAAGATATTGTACCATAACGTAGAAAGGTTTTTTTTTTATCCGGCATGGATTATTTTTCCCACAGACCCAATGATTTCATGAACAAATACAGGAACTGAGCAAATTGCAAAGCACACTGGTTTGAACCATAGTACTTGTAAAGTACTAACTATGAGGGTCAACAAAGTACAGAAATGTCTACTATGCAATGCAATAACTAATTACAAACTACCTACACTAACATGTGTTCTTTTCTTTTATCAAACAATGTCTGCTCCAATTACCCATGTCATGAAAAAAATACATGCAACCACAACAAATCAAACAGTAAGTATATAATGATTGGACTAACAAACACCACCGCATAACACACCCATTCAAGCAAACACCTAACCATAGACCACAATACAAAATGTTTCCTTGCATGGGTATCATATGCTGCAGTGATTGTAGCCAAACCCTACAGTCTTGACTGCGTGGCCTTGCCAAAACTCTACATGCAGCCTCAACAAAGCAAACAGTATGTATATAATGATTGGACTCACAAACACTGCAACATAACACACCCATGCAAACGAACACCTGACCAATAAATACAAACCAAAATGCCTATTCTTGAGTGCCAACATTCTGAACACAATCCAACAAACCAACTACCACACATCATGTCACTATCCCATAAACACTGTTAGACTACTGCCAATCAGCACACAAACATTTGAACACATATCCCCTAAGCAACCCACATACCACAGTCAAAATGTTTGCTTGCATCGGTGTCTTATGCTGTGGTGGTTGTGGCCAGGGCCTAGAGTCTTGGCCACAACCACTTCAGCATAAAACACCCATGCTCGCAAACACCTGCCAAATGACCACAACCCAAAAACATAACACAACCACCTTAAAAGCTATCCACTTCAATTAACATTCTGAAACAATAATTACAGCAATGCACAAACTCTTAAATACATACCCTCTTCATCCAATGCTCTACTAACTACCCAAAACCAACATCAGAGTATAGTAAAATACCCAGTAGTGCGCCCAGTGTTTGGTATGTCTGCAGACAACCGCGGTGACTGCAGACACCGCAAACACATCACAGCCTTCTCCCACCTACACAAATACAGCATTTGACCCATCTCTCACTCCCCCACCCTCTCCAGCCGGTCCTACACACCAACACACTCCCCAAAATTAGATTTATGCTCAGTTCCACGCCGCACTGTCTGGGCGCATCGAGAGAATGTGACGCACCTCACGCTTCACTCCAATCAATCAGCAAACATGTCATCTGTCCGCGGACATGACGTAGGCCAATCGGCCAATCGGTGTCCTGTCCGCGGAGCAAACAAGGACATGTTTCCGCAGAGCGGACATAGGTATCACTTATTTTTTGAGACCTACTCTTTGGTCCTTTTTAAAAAAACTACCGGATGGATTTCCACCAAATTTACAAAGGCACGCTTTCGGGATCAAGCTGCCGCTCCTGCCGCACATTTGGAGAAAATCTGTCCAGCGGTTTGGGCTGCAGGCGTGAACACATTTTTTTCTCCATTCAGTCTATGGGAAAAAAATACATTTGGGGACCCCCCCTATAACTTTGCCCCCCCCCTCGACCAAACCTCACCAAACTTTGGAAAATTATTCAGAGTGGGCGAGGATTTATATAGGGGGAGCGAAGTTATAAGCTGCCCAAAAAGTGCTCTTCCTATGGGTTTAGCAACTTAACCATAACTACACGGCCGCTATCGCGGCCATGCAATTTAAGTATTGTTATGAAGGTTAATTGTTAAGTAGGGGCAAGGATAGTGTTGGGGTAAGTAATAGGGGGTATGTTAAGTAGATTTAAATGTTAAGTAGCACTAGGACATTATGTACAGCTGGCCATTAATTCAAAAATGGAGGTATAAGGGAAGTACTTTGGCGTGAGGTAGTGGAACGGGGGGGCAGCCGGCCTGAGGCCGCCTTGCAAGATGGGACCACCCAGAGTCCATCCTCTGGCATCACACGCAGAGAAAAGGTATTAGTGTTTTTATTTGATAAAGAGGGGTCCCTGTTGGTATTCCTATAAAATTCACTCTGGTGTCTGTGTCCCTTAGTGATCAAAGAATTCCTTATGTGGCCCATCTCCTGTCCTCAGCAATTTTAATTTAGCACGTACAGCGGCTGAGGATTGTGGTTCCCATGGGGACTGTCCCTGGTTCATCATGAGAGGTGCGCATCCTTGTTTGTACCAGGGCTGGAAAACAGGGGCTGCAAATGGATTATAATGGAAACACACTTTATTTATGGCTCCTGGAGGAGAATCTTTTTTAAAACATTTTTAAAACGAATATACATATATAAACATGATCTTAGATCTCTATCTCAGTTAAAGGACTGTAACACTGCTCATTGTCAGAGAAGTTTTCCCGCTCCCTACCAGTTATTTCCAAACACTAGGTAGACTAACCCTGCATCTAAAATATGTTAACATATATTCGGGCCCAACTGGTGAAGTTTGGCATTCGATTGGGCCCCGGTGAAGTCCTTACTACGTTGGCTAAAGTGCACTGCAATGTGACCTGGTGTGGGAGGAAGGCCTTTGCGGATGAAGTTTGGCTAAGCAGTGTGGTGCTGGACAGATTGACACTGCCAGTGACACCCAACTCGAGCGGGGATGGTGTCATGATGCTAACACAATCACGGACTGTCTGAAAGGCATGGCATTCGAGGACAGGGCTGCATTGCAGGCAAAGAATACAGGAAAACACTTCATTGCACTCAGATACAATGTTATGCTGTGTTCCTCTGTGTCAGGCTTTGGTCAATACAAGCCACTACCTACCTGTCTGCCTCTTTGCACATATTGGGTTATACCCCCCATGTGTCTGTGGGGCTGTCTCCTATTCCTCTAGTGGTGTTGCCCGGATGGGGTAGATTTGATCAGAAATATTTGACCTAATAGAGAAGTGACCAAATCTATTTTACCGAAAATCAAAATTAACTTTTTACTTTTTAAATGTTTTTATATGTGGGGGGAGAACCCCCGGCATTCCCCTTACCCATCCATATCATAACTTTTACCCTTACCCCACACCCCACCTATCATGCACTAGACATATACCACATTACCTACCAGTTTCGGTCAAATAGATTCGGTCACTTCTCCCTAGGTAAAATTGCATTTGGTTAAATCTACGGTATCAACGTTGCCCAGGTCTGTATGCAGAGAAAACACATTATGCAATGTCTAAGTGCAAGTGCATGCCATGTATGATGCACGAGTGCTACAGTCACATCTCTCAGCAAGTCACGGCATGCACACACACATACACACATGACTTGAATGATCCAGGCAGGACTACATATAAAGAAATGCAGTGCGCTAAAGAACTAAATTACCTTCTTATATCCCAACAAAACACATGGTTTATTTTGCTGGAGGACTTGCCTCCAGCATCAGTGTACCGGCAGCCTGCGTTTTGGTGGTTGTCAGAATGATGTATTGCTAGGTCCTATGCCTGTACTTGGCTCATACATTCTTCCTTGGCCCATAGACAGACATGGTAGCATCTTTACCTTAGGTTCTCTGTGGTAGCGGCCACCCCTCCATTTACTCTGGCATGGATGCAAACCCACATCTCTCTTTTTGTGGCTGCTGGGACCTCATGCCCAACCCCTGAATAACATGGTGCTGCCCTGTGATAAAACACTTCCTTCTCGTTTTTGCTGCACCACTGTGCCATCACATCCTTACTCACAGCACTATTCTGTCAAGTGTCCCTTGACGTTTGTCCTCAATGGATGTACTGGCTAACATGTAGAATTATGTGTGGGTCCTCGGTGAACAGCACACCTGTAACTGGATTTGCTTCTTCCACATTTCAGAATGAGGTCATGAGAAGAGGACAGAGTAGTAGAAGGGGTCCCCTTTTGCGCAGGTCACAATTTTGACAGGTGGTCACACACCCCCATGCTTCCGGTTTTAGTCCCTCCCACTTTTGATGTGTTTTTATATAAACGTAATATACGTTTGATATTAAAAAGGATATAAAAACTGTTTGATATCGATTTTATATCCAATGTACATTGGATATACAGTGTTTTCTCATTTATATCAGTTTTGATATAAAGTGAATATACAATTTATATAAAATCTATACATATATATGATATACGATATGAAGTCATTTATAATGCACCTGTAACCAAGTGTTTCTAGGCACGACAAGACAAGGAACGGCAGACAGAGGGAGGACAATATAAATGATCTTACAAGGCCTTGTAACATTCAGATCGTGCAAGTGTGACATGTCTAAAGTGCAGGTGGGGAGAGGGAGAAGTGCCAGGGAGAGGGAGAGGTAGGGGAAGTGCAATCAGGGCAGCAATACTCTAAGTGCATCTAGAGCAGTGCAGCTCTGGGTAAGTGCAAGGAGGCAGGGGACAGTAGAGGTTACAGTTACAGCCCCTAAGTGCGCGGTGGCCCGGAGGCAGTACAGGGGAGAATGATCATGCCGGAGCCTGGTACCCATTATGCTTAGAGGGTAGCCAGGAAACTAGTCAGTGCAGCAGACAGGTAGGTCAGCAGGGGAGGGAGAGATAGAAATCAGAGGAGAATAGGGAGGTCTTTAGCTGCTTCCGGAACTTCAGGTTATCCGGCTCAAGTTTGAGAGGTGCAGGGAGGCCATTCTAGAGGGAGGCACCTGCAGAAGAGACAGATCTGCCTAACGAACCCTCTGACCTTCAGAGAGTTAGAGGTAGTTCAGCGAAGGGCTCGAGAAGGAAGGTAGTGCAGGCCCTGGCCACAGAAAGCCTTGTGGATGATGCAAAGGGTCTGGAACTTGATCCTTGCAGCCACGGGGAACCAGTGCAGAGTTGTCAGTGCTGGAGAGACACGGCCCCTGGGCTTGAAACCAAGGATAAGTCTCCAAGTACATGGGAGTGGCTGGGAGTGGCGCTTGATGTTGTTATTCGGTCGAGAGCAAAGTGAGCTCTGCAGACAAGAACTGTGAATCTAGGGTTTTGCAGAGTGATGCGGTGATGATGCCACAGAGGGGATCCGCCCCACTGTGATAGGAAGTGGATATAAATTTGATATCAAATTGAGGAGCCACCTAAAGATTTTGATAGCAATTTTATTGCACCCCAATCATTTTTATATACATTTTATATATTTTAAAAATCCCAAGAATGTTTGATATACATTTTGATCTAAAGGGACAGCCCTAAGTCTATGATCGGGTTGGCGGGCAGAGTTTACAAACCAGATATATATCCATTGTGGTAGGCCTGGGAAACACGGGAGCTTTTTCAGATTTCCAGGGGGCATTCAGGAAATGACGATTATGAACAGCTACAGTTAAGACGAGTGGATATAAATTTGATATCAAATTGAGGAGCCACCTAAAGATTTTGATAGCAATTTTATTGCACCCCAATCATTTTTATATACATTTTATATATTTTAAAAATCCCAAGAATGTTTGATATACATTTTGATCTAAAGGGACAGCCCTAAGTCTATGATCGGGTTGGCGGGCAGAGTTTACAAACCAGATATATATCCATTGTGGTAGGCCTGGGAAACACGGGAGCTTTTTCAGATTTCCAGGGGGCATTCAGGAAATGACGATTATGAACAGCTACAGTTAAGACGAGGGGAAAACACCTCCTGGAAGCCCCGGGGGTTATGGCGATAGTCATATTTCTGATTGTTTCATGGTCTATGATGGGATGGAAGATGACCAGGATTTACTGGCCGACTATGACCCCTGAAGAGTTTTGTCCCGATGGAGATGTGGTTTTGGAGCAACCAGCCGTGGCCAATGGAAGCTCCAAAGACAGGGACTGTGAATTTAGGGTTTTGCAGGAAGTGATGATGCCTAAGACTAATCTAGCCCCAGGGACTTAATTAAAAACAGGGTCCTGAATGCAGAGTGAGGAGCGCCATGCTGTACCAGAGACTATCAATAGTTATTCTTTTTGCCGATCAAACCAACTTGAAAACCCGGTGGATACTGACAATTGTCTATGTATGGAATGTGTTTTGCTAATGGAGTCTGGTAGCATTAAAGACAATAATGATGTTCATTATGAGTCCGGCGGTAGCCGTGCTGGTAAAAACGGGGAGTCATTTTTTTTCTTGTGCCCGGCAATGGCCAATTACTGGGGCATTACAGCCCCGGTGGACCCGGCAATTTCCCATTGTCGGGCACCGGAAAAAATTACTCCCCATTCCCATTTGAGTCCCATTGGACTCAATGGGAATGGGGAGGACAGTAGCACCGGCACCATTCATAATGGTGCCGGTGCTACTGTCAAGGTCTGCGGGCGGGTGCCGTTCCGGTACCTGTACCATTGTTTCCGGACCGGCAGGCTTGTAATGACCCCCAATGTTATTATTCATTGTGCCTGCTGTTTCCAAAGAATTGGAGGCCTGGGTGATAACAGTCTGTGCAAGGAATGTATCTCACTAATGGAGACCTAATACGGACATGCCGGCTCTCTCCCACATTAATATTCGGGCAATACAAGGGTTTACAGCCATAGTGGCTGGGGTGTGATTAAAACAACACTTTTACAGATGGTGCTACAGACTTATAATTGATGATCCCCAGCAGGATACTCATGAATGTTTGGAAATATCTTACGCTGATAATTTGCTACGTAAAATATGTTACCTGTTGAGCCCTAAACATCTAGTAGATTTGCTGTGCTTGATGCAGCTGCTGACACATATTACGATTGGCGTCAGGACTGAACAATGCATGTCTAAAACATTTTGGGGTATAGAATCAGTGATTAACCCCCTTTTGAAAATGAAGCCATTTAGAGGGTGTCCAGTCATTATCTCGAAAACAAAATGTCGAATTACAATAATGTCGAAACAATAATGTCGAAAACAAAAATGTCGAATTGTTTTTTTTTTAATTTACATGTTTTTTTGGGGTTCCGGTGGTAAAAAAAAGGGGTAAAACATTAAAAAAAAAATGAAAAAAGGGGGGTTGGGGGGGAACCCCCCCATTTCGAATAAAAATCAACAAAAAAAAGAAATTTGACATTTTTGTTTTCGACTTTATTTTTTCGACATTATGACTTTCGACATTTTTGTATTCGAGATTATGACTATAAACCATTTAGAGGCATGTGTCAGACAGCTGTTAGAAACATCATTGAGAAAATGTATTTATTTATTTATTTATTGTGCTTTTGTAAGGCACTTATACATCAAGTAAACTGCGAACCGATGGTGAGAAGATATCATGGGGAGCGGTCAAGACATGGCTTTCATGGGAGAGGCCTACATGCTACACAAGCCGGATCAAAATAAAACATAAACAATGAATGAGCATGGCATCTGACATCGACCAACAATGGCAGGCATATATTATGGATTTGAGACAGTTCTGCAAAGACAACAATGGTTTCCACCACATTCTAGCCGTCATCAACGTTCTATCAAAATACACCTATGTTGAGAATTTAAAGAACAAGACAGGTCACAGCTTGTCGACGGCTTTTACATGCATATTTAACAAAGCCTGAGCCCCCACCAAACTACAAATGGACATCAGTAAGGAGTTTTTAAATAAGCCACTACAAAGTCTTCTAAAGCAACAAGGGTTGCATCACTTCATAACCCACTCTGAAGTTAAAGCCTCTATTGCAGAACGTTTTATACATACTTTAAAAACACAACTCTTGTTATTTTTCACACTTAAAATCACCTGTAGCTATGTGGAGGTGTTCCCCGCTTTTATAAATGTGTATAACAACACGCAACATAGATTGTTTAATACCACCCCCGCTGATGTAACGCTGCAGAATTCCCTGAAGGTCTGGAAAAAACTGTACAGTGAGAGACATTTTAAAAAGACAACACTTATGCCCCTTAAAAAGGGGGATCATGTGCAGGTCTCAAAACACAAGGATCTCTTTACAAAGGGCTATGAGCAGAACTACAGTGACAAGATCTTAATCGTAGATGGAGTGACTCAAAGGGACGGGATATATATACACACTAATTGATGTGAGGGTGTTCAGGGAGGAGATCCAGAAAGTCAGTAAAGACCAACAGCGAGTTTATAGAATCGAAAAGTCATAAAGAGTAAAGGTTGTGGAGCCAGAAAACAGTATCTAGTCAAATGGCTAGGGTGACCTGATAAATTCAACAGTTGGGTACCTGCCGGGTCCCTAGAAGCCACGGGTGTGTAGCAGGCCGGCATGGAGTCTTCACCTTTCTATTTTATGCTCCCCAGCAATGCTTCAGCCGAGACATTCCCAGGGAACAATACCCATAAATTTGTAAGGGCAATGCATGGTGGCACTCAGTACGTCCGACCGTAGGACAGTGTAGCCCCGGGGGAAGCCACGCTTACCATAAAACAAACAAACCCTCTGAGGCTCTGGCCAGGCAGGTGCCCCGAGGGGCATTACCCAAAAATACAGGAACTTGTCATAGTTATCAACAAAGCCACATCAATGATACCCAAGTTCAGTGATACGATGCTATACTTAGACCCGCACCAGTGGAACATTTTTTTACAGGGACAGGATGCATCGGTTAGGTCTTCAACAGCATGAAGACTGAGCAACATAGTGGGAAGTGTGCAGCACATTTAGCTAAAGAACTGTGGGACAATACATGTGCCGATAGTAATGTTTTTTTATAGCTTACTGTTATCATGGAGTATCAAAGTGTGGGGGATAGCTATGCCCTGTTGCTTAGAACCATGGAGATTAAAGGGTACAACAACGATATAGTGAACATTCAATACGACAGGCCCGATTGTGTCCCCGTGAGTAAAAACCATTTTGACACCATCAACATACTGATAAAAGACTACCAGGGGAGTTTGTATCATTTAAATACAGACAAATCTGGCTGCGGTTGCACTTCAGACCGCTCTGGTTGAAAGACTAATAAAACAATGTTATAATGGCTGTGGTGAAGAACTATGGTGACCCTGCTGCGTATATGCAATATTACATGAACCAGGCGATCAGCCGCATTTTAGCTGAACCCCCGTAATGTATGGTGTGGGGCTCGGCAGTATCTTTAGACGTTTTTTCAGATGTGCAATGCCCTTCCAGTTCACGGCTTTGAATTGGCTAAACCGCACGTGAAAACAGCAGCCACCAATATTGAAAAAGATGTTATGGGAAGTGTGACAACGGCAGTTGCTGAGTGGTTTGCCAAACAGAAAAAGGAGGGCCAGTACGGAGCAGGAATCATTTAGAAACCATGCAGGAGCGTTAAGAGTAAGAGGTCAGCATCCCTGCTGCGCGGCCTCTCAAAACCCACCAAGAAAAGCAGATCAAATGTCAGATGCGGACATTCAAGTAAGAAGAAGCGTGTTACCACTAGAAGACTCAAGGGTGGTGCTGTCTTTTGAAGAATAATGGCCTTCTTATGCTGAGCCTACAGGGAATGCGTGAAATCGCAGCTCTATCTCTTCACCATACCCCTGACCCAAACAAACATTGATAACAGTTTCTACATGGGGGTCTCACCTCTGGTGGCTCTAGCCCTCATAGTATTCGTATCAGGGTTGTCTGACATACACCTGGATTTAGACGACACACTGCTGCATCTAACCTGTAAAATTACAAAGACGGATGGAACCGACATCACTGGAACAGCACGAGTGGGCACGATCGCCTACCGGATAGCCACCATGTTGAATCAGGTGGACGTGACGTTGAGCCTACTAAATTATGGTCACAATGTCCTGAATAAGCAGCTCTCAGAGGGTCTTTTTTATCGTAACAATGCAGGGCATTTCGACACCACCGCTCTGGACGGAGATAACAAGGAGTTCGCGGAGAAAGCCCTTCACGCCACAACTTGTAGAGTGTTTGATGTACTAGGCCATCTTAATGCTGACCTTTTCTTCCACGATAACATATTGATCAACAGTGTTGACCTTAAAGTGAAACTATTCAGAAACATAGACACTTTGGGCCTCATTACGACCCAGGCGGTAAGTTACCGCCTGGGTCGTACCTTTACCACCAGGGCGTAAACTATGTTTACGCCATGGTGGTTGGCGGACTTACCGCCCCATTCCGAGGTTGGCAGGGTGGTAAGTCCCCAATCCCCATTTACCCTTCCCCATTCCCATTTTTGCCCCATAGGGCATAATGGGAGTGGGGAAGGCGTTAATTACGCCACCGTAAATTACGGTGGCGTAATTAACATCAAGGTCCCTTAGCGCCATGGATTTTAACACCTGTTAAAAGCAGGTGTTAAAACCTCCATGGCGCTAAGGGACCTAGGAATCAGGCGGTAAGGGTCGGCGCTGTTTACGCCGCCGTAAACCCCTTACCGCCTGAGTCGTAATGAGGCCCTTTCTGTCTTATGCGCGGAGACGCTGATCAATACAAACTAGTCATCATAACGGCTAGTTTATTCGTCAAACATGTAAGCGTCTCTCCAACCATTAGACTGGCGTATGCAGAGGCGCTGCAGATATCAAACTTGAAGTATCCTGTGCAGAAGGTCATCCTTTAAAGTCTTCAGCATTCCTACCGGTAGTGGGAGCACCAGTCAAGACAACCTGTTTTTGGGCCTGCATCCAAAAATAATCATCATGCTCTCTGCTATACCCTACTGGCCTTCGATATAAGACTCAACAACACATCAGCAGGTCATTTCAACCTCATAAGGAGGGGAAACCTACGTGCTGAAATAAAGTTTGAAAGACTCCTAACCATCATGCACTCGCTGCTAGTGTGGAGCGTTTTCAATAGCGTGCTCAAGATCAACGCACAAAGAAACATACTTTTTGATATGTAATGGATACTCTACAGATAAAAAGATGTTTGCGTAAGCATAGACACGCTTGGAAAACATTTCATGGTATGCCTGGCAGCGATACATGTCCGAAGCGCCTACCCAGGAATCGCTGGTTAGCCTGGTGGTGAACACCGATCCTCAGACCTGTGGGGGAAAGCAGTGGATAGCTTTGCTGTTGGAGGGGGATGTACTAACAGTGTTTGATAGTTTGAGGCACTTATTGCAGCACCCCATATACGCAAGAGTTATAATGCACTGTGAAAAGCCTTGCAAAGTATTTACGTTATACCACTATGCCAGTTTAAGACTCTAAAGCTGTGACCTGTAGTCAGCACTGTATATTTTTTATGAGTCAAATATCTGAATGGCGATCACAGTCGACTGTTTTGTAAATGTATTCGAGCAATTGAAATCAAAATGATCAAACGGTAGCCAGATTTGTTAACAAGACGATACCTAATGTGTACAGATGTCGCAAAAGGTTCACAGTTTGTCAAAAATGTAAATGTGGGTCATCTTTCCAGTGATACACATGTCAATAAAATATCTTTTTTTAATTCACCATGCGTTGTGTGTCTTTATACACCTTTTACTCAGAGAGCATCAGCGCATTACAATATTCACCAATAATGTTACAAATGTAGCAACACACAGCGTGTTGCAATGTCAGCATCAATATATTAAATCCAATGTAACAACCAAGTACAGGTCCCCAAGAAATTGAAATTTCAATCCATTTACATAAAAGAATCACGGCTACACCACTTCATCAAAGGTGTGATCTTTGGCAGAAACTCTTCAAATTTAATTTAATGGTTGGAATGGCAATAAAGGCGGCAGGGTCCAAGCTTGAATATTGAAATTTCTGATTGATTGTGCGAGTGTCTCAATGATTATGCGAGTGTCTCAATGATTGTGTAGCGGCGCCATAAACAGTAAACACTTACGAAACCCTGTACACACTTTTTCAACTTCTTCCATAGCGTTGTAGTCAAAATCTCAAAAACAGTTCTCGACCATAATTTCTATGTATATGCACAGAATCCAGCGCTACCAATAACTATGCTCTATCCTAGCCACCATGCATAACCACTAAGCATTCTAAGCAAACTGCACATTTTCAAAACCATCCTTAAACTGTTTAGTTTAAAAATGCACAGCCTCTCTCAAAAAGAGCCTGCCTCATGGCATGGCTCAAAAAGGGCCTGCCTATCGATAAATACAGTAAAAAAAAAAGCCTTATCAAGCTTCAATAAAACCACATAAATTGTACAAACCACAGAAACAATACATTCAAGTATTGAAGAACAGTTCTAGAACATAAGCTCCACACATAGAAATAGAATCTGGCACGATCAACATCTCTGTGCTATCCTAGCTGGCATGCAAAACCCCAAAGCATTTTTAGCAAACTATAAATTTTCAAACACATCATCAAAAGCACATAGCTATTTAGTTTGAAAATGCACAGCCTGTCTCAGAAGTGCTTGCCTCATGGCCTGTCTCAGAAAGGGCCTGCCTCATGGCCTGCCTCACAAAAGGCCTGCCTATCGAGAAATACAGTTAGAAAAAGTCTTATAAATATTGAATAAAGCTGCATAAATTGTACAAACCACAAATACAATACATTAAAGTATTGAAATACTCCTGAACTCACCTTTTGGCTGTTGTTGAAATAAAACTCTGAATAAACAGCAGGCCCAGTTTCCAATCAGCAGGCTTTGCAGGGGTTTACAGACACAAAATCCAACCCAGCCAAAAAGCAAGGGCTCCCAGGTCAGAGCTGCAATCAAGTGTGCCAAGTCAATTATTTGACACTGCAGGGGATCATCAGGCAGGCGTTCTGACACTGGGGTTGACAGTACCCCTTCTCCCTACTGGAGTCAGAGAACCCCTTGTAAGGGGTGAAAGCTCAATGTTATTTCATTATCATCACACAAAGATTTCCTGAACTCATGTACAGGGTTTGAAACCAATTACATTTTTGCTGTTTCCTGGTTCCAAGCTGTTTCCTTGGACCCAACGCCACTTTTTCTTATCACCACACACAGATTTCATGCGTACTTGGCAGGAATTACAGAGCTGCACTTTATATTGTGAAAAGTTAGCCTCTTGCATCCTCATAGCAACATCTAAAATTAAACAATGCCTGTGTATATTTTCATGGACGGTATGTTTATACAGTTGGCACGAAACAGCCTGTATTCCGGCGAGCTAAATATAAAGACCATCTGTGTTTTCTGCTGATGCAGCTAGAATACCTCTCTATGAGTCACCACATTCCTGGGATTCCCCAGGCCTTGTCGTAGATAAGTACCCCCAACAGTGTTGTTTTGCAGCTGTTTGTTGGGTCACATAGCGACAGAGGGTCACACATGGTTGCCAGATTGTCAAAGCAATGCTTTGACTTTTGCACGGTGTCTTGGGGACACAATTTACTCATAATATAAACTCCTTTAGTTATTTCAAAGCCAATAGTTTCAACTTTTGTACAGGTTCTAGTAAGCACATTTTACTTATAAATTAAACTGCTTTTTATTATGTGTACTCTTTATCAAAGCCAATTCATATAAGATTGATATACATGTTTATATCAAAATTGATATAAAAAAATGCGATATCAGAATTTTAGTGTATATTTAAAAAAATATTTGATATGAAAATAATATACATGTTTATATAAAATTCTATATCAAAATGTTGCTTTTCAAAATAATTTTTATATACATGTTTGTATCACATAATATGTACATTCCATATAGAAATATGATTTTAATATTATTATATCAAAAATATTCATGTTCATATACATTTTTACATTAAAAAATATCAACATGGCTTGATATCATTTTCTGCTGCCTTACGCAGCGGGGTACAACCCCTCTGTGATGTCATCACCCCGTCACTCTGTGAAACCCTAGATTCACAGTCCCTGTCTTCAGAGCTCACTTCGCTCTCGGCCCTCAACCGAGCAACATCTCAGAGTGCCACTCCCAACCACTCAAATTCATATATAGATTTTACATAAAATCTATATTTCACATTATATCAAAACCGATAAAACTGATATTTTTATATCAAATTTATATTAAGTTTATATCAAAGCACATCAAAAGGGGGAAGGACTAAGACTGGAAGTAGGAGGCGTGACCACCTGTCACAATTTTGACTTGTGCAAAAGGGGACCTCTTCTACTACTGGACAGGTTATAATTCACCGTTTGCCAATGGCAAAAGCCTCACACTGCAAAAAGTTGAGTTCATTAAAAATAGAAACTCAGGTAATATATTTTAATTTTTTTATTGAGAATCTGGAATAATCACATATTTTGCGCTTTCCAGACTCTGCTCATCCAAATGTCCTTTATTTTGAAAAACATATGTAGTATTGAATTGTAAATGTATTAAAGGGGCTACAGGGAAGAATGGACGAAGAGGGGAAATTGAATCAAAAGGAAAAAGCATGTTTGAGTGAAAGCATGATAAACATGACAGTCTATTTGAAGACACATATTTGATGTTCTCAAAGTAAGTGATTGCTGTGCATAATATAAAAAGGACACCTTCATATCATACAATTTTTTTTTGCATCAGGGAGGGTTGTGTTATGATAATGGATTGAAACTAAGGAATTGAATAAAACTCTAACTGCCCACTGGACAAAGGATTTAGCAAGGAAATGGACAGGGCAGGGTGGGGAAAGAGAATTTTGGTTGTAGCCCCAGATAGAATCTCAGGGGCTACAACCAAAGGCTAGATAGCCCTGAGTCGCAATGGTCTTGACAATAGTGTAGCCCTGGATATTTGCCACACCTAGAAACACTGCTGCCTGGGTCCATGTCCGGGGCCTACGCCAATAGTGAAGAGCCTAGGGATCAAACGAATGGCTACGGGCTGTAGAGAAGCCTATATCTCCACAGTCTGCCAACTAGGCTACACAAAACTGAACATTTTGAAAAAAGTCTTACCATTTCTACCAGTTGCATCTAGGTCCAAAATTGTAACTACATATATCATGAGTTCCCTGGATTATTGCAATGACAACTATCTGGCCCAACCAGAGGCGCTATTTCAATGCCTTCAAACTCTCCAGAACGCAGCGGCACATCTTGCTCTGGGAGCCCCCAGACTGGCTCATTCTCGGGACCTACATTATCAACTGCACTGGCTTCCCACTAGGAGTTGAGTCGTGTTTAAGGTGCTCTGTCTCCTTTACTGTATGACATTTTACGTTCTAAACTTGTGCCCTATATTCCCAGCAGGCTACTTCAATCGGCAAATCAATTTTTGCTGTGTTCCCAGGTTTCATCTTGCCAGAGCAGGGGAAGGTCCTTTACAGAGCTTGCCCCTACGCTTTGGAACGCCTTGCCATCTGATCTTCAAAATCTTTCACTCATTTGAAATGAAGGCGTAATTTATTGAGCATCAGGCTGGTCATGGCACACAAATTAAAAAGAAGACAGCAAGGCTGATGACCCATTGCAAAATGCAGACATCAGAAGAACAGCTACCACCGGGCTCAACTAATGCCGATCACATTGACTGAAGTGAGGCAGGCAAACCATAATGGCTATGTGTTCCAGGGAATCTTGCAGCAGATCACTGGTCGCTTACCACCCCAGAAGATGGATCCACAATTCAGTGCAGTTGAATGAAGCATTTTGGATCATTTGGATCAAGCAACTAGGTTTTAACTGTGAACATCGGACGCACACGGCCACTCTGGAGTGAACAGACAAGATAGAATTATCAGACTGAAGAATTGGCAAGAGGCTTGGAAAAGACGCAATGAGAGGATCCAGTGCACCGCTGCCTAAGGGCCAATGGATGGTGAGTGCCAATGAGATATGCAAATAACAAGGGGGTTCCTGGGAGTCCCTCTGCCAGACATTAGTCCTGGTTACGAGAGGCTTACCCAGAGTCCTTAGCTCACTATCTTTCACAGAGGAGAAATATCCCAAACATATCAGTCTTTGTCCTGCCCTGGGGCAGTTCAGCACCAAAATGCTAGGCAATTCTCCTCTGAACAAGAGTACCAACAGAAACTCCCAGAACCCCCTTACTTATGCCAATTAGATGCCATGGGCGGGTTGGTTCAGATAGGGCTGCCAATGAAGTGGTAATCCAGCAAAGAGTTGATCAGCCCTGTTGATGCTCCCGGTCGGAGACAGTGCTACACAATTCAGAAAGGGGAATTGAAGCTTATCATGACAAGGAATGGCGTTGTACAAGGGAATGCCCATTGGGGTTGTTACGTTTTGGGAGCAAATTAAAAATGAATTACAAAAAACAGGGGGGTGATGGAGACCAGGATTTAAGTGGCCATCCTGGACGAGCCGCTCGTGGTCTCAACACATTTCCCATTACAATTCAAATTCCTGCTACCTCTTATTTCCCTTTGTGCTAATTCTTTCTCCGGGAGCACCGACACACTTTCTAGATCTAGTCTGACCTTTTACTCTAAACATTACTGTGCAGAATATAACAGCCTTTTTGCATTTCACTAGGGATATGTAGCCTGATGGTTTCTGTAAACGGGTTCTGTAAATGTTTTTGGGGTAGTATGAAGCTTCTTCAGTGAACACTGAAATACAAGTTAGTAAAAATAGTTTACAGTTTCAATTGAGCTCAAATCTGATTTTATAATACACATCCCTACTGTTTATGTATTTTGTCTCCGTGCCGCACCTTACCTGAGCTGCATTTCGTCTGCGAAAATGAATTTAATAATTGATAGGAATTAATCGCACGCTGAAATCGCGCAATACTAATTATGTTTCTCACCGGTAGCCCCCCAGTAAGCGTCCTTTGGGTGTTTCACTGATTACTAACAAATTAATCTTAATCTTAATTTTTTACTTGCTTTAATGCAGCAGATGCACTCGTGTTTCATCTTTAGGTCAACTCCATGCATACATTTGAATTTATGTCTTAATTAAATAGAATTCTTAAGACCAGGAATAGCTTCTTCAATAATGTTTTGCATTATTGTTCATGATCCTTCGATTCTGTCCTTGGATGTCGCTGAGCCTAATGATAACTCTTTGTTGATGTGTTGTCTATGCAGCCATTGACACCTACTCAGTGGGGCCTGGAGCCCCCATCGCCCCTCCCCCCAGGTAACTTCAAAAAAGACTTGGGCTGAACCTGCCTCATAACCGCCACTGATAGGATGGATGTTACACTTTACAGGCGGGCCTTAAACTGTTCTGCCAATTACTGTGCTCATTTACTCTTATTTGAAGACCTCAGAAAACGCGGTGCAGAATCTTTGGGTCATTGGAGCTCTAATACGCACATTTGCCACTCAAAAATAACATTCAAAATAGCCTTGCATGCGAATTTTGAATCTATAACATGCTTCCAAGTAAACACACAATTTAGTATGAATTTTGAAAATCCTTTCATTAAACTTTATAAAACCATTAAATTCATTTTCACGGTGTCCGATTAGGGTTATTTGTGGGAATATTATTTTATTTGCATAATGGCTAACAACAAGCTGCCTAGCAGTAGCAAGCAATAGCCAAGAGCAAGTGGCTCTGCCAGTTATTGTTTGTTTTGACCATTAGGGGGTAGCGAAAACGATTGCATTGGAATCTACATGAAGAGGTGACAGGATCTGAGGCAGAGACACAGCTCGTGGGTGTTGTTTGGGTATTTACCCCTCCATTGGCTGCTGATGTCCATGCTACTGCTAGCTTTATCAAGTAGTAAGGTCGGATTTTGTGCTGTAAGTGTCAGTGTTATTTCAAAGCAGTCATAAGACAGTTAATGGCTTAACTGCATCGATAAATCTGTTACTGGGGTAATAAAACGTTCTTAACTAAGTGGGCCTTCAGCCACTGGATTTGTAAGCAGTATGTGTGCCCGTGCACTAAGATCCAGATAAAAACAAGCATTGGCAAACCCACCACTGTTGGCTTGTGTGCAAGTATAAGTTATATGCACTGCTACCATATGACCAGGAACTTACCATTTTGCAGCTGTTACCATATCATGGCCAGGTAGCACCATGATGGAAGGTCCTGGCAAATGCCTTTCCCTTGCCTGCACCAAAGCCAAAACTGTTGGTTTTGCCAACGCTTGATTTATTTTATTAATAGATTGATACATCTCTCTACATTTCTCCTTGAAGACACTTCCAAGCACTAGGTAGTGCGTGAGTGCTGTTTGTTGTTGTTCAAAGGTCTGTGAAATCCAGGCAGATGCCGGAGAATGGCTCCCAATTTGGTATTCCTCAATCAGAATCTTATTGGTCATTTCGTTTAATTGAACCCCATTTACCAAATTATGTTTTTATGCGGCTCCTGAACATAGGTGATTGGTTTCAGCTCACAGGTTTGGATTCAGAGCGTAGCACAGTGACCCGCACCAGCCTCCCCATCCCCCCCCGCCCGAACCCTGATGCACCTGTCTCTGCGTTTAGTCATTGGAACATATATTGTTGGATCAGTTTGGAACTGGGAGACCATACATTCCTGCCCAGGGTGCAGTGGTGAGCTTGTGCACGTGGCCCCAGGCTTTTGCAACTGTGTGTCAATTACTTAGTAACGGGCATGACCGTAACTTTCATTCAGAGTTATCAGGTTGTTCCATGTCAGTTGCGATATGCTCTGACAACGCTGGCTTTGATGCGCTCATCACTTTGGATGCCCCTTTAGACTGGACGGCGCCAGAACGTCCAGAAATTTCTCCCATTTCTGCACTGCAAAATAGCTTGCACCGCTGTGCTCAAATCTGACAAGCGTGCCTTTCTGCTCTGCTCCCGCAAATGTTCTTTATTACTGCCTGGGGGAAACAGCAGGGCTTTCCCACAAGTCCCTTGCAGGGGGTTAAAGGCCCTTCTGCTTACTTCCTGTCAAACAGCTGCACTGTCTGGTGGGAAATACAGAACATGAAGGAAGCGAGTGCTCCTATGAGCACGTTGCAGGTTAGTGTGGCTGCCAACAAACCGCTGCTGTGGGAAGCAGCAAATTGACTGGATCAGCAGCTTTGCCAAAAAAAGAAGGTGCCAGGTAAGGTAAAGCGAGACCAGATATAGTTAGTGTGCCTTCTCTATATAAGCAGAGGTCCGCTTTCTGATTTCTTAGTAGGCCACGACATCCTTCATGATCTATTTTAATAATTGAGTTATTTGTTAAATGTATAAAACGCGCTTTAATCTGGGTAGGCGAAGTGGCACTGTACATTACTACCATAAAACAGAAGATAAAATACATGTTGGCACTGATGGAGTTAACGAAATCTTTAACATTCAGTGCACAAACGTTGTCTTCTGAAACTCTCTGAAAAACGTGACAAGTTCACCCATATCAGTCACAGGGGGCACGCTGCAAACATCCAGTGAATACTGGACTGCAAACAAGACGGCCATATTTCCCTTGTAACACACCTACTGGTGCGCCTCAGCGAATGCACCAGGAAACTAAACACCCCTTCAAAATGCGCCATATATGGGCGACAGCGCTTTCCCATGATGGCTTCCCAAACTGAAGGACTACAATATGCACGGAACTACAACACAAAAAACACAGTGGAACATAGGAAGCATGCTTGCTTGAGATCCAAGGTGTGCAGCAGACTCGTGCAGGGTGATTCCATGACCGCACGTGGAGCAGTCGACACATGGATTGCGTTTCCCAAAATGAAGGGAAACGCATGCGCCCGCAAACGATAGCCCATTTTCACTGCCAGGAGCAGAGGCACCCTCGGACAAGGCTAGGTGAAGGTCATGATTGCATACACGAATATAAGCTTCCCCCACGCCCTGTGCAAGTGAGTGAATACACTACACATAGATCCGAAAACATACACAACTGGCAAGTCTGTGTCCAGCCCGGAAGAGCACATATTCACAAGCTTCCAGGGTACAATGGAGCTGTGGAAGGACCTTGGCACCTCAGACTCTCACTCAAATCACAGAAAAATGCACATAAAAATAACCATCAAAATGGTCATTCATCTGCACTATTTAAACACCTGACCTTAGACAACAAAGACAAGGGAGGCCAACCCTGGTCACCACCACAATGCCACCCTCCCACATTCATCCAAAGCTGGCACATAGGGCATGCGATCTGGGAAACACATTATCCTTCTAATCTCAAATGGTAATGATGGACCTGTCAGAACCCTCGGAAGGTACAGTACCACTGGTATACAATACCTGGGGTATGCCATCCTGACCAAGACACCAGTGAAAACATGCACTACCATGCATTCAGCAAAAGAACCTGGCAATCACAAATGGACTTTGCTCATTACAGCATTCACGTGGGCATGCCTAAACCTGACTGCCATCCTTGGCACACCCAACCGACCTGCTAACAGTGCCAGAACTACACCTATCCACAACATGAGGACAGCAGCCAGCAACACCCGTAAACCTTAAACATCAATGCTAGCTGAGAGACACATAAAAGATGCTGTAGGCACTATATATCCTATGGAAAAAGTGGGGCTTTAGCTCTCTTTGGACCTTCATATGAATGGCTGAAAGACAAGGGTGCAGTGGAAGTGTGGGGCATGGTTGTCAAACCTTTATGTAATAGGTAAAGTGTAGCTTGCGCACACATTCATGAGCCACGGGCAGTGATTTGTGTTAGTCGAGGTCTCCACACACTGGCCTGCAAACACCCGTGTTCTCTATTTATTTGTCATGCGCCATGGCGCACGACGTTCCCTTGACCTTAAAGTGAATGCTTGCAAATATAACATTCCATCTCTGTCATAACTGATAACAAAGATAATTACCTCAAATGAACAAACTTGATGTGGTCATTATATGTAGGGGGTAACATGCCCTGAATCTATGGGATAGTTACTGATACACAACATAATCATCTAGATGTGTATTTATTTCTTTTTTGTATTGGTTATTTATAACACGCCTATACGTCACACAGTGTTTCAAGGCGCATTGCTCGAGTCTGTCTTGATTAAGTTAATCTCCTGGGATATCTGGGTTCGGGATTTTGCCATTCACTGTTCTGTAGCAGGGTTCACCCTCACTCTGGGTCTCTTGCCCTCATATATTTTCGCGATTGATGGTCGTACTTTTAAGAGTGTTTTCTATCCCTACAGGATGACATCTGATTATCAATCCTCGGGTGTTTGCCTGTTGATTTGTAAATGATGGGAGTGTTGGACCTTTTGACTTTCTTAAAGAAATTCCGGTTGCAGGTGACATGTTGCCTCCCAGCCATCACAGTGATCGTTGATCCTTTCATGGTAAATAACCTCCAGGTTCATCTCACTGGCACTTCTGCTGAGCATTCCTTTTCATTGTTAGCTCGCCTCTTTTCTTTCACAGAGTGATTACCAATGAGTGATCTTCTCCTTGTGGGATTGCTTGGAATATATTCTTGCAGACATCACCCCATGAGGGCTTTGACTGTGCCCAACCCGTTGAAGAATGAGGTGTAGAACAATATTCCAGCAAGCCTGGATATATTTCATTTATTTTATTTTATTTTTTGCATTTATATCATCGCACAAAACCCTAAGGCATCTAGGCGCTAATTACAGAAAGTGCATAGTACAGTTTGTAGAGTGCAAGAACTAGCATGTCAGCTTCAGACAAAATAGGTGTCTGTGTACAAACTGGAAAAGCCTCACCTCGTGTTAGGGGGTGGGGGGGCCACATCATACGTGCAGACAAGAATGCAAGACAAAATAAGTGCGTGAGCATAAATTGGTAAGTGGGTACGAACTAGCAGAACCTCACCATGTTATGAGGGGCTGCATCCAGTATGCAAGTATAGGTTGTAAATAGCAACATTGGAGTGTGTGGGCAGACAGGCAATCCTCACCTCATGGAAGGGCGGGGTGCGCATGGTAAGCAAACAGATAGGACAGATTTCATATACAACAGGATGCTGCCAGACCAAATTAAGTTACAATCGAGTGCGTATACAGCTCAAGGGTGCCAAGTCTGGGCAGATATCTTGATGTTGCTTTTAGTGTGTAAGGTCTTATAGGATGCGGCCATAGCAGTCAGCAGGCAAATATGCACGAGGCAAGAGTGGGGTCTGAAGCTAATTGTGCCCAGGGAAGTGACGTTAAAATCTGTAAACACCCACACAGTGCTGCTGAGTGGTCATTTACAGATTTTGGGTGGGCCTTGCCCACTCAGGCCTACCCTGTCTACACCTATGGTCTGGAGGGAGCTGAAGGAATGGCAAATGGGAGACCGGCAGCCAGGGCCCCGCAAAATAATTGAATGCGTGGGGAGAAATATAGCCCCTGAATGCCAGAGATAAAGAGGCCAGAGTGATTTGTAAAATCCCATTCAAGTATAAGGCCAGCACAGAAATTGTGATGTCAGACATGAGGCCTTTTGAACCAAAAACAGGCATAAATATCAAAGGAAAGAAAGTGTGACGATATGCAAAGATATACGCAATGCATTTCAGCGAGGAAAAGAAAGACATGTGGCTGCCAATGCTGTTTTACTAAATCCATGGAGAGCTGCACTTTTACTTAAAGAGACAGACAGCACAGCGTACAATATCGTTATGCAACATGAGACTGTGATACCCAAATTGTAATTGAAACCAAGCTACTTGCATTTACAAGAAATAAAAGAACTTCAATTTGTTCCCCTCATCCAATTGACAGTATGCTAAGAGAAGTGCTCACTAGTCTTTCAGAGTTTGAACATAGTTTCCTCATATAACTGCCCTATACATATGGACAAACCCAAAGTGATATTCTTGAATTTTGCAACTGTGATATTAAATAAGTACTTTTCACCTGGATATAAGGCCCAGGTTCCTTATAAAATTGTAATGTAAAATCCATTGCTTATAGATTTTTACATGCAGGCGGTCATTTCTCCTAAAGATGAAACTAAACCTCCAAGACCTTTCCTCTGCTGATCCTGGAGAGAGAGGTCTGGTTGTCAACCATTAATCAGGGCCATTGCTTAAAAATATAGAAAGAAATACACTGCCTAGATGTAATCCATAGTGGAAACAGATAAGGCTGTGCCTGTTCTTTCAGCGGAAGTGACCTTGAGGTCACAATTCCCCTAAAATGTCCACTAGTGTTGCAGCCAGGGACATTACAGGCCATGAAGGGAGAGGCAAAGTTAACATGAGCCAGCCTCTGGCTGATCACATGCTCAAGGGAAAATGAAACTGAAAGTGAATAAAGAAAAAAACTGTTTTAGTTAATAGGAAAATATATATTATTGCATAAAAAGGGCATCTTATATGCCGCAACAGGCATTCCAGACTTTTATTAAAGGTGACAGTAACCCATTTTGAAACATGCTAAAACGAATTTTGTATGATAAATATAACTAAATTTAATAAAAATTTGATTTGGGCCTTCCCTTGATTCAGAGAGATGTGAAAGTTGGTGTGAAGGTGAAGGAAATAATTAACATGGGAACTATGAAGCGGCATATTTTTCACTGATCTGGCTCCTGAGTAAATTAAGAAAAACCGTATCTCTGCATAGGAAGGGCATGGTGACTTCAGATTAACATCATCTGATTTACCTTAAAATGTAGTAAAAGATTTGAAAAATTTGGGTATTTTCATGTTGATAGATTTTTAGAGTTTTGAACATGCCAAGCCCACATGTCAGTTTGGGATGATGAAGCTTTCTCCTCCCACAGCTGTCCTAATTCACACCCCTCATCTCCTTGTCCTATTAGCACACAGGTGGGAGGTGGGTAGAGAAAACCAACCAATCCCGTTTGCAGGAATCATGACAAGTTTGTGATGTCATTTGCCCTAAAAGTAGACCAGTTTGCATTTGAACTGTTTTTTCTTCACAGTCTTGCATTGGAGACAGTAACCAAGAGATATAAAAGCTGACTGGGACCTCTTGGAGGATTCAGAGGAGACTTTCCTTGACTGACACCCTTGCTGTGCCAGAGGTGCCCTGCTGTCTCCTGATGTTTATTGCAAGGCCTCTCCTGTAAGTAAAACTGTAAGTAAAACTATCCCCAAAGCCATAGATTGTGTAGGCACTGCATTTTCAAGCATTGTTTAGTTATTTGCCCCTAGAAAAATATCCTGTTTGTCCATGTAGATCCTTAGCATATTTAATTAAAGTAAATCAATTAATTCCCCTATAGAAATCACATGATGTGTTTTGTTGGCATTCAAAACCAACAAGATCTTCCCAGTGTGTATTGAGCCAGTATAAATATAAAGATTTTCCATAAGAATTAATCCCAAAACCCTGTTTCCACGTGAGGGTGCGGAGTGCAAATGAAATTCCCCATTGATCCCCTTAATTTTGAATCAGAACTGTGAAGTCTGGTATTTCCTTTGCATGTGTGCTAAAAACAAACAAAAGTGTCCTTTTTTCCCCATTGTGCTCTGACCAAAACCACAAAGTCCTGCCAGTTCTTTTTAGGTGTGGCAAAACACATTTTCCCATTGCTTTTCTTTCCCTCATATTACATCTGTGATCAGAATCCCAAAACGAGTTTACCATTGTGTTCCCACTCTCTGCCACTGGCCTTCAGTTCAGAGGGGCCAAGCCTAATTGATGTTTCAAGGGTGGGGGTTGCTGGAAGAAAACGTATTATAACCAAATCAGCAATCACTGTGTGTCTTGAATTGTTCTTTTTCTGTATTGGCGGGCAATTTGAAAATAAAAGCTGCAGGAAATTGTGACTGTATATTATAGTGTTATCTCTGTGTTGGTGCCATTACGGAAGTCATTTTTGTTCTTGGGTTGCCACAGCATTGGTGGCTGATGTTAGTCCGTTTGTCAAATTTGGTTTAAATAAATTAAGAAATATATATTCTTACTACACACCGGCCTGGTTCCAAGTCCATTGTGATACCGGGTATTTGTTGAGGTTGTGTGCAAGATGGGTTGCAGACCTTACTAAGTAAAACCTGAATCAAAATCATAGTGATTTGTTGTGCACCACATTCATTGGGGGGAGAGGAACTCCCTGAGTTGAGCGTGACCACATAATAAACCGTGACAAAACGTCATTTCAGTGAAGGAGCCATGTGTGGTTGTGTAGAGGCTCGAGGCTGAGCATATAGGCACTAATAGAGTGCAGAGCACAACCCGCGGGACATGCAAGGAGTCAGGGAAGGATCCCAGGGCTGCAGGTCGAAGGGGATACAGAGACGAGATGCCAATGAGGTACAAAGGTGGCAAGAATGTAGTTGGGGTTGAGGGGGCCACCTGAGACAATGGAAGAGAAGGAGTTTGAGCAGGGCTGCGCGAAGGGATCCCAGCGCAAGGACATGATTGGCTCGGAATGGCTGGAGGCGAATGTTGGTTTGAGAAGGAGACTGCTGGCCAAGGTGCATGGGAAGTTAGCTCAAGGAAGCAAATGGGGGTGGAATCGCGCCCCTGCGGGATGGTGCATTGTAGAGGTGGCAAGGCTAGGCAAATCAGGGTAGACAGGTGTCTGGGGGCGCACACGCGAGCACGGGAGAAGAGATGAGCAAGGTGCAGGTGCGCCCCTTACCTTGTGTTGAGAGATTATGGTCCTGCAAGTGTGTAGGAGCAGGAACAGAAGTATCTGCGCCAAAGTTCAAGGACTGAGCAGCTGCCATGACAAGACTGACTCGATTAGCCTTGTGCCTGAAACTATAGAGTGCTGCTCACATTTCTTTTCCTGGCTGTGCGCAATTCTGAAAATGTTGTTGAGAGTGAGCATGAAGCTCTCTGCATCACCATTATCGTGGACTAGAGAGGTGTGATCTTTTGATGGGTAATGCCCAAGCTTAGTAGATATTCTTGGAATGTGTGGTTGTGAAATGGTGGGCTATTATCCATCCGGACATTTTCAGGGAGTGCATGGGGTGCAAAGATTTTTTCCATGGTGGCTATCTCTTCGCAGGCTGACATAGTACCGATAAATTCAACTTCTGGATATCTTGACCATTTGTCAACCAAGCCCAGGAAGTGACGATCGGTGCAGGTAGATTCAAAATCAATACTTATGTCTTCCCCCACTTTACAGCTTCTGTTGAGCGATTGGATAGGCAGCTGTCTATGCAGGAGCAAAGATGCTTGACCTCATATGCATTTTTTTTATGTAGTTCTCCACCTTTTCTTCGATTTTAGGAAATACAGACTTTCTGGCATAGCTAAGCTTTAGTTTCCTAGTTTCTGCAATTTGTTGATGACCTTGAAGTGCTTTTCTGAGCACTTTTCGTATCACATTTTTGGGAATTACTATGTGCATGTCTCAGAGGAGAGACCTTCCGTAGAGGTGGTTAGTTCATGACAGATTTCCATATCTTTTGCAGTGCTGGTTTGCCAGCTTACATCCACTGGTGTAAAGTCTAAAGCATATGGGTTCAATCTCCTGATTTCACTGCTGTCATGACCAGTTGGATGCACTTGTCTTTTGTTGATTCATTTACTATTTCTTCCACGGGAAATGGATTTTGGGGTTGCTTCTTCTGTGATCAGGCGAATGTGAACTTCTGCATCTTATTCAGCAGATTAATTTTTGGGTTGCAACTGACTGAGTGTCTACTAGATTATTGTTTCCTGGTCTATAGGATAGTTGTATTCTTGGAGTTGGAGCATCCACCTTTCAATGTGCGTTGGAGGGTGTAGCCCTGCTCCAAACATGATAGGGGTTATGGGCTTATAATCTGACACTACAGATATTGGTTTTCCATTTATGATATGATATGACATGGCATTTATCACGCACCTATACACAAGTGTTTGAAGGCGTGACGAGGCAAGGGAGGGGAACAAAGGGAGGACGGACAGCGATCCTACTAGGCCGTGCAAGTGCGTGGGAAGGGGGCAGAGACAGTGCAGTACATGGGAAAGATGATAACAATAAGTAAATAAATAACGGCCAGCATGTGGCATTTGCATGGGTAAGAGCAGGTATCAGGTGTCAAGGCTGGTAGGGGGACTCTAGGGATACAGAAACAGTCCCTAAGTGTGGGGGTTTCCAGGTGGACAGTGCAGGTGTGTGACGTTGATGGGGGAGGGACCTGGGCCCGAGATCAGAGAGTGTCCAGGTAGCCAGTGCAGTTCCGGTTACAGCCAGGAGGTCAGCAGAGGGGAGGAGGAGAAAACGCAGAAGCAAAGAGAAAGGTTTTGAGGTGCTTCCGGAAGTAGAGATGGTTCTTCTCAAGTTTAAGGGAGGCAGGGAGACTGTTCCAGAGGGAAGCACCAGCCGAAGAGAGAGATCTACCACCAACTCGTTGCTTGGAGAAGCGACTGACCCTGAGGGAGTTGGAGGCGGATGAGCGAAGAGTTCGATAAGGAAGATATTTAGGAAGAGAGAGTTGAAGGTATTGAGGCCCCAGGCCCTAGAAGGCCTTGTGTACGAAACAGAGGGTTTTGAAATTAATCCTTGCGGCCACTGGGAGCCAGTGCAGAGATTTCAGTCCTGGAGAGATACGATCCCTGGGCTTGAGGCCAAGGACAAGTCTCGCAGCCCTGTTCTGGATAAGTTGCAAAGGGCGGAGAGTAGAAGCAGGCAGATTTAGAAAGAGGCTTTTACAATAGTCCAGCCTAGAGAGAACCAGATCTCTGCAGACAGTGAGCTTCTGGGGGAAGGAGAGGAAAGGAAGAATACCTCTGAGGAGGTGCAGCTGGTAGTGTGAGTTCTTAGAGACGTCAGAGATGTGAGGAGAGAAGGAGATTGTGGAGTCGAAGATGACCCCGAGGTTATTAGCCAAACAGGTGGGAGCAGGAAGAGGACCAAGTGAGGCCGGCCAGAGAGCTACAGGGAAGGAGGGAGCGGGTGTGCCGATGAGGAGAATCTCAGTCTTGCTTGCATTAAGGTGGAGGTCATTGGCGGCACTCCACTCCTGGATAGCAGACAGGGAGTCATCGATGAGTGAAGGAGAGGAGAAGGCCGAGGGTAGCCTGAAAATGAGCTAGGTGTCATCCAAATAGCACTGAAAGTTGGGGCATAGAGCGGCGATGCGGTGTGCAAGGAGTGCCAGGTATTGGTTGAAAAGCTGGGGAGAGAGGTTAGACCCCTGGGGGACACCACAGGTAGAGAAAAAGATAGCAGAGAGGAAGGACCCAAGTTGGACCTGGGAGATGCTGTAGTGTTTACAACCCCATATGCTAGCCAGTTCTTCTCTCTCGATTTGAGAGCACTTTTGCTCCAGGAATTAAACAGCCTTACTGACATATACCACTGATCTGACTTCACCTCTCGAGTTCTTCTGAGTTTAGATAGCTCCTAGGCCGACGGGACTCGCAACAACTACTACGTCAAAGAAGGCCATTGTGGCTTTGATGTATCGAAATGCTGTCTCTTGAAGAGTACTCCATTGCAACGGGTAGCCTTTTTTGGTGAGGTGATGTTGTGGTATCAAGAGAGAGGCAAGTTCATTAAAAAATCGCCCACAGTATGTCACCATTTACAAGAGGCTCCTGGCTCCAGTTGAGTTTTTTGGCACTAGTGCATCTTGAATATCTTGTATCTTCTGTGGATCTGTTGAAATCCATTCAGCTTGAAATAGGTAGCCAAAGAATTCTAATTTAGACTTCAGGCATTCACACTTTTTTTTATTGAGAGGGAGAATCTTGGCATTTTAAATGATTCAGTACTTTGACCTGCCCTGATAGGTATATTAAGATTTAATCACTGATACTCAGCGATTTGATTGGTGGAGATTAAACTTGTACAGCTTTAATTTTCTTTTTCACTGAAGAAGGTTTGGTTCTTTTTTGTTTAGGGGAAATTGTGCATGGCACGCTTTGGCAAAGTGATTCACAAGGCCGCAATGGCCACATGTATGCTCTTTCCATTAGCAGGGGCCTATGTGGGGGTGGGAGTAACCACAGAGTGTGCAGCATCCTTCTCGACACCACACGTCCGTCTTCAATTTTTACAGCCTGTATTGTTAAATTCATTCTTGTAGCTCTCTCTTCAGCTAGTTTGTGTGATCTTCTTCCTGTATGCCCAAGGACTGCAAGAGGGTCCCTGGGTATCCGACAGCCAGGAGAAACAGCGTTGTACTTACTGAGAGCCAAGGAGAATCCAACATGCAAGAGTGGAGCCGCAAGAGAAGTTGGAGAGACGTCAGAGCCACCCAGAGTGGGAAGTAAGTGGCAAAGCTACACCGTGTAAACGTAAGCAAGCCTGAAAACCATACAGAGAGCCGGGGAGTCTGCCAGAGCGGATTGAGGATTCTTTGGCATTTAGGCGACTGCGCCAAAGATACTTTGAACATTGTGAAATAACAGAAAGTGAAATATTATTTCATAAGGGCAGAGTAACAACCCAAACCCCAATAAGGAATGAATGCAAATGTGGGGAAATCTTAAAAGAGCAGTGAAACCAATAAATATACCAAGCCATGAAAGGTATATGCTACTTTTACATAAAGAGGAACTTTTTAAGATATAAGAAGTTCTGGCAGGTGTACACCAGGCAGGTGTGAATATAATAGAAGTCCTGGCAGGGGAGTACACCAAGCAGTTGTGAGTGCAAGAGAAGTCCTAGCAAGAGAGTACACCAGACAACTGTGAGTGCAAGGTACATCCTGGCAGGAGAGTACACAAGGAATTTGAAAGTGCATGAAGAGTACTGGCATGGGAGTATACCATGTAAATTTCGAACCTACATGGAGTGGTAAGCAGAAACAGTGTTTGTTCAACAAAGAAGGAATTTGTGTGAAAAGAAGTAACTTTTGTTAAAGAATAACTTACAAGGTTCAACAGTTTTCATCCAACAGGATTGTTGTGGACAAAGGAAGGCATAAAGAACCGGTTAGACATAGAGGCATTTCTGATACCAGTGAATAACCCAGGGGGAGGGAATCACCCTCTGAAATTAAGGTCTTTTACATTTTTGGAGAACATTTACGTTGGAGATATTCTATTTTTATTTGAGAACACTTTTTGCAAATACCAGATTAAAGACATTTCCCTTGCAACTTTTTATTATGTTTGTAGAGTGAGGGTATGGATAGAATGTTTGAACAGAAGGATGGCTTTTGATCTATGACATCGTGACGAAGACAGATCCTTAGTTTCTGGTTTTAAGAAGGGAAACTCCTCTTAGAACAGGGTCAGATAGGCATTTTTCCCAACCTGTTTAAGTTAGTAAAAGTCTTTAAGCAAAAACATAACAACTTTGTGTCTGGCTTTCATTTCTGACCCCTCACACACTAGACAGGATTTATACATACATTACACCAACCACAGCAGTATAATTTGTAGTTGGTATATTCCATCAACCTTACTTTAAAAAAGTAGCATTTTACTAAAATATGTAACTTTCAATTAAAGATATATGTACAAAATAATTTTGCATTGGATTTTCCAACATTATTTCTGTTTACTATATATTTATTCACTAATCAATGTGCTGATTTAATAAAAGTAGGACAACACCTCCAAATATAATTTTCAAAAATGTATGCCGATACCATCTACATCAATACACTTTACTGTTACTGAAATCAATAGTTTTTAAATATCATTCATACTATATCATAATATAAGTAAATGGTTATCCATTATCAATTAACTCATTTATTTAAAGTCTATATGTTTTTTAAAAATGTCTTTTTGGGCCAGCAGGTCCAACACAACATAAGTGAATGTACAACTCAACGTGCTCTAGCGTCTATCAACAATTTTCCACCTAGCACCTGTTGTTTCCATAAAAAGTCCACATCCCTGCTTTGAACATATCTCGGTCTCCTTTGATAAGTTTCTGGTCTTTTCATGCTCACCTCATCCACATCCATCCCCCCTCCAGTGTCAATGGGAGTTGTCACCTGTGACCATGCACTCGCAAGGAGGCTGGGTGGATGGGAAGTTGCAGAATGCCATGTTCAAGTCAAAGGGGTCTTGCCTCTAGCGACCATTGTCTCCATGGCCGCTGCAGACATGGTGTCTCTATACTCCCCTTTGAAAACTGCGTCCCTGCAATCAACATATCTCTGTGTCCTCTGAAAGAGGTTCCAGGCCTCTTGTGCTCACCATATACACATCCATCCCTCCGCCAGTATTAATGGCAGTTGTCACCTGTGACCGTTCACTTCCAATGTGGCTGAGTGTATTGGAAGGGAGAAGGTGCCGAATATCATGTACAAGTCAAAGGGCTCTTGTCTCTAGGAACCATTGTCCACATGGCCACCGCAGAGCCAGTGTCTCCATACACCCCTTTGAAGACCCCATCCCTGCAATCAACAAATGTATGTGACTATTCATGAGACACTGTGTTCTTCCACTCGCTTCAACCTTATAGACCCATGCCCTTATCAAAGGCACTAATCACATGAAAGCATGCGCTCGCAATAGTTGGTTGTTGATGCCCACATTGTTCTTTGCAAATTTATGTCAACAAACACTCACAACCATCAACCTGTAAACATACCCAAGTATGGCTATGTAACAATAGTACCTAACACCCATAAACAAATAAACCAGCTAAATTTAGGCTGATAAAATCATCATACAGTCCATTGAATGATTTGGAAATCCCATGAATTACAATCAATTAAGTCATGTTCACCGTATCCCAAACGGTTAAAAACCAAAAATTACAACACACGATATAACAAATCATAGAAGAACATTTTTCTGAATTGAAATAAGATTTAAAGTTACATACCAAGTGGTTGTTCATGAATTGATAGTTCCGCATAAGGTAAGGGAAAGAGGGAGAAAAAAGAAACAGATATGATCTGTTCAATGATCTGTTCAATTTAATAGTTTCATATATTTGACTTAGAAAGAAATAGAGACCATGCCCCATCCTAAAAGAAGCAAAGATAAGAATTTCTGTAAAATGTATGAGATACTGGGAGCCTATCAAGATGAGGTGAAACTTAGAAAGTACCGTTAATATTTTTGGGACAATAGAGACTATAGGGACGATCGGGTCTATACGTTTCAGCCTAAATATGAGGAAATCTAAGGAGAATACACCTAACACCTCGGGAGGCAGCTCCGATATAGACTCTGATGGAGATATGACTAGCACAGACACACAAATTGCAGAGAACCCATCCAGACAGGACCAAGGGAAGGGTTTTTTAGAACAAATCAGGCGTCACTGGAAGGGTTCTTTCCAGCAAGGAGACAAACGAGTCAGATTCCAAACTCTTCCTACACCAAATACACAAATATGGAATACAGATTTAGGTGGAAGAAGGGGTAAGGGGAACAGGAACAAATCAAGATGTAAACAGACCTCTTGAATGGATCTTGACACACGCAGTGGCGAGGAAAAGATCTGGAAATTAGATAAAATCTGTATAGCACTTTGATTTTTGCTAGATTATTGTTGGTTGAATTAATCACTGCCATACATCATTTATTAATTTTTAAATAATTTCTTCAAGATCTTCAGGACTATCAAACAATGTGTCCATGTATCGCTTTGGGGTGCCCTAATTTCAGAAATCTGAAAACTATGGCTAAAGTTATGCACATTCACCCACAGGCTCAGTCTTTATTAATAACATTGCTGTTAAATTGTGGATTTCTAGTATCCAAGATTGACAGCAGTGCCAAGGATTTCTCGGAAGACGTGAGGGGCAATCAATTCCACGTCTTCAGCATGCACTTCTCCGAAGATATGTATGAACCATCAAAGTTCACCAAAAAGTGTCACCCCAGACTCCTTTGCACATCACTTCCCAATGCTGTTCAAACAGTATTTAAGCACACATGGAGCCAGGTGAGTAGTGAACATTGAAAGAATAATCTATTTGCATATAGACACAGAAGTGTAAATATATATTTCAAGAAAATTAAGACACAGTGGCCCTCATTACAAGTCAGGCGTTAAGGGTTACGGCCCCGTCGGCGCCGTTAACCCTTAATGCCTGATTCACACTTTAACGTCTGCTTTTTGCAGGCGTTAAAGTCCAAGGCGCTAAGCGACCTTGGTGCTAATTACGGCACCGTAATTTACGGTGCCGTAATTAGCGCCTTCCCCATCCCCATTATGCACTATGGGGCTAAAATGGGAATGGGGAAGGGCAAATGGTGAATGGGGAATTACCGCCCCACTCACCTTGGAATGGGGCGGTAATTCCGCCATCCACCATGGCGGAATCCGGCATGGACCATGGTGCTAATAGCACCATGGTCCACCGCCTGACTTGTAATGAGGGCCAATTTATTGAACTTCTGTGTCAATAGATAATGAGGCTAGTTGATTTCAGTTTATGTGTAATATTGGTGTATATATTTTATTGACAACTTATCTCTATTGTTAAAATGTGAAAACATCTTTAAATTGACCACTTTGTCCACGATTAAATCCATACTTTTGGTTTAAAAGTATAGGGAAACAGGGAGTTGGGGGGACCCCCAAATATATATATTTTTTAAATCAATATTTTTCATTATAAATGTTTCGTTGTAAAATCATTCTCTGTAATTTCATTCGGTAAAATCACATAGTACCTGTCATTACGTAGACCACACTGATGGAAGTCCAGATTGTTACCTGTGAGGAAATGACACACACCTGAAATATCATAAGCCCGCCTGACATGCACGTGAATTGATTTATGGTGTGTTACATTGTCTATTTTGTATTACTAATATATCTTTTCTTTTGACAATTGTTAGGAATATATACATTCAGTAAAGGAACAAGCTTCAAAATCGACAACTATGCTGGAATCAACATAAAGTTTGCTTCCCTTTCAAGTAATATTGTTTCCTATTCTACACCAATTTGCGACTATACTACAGATGTATAATTATTATTGTTTATATTTCTTATTGACAATAATTGGAATGTAGGTTCTTATCATATTATCTATTCTCTTTTGAATGTACTTTATTTTGCTATCCTTCTCTTCGAACATTACAATTGTAAAATAAAAATGTGTATAGGGAGATGCAGGTACTTCAGCAACATACATTTCTTCTATTGCAACTAGCCAGGCTGATGAGGTACAACATGTGTTACATTATTGAAGCTATTAATGATTGTTGATTAAAAAATGTTGTTTCCAAGTAATGACATAAATGATAATTTCATTAGAATGAATAATAATTTTGAAATATTGGAATTAATGTAATCATCAATCATGTTTTGTCAATCATCCATCCTAAATGCCACATTGAGAGTAATCCACCCCACAAACTAAGATTGCAGAAGAATTGCATGGAATCTTTTATGTTTCCAAATGCACTATGTATTTGACAAATCCAAGGATGTCATCTCTGCTTCCGAAGGAGGAACCCCTTCCCATGAGACCAGGGTGGTGAGGCTGCTAACTGATAGTCCACCTGAGGGCGGTACTCAGTGGGTGGATCTCATGGGAGGGGAAAACCCCTTTGGGACCAGTGATGACCAAAGGCAGTCCAAGTAGAAAGTACTGGGACTAGGAAGATTCCTAATGAGTTACCAAACCAGCACTCACTTAGACGATGAGGAGGTGCGGAGCAATTCCGAATAACCATTGCAACCACTTCTACCAGTCTTGTGGTTTGCGACATTTGATTGAAAGAAACAAGATAAAAACTGAAGAGGCACTTGACACATTGTCAACCTCTCCCTGGAGGAAATGCAAATGCCAGGAGGAACCCAACGTGCAGGCGAGTGCTGACTGAGATGCCAGGAACAGGGAGAGAGAGTCCGAGGCCAGTCCAGGATCTGAGGACTGCACGGCCTGTGGGCGGACTCAGACTCTGGGTGCCCCAGAAACCTGTGAAGTGTGAGAGAATGAGACCACGCTGTCCTGGAAGGAAAGAGCAATGCATAGCTGCAGTAAATGAGCCCAGCTGTCTCAAGGGAGCCGACAACTACGCAAACCATGAAACAAAGTAGGCAGGTATCCAGAAAGTTGCTGGAAGCTAAAGGAAGTGGTGACACGAGTCAGAAGGCTGGGAGAGGAGGGTCTGGGATGCTAATGCAGTGGGACAAAAGCAAAGAAGTGCATTGAGTTGTACAAAAGCTTGGCAGGAGCATGAACCAAGCCCATGGAAAGGAAAACTAAGATCAGAATTATTGTGAGTCTGGGACTCGCACCCAAATAAAGAGAAATGGAACTTGATGGAGAGTTCATACAGTGCTTGGCATGTTAGTGAACCAAGCCTGTATGACCAACTACAGCTTTGGAATCACCCAGGCTACTCTTCTTAATTGCAGTTCTTGGTGAGAGGGAACCAGGTCTGCCCACCAGGGCCAGGGACCCATTACAGCTTGGGAAGCTCCCAGGCTACTCTTCCTTGTTGCAGTACTCAGTGAGAAGGAACCAGGTCTGGCCACCAGGGTGAAGGACCCACTACAGCTTGGGAAGTGTGTCCAGGCTATTCTCCTTTATGGACCTGGTAAAAGGGAACCAGGCCTGCCCACCAGGGTCCGGGACCCACTACAGCTTGGGGAGTGCATCCAGGCTGTACTTCTTCAGTGCAGTATACAGCGAGAGGGTGCCAAAACTGCCAACCAGGGTGTGTAAGCCTGAGGAAGGCTAGGGGAAGACATTTCCCCAAGACCCAAGGTGGGGCTGGAACCACGTTGTGAAAGTCTTACTAAGACAAGAACTGCCCTTTGTCCAGGGCAAGGGAGTCATTCCTGAGGACAAAGACGATATCACCTTTGATTGAGTTAGTCTAGCATGTAAGGGACAGTGTGAGAATTTTGACACTGGACATTGGGACTTTTGTTTTGAACATACTGACACTAGTTATTTCAGTTGAGGCAGGGAAGCCCCTCTTAAATTTAGGATGAGATAGGGTTTTCTTTTTCCTTTGTACCTTTGAATAAAGGTTTATAGCAAAACACTAAGACCCCTATGTGTCAGAGTCTTAATTCTGCACCCTATCAGTATGCATACATACACTGTTGCTCCACATCTAAAGTGCCAATAATGAAAATCAACATTACAATAGAGCATATTCTTGGTGTTAATCATTGTATCTGTTTATTTTTGCAGGCTGACAGCATAGTTCTAACTCTAACACCAATTCCATGTATATTTACTCAATGTTTGACCTTATCTTCGTAAAAAATACATTTTTTAAAAGTTTTTACTAAAAATTACTTCAAGTGATTTACCGTTTCTGTGTTCTATGGATAATTAATGGCATAAAATCAACAACCAAACAACTTTACTTCTGATCAACGAAGTTAACATTGAATGGTTTAACTAGTGTCCAATTGTTATTGAATGTGTTGTTATGTACAAGGAGTCTACTACTGAAGCAGTCATGATGGAAGAGACTCATCAACCACAGGTATACAAAACAATAGTGATAGTCATCATTTATCATCTTTTGTACCTTTAATGTAACTTTTATTATGTGTGAAGTATTTTCTACACTAAAATTGTGGTCTTGTATTGTATGTAGGTATGTTTCGTGAAATGGAATAGTATTACGGCTGTTTACAACTTTTTGTGAATGCTATGTTACAAGACTAACTGTATCAAAGCACACTCAGAAAACCAGTGTAAATACCATACAGGCTTCTCAGTTTTTTTGAAAGTGGTTGTTCAGAAATGTTTGAACTGTTGTTATATTGTGAGATTGATATTCAAATGTTCAGTACTTGTGCAATAAATAATACTTGTTTTTAGAATGTATTAGAGGCCTCGGAAGAAGAAGAGCAAGAAGGCTCAAACCCCACTACTAACAAATGAAGTCACTTGCCCAAACAATGTCAATTGGGAACAACTAATGTTTGAGGTTGAGAATACTCTTCCAAAGGTTCAGAGTCGGGATGCTGATGTCTAGTGGCTGGAATTTGAATTGAATACCACAAGCATACCATGGAAAGTAACGATTTATAATTGTTACAATGCACAATGTCCACAAGTGATAGACAACACTGAAGAGGTTTATCACTACTTTTAGAGCCTCTACACAATCCACACCCCTGAAACAATTTCAATAAAAGAAAGAGATAATGTTCCCTGTTTCCCCAATACATTCTGAACATCAAGAAATATCACAGATTGAAATAACTGAAGCATATTTGGAATTGATCGACTATGTTCATGACCCTGACTTCACTATTCCTAGTGTGGAGAACTAATCCACCCCCGTAGAATTGCAAACCACTGTACTGCAAGTGTACTATACTGCAAGACGACTGGCTATTACAGGAGCCAAAATACCTTGTATTTGACAGCTGCCTGATACAGATTATACAAATGATTAAATGTAACCATAGGATAAGTAGGAGGATTTGTGGGGAGCCATTGGAGAAGTTTACTTGAGTAGTGAAAAGTGCCAGCCTGAAGATAAAGGGTAGCTGTTTCCACCAACACAACACATTTTGGTGGTCAGCACAACCCATTCTTTGAAAAGTTCCTGCTGAAAATGTACTTTGTTCTTCTGCTCTGTTTTGCAGTGAATCAACATTCAGTAAGATTTCAAGTTTCTGTACATTTGTAGGACTTTAGTTCCTTGCAAAAACCGATTACTACAAATTAATCAGTCCTGGAATCTCAAATAGATATCTATAGGCAATGCTCTCACTGGCAAAAGAGCCAGGCTTGCTGGTGATGGACAGTGCGACAGGCCTGGATCTTCATCCAGATACTACACTTACCAATTCGAGAACATGGACACCCAAAAAATAGTGAGTTCTGTCGTGGTGCAAGTGTCTGAATGTTCATCCTCTGTTGCCATGGAGAACTTTAATTTCATTAAATCCATTGAACTTCTGCAATCAAGGGGAAGGTAAATAGAACTGTTAGGCAATGATCGGCTCGTCGGAATCGCAAAGGCCATGCAAGAGAAGTTACTGCATATAAAAAATCTATTTGATGTATGGCAGATCACAAAATCAATATTCCAAAAAATAACAGCTGCTGGTAAGAAAGAGGGTTCTGAAGAAATTTGAAAATGGTCACAGTCTATCAGCAACCATCTTTGGTGGAGTTCAAAAACTTGCGAGGGATCCGTAGATATTCTTGTTGAAAAGTGGCATTCAATGTTCCACTACTGTTCAAACGTTCACTCATGGGAGGAAAACCAGCATTTTCATGAGTGTGTACATGGACCTTTGAGTGAGGAGCATGAATGTAAGAAAGCTCCCCTCCTCACACAGACCTTGAAAACATTGTGTGCGACAAAACACTTACCAGAGATTTGAAGGACCTGAGAGAATTTGCTGATGATTTGGAGGTTTTCCATAATATGTACCTAAAGTATAGGCCTAAAAGGTTGCAGATATGGTAGGAAGGCCAGAACAAGGCTGGCTGTACTTGCACACACTGAGAACATTGGTAGGGAACAAGTAAAAACTGCAGGCACTTCCGGTATGCTTTGTTACACCCTGGCTTTTACAAAAAGAACAAAACAATGGGTGGCAAAGCCAATATTACAGCAGTTGGAATTTGACATTTTGAAAGATCTGATGATTTATAGTGTGCTGGCCATGCAAATGCATGGACTGGCACCAAACTATGTTTCCATGGCCCACTCTATGTTTCAGAACATTGCTAATGTAGTTCGTCAACCAAAACTTGAACTTGTTGAAAAGTTGACTTCAAGATTCAAATGAAGTGTTGTGGTCTTTACAATTTCAACCAAAGCAAGTTTCAATCATTTACTTTATTTTGAGAAACTTTATTGATATACAAAAAATGTATTTGTACAAAAGTAGAACTTTAAGCATTTTTTAATTTTATTAGATAGATATAAATTTGCATCTGTGCATTTGTCGTTGTCTATTCATATCTCTCTATACATTTTACACAATGTATCTCTTTTTATATATATCAATGCACATATCCATCAGTGTCTTTCTATATACCTTGACCGATAGGCGTGTCTTGATGGCTTTATCCGTCTCTCCCCACAACTAAAACTATATGAGTTTTCATATATATAAATGTAAAGTTTGATCGATCTCTATCCATCAAAATGTATTCCTCTCCATGTATGCATTTTAATATATGCTTCAATGGATTGGTATGCATACATCGATCTCAAAGTTTATCTCTCTGTCTGCAACTTTATCTATCGATCACTCTCTATGCATCCATCTATATCTGTATACATATTATTATGGTGATCTATTAACATTGTTGGCCAACTCTGTATCTCTAGATAATTCTCCAACCGAAACAAGTAGCCCACACCCTCTGTCTATGAGTCTGCCTGTCTGTTCTCTGTATGTCTGTAGTATTGTGTTTTTCAACTGTTTATAATGTATTGCATGCTCTAATATGTATGCCATTGATTTGTCCAAGGAGGGCTGTGTACTTTTGAAGACCATAGTCAGTAATGGGAGCCGTGAAGAGAGGATTTATAAAAATGAGTTAGTACATTTCTATCCAGCACAGCAGGTGAATTGGGATTGGCTAGGTATATAGCAGCAACACATACTTATCAGTTGAGAAAATAGGTGCAGAGACTCATTTTGAAGGAGGTGAAGAGTAACAAGGGTGAACTGAAGTAACTGATGAACAGTATGTTGCAGGTGTCTAAGTTGCATTGGGGTTCAGATGGCAATGCGTGTTTTTAGGTGTGCGTAATAGAGTAGTGTGTACTGAGAAGTGTGAAGATGGGTTGGATGTGCCCAGACATGATACGGTTATGTTTCGTTGTGATGAGGTGCTTGAATGTACATTGAAGAAAGACTGTCACCTGATTGTAAAAGCTCTTGCCACAGTAATGCCATTAAATTGAGAGATTGATTCACACTAAGTAGTAGAAAACACAACAAATAAAAGAATACATAATTCCAACACTCTCAAGACCAGCGCAAAGACACCCAAGCTCACATCCAACCTCCCCAACACACAGAGCACAAGTCCTATATCTTGAATCCTTCCAACCTATCACGAAGACTATGAAACCCACGGATGAGACCCTGCTAACCCCATGTTTGATGATGTCTCCATAGAGAGGATGCAAGTATGGAAACACATGAACACTCCTGTCACCTGGGTGTAGCTGTTGGTGGTATATTATGAACCATTACTATCAGGGGACTGCCATGAAAAAAGTTGTGCTACTTTTACATTTACACACAATCGTTCCTGCAACCCATATGGTGACTTGAATTACTACCCTATCCCTGCAACATTCACACAGGGTTGGAACATGGAGCAGTGTGCTCATGCTGTGCATCTGGCTCTGCCCCTTTTTGGGCCTGCAGTGCAGTCGATGTTATGGAGCATGACACAAATAGTGCCCCTACTTTGCCACCCGTTGTGCATGTGGGGTGCAGAGCATGCACCCACACTGCTGTCTGTGTCCTGCTCCATGCCACCATTCTACAGGCAGCCAGGCCAAGCAGTAACACGTGGCAACACAGCTGTCCCAGACAGCATGTCCAAAAGAGAAACCATCAGGACACAGCAAGAATGTGCTCAACTGGTAGCCACAAACTGCACTATAGCCAAGCAACAATGCACACCATGATTGGTTTATAAAAAAAGCATGGAACACGTTACCACCTTTCCGGAGCGGAACCATAGGCACAGACAGTGCATACCTCCTACCCCCAGTGCTGTGCAACAGCCTCCCTTCTGGGCATCTATGACAAAGCTTATCATACATGCCCTGAAAAAGTCATGCTTCAGTAATCAGGCAGGCGCCACTCAGCTGCATGGACTAGCCATGCCTCAGGACGGCCCTGAGCACACAACACTGTGTGGTGGCCATGTCCTGCACCACTCCAGGCTGCAACTGCTACAGCGGGCCATTGTGGGGTGGCGCATGGTCTTTGGAGACCATTTACATGGCAGTGGTGTGCAGTACAAATCAAAACATAACATGACATAATATAACATGAACACCTGTTTCTGGGGTGCTCCTGCTCATACAGCAATGTAATTGTCTTTGCAGTAGGACATCAACCAGCCCCCCAGCTCATGACACCACTGGTTACTATTGTAGCAAACTCACATAAAACTGTGGATAAAAGTGTTGCTGTTACTGTAGGATACTGATAGTAACTGGGTTGAAACATGTGTTTTTGATGACAAGTTGCATTGTATTGTAAAATTAACTGACCACATGAACACTCCCATGTCCTCATGTATTCTTGCACATTAAAATTACAAAGATAATTTTAAAAGGTTACATTAAGAATGTGTTTATTTATAGTAAATAACCAAGAACCAATTTTCTTCTTGTTACGAGTTCAGTCATTTTCTTATTTTCACAGCACAGCTTGCAATTGGAAATGGACGATAATATTGTTAATTTTGTGATATTTGTTCCCAAAAACGATACCTTCCTTTGGCAATGTGACCACATGATACAGGGTCTCTTTTTTATTTGTTCCTGAACCCCATGTACTAACATTTTCAAGGACACAATGTGCCGAGTAACCTCAAAGAAATTATAAGCTTCAAAATGTTATGTTATGTTAAAGGTTCTTATATCACTCACTGTCCCTTGGCGCTCTGGCAGATCTGTAAGGCAAGAGGGTATGGGGTAAGTTAGTAGGAACGAGCGGGAGAAAGAGCAAGGGAGCTGTGATGTTCTTTTGGCAGCTTCAGTTCGGTTTACAACGTTCGCTGAGAATAGGTGTGTTATTCGGTTGCTAGCCGTCATGTGTTGTTGTGCAAGGCTATGTGTGGTTAGTTTCATTGTTGCAGTGTGGTGAAGTGTGTGTGGTTTGTTTTGTTGCAGAGATGTGGTTGTGTTTAGTTCAGAGTTTCAGAGGTGTATGTAGAAGGGTGCGTTTTTTAGTAGAGTTGGTTAGTGGCGGTACCCTATTGCACCCCTACTGTATTGCTTGACGGTGGCCCGTGTCCCTTCCCCTGCCGAATATTCTGGTGTGCTATACTTACCATGCCTATGTTGTGTGCATGTCAAAGGGTCCTCAATGGCCTATTCAGTGGTGGTACCTTTCCACCCCCTGGGTATAGGGCAGGTGATGCCCAAATCCATTGCCTCTTTTCTCACCCTGGAGTGCAGCAACCCCCACCCCCAAGGGTTCCTCCAGGGGTGTGTGCACTCCATGTGACTCGTGGTCACATCTATATTCAATGTAGCAGGTTCTGACCTCACAGAGGCACAAACATCAGTACTAATGAAGGGCCTGTCTTTTGTACCTACCACGGACACTGACTGGTATGACTCGGAAATGGAAGTCTGCACATTTTTCAGAAAAGTAAGACTCTGGAGTTTCTTCAAAGAACATGCCACCATCTCAGTGGAACAGGAAAGTGACACGGGTCTACATACATCTTCGACCTTCACTCCGACCGATACTCAAGTACCTAATGAACTCCTTACATTTGAGAAGTGCGTCCTACAGGACTTGGCCAAACTTCAAATTTCGCAGGAGAAGAAGAGAACGGACGTTTATCACAATTTACACAATTTAACAATTAAAGAGAAACAAGCTCTCGCCCAATTGCAAGATAACAAGGGAATTGTAATTAAACCGGCGGACAAAGGAGGAGCAATAGTGATTATAACTATCACCCAATACAAAGCAATGGTTTTGGCCATCTTGAACGACAGAGAGTGCTACTCCTTACTCCGCAAAGATCCGACTAAAGAGCTTAATCAGGAAATACTACAAGTGGTTAGTTATGCACGAGAGAGGGACTGGCTATCTCCCAAAGAAGCAGAATTTCTCACCACTCCGGGGGGGGAGAACTCCATGTTTTTACGCCCTACCTAAGATCCATAAGGACCCACACAATCCACCGGGCAGACCGATTGTCCTGGACTACACTCGAGGGGATGAGTCTCCGTGATAAACTGCAAACAACCAGGTACGTTGCCTTTACAGACACCATGCTTCCAGGCTCACGCGTACTGACAGTGAGCCACAGCGATTCTCTCGTCACTCGTACAATACGAGAAGGTAGCGGTTACCGTGACAACCGCCCACAACAAGGCACATAGTTTGCCTTAGTCACCTTGCTTCCGGGGTCACGTTGACCAATAGCGAGCAGGCAACGAAGCAACATCGCCATGAAGACCAAGCGGATTTATCCTTGTATGGACACCTGCACTCTTTTAGTCGCCAGTGAGACATGCAGCAGACAGGAGCTACGGCGCAGCATTGCCTTACAAGTTTGGTTCTAGGTAAGTCTACAAAGCACTCGGCTTACACGTAAAGGGTAGGGAAACAAAACCCCTTGAATTAACATAATCTTGGGTTCCAGACTAAGAAACAAAAAAATATGAGTGCAGAGTTTACCTGCTGTGTTTCCTTGCACGATTCACGGAAGCACTATCAGACTTAGCCATAAACAACTTCACTGTGGAATATTTTTATTTTTATTTTTTACCTGTGTCCAGTCATTATATACGTGAACTGAATACGCATTGCTCCTAATACAGCCCCCAGCCAAAGTGGGTACACACAGCTCAACAACACACATTCTCTGTTTTTTACCTCCACAGGGACAGAGCCCAAGTTTGACGCCTCCAACAATATCAGAACTGCTTCCCAGAATGAACCCCACATGCCAGCGAACACAGGTACTTATTTAGAGCATAGACGGCGGGTAACACCATTCAGAATGTAGCAGGTGCACAATAAGAGACTCGTTAGTTCACGCACTTGTATCTTTTTTGCAGCTGAATTTGAGCGGTTCTGGCACCCATTGAGGAAACTAATAGATTTTTGAAGCACATCAGCCTAATTCTGCATTAATACAAACTTGAAGCTTCAAAGGACCCCGAGCTAAATTGTAAGTCCTTTTGGTTGAGTTTATGCGAACCGGTTGATATACACATCTATATCTTCCAAATGTATTCACATTTAACTAGTCCTCCATGATTGTCTACACCAAAAGGTAGTTCTATCGAACACCAGGGGGGCTTCTACAGAAGCAGCATTAACTGGAGGTGCACTCCAGCAACCGCTGCATCAGGGAATTACAGACTATACAGTGACCAAGTCTAAGGACTGCTTTGTGCTCCACTCCAGACACTGACTCAAGACTTGGGATTCCAGTATCAGCAGGTAAAGCCATGGCCGGTCACTTTGAGGTTCAATTTTAGTTCAATTGGTTGCTATGGCCAGATATATTTTGGCACCTATTGTGAGGGGGATATAAATGATTGCTCTCTCCATATTTTTTGACACAGGGTCTCCAAATAGACGCCCTGATAAAGACGGACTGAATGTACCTTAAGACCGCCAAAACGTGAATAACTTGGTGGGATATCAAGCTCCACGTAGGCAAAGAATTCTTTTACCCGAAGACCCGGATATAGGCCTTATTTGAGCCAAAGGACACCAACCCGTTTTAGAGCTCCCTGTTCTTCACCAATTAAAAAATAGACATCGGGTGACACAGGGAAAATTTCATGCCACCTTTATTTAGGTGTACAATTGGGAATTGAATCAAGTTTTCCATTTGACTCACTTTTAGTGTTATTGTTTATGTTCTTGATGTGAATTTATGATTTTGTCGAAATGCATCATTATTCATTTTTGTTCATTGTACCATTTGAGTTCTTTTTTCTTTTAAGATAAAAATAACTCTCTTTTCTGTATTGTAAATTAAACACTTCTATTTTCTCTCGGCGTACGTACATTAAAATTCCACATGTTACAGCACTGTTAATTTGTTGATCAATGTGCACAGTCTTGGCATATGAAAATTGCTTGAATTTGGTACAGAGCATGTGTTCCCTCTCTAATAGGCTCAATTATCCTTTGACATTTCTAAATAATTGGTCTGTATGATTGAGAATCTATAAACAACACCCGCTAAGTAATAGTCGGGTGTTCTCTATAACTAAGTTTATTCTACTTTTTTCTTTCCGGGCGGGATACACCTATATTTGCATACTTTCATGGTCCATCTGCTCCAAGATCGGTAGGCCTCTCACTCCATATTTGGTCTTCTACATTTCTCTGTCAGTGGTCGAATTAGGTCAGACCCATCCGTTTCCCCCGTCTCCTGTTTGGCCTTCTATAGCAAAGCATACCGCTAAGTCTCCCTTTCATTTGGACCGCTCACTTCTTCTCTGCACTCCATTCTGGTTCATCTTACTCCACAGTCCTATTATGGGACGAACAGCTAAAATATGGGCTCAACAGCAGAAGCATTGACACCCAAGACTGAGACACTGCAGCAACCGATAAAGCACACAAATATGAGATGCCTCGACATATTTATTTATTTATGTATTGTGAATTTTTTAGGTGCATCTACAACAAGTAAATTGTGTTTGGAAGCACCCACAGGGCAACAGGGAGGGAACATAGGATTGAAAACAATATATACACTGGAGGATAAAAGACAAACTGATTAGGCCTTGTGAGTATTCAGAAAGTGCAAGTGTAGAGAGAGAAAAGGGGAAGAGGGAGTGCAGGTAAGTGCCTCAGTGTCCATGCTCGTGGGTGAGCAGCAGATGTAAGTGCCCAGTATATTAAGTGCTACAGAGCATTGAGCTGCAATAAGTAGGTAAGTGCAGTCCTACAGTGGCGTAGGCCAGTGCGTGCTGAGGCAAGTGCTGTGTGTAGGCAGAGGCTGAGGAAATTGGGTGTGGGATCCTGGGCCCCAAAGGACACATAAGGACCCTGATCAACAATCACAGAGACTGTGAGATTAGCAGATTAGCAGAGGAGGGAAGAAGGCAAGGCGGAGGTGAAAAGGAAATTCTTGAGGAGCTTCTGGAATTTGAGGAGGCCTGGCTCAAGACGAAGGTGGAGGCTGTTCCACAAGAGGGAGCAAGCTGAAGAAAGAGATCAGCCTCTGGCCCTCTGTCTAGTGAAATGCTTTACATACAGAGATTTTGTGCCAGAGGAACGTAGAGATCTAGAGGGAAAGTATTTAGTAAGAGCAAGTTGCAGATAGCGTGGTCCCCGGCACCAGACAGCCTTGTGGATGATGCATATGGAGAGATGCCCAAATTGGAACTCAACAGCGAATTTAGTGACACCTTCATGTGGGACACAACAGTGAATTAATGAGATGCCCACATTTGAGGCACCCCTGTGCTCCCATGCTTCCTGTGCCCCGCGGACGTTTGGTTCTGATTTTGGGACAACTTTTGTTAACATCTAAGGCCCTCTATCTGAGGTTCAATTAAGTCGGGCCCATTTCTCTCCCCTATTTCTGGTTTGACCCTCTATGGGGACGGGTACACCTTGGCCTCTTCCCCGTTAAGATGCCTCAGTAATTCCCTGCACTTTGCTCTGGTCAGGCTTACTCACCATTCCTTTTCATTTGTGCAATCATTTCTTTGGGAGTTGAAATAATGCAGTGAAACGTACGAAAGTTTCTATTCATAAGAGCTTTCCAGCGAGACAGTAGTTCAACTTTACATCACTAAAATGATAAATCAGAAAATGATGTAAGTCAAATTTTACATAATATTTATGCAGTTGTATGCTTCATGATTAACGATGTGTACATCATGTAATGTCAATATGAACGAAAAACTTTGATTTTAGTTAACATGTTGATTTATTATCTAACTTATTTTTCAAATTGGGTATTGATATATATTTTTGCCTTCCCACATTTACATAGTTACTTCATTCGGATTTGCGTGTGCCATGGATACAATCTTCCTGTGGGTGGGTTCTTTAACCAGAACTGGAAGATAACCATCATTAATGGAACAGTAATAACCATATTCTTGGACGATCGTGAGGCACCTGTTTTCCCATTTCCGCTGCTAGTGATATGGAGCAACATACCAGCATTTATGGTATGAATACATGCAGATGGCAAAGTGCTGCATTTTGACATGAAAGGAGACCCTTTTTTCACCACAAATGGAACGCCATGTGCATCCATACAAAACCGAAGAATGAACACAAGTGCATTAGATTTTACCACACAGAACATTAACTTCATAATTCAAGTACAGATACATGAAGGCAATCTAAAACCTTTAAATGGAATGTGACAGTCAAACTAAACATTGGAACTATGCCTTGTAGTAAGCAGTCATTATATTGTCAAAAGTTATCAATGATTCCTGGGTGTAATCTTCTATGTTTAACTTGAATGAAAAAATATAACAACTTGGTAAATCCCCAAATATTAGTATTTTCTTAAAATTGTAAGTTGTTTTCTTCATTTTGTGAAAAGAAAGTAACCTTTTATGCTGGGTGTGCGTGTGTCTGTTGATCTTCCTGGTTTTGCGTTAGGGAACGTGATGATGTAGGAGATGACAGGGAGCGTTTGGCTACACTGTGCACCGACGTCATGAGAAGAGATGGAGTATATCGGTTTGACATATCGCTGTCAACTTGAGGGTCGGTTGATCTGATTTACTGTCAGAGGGAACTTGAACTTAGGGCAATGTATCAACGGATAAGATTATCCCAGATGGCTGTTTCCAACCTGTGAGTTTCGTATGTGTAAATGTTAGAAAACCGAAGGTCAGATAAATTGGATTTATTTTTCGGATCGATCGATATTTGCTCAAATATACATGCCCAATCCATTGGGCCAATTCAGTTCCTGAGAGAACTTCCCCTTTAAAGGCAAGAGTTGAGCATATAACATCCTAATCCATGGGCAGGAAACTTTGTTTGTTAATATATCTATTGATGATGTGTAATGTAGAACACCAGGTTCAAACACTTTATACCATTATTTATGCAATTTTATATTCAGTGTTTCCCAACAAAACAACAATAAAAATCAGAGGTCGCTCACTGCAATTGTGAACCCTGGTCATTGCTCGTGATAAATACAAACACTGGCTTCAATCTAGACACCTAATGCATGTCTATCGTTATATCTTCTGTGGGCAGGCTAACACTGTTATTTTTTTTTAAAACCAATACCGCAATAGTTTGTTTATGGAGTCCCCTAAACCTCTTTTACTCACCTTGTACATATTGTTATTATTTATAACTAGAGCGGTTTGTGTAAACCATAATGGACACATCCACAATAATTATTCATATATGTGTGCGTGTTTGTGCGTGACTTCCCTGTTAGTAGATATCTTACTGAAAGGAGATGGGAGAGCAATACAATTGAGCAACATGGATTCAAATTAACAAGATAAATATTAATAACTGGTAGTAAATGCAAGACCACCGACTGTAACACATTCTAACAGACTCCAATAGCCCTTTTTTGGCTTTCCACATATCTTCCTGCCTTTTGCATTTGAGTTATTACTATAGCTCTTTTTTCGCCAATCTCACAGACTTGGCTAGTGCAAGAACCTCTCAGTTTGGGAGGCAATTTCAAACCTTCATCCACTCGACCAGTGATGGTGATCAAACCCTTCTAGTGCTTTACATGCATTTTATTAACATTGACAATATCATGATTAACACACATAAAAAATTAGGTCTTGTTTTATTTAAATCATAGATCTGAAATAAGATTGCAAAGCCTGAAGCGTATCAACACTCGCTGAATGATGAGTCTTAGGCAGAATCACATGCAGTACCCTTTGGGGATACTACACATAATTAAGACTACAAGTGTAAGTACAATTTCACCTTTGGTACGAGCCTGTACTACACAGTAAAGCGGTAGCAATGGCTGAGACTTATCTCAAGAGTTCAGTGAGCAGTATCAATAGTTACATAAAGGACAGCAATTACTATGGTTCTAACAAACACTGGCTCAAGGTTTCTCGGTAAAAGAATATACATTTATGTACACAGTCAGTTGGAAAACATTCCACTAGTAAAAGCAGCTCAATATCAAATCCTAATATACTACAATACACAGCCAATCAGTTTCTGAACAAGTTCAGCTCCCCTGAAGTGGGAGCAAAATGGCACTTCAGTTACTTTAAAAAGGGGTAAAAAGACAGGGTTAAAATAATTTAAAGCACAATTACTTTCAGAGGTAGGGCAAATAGTTTCAGTTCACTACAACCAGCAATTCAATTCAATAGCCCTGGGCCAAAGTCAATGGTTCCGAGTCTTGGATAGGATAGCACAGTTTTGATAGTAAACGGTTACGTTTTTGCCACGGTTTTTAGAAGTAATTGGTCAGACGAAAAGTTAGATGTCGGTTTAGGGAAGGACAACCCTTCAATGTTGGGAAAGTTTCACAAACTTTCACGGCGGCCAGAAGGATTTCCACACCGCATTTGCACAGTACCTTAATGATGAAGAAAAGCTGTAGCTGAGACAGTTGTTCCTGGCAGTTCCGCAGATTTTGCTATTCCTGCACTTCAGTCGTGGGGACAAGAAGGAGGACGTCGGGAGGTTCCTGCACTGCCCAGGGAATAGACCACAATCTTGGAAAAACATCAGTTTAAGGTGTGAGTTCCTTAAAGAACACAAACTGCTATCCTTCTTACTGGCTATCCAGTTTTCAACAGCACTCTGAAGAAAATTCAACCAACATGGAGATGGTGCCTTGCGAGTTGGTTGTTCCCGCCAAACTCAAGGGAAGAAGTTAACCTTGAAGGGCTTCTCTGTCGATGGAGTTTCAGGCAATTTGCACCTGCAGCAGGGCTTCACCAGTGGACCAGGAGTTGCAGCAGTCGTCTTCCTTCAGCTCATCTTCGGTTCTTTTGTTCCAGTGGTCGAATCTGATTTCCAAGTCCCAGAGGTCTTCTTTTAAACAGTTTTCCCCCATTCATTCCAGCCTGGCTGTCACTCACCCAGCAGGGTGGCTGTCCTTGCCGGACAGCCAGCCGGCCAATCACACCAGAGTGCATTCAGGTCTCCTAGGAGACTAAGCACAGGGAGTTTTCGGGCACCTCCCTCACATCCTGCCCACACCAGACAATCAGGCTCCAGAGGAGGGCTTCAGCACTGAAGCCCGCCAAAGGATGACGAACAACGAGACCAAACCTGGTTTGGCACGCAGAGTTAAACACAAGAAGGACCTTTCCAAAAAGAAACGGCAAAAAAAGAGGACCGGAGTCTGTTTTTAAAAAATCATGGTAGTTTGTTTAAAACCACTGCCACCAGTCATTTCGAGAGGGAAAGGGTACCATTTGACTGTTACATGAGTTTTTAGACTCAGGGGATGCTAGGCAACCCCTCCAGCACTCTATAGTAAGATAGTGTTTGCTGGGTCTGTAAATTTAAAAAGACTAGTAAAGTCAATTTAACTTTACATGCCCTGGGAGACAGTAGTCAGTCCCAGAGAAGGTATTTAAACCTTGGGAAGTCTGAAAGACATCCCCGTGCCACTGCACTGAAGGTGCTTTGTGACACACCAGAAAAAGATGATGCATATGGAGTTTTTTTAAAACTCCATATCCAAAGAGCACAAAAGTAAGACACATCAAAATACATGAAAGAGTGGGGGGGAAAAAGGCTCACACTCTTTCCAGGTAAAAATTTTAATCCTAGAAATCCAGCAAAGTTGCTGGAGGTCTCAAAAGGTAAGAGAAATTAGCACATTCTTGAGAATTCTCCCTAACACTGAGGACCTACAAAAGAAGGCTGGTGATTTTTTTAAGGGAAAGTGTTAAACCATCGAATTGAGCGAGATGAAGTTTCCCAAGGCATTGATTGATGCTGTAACCCAATTCCAGAGAGCCCAAAAAGGAAGGATTGGTGGACTTTGACTAGTAGAGAAAAAAGCACCCGAAGGAAGAGAGCCTGAGGGTGTGGCCAGACAACAGGAATGAGGATACCAGCCTCATGTGAATGGCACAAAATGTGAAAGTTAAACAAGACCAGCTCCCATGTTTGTGTCTGCCTGTTAGATCAATGGGGCGCATTACAAGTTTGACGGTATCCCGTCGGTAATTCCAGCAGGATAACGGCAAACTGCCCCTACTGTTTCTGCCACCTGATATCCTGGTATTACTGGGATATTGTAGGTAGCAGAAACGCTGGTAAATCCCCATTCCATAGAGCCTGATAGGACTCCATGGAGAGGACTGCTGGAACCACTGGCACTGGTAGTACCAGTGCTGGTAATTCCAGCATTTATTTGGCAGTAGAGACCTGATTTACCGGCAGGTCAGGCCTGGTGGTATGTCAGTGCCCCCACTGGCAAACTTGTATTTCCCGATCTGGAAAAATTGCTGGTGCCGGAATTACCAGCCAATTTACTGCCAGTTGTTGTGGACCGGGGAACATGTATTGACCCCCTGATGTCTTTCTTGAGTAACTCCTTTTATAGTCCTTACACAAGTAAAATATTAGTATGTTAGCAGTTGCATTCATGCTATAATTGACTAATATTTATTTAATCGACACTTTTAGAATCATTTTGTGATAGATTACCATTACTTGTTAGGAGTAAGGGACCTTGGGGCTCATTCTGTGCCTCAAGGTCCTGAAACAACGGTGCCAGTAAGCTTACCGGCACCGTTGTTTCCAGAACGGCATACTACAGGTCTGTCTGCCGGTGGACCGTGCCCAACAGGTCTGACCCTGCCGGACACAGCAGCCACGGTAGGCAGACTGTCACAGAAGCACCTGAACCATTAGCAACGGTGCCGGTGCTCCTGTGGTCCTCACGCCCAGAGAGTCCTATGAGACTCTATGGGAATGGGGACTTACAATTTACCAGATTATGACTTTGCTGACCGATTGCAATTCCCCGGAGGCTCCCGGAAGTCAGGCGTCAGTAAATATTTTCGGTCCAGCGGCAACCCGCCGGTATCACTGGCACGGATACCGCCGGACCCGTAATGAGCCCCCTTGTCTTAGATCTTATAGGCAGTAGGCTGGCTAACATGGATTACAGGAAAAGCGCAGAATGAATAACATATTGACCGCATACACTCACCACTTCAGTCCGGATCTCTGTACATCCTGATAGTGAAGGAGTCAATCTGGCAGTTTGTGCATCTGGCCACTCTCGGCTTGCTCTTCCGAAGCTACTACTCCTGTCTATATTATAGAATACCCTAGGATCACTGCAAAGTACACTTCCTCCAACCCTATGTTGAGTCCATAGTTTAAGGCAGAAGAAGAAATGACATCATCTCAGAAGGAAGGGAGCTACACTTTGATTGGCTTATACACCTCATACTTGATACTATGTTCAGCCCATGCTGCAAAGGTATTGCCTCACCTCTACCTTTGCAGAGTAGGTTGGTCATTGACTAGCCCTTTGGGCACTGGCTCTGGGAAAACACCACAGGGCTTGGATAAAAGTATCTCAGTGACAGGTCACCCTTGCCTTCTGATGCCATACATAGAGTGCCTGGCTCCACAAGAAGTGAAGGGTACAGGATGGAGAGAAAGCCCATAAAACCTAAACAGATGAATCCTTCCTCAAACGCACTCATGCGCTCTGACTGTCCTAGCTCTGTCCCTTAAACACACTGCAGCTTGGAAGGCTCTCTGGTGTGCAGTCTCTTAGTGTGAGGCACACCTTTGTTATGGAATTGTCACCTTGAAGACTGGCTCTCATGTCACCTCCAGTTGGGAAATCCCAGGTCTTGCAAGGGAGGAGTTTGTGTTTGTTACTTAAAAAAGGCTGTTAAAACACATTTGTTTCATTTTCACCTTGATCACTGATCTGCTCTAATGGCTCAACCTGTGTTTCTCCTTTTTTTTTAAAGCACTCTATTGCCTGCAGCTTTGAAGCGCTACAGAGCTGTATAATAACATAAAATAACATTAGAGCATGAACAGAAGGCCTCTGCCAAAGTGACATCATTCTGGCATAATCAACTATGCTAATATTTTTTTATCTCCAATGACCTGACTATGGGCCTCATTATAAATTGGGTGATGCAGTGGTCATACTGTTACCAGACTTGGACTGGCCTATAGGGCAAAAGGAAAATGCCTGAATCAAAAACGTAAAATACTGGTGTAGTCCTGTTTATTTTCCAAAGTGGGCCACTTTTTTGGCCAATGTGGGCCAGTTTCATAAATTACTTCACCATGTGCCTAGTAGTTGTGACCAGCGTTAGCAATTAATATGCTTTAAAATGCACAATTTGCATCACATGTTATCAAAAGCCTCCCCATTGGGTACTACTCAGTCTGTCACAAAAGGGATGAATTGCCATTTGCAACTGTGGGCCACTTTCTCATTGGTGCACAAGAGAATTTAATGCCCCAGTCCGACCCTGACTGTTACTGCCATATTTCTGCACCGCCCAACTACGAGTTTGGCGAGCGAAGGAGGATTCACCTCCAGCTAAAAGCTGGTGGTAAATCTGCCACCTTTCTGCCAAAAAATAGCAATTTTGGCAGAATTACTGCGAGCGGAATTACCACTGCCAATAATACTGCCGAAATCCCCCAGGGAATCCTGTGGACTCCAATTAATGGGAACTAAAAAATCCTAAAACCAATTATAATCCGGCAATAATACCTCCGGACCAAGTGGCAGTAACGCTAATTCTTTTTGGAGGTATCTCAACAGGGTTACTGCTGAGATATCACCAAACGTTTCATGAGGCCTATGTACTGCACATACGCCAGAAATCTGCTGCCTGTGCCATCACAGGAACCAGAAGTAGGGAATCCATCATCCCATCCCTCAAGGCCCCTCGCTGGTTCCTGCATTCACCCTGCGTTACAATTAACTCTGCATATAGCACATCATGCATATTAGGGGTAAGGTCTCACTTTCATATGGGAAAGCATAGCCATTATTTCTGAAATAGGACCTTAGAATCTGCCGGGGGGTCTAGGTGATTGAAAAGAATAGTCATGAAATAAAATGTAAAGGTAGATTATTCTGGTTTTTGACACTCAACCTTTGAAATTCAATTTCATTTGCCCTAAGGGAAATATGCAATTTCTTGGGCTTTAATTAGAATCTTAAGACTTTTATTTTTATCATCCATATCAGTTCCTACTAATGGGGACTGTTCCTTTAATTTTAACAATCTAAGGCAACTGCCTACTTTTTGCACCAATTGTTTTTATTTTATTGGTCACTTATTAGGCGCTTGTACAATTAGAAAGACTGTTTCGAAGTGCCCACATGGCAAACAGGGTGGGGACAGGGAAGGTAGACAATAATTACAGAAAGGATAAATAATTATATTTATAGTACAAACAAATATTGAGAATCGAAGGAAGGGGGGGACAAACCTACTATCCCTGACTCCATGCTGAGACCGGGAGCCAGTGAAGGCTTTGTAGGGCAGGAGAGATGCAGTCCCTGGGCTTGAGGCCAAATATAAGTCTCTCTGCTCTATTCTAGGGAAGCTGGAGGGGTCGCAGGGTGTAGGAGGGAAGATTAATAAGGAGGCTATTGCAGTACTCTAGCCTGGAGAGAATCATAGCACGGGTAACATTGAGTCTCTCTCGGGGAAGGTGAGGAAGGGTAGAGTCCCTTTGAGAAGGAAGAGCTGAAAATGGGATTTCTTGACAATCTCCTGAATATGAGGGATGAAGGAAAGGGAGGAGTTGAAGATAACTCAGAGATTCCTAGCTACAGTGGAGGGGGTGGGGTGGCCCATGGAAGAAGGCCAGAGTGCAGGGAAGAAGTATGGTGCAAGGGACCCCATAGGGAGAATCTCTGTTTTGCTGGCATTGAGGCAGAGGTCAATGGCAGTGCACCAGGCCTGGATGGCTGAGAGGCAGTCAGGAATGAAGGATGGTGCAAGGGCGTCAGTGGGAAGTTTGAAAAAAAGTTGTGTATCATGAGCGTAGCACTGGAAGTTGGGGGAGAAGGAGGAAATGAGTCGTGTCAGTAGAGAAAGGTATATGTTAAAGGGGAAAGAATGGAGCCCTGTGGAATGCCACAGGCAGCAGAGGAGGAAGGGGAGGAGAAAGGGCTGAAAATGGTTTTGGAGGAATGGCCAGTTGGGAAGGAGGTAAGCCTGTACAGTGCCCGCTCTGAGTGGCCAAGGGTGTCATGGAGCTGTTTTATGAGGATGGAATGATTCACTGAGTCAAAAGCAGAGGAGAGATCAAGGAGGATGAGGACAGCAGGGGAATTGGAGTCAAGAGATGTGAGCAGTTCTTCACGGGTGTTCAGAAGGTTCCATGTGATTTAATCGCCTGTTGTTTCATTGCAGGGTTTTTATTTCGAAAGAATCGATTCTTTTTTGGGGGGGGGTTCCCCCTAAACCCCCAACCCCTTTAATTATTTTTATATCCCCGTACACCCATACCCAATTTATATAATTTTTTTAACCCCCCCCAACAATTCGATGATTTTTTCTAAAAAAAAATCAGCGTCAAAAAACCCTGCGAAAAAACATCCAGCGATGAAATGACGTCGTACCGTTCAGAAGAGCAGTTTCCATGCCTCTGGATGCTCGGAATCCAGACTAGTGGTCATGTAGACCTCCAACGAGTTCGAAATGGGAGATGAGTTGGGGCAGGGCCAACATAACAAGCAGTTTTCCCATGAAGGAAGTGATGGAAATGGGGCGCTAGTTGGCTGGGCAGGAAGGGTATGCAGAGGATTTTGTAAGGAAGCGGAGCGCACAAAGAGAAGATGGAAAAGAACCAGTAGCAAAGAAATGGTTGTAGAGATCAGTCTGAGCAGGGGCGAGAGAGGCGATATTTTCCTTGATGGTTCTGGAGGAGCAAGGAGCAATCTATTTGGATGAGCACTGTATATCTATTTCTGGACCCACCCTCAGCTAAGGCATGCCTGTAAAGACTTCTGGGCCCATTGCTGGCAGACGCTGCCTGGGTGAAGATAAGTTACTGGGGCCCCCTTCTGCAGGGTTCAACCCCGGGCTGCAGCTGGCATACAAAGCCAGGCTACTACTCTATGAATGGAAGCCCCACGCAGCTATCAGCCTGTTTTAGAAGAACATTGGGCCCCCCTAAACCCTGCTGCTGCCATGTCTGCCTGAAACAAGACCCAGGAGCACCAACAAAGAACCTTTTGCAGTAGAAATTACCTGGGGACAGTCCTGGCCAGGCTGTCTTCAAAGTAATGTTTTTTTGTATACAGTTTGAGAATATAAAGTGCACGTTATAGGTACTTTTTTACATTTTTGAAGGATTCTTTTTTTGTTTTAAAAGACTTTTTTAGTTTTTAGTGACTCTGCTCAGGATAAGTGTTGTACAGTGTCTATTGTTATTGTGATTCCCCTTTTTATATACGTAATACAAAAACCGCTGGTTTACTGAGGCTGAGGCAAGATGTCAATATTCAAATCAATAACTGAACAAACCCGTATACCAGCATTTATTTGTCTGCCTTTCCTTGTGCTGTATATCTTTCCTCTAACCTTGTGTTTTTTCCTAGGGGGTTTGGGAATCCTTCTAATCATTGCCTTTCTTGACCACGTCCTTGTCCTACAGCGGCACGCCCAGGTTGATCCAGATACTCAGGTAAGAGGGGGTTGGTTGAGACAGGTAATCGTGGGGTAAGTATTTAAAACTGCAAAAAAGTGTATTGCTGTGCATCCCCCGCTACAATAAGATAGATCAATGTATTTATTTTCTAATGTGTGTGTTCTTATTAGATAGCCTGGAGGCTCATCCTGATAATTTACTTACACATATCCATTAAATAAATAAATAAACTATATTTTGTGTGTGAGTCCTCATAGATCAAGTTTTAACACTTCGGTTAGTTTGATTTAGTAATTCACTTGAGCAAGACAACAGATGCTATCTTTAATCAAGCCTCACAGATCAGATAACGGGGGAGACCTCTTCCCAGAATAAGAATAACCCACCCCCAGGATATTGCCTGAGGGGAAGACGACAGCTATAAGTTGGAGAGGGTCATTATCCCAAGCAATAATTACTCGTCCTAAGGGCTATAAGGGGATCCATCCTCCCATAACTCTGAGCCCCAAACTGGAGTTGTGCAACTGAAAAGGAATGTGTTAATATTATGAGGAAGTAAATGAAAACACACAGGTAGTATACAATGTTAATTTAATGAACACAGAATTAGTAACTATAAACTTTGCACATTTTGTGTTGTATTGCTGTTCGTTAGTTTGGGGAATTGAACTGCACTTGGCCTCACTACCTTTAGACACAGAAATATAAATTGCGTCTGTACTGCTTGTCAGGCTGCTGCTCATGTCAGAATGTTTGGAATGAGGCCTATAACAGAGATTATTAACTTAATTTTGTGGATTCTGATATTGGGATCCTTGTAGTAAACTTTGTATACCCGGTCCGAAGGGCAGTGCCAGGCGTAATGGGCCCTGAAGGCCAAGGTAAAGTACTGAGCTTAGCGAGGATGTTTAACAAGGTTTATGGGCCCAGTACAGCCCAAGGGCAAAGTCTTACAAAGCTAATACAACCTGTTTCACCTTTTTATGTGAAAGGAATATGAGACGAAAGGATTTATCTGTATGCGAAGGGTGGCTTAGCATTCTCTTCTTCCTGGGGGTAATGCTCACTCCACTTTTGATCTTTACATTGACATTATCACACCTGTTGATAAAATTTAAATCTGCATAGGCAGTCTTTGTGAATTGGCTGCAGGAATGTATACACAGGCCTGTTTACAGGCCTGGATCCAAAATACCTCCAGCTATCCCTCCGCAAATACCTCCCCTCTCAAGCTCTTCTCTCCTCTACCTCTAACTCCCTCAGGGTCAGTCGTTTTTCAGAGAAACGAGCTGGGGGTAGATCTCTGTCTTTGGCTGGGGCCTCCCTCTGGAACAGCCTCCCTGCCACTCTAAAATTTGAGGAGAACCATCTGCGGTTCTGGAAGCACCTCAAGACCTTCCTCTTTGCTTCTGCCTTTGCCCCCCTCTCCCCTGCTGATCTGTTCTCTCTTGGCACTGTGCACCTGGCCACCCCCTGTCCTCCGGGCCCAGGTTCCTGCTCACCCTGCCACCCTACCGCACTGCCTCCGGGCCACCCCTTGCACTGGGGTCTGTATCTGTACCATACAGATCCCCCCTTTTTTTATTCCTGCACTTATCTGACCTACCCTGTCTCCTGCCTTAAACTCAGCAGTTGCTGGCTGCACTACCATTTTTGTTGCTTTTATTATTTATTTATTATTATTTATTCTGTTCTCCTTTTGCTCTGCACTTTCCATTTATCCCCCTTCCTTGCATTTTTCCCCTCCCCTTATCCCTCCCCCATGCACTTGCGCATTGTGTATGAGCGCGATAGAAAAAAAGATCAATATCAATATCAATATAAAAATTCACATGGGTATTCACGAGTAATTGCCTGTTGCTTTCTGCACTTTCGGAAGGCTTTGAATACAGTTCTTCTATCATCTCTTAGCTGAGAACACAACCATCTTTTTTTCTTCCCTTTCCTCAACCCTGTGCTTTCTGTAGTATCAGGACCTGTTAATCCAATGGACTCCAGGTAAGTTTCAACTCCCTTTATTCAGAAGGAAGAACCCGTGGCTCACTCCACTCTCTGTGTCTGTCGCTTTGAAACCCCTCTAACGTTTCAAGTTCTAGATTCCAAATGAGCTCTGGAACGCCGAACCGACAACATGACCCGAACACATCACAATCCCTTAATGAAACCAATTATAACAAAACAACTAGCCACTAGCAAAACCACAACCAACATAAATAAACACAACTCATGAATAGCAATAAAAAAACAAATGAATGCAACCAACAAACAGCAATAGAGTCACTTATAGTCTCTTTGAGATGATTTCACCATGTCGTTTTTAGACCACACTGGATGTCTGCGCAACCTCATCGTACCACGGCAGTCCTCCATGGCATGACTGGATCTTCCCCATACACATTGGCTCCTTCCAAGTTCTACTCTGGCAAACTCTTGCTCTGTCCTGCCATAAATCTAGTGCCAGGTGCAACATACTGACAAACTCATTAGACTCTCACTTTGCACATGGCATATCATGATATAGCAGATCATGCTATGTCCCTGACATGTCATGTTTGGTGATTCCTTATAATTATGACTTTAGAAGAGTCATAAAAGGTAAAGATTCTATCCAAGGTTATTCATGTATTCTTGCTCTCTCAACTGTGTATGGCAGTGCCCACAATTATTCTTCCATGAAGTATATGGCTCAGAAGTTAGACATCGGAATTTAGACCTCAATTCCCAGCAAGCCACAGCTCTTCTTTCATTTGCTATATCAGGTGTCTGCACCTTGGAGCTCACCTGATGTTTTGGACTGCTGCTCCCACTGTGCTGCTAGGGATGATGGAGAGCCAAAAGTTGCCATAGGTTGCTGATCCCAGCGTTATATCAAGTATAGGAAAAAGACAGTCAGGCTTCCGACCAGGTCACGGAACTGAGTCAGCCCTACTTGATCTGAAAATACAGCTTGCTGACACTATGGATAAAGGCAAACCGGCACTCCTTCTCCTACTGGATCTATCTGCCGCCTTTGACCTTGTCAACCACGATATCCTAGGCATGCACCTAAAAAATGAAGCACACTTCTCCCCGGAAGCCATTGCATGGGTGGCCTCATTCCTAAATGGCAGACTCATGAAAGTCTTCTCAGACACTGCCTCGGCAACCCCTACCACCATCCACTGCGGCGTCCCACAAGGCTCCTGCACCGCCCCCACTCTCTACAATATATTCACCCTTCCTCTCTTCAATGACCTCGACTGTCGTAACATAGCGTATACCAACTACGCAGACGATACGCAGGTACTACTCCCTCTAACTGGGACCTACGAAGAAGATGCGACAGCATTAACCAAAATCTACACAGCCATCCAAACCTGGATGGCGGCCAACGGCCTCTGCCTAAACGGGGACAAAACCGAAATCCTCATAGTAGGGACCAATGAAATTCTCAACAAACTCCCCCCCCAATACAAATCCTTCAACATCGACAACTCCACCATCTCAGTCTCCAAGACTGTTAAAACCTTAGGCGTTCACCTAGATGCCTCACTATCTATGTCTCGCCAGGTCAACGCCATAGCCTCTTCCTCGGCACTTACCACCAAGATGATAAATGCTGTCAAGCCTTTTCTCTCCGCCAAAAACTGCCTGTCCATCGCCAGAGCCACTATAGGTACAAAACTAGACTACTGTAATGCCCTGTTCCTAGGCACCTCCGCCCACAACCTAAAAAAACTCCAAATCACGCAAAACAATGCGCTCCGGGCAGCACTGTCCATTCCAAAAAGAGAACACATCTCGCAAGCAAGGAAAGATGCCCACTGGCTACCCGTGAAGGAACGCATACTTTTCAAAGCCATGACCATCACACATAGATGCCTATCCCTGGATGCCCCACCCTATCTCGCAGAAAGAATCACACCGAAAGCCTCCATCAGACCCACCAGAGCTCACCGCACCAACATGATTGATGTCCCCACGTTTCAAAGATCCAGGGCGGGAGGAACCAGCTTCCAACACCTCGCACCTAAAAACTGGAACTCCTTACCTACCTCACTAAGGAACGAAAAATCATACCATACCTTCCGTAAAAACCTCAAAACCCTCCTATTCCGCTAAAGTCTTCCACATGCACTCTCATGCTTGCATTGTAACCACAGCATAGCATAACCTCTAAGCTCAATGTTTATTACCAATGTGAAATGTACTCGGTAACTCGGTTTACATCTGTAAACACATTCCTATGCTTGTGTTCATGACTAAGTCTGCTGTAACAGCGCCACGATGCCCCAGGGCAGTTCTGTGCGCTTTATAAATGCAAATAAATAAATAAATAAATAAATGTCTGGGAACTTGCATTTCTGTTTCTACGATGCAAAGGTCACTTTCTCAGAGAAACCTGGGAACATGAACGTCAATTGCCAGTAGGCAATTGTTCTCCACTGTGTCTCTTAATTAGAAGACTCTGAGAATCTGTACTTCAATTCCCAGTATGCAAGGTTTCTTCAATCAGACATTTTCTCAGAAGAATCAGTGACTTTGGACTTCAATTCCTAGTATTCAGTGGTTTTGTAACTCAAACTCTTTTTTAAGGAATCTGGGAACTTGGACTTCATTTCCCAGTATGCAGTGGTTTTCATAAACGTCGGTCACCGGCAGCCCAGACTGCTCCACCATGGAGGGGTGAGTGGGAGAGACCAGGCCCAGTTTGAGCGAGGAAGAGGGGTTCCTGCATATCAACACAGTAGTTGTGGGGGCAGAACCCCATGGAACGGTCTTTCTGAACTGCTGGTGAAACGTGCTCTGTGGAGAAGGGCAATGGCATGACCTACGAGGCCCTCACGCCATGCGGCAAACAGTGCTTACACCATCTGACACCCATCCATTCTGATCTGGCCTCTGGGGAGCTGCTGTGTTGCTCAGCCTTCCCTCTGCTCGGGGGGGGGGATCCACATAAGGTTCCCTCTACAGAGCATACCCTTGAGTCGACACGATCCGAAGGCGGTGGAAACGTATTGTTTGAAACAACAGCCGAGGCCAGCCAAGCAGTACAACCCTAGATCGACCAAGTGTGCCAAATTGACCCCAAGGAGTGCAGGGGGGCATGGGGACAGCCGTCCATGTGCAAGCCTGCTTTGTTCTTTGTCGGCCAGGTGTCCTGCTCTCAGGAAGGTTGGCTTCTCAGAAGGCTTTGTTCAAGCTGACACAGAGTCCCCAGCATGCCGGCTCTGCTGGGAAATCTCATTGGGGGAGAAGGGGGTGGCCTGTGGCTGTCACCACAGAGCCTGGGTGGAACAGCGAAACCCAAATGGAACAGAGGCAGGACCCATGCACACTGTCCACAGAAATACAGGGGAAGGTGACAAAGCTTTCTTGTAATCTCTGTAACCTGGGCAACAGGGGGGTGGAGTCTCGGCATAACCGGCCAGTATCCTTATAGATAAATGTCAAATTGGCATCCATCTGGACTTCCAGAGCAGGCTGGCTATCTGGTCTAAGCATTATTCCTATGGCCAACTACCAGATGGCCGGGCTCAGAGAACAGCCATCTGCTATTGCCATGCCTTCCAGTGGGCCTGACTTGGAAGGACCCCTTGACCCCTGGCAAAGGACTGGTAGACCCCCAGGGCCTGAGAAGCAACAACCAGGAGATTAGGGGGGTCCCCAGTGTTGGTCAAGCAATCTCTAAATGCATCAAAGCTTCATAGGGTTGGGGGCCCTCACGGGACGGCATAGACCACTGATGGGTAATATAGCTGCCAAGTATCCTTGGGCCATGTCCAATGTACATGTTCCCCCAATAGGTTTCTTTTGGACCCACTAGGTGGCCACGGCCTCTGGCGCAGGGGGCACCCCCTTCTCTGATGAATAATTTAAAAACTATTGGACGGACTTAACCCAAACCAGTTAAGGAAACTAAGCCAATGCTTTGTGCCCAAATTTGTTCTTATTTGGCCCAAATCTGCCAAGCAGTTTTCACGCTAAGGCTATTCAAAAACAGCACTTTTTCTCTATGGGAAAATGAACACAAGTAGGCTGAAAACAGTTTTTGTATGTTTTCCTGAAAACCTTTTCATTTTCTAATGCATCGTTCAGAAAAATGTCCAGTTTAGTCGGGCTCTTCATCAACTATTTGTTTGGAACATTGCATCCGAAATCCATCCTGCAAGTCAAAGGTTATTAGCCTCACTCAGCTTCTCTGCAGCAAAAAGCTCCAAGGCAAATATAAAGGTTCTAAGGAGCAGGGGCCACCCATTTCTCTGTCAAATATTTTAAAAACTACCCTATGGATTTACCCCACACCAGTCAAGAAATGAAAGTCAATGCTTGTTGCTCAAGTTGTTTCTTATTTGGTCCAGATCTGCCAGGTGGTTTTCACGCTATGGCTGTTCAATAATTGTACTTTTTCTCTTTGGGAAAATGAATGGGCTGAAAACTGTGAAACTGTGGTGTTTTGTTTTCATAATAGCCTTTTTTATTTTATAACGTATTGTTCCCAAAATGTACTGTTTGGGGTGGCCCTTGACAAATCTTTGGTTTGAAAATGTCATCCAAATACATTCAGCAAGTCAAAAGTAATTAGCAATAGAATTTTGGTAAATAATTGCTTTTTCATTTCTGAAAATCCTGCCAGCCTATAACACGCCCTTATCCATCAAATATTTAAAAAACTACTGGATGCAATAACCAGCGCTTCGTGCCCAATTTGTTTCATACTGTCCAGTGTTTTTTGCTGTGCGCTCGAGCAAAAATTTGACTTTTTCCTCTATGGGAAAATGAATCGGGACTAGGTTGAGACTGCATTTTGTGTTTTCTTAATAACTTCTTTATTTTTTAGCAGATCTTTCCCAGAAATGTCCAGTCTGGGGGGACTTGTAAGTACAATTTTGTTTGCTAAGTTTCAGCCAAATCTGTTGTACCGGTCAAACGTTATTAGCAATACATTTTTTGGGTTTCCTATGGTACATTATAATCAACTTAAACATAGTATGTCGACCGCTGCACTATAATATATATATAATGCCTTTTCACTAGCGCAAGGCATAGTTAAGGTTAAGACAAAGACTCTATACCATTTTAGATAATGACTTTTTCTCAATAACTTTCGAATGCTTGTATGAAAAAAAATCAGAAAATATTCCTGAGCGATATTTTGGGGAATCGTCTATGCATACATAATTGGAGACTTGTACATTAACGGCTTCATAGTTTAAAATGTTTTACTTTGATTGGGTTTTGAACAGCGTGTAACTTGGGGTTTTAATGAAAAACAGATTTGGCCCAAATATCTCAACATTGGTTACTTTGATTTTCCTAATTTTTTGCAAGCACCTACTTTTTATCTGGAAATAAAATTAATAATCGACTTGGCCAGTTTTCAGATATTACCGTTTGAAATGTATCTATATATGACGCATGTGCACAATGAATGAATGTTCATATTTCATACGACTGTACATAGAGCATATGACTTTTACAGTTCATAGATTACACAATTAACAATTTGTGCATCACACAATTAACAACCCCTAAAAACATACATTTCAGTTGACTTTGATGGAATACATGTACACGTGTCATATGAACTGTGCACAGAGCAAATTAGATTTACAGTTCAAAGATTACACAATTAGCATAGAAAAACCCACATCAAACGCATGTGCCAGCTGATTGTGATGTCAGTTTTAAATTGAAGGCATAAATGTGCACATTTTATATGAAAATGTTCACTTTAGGCGGCATACAATGCATGAGCAGAATTGAGGTACATGTTATATTTCAAACCTTTGTGATATTAACATTAAGTATATGAACATTAAGAGCGTGCTCCTATGACATGCACATCAAATACACACGCGCTTGCTGCAAATAACATGTAGATGTGTGACAAGTGCTCTCACATGCACCGAGTACACATGTGACACTTGCTCATACCACATGTGCTCATACGACACATGCTCCTATGACCGATTCTCATATGTCATATGACATATGACACATGCTCCTACCATACATGTTCCTACCACATACGCTCCTACCACATATGCTCCTAGCACACACACTCTAATAAACACACACCTACAACACCTGCTCCTATGGCACGCACTGCTATAACGTGCTTCTACAACACACATTCCTATGATACATGTTTTGTTGACAAACACACCTACTACACACACCTACTACACATAAAATGTGGATGTATGAGACATGCTCATACAACACATGTTCCAACCACACACACTCTTACGATGGATACTTGCCACACACTCTTACGATGAACACTCCTACAACACATCCTCCTACAACACGTGCTCCTATGACACGTGCAGCTATTGCACCTACATCCACTACAAGCACACACACTCCTACGACACATGCTCCTACAACATATGGTCCTACGACATGCAATCCTACAACACATGATCCTACGACACATATTCTTGCAACACACACAGGGACCTGCAACATGTGCTGCAATCATGTACGCAGAATGTATGAGTTTTACCTTTGGTACATTAGAAAGTGAACATCTTAAAACTCACATCAAAGGCAAGTCATATGAACTGTACACAGAGTCATTGATTTTGCATGTTTTTTTTTTGTAATGATAGAGTGTGTTGTAAGAGCATGTAGTATATGTGTGTATGACATATGAGCATTTTGCATAACAGCATGTGGGGTAAGTGTATGTGTGTTAAGTGCGTGTGTTGAATGTTTTTGTGTTGTAAGAAATGTGTGTTGTAGGTGCATGTGTTGAAGGAGCATGTGTTTTAGGAGCGTGTGTTGAAGGAGCGTACGTTATAGGACCATGTGTTATAGAAGCGTGTGTCATAATAATGTGAGTTATAAGAGGTTGTGTCGTCAGATGGCATGTTATGGGAGCATGTACAGTAGGTCATGTCATACGTCTATATGTGGCACGTCTATATGTTGTACATCCACATGTTGTAGGTGCATTTGTTGAAGGTGCAGGTGTGATATGTGCAAGTGTTATAGGTGCACGTGTTGGAGTTGCACATGTAATAGAAGCATGTGTCAGGAGTGTGGTTGATAACAGAGTGTGTCGTAAGAGTGTGAGTAACAGCAGCGCACGTCATAGGTTTTTGTGTCATCGGACTGGGTTTTATAAGAGTGTGTCATAAGACTGTGTTTTGTAGAAGCATGTGTCATAGGAGTGCGTGTGGTAGGAGCACATGTTGTAAGAGTGCGTGTTATATCAACACATGTCATAGAAGCGTGTGTTGTAAAAGAGTGTATAGTAAGAGTTTGTGTTATTAGTGTTAACATACAAAATGATAATATCACAAATGAATGTGTAGGGTTTTAATATAAAGTCTACCTGCATTTTCCTCATGCGTTTTATGCCACCTAAAGTGTAAATGGTCGTATGACAAGTATACATGTATTCCATCATTTTAAAACTGACATCATGATGTGAGTTTGTAGGAGATATTAATTGTGCAATGTACGAAGAGTAAAACTCAAATGCTCTTTGTGCAGTTCGTATGAAAATTCTACATTTATTTCATCACTTTAACACTGACATGATATTTGATTTTAATACATTTTGTAAATGTATTAATAAAGTTTATTATGTTGTTATATTAACAATATTATTTCTGATGTTTGTAGACTTTACGTTTTTGTCGGTTTAAAGAAATCTAATTATATATAAATATACATTTCTGCCTCCTCCTCACCGCTTCACCAACTCCAATCTTTCATTTATACACCTTCCTTCCTCTTTCCTGATACTCGCTTCTCCAATTACAGCCTCTCCCTTGTACTGTGCTCCTGTTCTTCCTGCACACCTCTGTGTCTCCAGTCTACGTTGGTGAATATGTGAGAACTTCCACGAACCACATGCTCTTGTGTCCCTCTCACACAATGATCCTCATTCTGTCTGCAATCCTGGCTTCGCAGACATCTACTGATCGCCGATATACCACCTCTGGGGTAAGCATCATAGAGCAGGCCCATCCCCTGGCCCCAGATCCTCTCCTACACCTCCCCTCTGCTTGCCCCATGATATCTGGTTACAGCATGGTGCCCATTTTGTGTCACCATATTGTATTCCCAAGTGACATCCACGGCAAAAGTGGATGTAGTTGGATCTCCAATGACTTAAAGATCCATATTCTTAAAGCGAAAGAGCAGAGAGGTCCATACTTGCTTCACAAAAGAACAAAATCTGAAAACATCTTTTAATGTTAGTTGTGCTCTATTGGTGAATGCAGACAGTTAGGGGGATTGACCATCATCTCGCTAGTTTGAAGTGTTTAAAATGAGGAATGTACACATTTAGAGATCATAATGCCTTATATTAGGTGAAAGCAAAGTGATTGGACGAACGCTGTGGGCACAGGGGGTGTAAGGTGGACTCCCTGTTAATGGTTTTTCTGTTCATTCACATTTATTTCACATCACATGAATAGTAGGGCAATATTATTGCTTTTTGTGTAATTTAGTTTTACTTATTTCGTCAAAATGATTTCTTAGATATTATGAAGGGCAACCATGATTTTTTGCAACAGTTGTGTGCCACAAATTTCCTGTCGACACTGTGTTTTATTTACATTTGCATCTATTCGTTTTGTGGGTGTTTACCATGGTAAACTAAACCTATGTCTACTGTTGCCTTGGGCTTCAATGCATCCATCAACTTGGCTCCAGCTCTTATTTGATAGGCACATACACTGAGCGACGAACCAGGTAATCAGGAAGCAATCATTATTGTTGTCCTTCCAACATGATGCCTCCCATTGTGCATTTAAAGCTTAAGATAGCAATAACAAATTACAGACTGAAAAATTAAAGGAAATCAATACAGAAAATCAAACTTCATTTTCACCTTGCATCATTTTTTATGATTACTTCTCGAAAGCAAGGAGAGACTGCTTCATGGGCATGGCTACAATGCTTTGCTTTTTACATTGCTATCAGCAGTGGTGTTTTATTGGCACACTGCTTGCTTGGAAGCAAACGGTAACGTGCGGACATCACCAGAAAAACTAAGAGGTATTTGCACCCACCACGTCCTGCAATTGGAATTATAGAAAGGCAGTTTCAATTTGAGAGAGTACAAATTATTTTTTATTAGTGCAGACAGAACACAAGGGGGGTCATTCCGAGTTGGGCGGTAAGGGTTTACGGGCACCGTTAAGGATGCCGGTGCCGGTAAACCCTTACCGCCCTATTCCGAGGTCCCTTAGCGGGTCCCAGCAGGAACGGCTGGTCTGACCACCCGTTCTCTGCGGGTCCCGTTAAGTGACCTTGGAGCAAATAATGCGTTATTTGCGCCTTCCGCATTCCCATTGAGCCCTATGGGGGCTCAAATGGGAATGTGGAATGGTTTACTGAATGGGGATTTACCGGGTCCTCCAAGTTCGGAATGACCCGGTAAGTCCCCATTCAGTCAGACCGGACCCGGACCCGGGTTTGGAGGCCGCCATGGTGCTAAGAGCACCATGGCGGCCTCCAAACTCGGAATGACCCCTAAGGTCTCATTATAAGTTATAAGTATAAGAGGCGGTATACCGCCAGTTTTACTGCACTCCCTGATGTTGAGTTCCAGAAAGAAAAGCTTGCTTGTGAGTGGAGGTATTACCTAGAGTCAAAGCGACAGTAATAGCTGTGGATGTATTATCGGTTGCAGTGATACTGCTATCCCTCAATCAAGTCTAATGGGACTTTGAAATGGGGAGTAACCATTGTTCCTCATCAAGCGTTTTTTACCACCTGTGATAAAGGTACTGCAGCTTAGCAGCCACAGGATGTTCACATTTCGACTCATGATTTGGGAGTCTGTCACTTTCCTGATGGGGATCATCACATCTAATTTCTCAGGGTGAAAAGAAATGCTTGTTCCTGGTTTTCAGTGTCAGAGTTTGCATCGTTTAAATTATGCTGACGATACACAGAGCCTTGTCTTGCTTCCCGGATATAGGGAAGAAACGTCACTCATAGAGAATGTATGGTTGTATTTAAGAATTGGATGGACAACAACTAAGGAACTAAAGATGAATGCTAGTGAAATGGAAATTCTAACTAAAAATGCTATTGCAAGTCCTTGGATCGAATAATGTTGGCAAGAGACATTTGGGGCATTCCCAACCCTTCACATTCTGTAAGGAATCTGGGAATTTGGTTTGATTTAGATCTATCTTTCGCCACTCAGATATCCTAAGTAGTAAACACTTGCTTTTGACATCCCTCAAGACGTGAACATCTATTACCATATTGCTACTTTTTTTACAAGGTCATGGTCATTGATGCTTTGATTTTATCCACATTGTCCTTCGGAAAAAGTATTTATTTAGCTCGGCCCAACAGCAAAATTACTCATTTGTGACTTGTTCAAAACTCTTCTTCCGGAATGTTACTTGGACCAAGGAAACATAAATATATGTCACATTGGGTCACATCATTTCACTGGCTCCCAATCATTAGGGGAATCTAATTTAAATCCTTAACACTGGCCCATAAGAGTATGTACGGTTCAAGAAAATCTTTTATATTGCTACCATTTACCGGCCTCCAGGCACTACCTCCCTGTTCCTCTCTGAATGGGCTGATTTCTGCTCCTCCTTACTCTTAACATCCTCCAACCTGCTGCTCAAGGGTCACTTTAATATCCAATTGGACTTCCCCGGCACAGCATCCACTCTTTTCATTGACCTCTGCACCTCTCTATACCTCTCAATTCTCCCTTCTGGTCCAACCCACTCTCTGGACACACTCTGGACACCCTCATCCACTACGACCTCCTTCTCTCATCTCCCTTGGTGACCCCTCTCTCTTGGTCTGACCACTCTCTTCTCTCCTCCAGCTTGGGACCCTATAACCTTGTGACCACTCCTTCAATCTCGTTCACGAACATCCGTACGATGAAACAAGTGTCAGCTGCTGCCTTCACCTCCACCTTCATCTGCCCTTGCCTTCCCAACTTAGACCCTAGCACTGACACTGCTCTCAACAACTTCCACCTGTCCATCACCAACACCCTTGACATTCTTGCCCCAGTCATGAGGATCCGCGTGAAACCTGCCTCTAAGTGCAACACTTGGCATGACTCTGAACATGCAGACCTGAAACAAAAGTGCAGAGCTTCAGAACAGAAGTGGCAAGCCTCAGGCGCATCCTCTGACAACTGGCCAGCCACCTGCTCCAAAGGCAATACAGACTCTCCCTCCATGACAAGGAAAGGGTCCACATTCAGGAACGGGTATCTGGTGCAGCTAACAACACGGTTGAACTTTTCAAAATCTGCAGGGATCTTGTCAACCCATTCGCAGTATCCTCCTCTCTTATTCCTTCTCATGCCCTCTGCGACACACTCGCCACGCACTACACCACCAAAACTCAGGACATCCCGAACAGCCTTGTCACTCACTCTCCCAACCCATCCCTTGCATCCCTTGGCCACTCACTCTCCTCCTTCCTCATTCTCCTCCTTCGCCCTTGTCTCACCGGAAGAAGTCACCAGAGTTGTCTGCTCATCCAGAACCATCAAGGACAACATTAGCTCTCTCTTTCCCCTGCGCTCGCTGATCTCTGTAACCACTCCTTTGCTCCTTTGCTACGGGTTCTTTCCCCTCCTACCTCAAGCACTCCCTTGTGCGCCCCTCCTTAAAAAACTGTCAGAAGACCCTCCCTGTGCAGCCAGCTACTGCCCTATCTCCATCACCCCCCTCCTGGGGAAACAGCTGGAGAGTTTGGCCCTGTCCCAACTCAACTTTCACACTGAACTTGTTGGTGGTCTCCACGACCATCAATCTGGATTCCGAGCATCCGGAGGCACAGAAACTGCTCTTCAGAACACCCGTGAAGAACTGCTTACATACTGGATACCTGCTATTCTCATCCTCCTTGATCTCTCCTCTGCATTTGACACGTTCAACTACTCCATACTCATACGAAGGCTCCATGACACCCTTTGTAACTCGGAGCAGGCACTGGACTGCTGACCTCCGGCCTAACTGACTGCTCCTCCCAAGTCATCTGAGGCACCTTCTCCTCTCCTATTTCTTTCTCCACCTGTGTTGTCCCCCAGGGCTCTTTTCTCCCACCTTAGCTCTTTAACATCTACCTTACTCAGCTAGCACTCCTCATCTCCTCATTCTCCCCCAGCTTCCAGTGTTATGCTGACAACACGCAACTCTTCTTCAAACTTCCAGCTGACCCTCTTGCACCTTCCATCATCCCTGACTGCCTTTCTGCCATCCAGGCCTGGTGCTCTTCCAATGATCTCTGCCTCAATGCCAGCAAAATGGAGGTCTTTCCGATTGAGACCCCTGCACCTGGCTTCTTCCCTTCACTCTGGTCTTCTTCCATGGGCTATGGAGTCATCTTCGACTCCTTCCTCCTTCATACTCATGATATTGCCAAGAAGTCCCACTTTCAGCTCTTCCTACTCAAACGAATTCCACCTTTCTCACCTTCCCCCAGAAGCTTAATGTTACCCGAGCCCTGGTTCTCTCTTGGCTTGACTATTCCAATAGCCTCCTCCTGAATCTACCTTCTTCTACTCTGCGACCCCTTCAGCCAATCTGGAACAGGGCAGCAAGGCTTATCCTTGGTCTCAAGTCCACGACTGCATCTCTGCTGACCTAAAAAGTCTTCACTGGCTCCCCGTTGCGTCACAGATTAAATTCAAATCCCTCTGTATCATCCACAAGGCTGTCTGGGGCCGGGGACTGCACTGTCTGTAACTCTCTCTTACTAAATATTCCCCCTCTAGACCTCTGCGCTCCTCTGGCACCAACTCCTTGTGTGTAAAGCGTTACGCTAAACAGAGGGCAGGAGGTTGATCGCTTTCCTCAGCTGGCTCCCTTCTTTGGAACAGCCCCCCTCTTAGATCAAGCTGTTGTCTTATTCAAGCAGTTACTAAATCTAGTAAGGCACAATATCCTTCCCAGTTCTTGCCTCTCTAGCATGGAATGCTGCTCTTCCATTATACCTTGACCTGGAAATAAATCCTTCTGCTTTTCAGAAAAAAAATAAAGACCTACTTTATTAGTCATTCATTAGATAGATCTTCTGCCTTTTTCACCTAGTGACATGCACAACACAAATGCCCAAGTCCGAAATTCACGTAACTTCAATTGCTGCTTGAACAGAATGGAGCCTAGGCAGATAGAAGACGACAGATAGTATTAGATGTATACCTTTATTCGTATTTGGTGGACACAAATTCTTTACCGAAATTATAAAGACATTGTGACATACCTATTTCAATCTGCACAAAAAACATACAACAAGGTCTTTACATCGTAAGAACAATTGTCCCTTACACAAAAAGACTTCCAAAACACAGAGCACAACCCTTACAATGTCACCTGCAACCATCACATCACATAAAATCCCTTCATTCCCATGCATCCAAGGGAGAAAAATGCAACAAAAACAATTAATTTAAAGAAACTGTTTGTTAGAGGTACTACCCATGTGTGTCAACCTCTGTGACTTTTTTATCAGCAGCCTGTGCTTGTTGGCATTTCCCCAAAATTTACAGCACTAGCTGGCATCATACATAACCAGTCAAATGTTCTGAAAAAACGTTTGGATGATTGGCGACACGGGTTTCAGGCTGTCAACGGTCTCCGGCAAGACAGGAACCAGCCCACTTCAGGACTATGCACATGAATAGATACGGTTCATGTCTCCATTAATCAACTGAATATACAAGTACAGAGCTGTGCGGTCCTCTTTACTTGAGGGGGCTGTGTGGAAGAGGACCAAAAAATATAACAGTGTATAAGGAGGATTCCACAAAACAGATACCCTTCCTTCACAAACACCAGGTGTGGATGTCCACACTTAACCCCGATTCAAAAACTGTCATTTGTAATTTAGACAGACCCATATTCTACAAAAAACATATTTTAATATTCATGTATCTATTGTATACAGTGTCAATTACATAAAAAAACCTTAAAAATGCATGCTATAACATTTCCATCGGACATCACTTGTTTAGTAAAGCAGAAAACACAACCCATGTCTCAGTTAAATCTTGACATTTATAGCTGTTATGCGAGGTTAGTAAGAGAAAGTGAGGTGCATAGTTATTCAAAAGAGCCCTCATTAATGTCTCCCCTTAAGTTGGTCGACACATATTAGTGTTTCTAGGTCTCATAAACTAAACCACCTGATCGACTAAAACATTCTCGTAGACTGTTGAGCCCGTTTTCAGGACGCAGTGTACAGGCACAGAAAAGTCATAGATCCGCTCCGTGCATAGTAATCCCTCGCCAATTTCTAAAATCAAACATAAAAGAACAACATTTATAATGGGCTGAAATTTTACCTTTGTAATCTAAACTCGGTGTGGTGGACAAATTCACTGACCTTCAATTTCTTTTAAGGCTTGTAATGAATAATTTAATTTGTATCAATGGCTACAGTTAGTCATTGCATGGCAACATCTGCCATCTGAAAAAAGGATATAAAAATGTTTTTATTTATTTTATCTTCTTCTTTTTTCACTATTTTACTTCTAATGTACAGATCTTCTATTTCATTTCAGACCGTATCACATATATCATGTGTTAACAAATCTAAATATATAGTCAAGTCTTATTTTCATCGTTAGGTAAACACTAGAACTAAACACACCAACTGTTGATCATTTGGCCAATTGGTAACTTTTTTATGGATGTACTCAACATTGATTTAACCCCCTAGCATATGAAACAGCAGATGTCTCAGTGTTCACCGTTTACCTGAACATTGTTAGTCTTCCTTTCACGTCTCTTCTATTTGTTTTCTCAGCCTGCATGATTTAATCTAATGCCACATTGGTCGTTTACTTGTAGCTAACAGGCCGGAAGAGGGAATAAGAGAAACATACTCATTAGTTATCTATCCTCTATTCCTTTCCTTTCCAGTCTTTTGCTAGATCACCCTGGTTTAAATAATACATTTTTCCTTACTGTTCGCTGGCATCAGCACTTTCTATTCACCAACTATGGTCGAATTTTCAATGCCGGCTATGGCCCGCTGCGGACGAGTCGTGACTTACATCTATTAGGAAATGAAAAGAAAGAGACAGCGCACAGCGGCTGTTATCTTTCGATCCCTCCTATTTCAAAAGTTGCTACAAATGGTGTATCAGCTGATTGTCCTTACTAGCTGTGGACGGAAGTCTTCTTCTTCCCTAACTGCAAGAGAGCTCGTGATATTGGCTGTGATGTGTGTTTTGTGAGTCTCTCGCGCACGCTGGACTGTTTTTTTAAATGCTCTTCCAACGTTCGCCGCCACATTTAATTTCCATAAACAGCAAATGCGAATGCGCTCGGGCGAGGATGAATTTAAACAGCATCAGCTGTGTGTGGCGCTCGCAAGATTTCGGCTGATGTTGTTATGGGGAAGCTACTACAATGCGCTTCATACTTTAACAAACGGCAGTGTGGCACCCGCCATGTTGGTAGTATGCCATTCAATTTCGACATTTAGACTTGATTGTGTTCAATTAATGCACTCCTACCTAGAGAAAAGAATAGATAAAAAGTCCCTTCAGACTTCATAAGTGAATGCATTTGTCTGGCTTTAGCTAACAACTTTTTCATTGAAGACGGCATATTTTACCAAAAACTACATGGGACAAGTATGGGTGCCACTTTTGCTCCAGATTTGGCAAATTTGTTCATGGATGGCCTAGAAAAAAGATCAGTCTATGCAACCACATATCCCTTCCTAGAACAAATTAAAGCATGGCATCGTTACATTGAAGATGTTTTCATGCTGTGGAAAGGTGACGAAAATAGTCTGATGTCGTTTCTAGATTGGCTCAACACCCAAGATGCATGTATTAAATTTACCATGACTTGGCACAAAGAGAAAATCGCATTTCTGGATCTCGAGATATATCGAGCACCATTGAATAGACTGGGCACTACCTTATTTAAGAAGCCCACCGATAAAAACACACTTTTACTATTCAATAGCTTTCACCCACAGGCCCTATGGGAAAATTTACCGTATGGACAATTTTTGCATATAAGATGCAATTGCAGTACTAAGGAGGACTTTGATATTAACAGTGAACACCTTTCCTCCAGATTAAAAGAGCGGGGGTATCCAGCTCATATTATACGGAGAGCCACAAAAAACGTGCATGAAATGCGAATAGAGAATCATGCCTTGAAAAACATGAAAAAATAAAGGAGGACAAAATGACATGCGTGTCAACCTTTCCACCTATTAGTCATGAACTTCGTAGATGCATCTTAAAAAATTGGGGGATGTTCAACACAGAAGACTTTTCCATCCAGAAACCACGGTTCGCTTTCCAGCGAATGCCAAACTTGCGTGACAAATTGGTACACAGGTACACGGTTGAGAAGAAAGGGACAAATTGCACACAATCCACTTTATGGCACTTGCCACCTGTAGTGGGACATTTTAAGTGCGGCAATTGTTCAGTTTGTCGCCTCACGGGAATCTTAAAGAAATCGAACTAAAAGGCTGAAAGCGGAAATTAAACACATTTACTAACTGCAACACACCATGGGACATATATGGTATAAAATGTCCATGTGGACTCTTATATATTGGAAAGACCAAAAGGCCTGTGAAACAAAGAATATGTGAGCATCGCTCATGTGTAAAAAACACTGTAGCAGATAAACCACTTGTGGCACATTTCACTCAGGCCAAACATAACCATGAAGATATCTTTAGTTTCATCAGCCAAACAGTTCCGGCTCACCCTCGAGGAGGGGACAGAGATTTAAGATTTAGGCAAAAATGGATTTTTTATTTGGATTCCGTAAAGGCAGGTCTAAATGTCGCAATTGAAGGGCATTTATTCATTCACAAATAACATTCATTAGGTACATGTTTACCTGTTTAAAAATAAACAACCAAGTTGCCCATACTTGAAAGTGAATACTCCTCTTTTGCCCCATTTGAATGGAACTGTGAATTTAAAAGTATCTCATTTAGTGGGTCTCCCAACACTGTTTGTCAGTGATGATCCCTTTCTGGCTATCAAGAGGACATTAACTTGTTCGGAAATTTCCCTAACAAAATCATAAATGATCTAGGTAATCAAGATATATTTGACATCAGACTAGAAAACAACTGGTCTTTTGGCAAGGGTGATAAAAATGATTGTAGCGATGCTACAATAACAGAGATTTTTCTCCTTGTTAAGCTGTGAATGTAATATTTACATTCAATTGTACATTCCCGCTCGAAAACAAGGCAGGTATATAGAGAAGGCAGTCACATGATTGCCTTAGATGTCATCAGGATAATGAAACACCTATGTGATGTTTCTGCAGCTCTAAACATTGTTAGTATACTACCAACATTGCGTGTGCCACACTGCGTTTGTTAAAGTATGAAGCGCATTGTAGCAGCTTCCCCATAACAACATCAGGCGAAATCTCGCGAGCATCACACACAGCTGATGCCATTTAAATTCATCCTCGCCATAGCGCATTCGCATTTGCTGTTTATGCAAATTAAATGTAGCAGCGAACGATGGAAGAGCATTTCAAAAAACAGTCCAGCGTGCGCGAGAGACTCCCAAAACACACATCGCAGCCGATATAACGAGCTCTCTTGCAGTTAGCGAAGAAGAAGACTTCTGTCCACAGCAAGTAAGGATACACCATTTGTAGCAACATTTGAAATAGGAGGGATCGAAAGATAACAGCCGCTGTGCGCTGTCTCTTTCTTTTCATTTCCTAATAGATGTAAGTCACGACTCGTCCACAGCGGGCCATAGCCTTCATTGAAAATTCGACCATAGCTGGTGAATAGAAAGTGCTGATGCCAGCGAACAGTTAGGAAAAATTCATTATTTAAACCAGGGTGATCTAGCAAAAGACTGGAGAGGAAAGGAATAGAGGATCGATAACTAATGAGTATGTTTCTCTTATGCCCTCTTCCGGCCCGATAGCTACAAGTAAACGACCAATGTGGCATTAGATTAAATCATGCAGGCTGAGAAAACAAATAGAAGAGACGTGAAAGGAAGACTAACAATGTTCAGGTAAACGGTGAACACTGAGACATCTGCTGTTTGGTATGCTAGGGGGTTAAATCAATGTCGAGTACATCCATAAAAAAGTTACCAATTGGCCAAATGGTCAACAGTTGGTGTGTTTAGTTCTAGTGATTACCTAACGATGAAAATAAGGCTTGACTATATATTTAGATTTGTTAACACATGATATATGTGATATGGTTGGAAATGAAATCGAAGATCTGTACATTAGAAGTAAAATAGTGAAAAAAGAAGATAAAATAAATAAAAACATTTTTATATCCTTTTTTCAGATGGCAGATGTTGCCATGTAATGACTAACTTTAGCCATTGATACGAATTAAATTATTCCTCACAAGCCTTAAAAGAAATTGAAGGTCAGTGAATTTGTCCACCACACCGAGTTTAGATTACAAAGGTTAAATTTCAGCCCATTATAAATATTGTTCTTTTATGTTTGATTTTAGAAATTGGCGAGTGATTACTATGCACGGAGCTGATCTATGACTATTCTGTGCCTTTACACAGTGTCCTGAAGACGGGCTCAACAGACTACGTGAATCTGTTTTAGTCGATCACGTGATTTAGTTTATGAGACCTAGAAACACTAATATGTGTTGACCAATTAAGGAGAGACATTAACGAGGGCTCTTTTGAATAACTATGTACCTCACTTTCTCTTGCTAACCTCACATAACGGCTATAAATGTCAAGATTTAACTGAGACATTGGTTGTGTTTTCTGCTTTACTAAACAAGTGATGTCCGATGGAAATGTCATACCATGCATTTTTAAGTTTTTCTTTATGTAATTGACACTGTATATAATAGATACATAAATATTAAAATATGTTTTTGTAGAATATGGGTCTGTCTAAATTACAAATGACAGTTTTGAATCAGTGTTAATTGTGGGCATCCACACCTGGTGTTTGTGAAGGATAGGTAGCTGTTTTGTGGAATTCTCCATTAATTAACTGCAACCTATAAAGGCAGAACAAACACATATGTCTTGTCAAATGACCATGTGGTGTCCTCTTAAACTCAGTAATTCATATACCTCGTTCTGTCTTACTACTTAATCTCAGTGACTACCAATCATATGTTGGTGTGCTGTGCTCTCCAATGTCTCCACGGCCAGCATGCCAATGTGTGGTACGAAGCACTGTGAAAAGGAGTTTCAATCCAAAAGAGAACTCACTTGCAAAACCTTCAAATGATGTACTATGTGTTTAAACCAGAGATCTGTGATCTGCATTTGCACATTTCAAGAACACAATAACGTTTGACACCATAAACTCGTAGGACTTACAATCGCTGCCTATCAAAAACTCAAATTGAGCCAAGCTGTTTGTTTACCTGTAACAACTATGCAAAGGACATGTTAAAAGCTGGAATTAGCTTCTGTATGGGAGTGGGCTGAGGGAACCTTACCTTGACTGTGTGATCCAATCACCGTGACAGACAACTGGCTGCTTGCTACTTTCACCGCGTTGCAAGTCTGCCAACTCAGCAAGCTGCGTTGCTGGCGCCCCGTGCCAGGAAGATGCTAGTTTGGCGAGCAAAGCTTGCTTGGTGGCCGTTAATTGAAAACAGCAGCCCACGTATTAGATAAATGCGTGGACCGCACTGGCTACTGAACTGAAATGACATTTGCAGTGGCCATCTTGGTGGAACAACTTTCCGTTGTATGAACATCGTAAGGTTCAATCTTATGGTAGCTCTTAAACTCAGACTAATTCCAATTTACTTTACACAAACTTGCTTGAACCAAAAGCTTTTAGCTGATCTCCCTCTGCCTGGCTCGGACCAACTTCTACACTTTGTCATCCACTATCAAAGACTTTCGAATGTGCACAGGGCTTTGTTTAACCCGTTGCGGGACCACATTGATTTCACAATTCTTTATCACTCTTCACAATTACCACCTTTCAGCTGTATACTTAACAGAGACTTTCGAATGAGCACTCACGTGGTGCCGGACTACTCTGTCTACGGTATCGTATCTTGGGTTCATAGTTCAATTACTTCAAACACTGTTCTGTTCAGTTTTCACTATGCAATATTGCCGCTGTTAAGACGGATTTCTGAACTCTGTCCTGGTGGCGCAGAGGTTCAGAAGGCCAACCTAATTACTTGGAACAGGGTAACCTCTGGACAAGCCAGACCAATCAAGGTAGCGATCGCGGCGGTCAAGACTAGGTCTCAAGAGGGGTGAGGGTGACTGAAAGCTCGCAATGAGCACACAAAGCAAGAGCGCTTACAAACTACTCCAAACAGTTGTTTATATCAAAAATAGATACACATTTATTATAAGGCCTTGAAACTAATAACCACAGTAAAAGCAGCAATATACAACGATATTAAACCAACACATACACTATCCACCCAATATATATACAGAATACACAGTTTCACAGCATTAGCAGCACGAAATATGTTATCCACCTGCAGGGGAAGGAAAACAGGCAGTGCGAACCAATGCGAGTGATATGTCCGCCTTCTGAGGCCCCTAACTGGATGGTAGTCCAATCCCTACGAAGAGTGGAGCCTAGCGCTCAAAAGTACCTGCACACGCCGGTGCCAATGGGCAGAAGGTGAAGCTCTTCGGAGGACGTTGAACAGCTCTGTAGGGAGCTCTAATGAAGGAGAACACGGTCCGCGACTCTAGCGCAGCCTCCACTGTGAGGCAGAAGCAGGGCGCGAGTACGGACAAGGGGTGCTGTATTTACAGCGGGGAAAAGCAAGAGGCACTGCAGGAGGGCGACCAGATCCTAGCTAATCTACTCACCGGTCCCCGAAGCAAGCAGGCCCGAGCTTCTCCTCGATAGATGCAGCTTCTGGCAGGTTCTGAAGAGCAGGGAACGTCTCGTCGTCGTGCAGAGTAAAAAGACGTCCCGATCGAAGAAACAAGCACAGTTTTGTCGCCACCGCAGGGCAACGGAACGGCCGGGTGTATTCAAGCCAAACGAGCACCGCTCACCTCTAGCTTAGGACTGCTAAGCAAACGAAGCGTGTGAGCATGCCCCGGACTCAGAATACCACCCAACCTGTCGGCGATTACAGAGCAGGCCTCCTTAGTAAGCTGGTCAGTCAACTGGATGGCCCAGAGACACTTCCGAAGGCTTACAGCAGGAGTTGATGAAGGTGCCGGGAATAGCTGGTCCTGCTATTCCAATAGGTCGAAGCGCCAGTACAGGCCTTCTTGTTCGATCTTAGGTGGAAAGGGCTTCACCGGACGACAGCAATGAGGAGCAGAAGTTCTTCAGGGGGTCACCAGTGATTCCTCGGTCCAGCCTCGTGTTCGCAGGATACTTGGCTCCTGTATCCCTGGGTTCGTAAGAACTCAGGAGATCGACATGGTAGTGGTGTTTCCAGCTCCCTCTTATCCAAGGTTCCCTTCGCGCCAAAACGGAGGGGAGCCAATGGGAGATCCGCTCATCAACACACATACCATACGTGGACCAATCACGGACCACAGTGGTCCCAGGCATTCACACCACCCTAGACTCTCTGGCACCCAGGATGTGTATTGGGACCAGACAGCCCAGCCCACATCCTGGGGGCACTCAAACGACATGTAGAAGCCCGCGAAAGCAACCGTGTTTCGCGGGAAACTACATGCCCAAATAAGGAAGGCCCCGGGTCGCCTGACCCGGGGGAAGGTAAAGGGAGCAAGACGGACAGTGGACTAGACAAAGGAGCCTCGTGGTCCGGCCATTTTGGGTAGCCGGGCCACCCTTTTGTGTTCGCGGCAAAAAGGTGCTCAGAACGGCAAAAGGAGCTCAAAATAAACCAAATGATCGCTGCCACCAGCCCAGTCCCTGAATGACTTGCACCGATCCAAAAACCATCCTATAAGAGTGTCTAGGGTCTGTAGAAGGCTAGAGACCCAAGAGAGCTGTAACTTAGCTTACAGTGCCCTCTTGTGTCGTGTTGCACTAAAATGGCGACACGATAAAAGAAACTACGGGAAACAGCGTTCCCCGGTACTGACTGTCTTAAGGGCATGTCAGTTTCCCCGTAAGAAAGGAGCGAAAGCCCAGAGGAGTACGGCAGAAGGCTGCACTTCTCTGGCAAAGTCAAGAAAACAGGTTGAAAACAATAGCAAAAAGTTTAGGGGTTGCCACATGGAAGGAAAGTTCCCTACAATAACGAAATCTTTCCTAACACTCGCCCCTCCCAGACTATGGACAGGGGGAACTAATCCACCCCTGGATGAGTCTCTTGTTCAGGTCGGTAAAACATTCTGGACAACCCATCAGCATTGCTATGTTGGACACCTGGCCTATGCTCAATAGTGAAGTCGAAGCCTTGTAGACTTATGGACCACCTAAGCAACTTTGGATTCTCCCCCTTCATGTTCATTAGCCACTTTAACGGCTTATGGTCAGTCTGCACAGTGAAGTGGGTCCCATAGAGGTAGGGCCGCAGCTTCCTTAGGGCCCACACAACAGAGAAACATTCTTTCTCTACCGTGGACCATCTGAGCTCTCTGTCCTTAAGCTGGCGACTAATAAAACCGATAGGGTGTTCCTTACCCTTCTCATCTACTTGTGATAGTACAGCTCCTATCCCAGTGTCAGAGGCATCCGTCTGCACGATAAAAGGTCTTTGATAATCAGGGGCCCTGAGCACAGGGGCCTGGCACAAGGAGTCTTTCAAGCCATTGAAGGCCTTCTCACACTCGTCAGTCCAAGTTACCTTCTTGGGTTTCTTCGGAGTTGTGAGGGCAGTCAGAGGAGCAGCTATGGTGCCATAGTCTGCCACAAAATTGCGGTAATAACCCGTGAGTCCTAAGAAGGCTCTCACTTGGGTTTGCGTAGTGGGGGTAGGCCAGTCTTGTACCGCTGGTACCTTACTGGATAGAGGCTGTCTCCTCCCTCCACCTACTTCATGTCCAAGGTAAACCACTGAGCCTTGTCCATTTTGGTGAGGGGCCACTGGGACACCCTCAGAAGAGCTAACTGAAGGACTGCTTGGGAACAGGTCGGGGAGAGGTTCAGACTCCTCTCCCACAACGTCTGAAGCCAGTAGCAGTGCTGCGATTTCGACGCTTGGGCCGAAAGCCTTCAGCCTATTCACGTGAAACACTTTTAGAGCCTGTCCAGGCCTTCCAAGGTCCACTGAATAGCTAACCTCACCCAGGGGCTCCACCACTGGGCAAGGGCCTGACCATTTGTCCTGTAAAGCTCGAGGCCTTATGAGATTCATGATCAGGACTTGCTGACCAAGTGTAAAGTTGATGAGGGAAGCTTTCTGGTCGTACCAATGTTTCACCAGCGCTTGCCCTGCCTTCAATTTATCACTGGCCAAGCCCATCAGGAGTACCATCCGTTTTCTGAGCCCTAGCACATAATCAACTACATTGGTAGTAACAGGGGGAGTGGGCATCTCCCATCCCTCCTTGACAATGGCTAAGGGTCCCCGTACGGGATGACCGAACAGAAGTTCGAAGGGGCTGAAGCCAACACCCTCCTGTGGTACCTCTCGGTAGGCAAACGGTAAGCATGAAACAAGAAGATCCCATTTTCTTCTCTGAGGCTCCTCCAGAGCCCCAATCATGCTTTTTAACGTCCTGTTAAGACGCCCCCCCAGACCATCGGTCTGGGGGCGGTATGCAGAAGAGAACCTGTAGGTGACCCCACATTCTTTCCACATAGCCTGCCTATACTTCGACATAAAGTTGCTGCCATGATCCGACACAACTTCTTTAGGGAAGCCAACCCTAGTAAACATGCCGAGTAAAGCTTCTGCAACTGGCTTGGCAGTTACAGTTGTAAATGGGACGGCCTCAGGATACCTGGTTGCATGGTCGACCAGCACCAGGATAAACCTATTGCCTGAGGATGTTTGCGGGTCAAGGGGACCAACCATGTCGATCCCTACCCTTTCAAATGGTACCCCCACAACTGGGAGCGGTACCAACGGAGCTTGGATTGTCGCGCCAACCTTACCAGACAACTGGCAGGAGGCACAACTCCTGCAGTGACTTTCTACTTGCACCCCCATCTTGGGCCAGTAGAAGTGCATGGATAACCTTTGCTTGGTCCTCCTCATACCAAGGTGACCAGCAAGGTGAACGACATGCGCCAACTGCAGGAGGAAGGGCCTAACAGCAAGGGAAACCACCAACCTCCTATGGTCTCCTTCTGTAGACTCTGTGGGCTCACTATAAAGGAGTCCACCTTCCTGGTAAATCCTTTGCAACCCAGGAGGTTCACCCTCAAGCTGGGAGCAGGCCTGTCTCCTTAGGCCTTCCAGAGATGGGCACTCACGTTGGCCCTTACTGAAGTCGTCCCTATCAGGACCTCCTTCAACTAACAAGTCTTTTAGTTCAGGATGGTCGTTGGGGTCGAACACTTCAGGCATCGCCACCTCCTCGTCAGGCTCGGGCGATTGACCAACTCCCTCCACCGCAGTGGTAGGCGAGTTCGGGGGAATATTCTCTTTCCCCCGTCGGGACTTGTTGACTCCTTTCGCCTTGGGTTTCCCCTTCGGCTGGGGCGGCGTATTGGACTTGGCCAATGCTGCCCGTGCTTGAGACCGTGTGTAGGGTCTTTCGGCAGTGTCTCCTACGAGCCCTAGAGCTCTGAGATCATTGCCCAACAAGACCTTTCCCGGGACGTTTCTCTGAATGCTCACTGGAATCCTAACTGCTGTACCATTTAAAGTTAGATTAACAGGGATCACGGGAAACATACGGAGGGGGCCGTCAGCCAACTTAGTGGGCATCAGAGTAGCTCTGGCAACTTCCTCTGAGTCTACCAAGGTAGAATCCACTACAGTTCGACTGCACCCACTATCCCTAAGAGCTGGAGTATCCACTCCATTGATCAGCACACTGTCTTTAAAGTAGTGCTTGGTATTATCCGGAATCCTAGCATACGCCTCTGCGACTTTAGGCTCCCAGGAACCCAGGGACACTAAAACTACCTCAGCCTCTATTCCGCTGGGAAATGAGTCTGAGGAGAAGGATGCTCCTGTAATCTCTTCTTCCTCGTAGGAGGAGAAGGCCAGATTAGCGGAGTGGACCCCCAAAGGTCTAACCTTACAACGGGGATCCCCCTTCACATGGTCAGTTGCTCCACAAGAAAAACAAGCCCCATTGGGTCTGTTTACGTAGGGAGGCTTATTATAACCAGAGTTCTGTTTCGGAGGCGAACCTCCACTACCCTGTGAGTTCTCGGATGGCTTACCCTTATTTTTCTTTTTGTGGCCCTTATGGGAAGAAGATTTAGCAGATTCCCCACCCTCCACATCTTTGGACTTTTTCCCTTCCTCCTGCTTACCAGGATGAGTTTTGTCCTTATGGGACACTCGATGTGACACCCATAAATCTGCTGCAATGGCCAGCTTCTTAGGATCTATCTCCTTCGAATCGGCCAAATGCTGCTTAAGCTCCGGGGAAGAAGAAGCAAAAATGTGTTCCAGCATGACCAGATGGATCATGCCTTCGAAGGTAGAAACCTTATAACCTTCAACCCAGCCAGTCAAGTTTTTCAGGGACTCAGCTACATACGACACCCAAGTACCACCTTCCTTTTTCTTATACTCTCTAAACCTTTTCAAATATTGGGTCGGAGTCTTCCCAAACTTTAAAATGAGAGTCTGCTTCAACATTGCAAAATCAGCGCGCTCAGCCTTCGACATTTCCATAATGGCACTGCAACCAGAATGGGGCAGTCTGCTGAGTAACCATGCAATCTTATCCGCATTATCAACCTCTTGAACCTCGCATGCATACTCAAACGCATTTAACCAGTCCATAATGTCATTTCGTTCCTCATACACACTGAGCAGATCTTTTGGAAACCGTGGATGAGAGGAAGCCCCAGAACCATGTCCAGGACCCTTGGACCCATTTGCGAACTGAAGCTTGGCCAGTTCCAACTGGTGATCCCTGTCTTTTTGTTTTTCTGCCTGGTCGATTTTCAGTTTGGCTATGCTGAATTCAAGCTCCTGCTGCCTAAACCGCAGCTCTTGCTTCTTGAATTCAAGCATAGCCTCCCCATCAACACTGGCAGAGGAAACGTTAGACATTACATCCTCCCTGTCCTCGTGGTCGTGATGGATCAGTGCAGCGGCAGAACCGTCGGTTCTGCCAGTGAGAGCAGCCCCACCACCTTCTGCACTGTCCTCGGAAGTTATAGCGTCAAGCTGCGCTTCTTGCCACGCCACGATTCTCTGGATCATTTCCAATTTAGTGCCTTGAGAGGAAACCCCTCTCTCCGCACACATCTTCTTCAATGTTTCAGATTTCGAAGCATTTAAGGTTAATAAAGTATTCGTTTCCATACTGTCGATAGGACTATGGCCTTTTTAACGTTATATTCAATACTTTACTGCGTGTCCTGGTTGGAATAACCTGAAAACGCCTTAGCTCGTGCGCAACACTGGATACCTTCAGTCGTATCCCACCGCTGTACACCAATTTGTTAAGACGGATTTCTGAACTCTGTCCTGGTGGCGCAGAGGTTCAGAAGGCCAACCTAATTACTTGGAACAGGGTAACCTCTGGACAAGCCAGACCAATCAAGGTAGCGATCGCGGCGGTCAAGACTAGGTCTCAAGAGGGGTGAGGGTGACTGAAAGCTCGCAATGAGCACACAAAGCAAGAGCGCTTACAAACTACTCCAAACAGTTGTTTATATCAAAAATAGATACACATTTATTATAAGGCCTTGAAACTAATAACCACAGTAAAAGCAGCAATATACAACGATATTAAACCAACACATACACTATCCACCCAATATATATACAGAATACACAGTTTCACAGCATTAGCAGCACGAAATATGTTATCCACCTGCAGGGGAAGGAAAACAGGCAGTGCGAACCAATGCGAGTGATATGTCCGCCTTCTGAGGCCCCTAACTGGATGGTAGTCCAATCCCTACGAAGAGTGGAGCCTAGCGCTCAAAAGTACCTGCACACGCCGGTGCCAATGGGCAGAAGGTGAAGCTCTTCGGAGGACGTTGAACAGCTCTGTAGGGAGCTCTAATGAAGGAGAACACGGTCCGCGACTCTAGCGCAGCCTCCACTGTGAGGCAGAAGCAGGGCGCGAGTACGGACAAGGGGTGCTGTATTTACAGCGGGGAAAAGCAAGAGGCACTGCAGGAGGGCGACCAGATCCTAGCTAATCTACTCACCGGTCCCCGAAGCAAGCAGGCCCGAGCTTCTCCTCGATAGATGCAGCTTCTGGCAGGTTCTGAAGAGCAGGGAACGTCTCGTCGTCGTGCAGAGTAAAAAGACGTCCCGATCGAAGAAACAAGCACAGTTTTGTCGCCACCGCAGGGCAACGGAACGGCCGGGTGTATTCAAGCCAAACGAGCACCGCTCACCTCTAGCTTAGGACTGCTAAGCAAACGAAGCGTGTGAGCATGCCCCGGACTCAGAATACCACCCAACCTGTCGGCGATTACAGAGCAGGCCTCCTTAGTAAGCTGGTCAGTCAACTGGATGGCCCAGAGACACTTCCGAAGGCTTACAGCAGGAGTTGATGAAGGTGCCGGGAATAGCTGGTCCTGCTATTCCAATAGGTCGAAGCGCCAGTACAGGCCTTCTTGTTCGATCTTAGGTGGAAAGGGCTTCACCGGACGACAGCAATGAGGAGCAGAAGTTCTTCAGGGGGTCACCAGTGATTCCTCGGTCCAGCCTCGTGTTCGCAGAATACTTGGCTCCTGTATCCCTGGGTTCGTAAGAACTCAGGAGATCGACATGGTAGTGGTGTTTCCAGCTCCCTCTTATCCAAGGTTCCCTTCGCGCCAAAACGGAGGGGAGCCAATGGGAGATCCGCTCATCAACACACATACCATACGTGGACCAATCACGGACCACAGTGGTCCCAGGCATTCACACCACCCTAGACTCTCTGGCACCCAGGATGTGTATTGGGACCAGACAGCCCAGCCCACATCCTGGGGGCACTCAAACGACATGTAGAAGCCCGCGAAAGCAACCGTGTTTCGCGGGAAACTACATGCCCAAATAAGGAAGGCCCCGGGTCGCCTGACCCGGGGGAAGGTAAAGGGAGCAAGACGGACAGTGGACTAGACAAAGGAGCCTCGTGGTCCGGCCATTTTGGGTAGCCGGGCCACCCTTTTGTGTTCGCGGCAAAAAGGTGCTCAGAACGGCAAAAGGAGCTCAAAATAAACCAAATGATCGCTGCCACCAGCCCAGTCCCTGAATGACTTGCACCGATCCAAAAACCATCCTATAAGAGTGTCTAGGGTCTGTAGAAGGCTAGAGACCCAAGAGAGCTGTAACTTAGCTTACAGTGCCCTCTTGTGTCGTGTTGCACTAAAATGGCGACACGATAAAAGAAACTACGGGAAACAGCGTTCCCCGGTACTGACTGTCTTAAGGGCATGTCAGTTTCCCCGTAAGAAAGGAGCGAAAGCCCAGAGGAGTACGGCAGAAGGCTGCACTTCTCTGGCAAAGTCAAGAAAACAGGTTGAAAACAATAGCAAAAAGTTTAGGGGTTGCCACATGGAAGGAAAGTTCCCTACAATAACGAAATCTTTCCTAACAGCCGCTTGCAACCTTAGTTTTAACACAGACTGGTCTGGTATCACTCTTTCTAACTCACCAGCTGTGCTGAATTCACTGGCGCTGCTTTGTTGTAGGAGTCAAGGACAGTACCACAGCGGCAAACGATTCTCCCTGCCTTGACTAACGACGCGGGAGTGCCCCGGGTACCTCCGATACACAATCCAGGGTTCTTCAGCCTTGATTCCTGGTCTTACATTTTCTATTCTGGAAGGTTTATGAAAGCTAAAGTCTTTCGTTGTAAAGGTCAAGGGTGCTTCCCTCCTTGCGATCCTCTTTGGTCTTGCCGCTTTTCGCCTTGCATTAAACTGCCATCTTGGAACTGCTGCTTTGCCTTGCTCAGATTGTGCTTTCGTGCTCCGCTTTTATCCATGTGGGGGAAGTGTTATGGAAGTCAGGTGTGTGTGTAATGGTCAGTAATTGCCTGACCGTGCCTGTCCATTGCATTGGGAAATGTCTGGTATACAGCTCAGGTGTTATTCCGTTTTCTCTCACAGTGAGCTGTCCGTGAGAAAGTGTTTGTGTTGGGAAATGAGGGGTGAGTTCCTAAGTATCCTACCTGGTAGGATGGGGTAAAGGTGTTACAGGGGAGGGGATACTGAGTCTCGCCATCCGGTGTCTCATTTCCACTCCGTGAAGACCCCTCACCCAGGTGATCCTCCTGCACTGGTCCACCCCCAGGAACTGGATCGAGAAATGAGGACTGTGTCCTGGCCACCTGTATGACAGACCTGGAGACTAGCGGATGAGACACCTTCAGGTTTCTCACATACCCTTCCCCTATGCAAGGTGGATATCATTTATCTTGGTCCAGGCTCTTCAATTTTAAGACCTGGGAAAGAACAAGAACAATTCCACAGGTTTCTTTTCATCTCTGCAGGCAGAGGCGAGGTGTTTTTATTTGACTCTCAAAAGTATCCAACAAACTCGTCTCGAGGGGTTGACCCTGGATTTATGGGCCCCTTATGTCTCGTGGGAGGTTCATGGTGTTCTGTCTCCTTCCAGTCCCATATTGGAGAGTTTTGGGAATGGTAGTTAGAGTGCCAGCAGTCTTGGGGTGAAAACTCCCTATGGGAAGTTAGGGAATCCTACAAAAGAGTGGAGAATGTAGGGAAGTCCTGTCCCACAATGACTTCATCAGGGAGCACATGAATGATGGCTGATGATATCAGACATGACTCGCTTCTGATGTTAATGTACACGGGTATCTTGGAGTATATCTCGTTATCCCCGTGTACACAGGTAACTCTAACTAGGGTAGCGGTCTCGAGGTCCGTTGTTGTGACCAAATTGGCCCTTATGGCGGTTTGCTTGCTACCTGAGTCAATGAATGCTTTTACTTGTTTCCCATTTACCCAGGCCTTTCCATATGTGAAGTCAGCAGAGGACTGACACAAACATATGCTGAAGGTTTCCATATCTTCTTCTGATTCTTTCCCTTTTTCCCCTTTTAGACCACCTATTTCCATAGTTTCTTCTTTTAAGTTTTTTCTGGCCAAATGACAATTCCTGTACATGAAAAGCAGATAGGAGGGGGTGGTCTGCTTCCTTTAGGTTCCTCCCTTTTACTTTCCTCTCTACTTGTAGGGTCAGGTCTTTTAACTTCTAATGGTGTCCATTCCTTGATTTTATATGATCCTCCTCCCTTATCTACTATCTGGGGTTGGGGTCGGTGAATAGGTTTGTGATCTTTCCGTTCCTCAACTAAATGTAATGAGGAGACAACAAACACCTCCCGTCTTACAATAATTAATACTGTCAAATCTTCTTTGTGTTTCTTCCGTATGGCACTGCCTCTGTAGTCCTCTTTCTATGTCGCGCTACACACTTCCGGGTTGAACGCGAGATTAGACAATCTAAGTACAGCGTGTTTTACAGCGTGTTTTACATTGGTACGGCAGACACGGCTGGTCCGGAGCATTTTTCTGCTGCGCATGTGACAGGTATGCCTTTAGGGGTATTTAGTTCCCACGTGGTACAAACTTCTCTGTAGTCCTCTTTCTATGTCGCGTTACTCACTTCCGGGTTGAACGCGAGATCGGGTAATCTAAGTACAGCGTGTTTTACAGCATGTTTTACATTGGTACCGCAGACATGGCTGCTCTGGAGCATTTTTTGCTATGCGTGTTACAGGTATGCCTTTAGGGGTTTTTAGTTTCTACGTGGTACAAATTTGATGAGTGGTATGGACCGGGGCCGTTTGATTCTTCTATAAATAAACGAGTATAGCGGTATGGAAAGGTTTACTTTTACCATACAGGTTTTTAGCCTTGGATACTTGAATACAGCGATTTTGATCCAGTTCTAAGAGGAACAGGATATATAATGACACGGCATACATTGGAAAAGGAGGTACGATGTATTGTTTTTACCACTGTGGGTGTGCAGGGTATGGCGTTGGTCATACCTAGGCGAATTGAGTGGGGGTGTTGGGCACAGGTCGGCCATGGAATACTATCACGGTGTGGTGTTGGTACACTTTGGTGCAGCTAAAAGGGCTGTTTGGTGACATTTTGGTGTGTCTCGGGTGAAGGGAGAAACGCTTTGTGGTCTGATTGTGATGAAATGCATGTTTTGACTGGTTTGCAGCATTGAAGTTGACCTACAGCTACTAGAGAGCTATTGAATAATCAAGACTCGATTTGTTGGAGTCAACGGCCTAATTTTGGTGTAGATACACCGGCGCTACGGGTACCAATTTATGAGGTATGTAGCTTGTTATCGGGGACAGGTTGAGTGCAATCATGTCCTAATTTTATCAGTGCTTTGTGATTCATTAGACAAACTGCACTGATGCATGGAATTTGTTTCTGAGCTTATCTGACTGATGTATATGGGTGGTGACTGCCCCCTTTGTTTGTTTCCTGGTTTAGGTAGCGTGTGAGAACCCTTAATTGTGACCTTGTATTGCATGGTGGAAAACTTAAAATTGAAATATTCCCCTGAAGAAAGTTCATGCATCTGAGCAACTAAGAACTGTAACATGTCGGGAGCTGTTTATACCTGAGTCATTATACTCAGGGTTTGGAAAATTGTTAAATCCATTTATTGTTGTTTTCTGTAATTCTTTTTATTGTTGTATGTGGATATATGGATGTGTATTTTGTGATTTGTATTGTTTTCTATAACCATGCTGTGTGAGGTTGGGTTTGACTCATACCAAACACTTTTATAAGTGTTTTTATGCTTGTGAATTAATGATTAAAAACTAAAAAAACTTTTTTATAACAGAAACAACAAGTACCGGGTTTATTTTTTCAGGATTGAAGGTACCAGTACTGTGGGGTACACACCAACACATATGCACAAGATCAAAAAAATGTTATATGGTGTAATGATCTCCTTTACATATTAATATACTGTCAAATCTCTCCATATCACCAGTATATGTATCAACAAGGAAACACATCATGGAATACTTTTAAAATGGAACACTGTCTGGACAAATGATTTGAATGAATACCTGATGCTAGAACTCTGGCTCCAGTTGCTTGCTGGCATACAAACACTAACATAAACTTCAACAGTGTCCATCTCAACATCGTTATTGGACTCCTAGGTAGGTGCACACATTAGGATTATCAGAACTATAGATAGGGGTCAGAAGACTAGTCCTCTTTTGGATTAGGCATATGATGTATCATTTTTGAAAATTTGGGGATAATTTAAAATCCAATCTGTCATACTATATATAATTCGGCTGGGATGTCTGTGCATTGGGAGCTGAGTATGTGCTCAGCCATCCTTACACTGAGACCCATCAAAAATCTGTACGGGGAAAGGAAACATTATCCGGACAGTCCTTGCACTGCCATGGAGTGAGTGATATCACAGCCATTTTATCATCACTTTCAAATCTTAAGGCTGTCCGATCATTATGTATGGTTCAATGTTACAAACATGTTGACATTGAGGTGAGTGTTGTGAAACATAAAAAGAGCACCAAGCCCGGTATGCATTCTGTACTACTCCCATGAAATGATAGGTCTACAAGAAAGCTGGGCACTAAATGAAGTAAACTCTCCAGGCTATGATTTGCACAGCATATTGGTCACAAAGGGCACTAGGGGTAGATCAAAGGGAGGGTGTGCTATCTAGGTTAATCACTTTTTACGACCACAATGCACCAATATTAAAAAAGAAAACCCCAATAAGCAGGCTCTGAGGATTATCCTTGCTGGTAATTTGCCGCTCTTTTTTAACATTTATCTTTGATCTGATCAATTGACAATTTCCCGGCTAGAGAACAATTTCCATTGCTTGCTTATCCAAAGGAAATCAGATGGTAAATTAATAATTACTGGCGATTTCAATATGCAGCTGGAACTATCCCCTGAGCTAGACTTACTAATGGAAGAAGAAAATGTAATTTGGGGAGTACCCCCAGGCTCCTCCATCACCCCCAGACACTCCTATCCTTAGGTCCCTTATGTTGCCTCCTTGCTGTTCACAATGGGGACCAGGGCATGCAATGGGAGGTTTCAGGATGACACCCAGGCCCAACTGACCTTCAGAATCCATTCCAGGCCTTTGGCATTTGATTATCTTTTTTTTATGTAAGCCTCTGGAATATGGTAGAAACCTTATGGTGATTAAGAGGGTGGAAAGTGATCATGACCCCATTGTATGTTCAATGCTGCTTCCTGATCAGGTTACTCTAGGGTCTGTGAAACTAATTGTAACGTCTGTATTAGGAAGAATTGAACTATTCTGAATAGAATCTGCACAATCCCTAATTAATATATAACAATATTCTACCAACTCTCACTGATTATGCTGAGCCTTCACATGCTCAAGATACAATCGAATTTTATAACATCTTAAAAGTGATAAAACCATTGGTTACGCCAAAATTAGGTAAACGCCATCATGCCCTGCCCAAAGTAACTCACACTGGTTGGTATGATGCAGAATGCTGTATAGCAAAGAAGGTTTTGGTTGAGGCAGTGAAATCACCATGGGTAGACATCCGTGAGTCACTGGCCAGGCAAAGGGCACGTTACAAAAACCTAATTATCCAGAAAAGGCAGAACATGTTCAGAGGGCTTGTTGAAAACTGAGTACGGCTGCATTGTCAAATGATAAGAGAACCTTCTGGAACTTAGTGCGTAATTGGCAGCGGAATTCGATACCCAATATCTCACACCATATTACTCCAGAAGAATGGTTTCTACATTTTAGCTGCTTATGTAAAAGTAGGGCAGATAATCAAAATGCCTCTATGAATCAATGCCTTATTTTTCAGGTAACAGATGGCTATGCACTTATGCCTTCCTCACCTTCAGAAACAGAGGCAGCAATTCTATCACAGAAAGTGGGTAAATCCCCAGGCCTGGAATTTATCCTGGTCGATATCTTCAGGGAGCAGGCAAAAATGTGGGTTCAATATTTAACTAAGCTCTTTAATTAACTCTTTGATTTAGGTGTTCTTCCCCGCAATTGGCAGGGTGCCATGCTAATCTATAAGAAGGGGGAAACTAATTTACCCCATCACTATAGGCCAAACTCCCTCCTAAACACCCTGGGCAAGCTATTTGGGAAGCTCCTGGAAACTAGATTAACACTCTGAAGCACCAAACACAAAACATGTTCCCCCATGCAGGCAGGGTTTACAAAAGGGGTTTCCACAATTGAACAGGTCTTCCGTCTGTTATTGATATTATATAAATGTGTCATCCTTAGAAAGTAGCCCATCTACCTTGTCTTTGTGGTCCTTGAAGCTGCATTTGACACTGTCTGCAGTCCACACCTATCGAGGACTTGTTATACCTACTTCTCTTATACATGCGATTCGGCTCCTTTAGTCTAACAACTATGCATGGGTTTGAGGTAATAAGCGAATGGGCACCAGCAAAATATTTAACATCAATATTGGGGTCCAACAAGGTTGTGTTCTAGCACCCTTATAAACAACTTCATAACAACATTTTCTCGAACCTCCTACGGAGGCTCCACAGATGCATGGGCAGAAAATTGCTACACTATTTTAGGCCGATGATGCAATCCTTCTATCTAAATCACTGATGGGTCTGCAGCTCCATTTAACATCATTATACAGGTTGCTTGAAGATACGGGGTTAAAGATGAATACATCCAAGATGCTCCTTGTCTGTCACCCCCCTCAGATACAGGAAGCATTCAAACCTGTTGTTTCGGTTGATGGGCAAAAAGAATGAGATCGTAGACTCCCATTATTTGGCTAGATGCTTCCTTCTAATGGAAACCCCTAGCCTAGAAGAGCTTCACTATGTTGGGTCACAGCGGTGAAGCTATGCTAAAACTTTCAAGAAAACTGGAGGACAGACTAATATCAAATGCCCTCGAAATCTATACTATGCAAGCTGTCTTGGCAAAAATACATGTAGCAGAGGTTTGGGACCACATTGACACACATCTGATCCAAATCACATAGAATAAAATAGCCAAACGGTTACTTGTGCTGCCACTCAGTGCTCCAGCAATTTGGTCTCAGGGGCATTGCTTATAAAACAAAATGAAAGCCACTGTTATACTGGGTGGACAAATTATTTTCTCAAAGACTACTTGACGATTTTATCTAATCTCCTAGAGTCTCCAGGTGCAGTCACGTTACATGGCTAAAATACGTGAAAGATATGTTGTTCAAACTGCATATGTCTGATTCCTTGTCTTACCCACAACATATGGGTCCCCATTCTAAAACACTTTTAATTAAGTCGTATGATCATTGTGTTGTGTCGGGATGGCATGGTATCACAAGTTTTGACACTGACACAATAGATACAGTTGTAAAACCTTTATTGAAAATGTTGGGGTCAGAAAAACTCCTATTTTGCCCTATAACTAAGAGTAGTCTCGACCATCAAACGATAAACAAAACAGTCCTAGTGGCGTCAGTCAAATCAAAATGTCCTATTCTAACAAAACCTAATGCCTGTTCTATTTCTTATACAAAAAGTGTAAAAGGAGAAATGTATGCAAAAGGAAAAATCAGTGTACTAAAGAATAAAGTTAGTTCAACAAGCTCTCTTCCTCACGTTGCACCTCGCGGAGTAAGGCGGCCCCTGCAAGCAGGATGACACACTCTGGCTTGGTTTCTAACACTGTAAGCAGTTCCAAACCTTGTATTGAGGCACACCTTCCACATTAAAGTATTTTTCTTGACTTTCCAAAATTGTATTTCCAATGTAAAGTTCACAAAGGTCCCCTTCTGCCGGGTTCAGACTTGACAGCACGCAGTTCATGAAAGTCCCCCCTGCCAGGCTCAGACCTTGTAAGCACACAGTTCACAAAGGTCCCCCTCTGCAAGGCTCTGACCTCTCACGTCACAGTTCAACACAAACTTGCAAGAGGCTCCCTTCCCGAAGTTTATTGTACTTCGGGTCTTCCTCAATCGGGCTCAAACCCCTTTCAAAGACTTTCAAATGTGTGTGGCACTCTTACCAGACCACCACATGAACACTTTGACTCAAGGTTCACAATTACTTTCACTTCATTTGCTTTTGCTGTCTGTTTGCTTTATAACTTCAAACAATGTACCTTTCACACAGACTTTTGAATGGGCTACTTCCTTTTGCCGGACCACTCCGTTACTTAGTATCGCTGATCTCACAGCTGCTTTTCACTTCCAAGTTCATTTACAGGTCTGCCTTTCTTCACATCTCGTCAACACGCGTGCAGCCTTCCCTTGTGATATTATGTTGCTACTTCATTGGCTTGAACACCCACCTGTCTCTCAGGTCATTTGCCAACTCATTGGCTGTGTGCGCTTCTTTCTTGTTTTGCTATTTTCAATTCCCGAATCAAGGTTCGTACCACATGCTTGGCCTCATCCCCCAAACCTGTCGTTCACCCGGGAGGGTCGCTGGTGTCCTTGGAACACAATGCAATGTTCACTTATGGGATCTGGTCTTCTCCACGTGTCTTTCGCAGTCTGTCGGAGGCAACGACCTGGAGTAGGGAACCCTTGGGATTTTTGGCCTGCTACTCTCATCCCTTGGTTCGTTGCTCTTCTCCAGAAGGTGTGCCCATAGTCCCAGAAGTTCTGCTCATGGTCCTGTTCCACCTTGCTCAGAGTGTGTCTTTAGGTGTTGCCCTTTATTTATGTGAGGAGAGTCAACTGGTATCAGGTGTAATCCCTTAGTGTAAAGTGCCTGACTTTGCCTGACCCGTTTAATGGGACATGTCCAGTACAATGTGAGAGAGTTAGTCTGGTTGCTCTCAGTTATCCTATTCCTCGGCCCAGTGTTTGTGAAAAAAGGGTGGAAGTTGGGACTTAGAAAATCCTATAAAATAGGATGGCGTAGATGAACAAAAAAGGGGGGAATACTGCATATCACCATCGGCTGCCTCACCCCTACTCCCCCAAAGACCCCTCACCCAGGTGATCCTCTCGCACTGGTTCACCCCCAGGATCTCTATCCAAAAGGGATGGCCATGCCCTGGCCACCTGAGAGACAGATCCTCAGGGACTAGAGGGTGTAACACCCTCTGGTTCCTCACAGTTGATACCAATATATGTCATCTGGTGGCAAAGAGTACTTTGGTTTTGGAATATCTATATAAGAAGGAATCCAATGCTTTCGAACCCTATATTGATAGATGGGACTCTAGCAACCGACTGTTCCTACTAAAATTTCACCTGGGGATCATCCCGGTTGAACATCTTCTTCTAAATGGGTGCATCATGTGCACAAGTACTGTTATTACTGCATAACAATTGACAAAACCATTTTGCATTTTCCTTTTGATCTGCCACCTACAGAAAACTCTTAGGTCCTGTGGGCTGAAGCCACTTATGTTACAAGAAGGCATAGGGTATGTTTATAAACCTTTGTTAACAATCGCATGACCAACTGATAGAAAGTCAGTTACTCAGTTATGTGAGAAGCGCTTGGAAAAGGAGAGCAGCATTCATGATGTAAAACATGTAATCTATTTCTATTCATGAACAAACAGCTTTTACCTCCGCTCCAAACTGTGAATAATTTGTCTTGATTTGATGAAATAAGGTTCTATGTTCAGACCTAGCATGAATGTATGTGTATTAAGTAATATTAATGATCGTTAATGTTTCTCAGTGCCTTCATCCATGACTGTGTGTTGCATATTGCTGACCTCTACTCTTACGGTGTTCCGAAAATAAGACAGAAATGCTTAGACCATTATTGATGTTGGAATCTGAAGCTATTAAGCACCCTACACTTTAGAGCTGCTATGCCTACTCAGACTCATTGCATCAATTTGATCAGTTATTTTATTAATTAGTTTGCCTAGAAAGATTTTTAAATTGTTCTATGTAGCTTTATTTTAGCTTACCAGAGAATTATTATGCAGGACTTTCTTATGTATATTTATGAAGTGTGATATGTATATGTTCTGTACATTTTATGACTATGAAATATGAACAAATGATGTACTTTGGGATTTAAGCATGCAACCCATTTATCACAGACATATTTTCCGGATATAAACCACTGTGGCCATCCGTATGTTTTTGAGGTTTATGTAAAGCAGACTGAAACCCTCATTTATGCTATTTGCACCCTCCCCTTTTTGACAGCGGTATTTTGAAAGAGTACAATAGGAGTGTACCAAACTGTTCATCTTGTGGTGTTAACCTATCAGAAAATACATTATCGAGCACAGAGTGGGAGGGTGAGTGGTGATATTTTTCATTTTGTTCCCACCAAATAAGAAAAGCTGCAGATGCTGTACATATCTTTCTTAGATTGAGGCAATATTGTAAACATGTTCTTCAAAATGTCTAATATATTGGGTACAATCCTCTTCCGTATTTCATTTCAGTTTAGCCAAATTCAAGGGGGATCATTTCAGACACTATACATTCAATGTTCATGTTATTTGTTCTCAAATACTTAGCAGTTGAATTGCCCACCATTTCGATTCCACTAATGCAGAATATGATCATTAACTCTAAAGCTAATGTCATTATTATTTGCTTGTGTAAATTCATTGTATACCCTGAGATTGATCCGAATGCATGTAGAAAATTTGAAACATCAGCAAAACCATGTGAAAGGGACACAAGCAACCATAACTAGTGTTGCTGCTGGAATAGATATTTGTGTATTTGTTATTTAAAGCAGTAGGTAATTTCTAAAATGGACTTTTATGTTTTTGTTAGCAATGAACATACAATCTTTGCATTTATGGATTCTTCTTAACGAAAGAGGAAGGGCACGCCACTGTTCAGTTCCTAACTGTGGTCATAACCCATCTGAAAGCATTCAATTTTCCAACACTCTCCCTTTCATTTAAGCAATATAACCCACGGAGGGGGGCATTACTGGCAATGCCCCCTCGGAGGGTTATAGTGCCATTAGTACCCTGCCACCTTGTACTGGGGTACTGATTGCAAATTTTCTCACGTCAAGAAACAGTGCTGCGACCATATCTCGACTCGAGAAAAAAAGGCAAAAATAAATTTCAGTCAGGGAGAAGGGAATACATATAGTTCCTTCTCCCTTTCCATGGCGGCCACTCGCAGAAAGAACTCCAGACTGAAATTGCTCTCAACCTTCTCGGGGTGGTAAGTCCAGGGCTAGGGCCAATGAGGTTGTAATTCGTAAGCTCATTGATCCTCGCTGGGTACTAATTCTGTATAAAGCCCTCTGGTATTGCCCTTCTTCATCACCTTTTCCTATTACCATACTTCCTCTCCACTCAATCCATTCATCGTCTCCTTCTTTCCACTTTACCAACACTAGGAAATTCTGCCCACCTTCTCGTGCTAAACTAATCTATACCCACCTCATCTGGTCTCCTGCTACAACTTCTCTTTACCCTTCTACCTCTCTTAACTGTACCCTTGGTTTTTGAATAGCTTATTCCGTCTTTGATAAATCCTTGTTCATTTCTGACTTCTTCGAATCTCATGCTCCCTCGCTTGCCCTCCATGCAATCATTGAAACCTGGATTGCTCCCACTGATACTGCAACTCCTGCTGTTCTTCACTCAAATACCAGCCGTTTCAAGCACATCCTGCCTAAATGGAAACAGTGGTAGCATTGGTCTTCTGCTCAAAAAATACCTCACCCTATCGCCTCCGCTCACCTCAAAATTACTTATTTTCTTCCTATCTTGAATACACCATGACTAACCTTTCAGAACCAGCCCCTTTAATGACCTAGCTCCTCTTCTTGATTTCTTCCTGCCTAACAATCATTGCATTCTTATAGGTGACTTCAATCCCCCTATTCTCTCAGCTGCCCTGCACGCTGACCTAAATCCTATTTTTACTGATCCCACACTTACCTCCATTCATACTCACCTCACCCACAAAGCTGGAAATTGCCTTGGTCATATCTTCTTCTCATCAACGCTCTGCTTCTCCAGCATTTGAACTGGCCCCTCCCCTTCTGATCCCTTTTTTAAACTATTTAACATACTTGTCCCTATAACCTCTACCGCCCTTCCCTCAAGACCACTCAAGTGAACATTCTGTACTTTTCTAACCTACCTTACTGACATTGCCTCCTGCATCTCTTCCCCTTCCTCTACTTCTCCCACCTCTACCCACTATGCCTTTAGGGACTTTACCCAGGCCCTCCATACTTCCTTTTCTGGTCTCTACCCCATCCATACTATTTCTGTCTCTGCTCCTCATCCTCAACCTTCCCTCACCCCTCATATTTGTCTTCTCAAAAAAGACATGCACAAAATCTCTGTAGATGATGCACATCCTACTTCCCTTCTGACATTACTTCTTACAAAAACGCCCTGGTCTCTTTAACCCTGACACTCAATCAAGCTAAATTATATCACTTCAACATTCTTACATAATTTCATCACTCTCAATACCTCCAAACTATCCGTTATTATCTCTGCCTAAGCAGTCATTCATGTCTTCATCCTCCTGTACGTCACACCATATTTTCTTAAAGTGGTGTGCGTAGCTTGGCAGCCGGCCAGCGCAGAACACACGCAATAAATAATGTTTGCGCGCTGTTGGAAAGCAACTACGATGCCCCGTTCAAGGACTAAGAGATCAGTTGGCAGAGTTAAAGGGAGTTATTTATGATTCTAGAAAAATGCAAGGCTTTTGTACAGAAAGACACAGGGATGGATAGTTCTTTGAGTTAATGTCACTAAGGCAGTTTGTGCAGGAGACACAGCAATATGCGATTGTTAAATGGGTTTTAGAAAGATTATGGTGCATGAGCATTCATGTTCAAAAATAGGGAGAAACTGTATTCAAAAGAATATGAAAAATGCTATGAAATATTGTTTTAAATTAAGTAGGATTAACATTTGTATATGTGTAGGAATGTAAGGGAAGTGTTTAGAAATGATGTTTGTGCAATTTTGAGAAAGTTGTTTTTTTTTAATGCCAGGCTACAACTAGCCCAGGTCTGGAAATATGGGTTTGAACCCAGATGCATTGAATTAAATTGTTAGTTTATCGGTTTGTAATCATACATATGGGTAGTGTACGTGTTCACTAGTAGGGGTGCTTAATTTTGGGTTGATTTGGCTGATATCTGTTGAGTAAATTGACAGAAAAGCAAGTTTTGAAAAAATTGCATTTTTTTATGAAAATAAGTGTATGGTTGTTAAAAAATCAGATGCTGAGAAAAAAGCGCTGGTTTTAATTTGATATGCTGCAAGGTGAGTTAACCCTTAGTTGCCTAACCAAGCAAGATGCATATTCTGACAAATCTATTTTTTATGTTAAAAAAAGGGGATGTATAGTTGAACTTTATTGTGAATACATTGCCTTTGTACTAAAGGTGGCACCCAGTTGTTATATATGAGAAAGGGGGTGGGGGGGAGCTCATTAAGATACTGTTTGAGAATTGCATTAACCAATTCCCATTTTTTAGGGGGTTGACTGGTGATTTAATGTGGTAATGATCGATGCTTTGTTATTGAGTATAGAAATAAGAAGCGCCCTTAAATTGTTGATTTTATATGTGGCAAATAGTTGTCCCTTATTAAGAAGGAAATGGGACATGTACAGGGTAATTCATGGAATAAATGTGTGCCGAAAAGCGGAGCACAAGCATGAAAATTGCGGTGCACTCGTGCCAAAGCCACGCACGCAGCCGTTCATCGATTCATGGAATGCGCTGCGCTAGTAAAACCTGGGATGTGCACCAAATCCGTGATTGGCGCACGCGGGCGCACACGTCACTAAACGGCATGCTCTACGCGCACAGGGAAAGTGCACATCGTGTAGCGCACACAAGAAAAGTGGGCGGAACATGGGGCGTAACACGCGGAATGGGGAACAACGTGTGAAAATGTGGGCGTTACGGGGGAAGTACAGGAGGTAAATGCTCGCAATGCCCACACGCGCACTTACAACACGTATTCATGGACTCGAACAGGGGAAAGCCGTGCGCCAAAAAAGACGCGCTAATCCAGAACTACGTACGCCAGCAGGAAGCAGGCGTAAGCAGCCCCGCTCAGCATAAAATTGCGCGCAAACAACAAACAAGCTCAGACGCTACGATGAATATACCGTTCCTCGCAGCAGTGGTCGTGGGACACCGCAGGAGGAGGATAGCCAGGCCTCGCATTTTTTTTACCCAGGACCATCCTTTTTGGGATGCCTGATGACCAGGTGTATGGGAGGTACAGGTTTCCACCACACATAATGCTAGAACTGGCCAGGGAGTGGGAGGATGACCTCACATCACCCACACTGTGCTCCCAAGCACTGAGCCCCTTGGAAAAGGTGCTCAATGTACTGCACTTCTTGGCTACTGGGTCATTTCAGTGGACAAGTGCCATAGTCAGGGGTGTCTCACAGGCCATGCAGTCACGCTGCCTACACCAGGTGTTGGCCATCATGACTGCACGCCCCTCAGTGAGTCCTCTCATGTGTGAGGCACATCAATGGTGTATGTGTTGGTAAGCATGCTGGCCAAATGCAGGTGTGGGTGCACACATTTTTTAATTTCTGTGTACGTACTGTGGCATGGTTGTGGTGTCACACATGAATGCTGCTTCCACCTGCATGTATCTGCACTATGTACATGTGCATGCGTGTGTATTTGACAAGTGTGCAACTGTGATACACCATGGATGCATGTGACACTGACATGTAGGAGGCTGATTGCCAGATGTCACATGGATGGCAATGTTATCACTGCGACAGGTGGTGGAGATGTACAGATGCATGTATGTCTGGTGGCGTGTGTGCATGTGTTCTGCACTCCCCGTGTTGCATGTGATGTCAGGCTCACCTTTGGCTGCTCATGGTGTTGTTTGTGTATGGATGGTGCTGCCTGGTGCAACATTCCTGTTGATTTGCTCATGTGTGTGAGTTGAAATGACATGTGTGTTGGGGAGTGTGATGCCATGTCTGATGTTTGACACTGCCACTCATGTACAACTGTCATGTGTGTATCAGACCATTGTACAGTGCCCTGATGCCTGTGTTCTATCTCTCCCTGTCTGCAGCGTCAACTGATGAAGAGGGCGGAGACGGTGCTGAGGAGCAAAGCGGCAGGGATCGCACTGCCAGCCGGAGACGCAAGGCCCGGCTCACCTCCCATGTTGTCATCTCGTCGGGGAGTGAGGAGTCTGGGGCCGCGTCCGTGGCTGCAGCTGTCGAGGGTAGGTCCAAGAGGAAGAGGTCGGAGGTGGACTCCTCGGCAGCAGAAGGGGCAGCTGAGACCCCACAGGGTTCAATGGAGGAAGATGGCACAGAGTCATCCAGGTTGGTGGGGGGTTTGGTTGAGGAGGAGGCTGTGGAAGGGACACACACAGGGTCTGGAGGGGGGATTCCACTGGTGCTAGTGGTGCAGTCCAGGGGCAGGGACAGAAGGCAGCACAGGCCGCCGCGGAGGTGCCTGTGTGTAATCCTGTCCCCGATCCTGTGACTGCATCATCCCACACTCGCAGGGATGCCTACGTCTCGACCCGTTCTCAGGGAGGGGATGAGCGCACAACAACTGGCCTTTCTCTCCCTGCGGACGTGGCAATCCGGGACCGTGTTGAGCCTGTCCTGGCTGGGATGGCGTTGCGTTAAACGGGGCATGCGCGATGACCTGCAGTGTTTTCATGAAGACTCTGCACGTCATCTCGGTTGCCTCTTTGACCGCGTCGACCTACTAAGACGGGTCACCAGTGCTGGATTCCTCTGTGTGCTGGACCTTCTACTGACCCCCTCCTCACCTGAACCCCCTATTTGCCAGTCGTCCTCCGTGCCATCTTCCGGCCCATGTATCACCTGGGTACCCTGTTGAGCTGCCTCTGACCCAGCGGCCAGGCTGGTGGAGGACACATCCCTGCCACAGTCGGGAGTCGGAGGTCCAGCAGGGGTGGCCACACCAACAACTGCACCCCAGCAGGAGCAGGACGTGCAGGCATCAAGAGGCAGGGCACAGGCACGGCAGCAGCAGGCTCAAGGTGGGAGCCATGATGGCTCGGGGCCATCAACATCAGAGGGGCAGGCATCGGCCGGAGGGCAGGAGGACTCTGGATTGGGAGTGTCTTCCGTGTGGCAGCATTTGGGCCAGCAAATAGATGCGGAGCGGCAGCGGAAGGAAGAGGCACGGCTCACTATGGTCAGGGCGGAGAACTCCATGCGCAGGGCGCTGAGGCGGGCTGAGTGCCTCCAGGCAATTCGCAGGGAGTTGGAGGTGGACATGGCTACATCCCTGCGAAACCTCGGGGCCATGGAGCAGGCCCGCCTCCAGGACGTGGAACAGGAGTTCGATGATGCCGTAGCCCGGGAAATCAACAAGTGAGCCATAGGACTTGCCTGCCGCCATTGTATATAGTTAATTAGTGTTAGGTTTCCCTTCTGTTTTTATTTATTTTGGGGGCGCTTGGACAATGCCCCACCTTTTTGTATATAGTTGTTCGTTAGGTAGGGTTTTTTGTAGGTTTCCTTTCAATGGTTGGGCTCATGGACCCTGGATTTGTACTTTGTATATAGTTCTACACTGGATTTCACTTCTTTTTTATTTTTTTTCTTGGATCAATGGTTTTGTCTTATTTTTTCACTTAGGATTTGTTTTGACGGACTGACACTTTGAACCCATGTGCTTTTGGATTGATTTGGATTCTGCTTTCACACATGTTTATTTTATATTTTGGACATGCAGCTTTTTCGTTATTATTTCCATTATTGTGTGTTTCATTTAATTCCCTTGCTTTTGTGTTTAATACATTTTTATTTCATACTTCAATGTGTGGTAGTCTCTGTTTGGTTTCTTGCATGTCACGATATGTGTTTTCTCAATCACTTGCACCCATTGTGTGTGTGTGTGTGAGGGACATGTGTTGATATGCATACTTGCAATTTGGGATGTATCATGTGATAGGGATTTCAATGTGGGGTGGATGTAATACTTGGTTGTGTGTTTGGACTGGGATGGCGTGGTGTGTGATTTGGGTGGCCATAATGCCCATGATTGAGGATTGTGATAACGTGTTGGGGGGACATGAGTCGGGGCCTGCTGGCAGGTGCCTGTCACTGCTGGGTGGGTGAGTGGGTGGGGGGACAGGAGTCGGGGCCTGCTGGCAGGTGCCTGTCACTGCTGGTGGGTGGGGGTGCAGGGGGACATGAGTGGGTGTCTGCTGGCAGGTACCCCTCACTGCTGGGTGGGTGGGGGTGCTGGGGGACATGATTGGGGTCCTGCTTGCAGGTGCCCCTCACTGGTGGGGGGTGGGGGTGCTGGGGGACATGAGTGGGGGCCTGCTGGCAGGTGCCCCTCACTGATGGGGGGTGGGGGTGCTGGGGGACATGAGTGGGGGCCTGCTGGCAGGTGCCCCTCACTTACGGGGTGGGGGAGCTGGGGGACATGAGTGGGACATGAGTGGGGGCCTGCTGGCAGGTGCCCCTCACTGCTGAGGGGTGGGGGTGCTAGGGGACATGAGTGAGGGCCTGCTGGCAGGTGCCCCTCACTGATGGGGGGTGGGGGTGCTGGGGGACATGAGTGGGGGACTGCTGGCAGGTGCCCCTCACTGATGGGGGTTGGGGGTGTTGGGGGACATGCGTGGGACATGAGTGGGGGCCTGCTGGCAGGTGCCCCTCACTGATGGGTGGTGGGGGTGCAGGGGGACATGAGTTGGTGATCACTAGTGCAACGTGACACATGGCCTGGCTGGGGGGCATGGCCATGGTGGACGGGCTGCCTGCGAGACATGTCCAGGGGTGCAGGGTAGTCCCCTGTGGTGTGGGCTGCCTGCAGGGGCCGTGGACGGGGTAGAGGGGACACCTGGGAGGACCCACACTGCCAATTCACGTGTAGGACTCCCTGTGCACCACACTGGATACACGTAACCCGCTCTGACAGCAAAATCGCGTGCGAAACCTCCCGCGCACCCCAGTAATACACATACCCCGCTCGCACAGGGCCAATCGCATGTCAAACCTCCCGCGCACCCCAGTAAAACACGTACCCCGCTCGCACAGGGCCAATCGCGTGTGAAACATCCCGCGCACCCCAGTAATACACGTACCCCGCTCGCACAGGGCCAATCGCATGTGAAACCTCCCACGCACCCCAGTAATACACGTACCCCGATCGCACAGGGCCAATCGCGTGTGAAACCTCCCACGCACCCCAGTAACACACGTACCCTGCTCGCACAGGGCCAATCGCGTGTGAAAGTTCCTGTGAACGCCAGTAACACATGTATCCCGCTCGCACAAGGCCAACCGCGTGTGGAAGTTCCCACGCACCCCAGTAATACACGTACCCTGCTCGCACAGGGCCAATCGCGTGTGAAACCTCCCACGCACCCCAGTAATACACGTACCCCGCTCGCACAGGGCCAATCGCGTGTGAAACCTCCCGCGCACCCCAGTAATACACGTACCCCGCTCGCACAGGGCCAATCGCGTGTGAAACCTCCCACGCACCCTAGTAATACACGTACCCCGCTCGCACAGGGCCAATCGCGTGTGAAACCTCTCGCGCACCCCAGTAATACACATACCCCGCTTGCACAGGGCCAATCGCGTGTGATAGTTCCCGCGCACCCCAGTAACACACGTACCCCGCTCGCAGAGGGCCAATCACGTGTGAAAGTTCCCGCGCCAACCAGTGACACACGTACCCCGCTCACACAGGGCCAATCGCGTGTGAAAGTTCCAGCGCACACCAGTAATACACGGACCCCGCTCGCACAGGGCCAATCGTGTGTGAAAGTTCCTGCGCACCCCAGTAATACACGTACCCCGCTCGCACAGGGCCAATCGCGTGTGAAAGTTCCTGCGCACCCAGTAACACATGTACCCCGTTCGCACAGGGCCAATCGCATGGGAAACTCCCCACGCCGGGGTGTACATGTATTCGGAGGAGTGCGCAGGGAGTTTTACTGGCGTTTTCGTGGTTCGGGCCTGGGCTCCATGTACGGGATTTGTGCGCTGTGCATGGTGCACGAGGAGGGGTTGGGGGCTAACTGGCGCTGCTGCAGGGTTGCTGTGCCACTCTGCACCAAGGCTGGTTTTGGATGCTAAAATCCATGAATACGCTGTGCGCGGAAATGGATTTTAGCACACGCGGCTGGCGCAGAAAGTTGCACGCGCACACTGTGTGCCAGCCGCGTGCGCCACTTGTGCGCTGAATTCTATGAATTACCCTGTATATCTCTGAAGTATGGAGACATTTGGAGAAAAAAAAGTTTGAAAAATGTATCTAAAATCACACAAGTTGGAAAAGGTGTAGCTGAGATTTAAAATGTAATTTTCGGTGCACATTGCAGTAAAAAGCAGGCCAATGTATTAGTGGATGTTATCGAACTAGGCACAGTGAATATCTATGGGGGATGACAAGGATAAATAAGATAAAAAAACACTTTTTGAGAAAACATGAGAAATGTATGTAGAAATGAAATGTTTTGTATTTAGCATAAGGAAGCAGTGAGCAATGAGTACAGATGCTCGCAAGGTGCACTGAGACTAAAAGCACACACAAAAGGAGTAAAAGATATGATACATTTAAAACAGATGGATTGAGATAACATTAGTTTAAAAAATATTTTTTAGGGAAATACACATCTTGATGGTCTGGCTTCTAAGAATAAGGAGAGCATTATGTAGGACATTTTGAAAGAATTATTTGAATGAAAATGTATTTATGAAAAAAGTGCAACTAGGCTGAGGCACCCACATACATGAGAAGGCATGCATACACATATGCATGCACACACAAACATGAGAAGACATGCATACATGCACACACACCCATGCACACATGCAAGCCCACACGCATGCATGCATGCACATGAAGAGGCGAATATGCACACAGGTACACATGATTTTATGGAAGTAGAGGCGATCAATGAACTATAGACAATGGGCCTCATTCCAAGGTTGGCGGTCCAGTAATAACGATACCGGTAAGGCATTACCGGCATCGTTTACCAGACCGGCCCATCACAACCTGCAATGCCAGCCCTACTGGCATCGACAGGGACCCGCTGTGGCCATGCACCACCATAGCGGCATGCTCACCAGCGCGTGGCTGCCGTGCCAGTAACACTGGCATGCCGCTAGGGAGAGGACATTACGAGTTTCACGGAAATGCACATACCGGCATCCAGATGCCGGTAAGAAGGCTACCATGATGCCGGCAATACTGGTATTGCGGATCGCCCATTCATAGTAAACTGCTGTGTTCCCATTTGCCACATGTGTACACAATCAACACAGGTGGAGGAAGTGTAGTCTGGCCCTGCCCAAAAGGAGCACACCCACACACCACGCCCCTTCCAAGACCAAAATGATTCCACTTGCAGTTGCGATATTGGAGCTGGAGGACATGCCTGCACTGCTACTCCTTGAGCAGGCAGTACACCAGGGATTACAGAGGAGACGTAGGAGGAGAAGGTGGGTAAGACCGCCCAGCAGATTCCACCAGTGCAGGCAGTGGTTCCCCGCAGGCAGCCACCAGTCCCTCACATAAGGGCCAGTCCCTTCAACTTAACCCCACCACAGATCCACACCCTGTACCGCCTGGACAGGGACACCATCACCACCATAGTGGATCTGATGCATGAAGACTTGGCCAGCCTGATCAACATCCACACCGCCACCCCCCCCTCTGCTGAAGGTGGCGTCTGTGCTCCACTTCCTGGCCACAGGCACCTACCAGCACACAGTGGGCCAGCTGCATGGCATCTCGCAACCATGTTTCGCCGGTGTGCTAAACCCAAGTGCTGGATGCACTCCTAAAGCACGCAAGGGCCCACATATCCATACCACAGACAGAACAGAAGGTGAATGACACCAAAATAACATTTCATGCACTGACAGGCATGCCCAATGTCATTGGTGCCCTCTACTGCACCCACGTGGAGTTGCTAGTTGAGGTGGTGTACCGCAATCGGAAGCTATACCACTCCATCAATGTGCAGAGGGTGTGTGATGCCAGCAAGATGATAACACATTGTTGTGCCAGATTCCCAGGATCCACGCATGATGCAATGGTGCTGCAGAACTCCTCGCTACCCCTCTATATGGAACGAGATGCTGCACGACGTGCCTGGCTGCTGGGTGAGTCTGCCCTCCGGGCCATGGGAGTGTATTTGGGGGGGGCAATGCATATTCAGCTTGTCTGCCCTCTGGGCCATGGGAGTGTATTTTGGGGGGAGAGGTACATGCATATGGACCTGTCTGTCCTCTGGGCCATGGGAGTGCATTTCGGGGGGGTGTGGGGATACATGCATATGCAATCTGTTTGCCCTCTGGGCCAGTGGGTATGTCCTCAATGGGGTGTCTGGACGATGTCCATGCTTGCAAACACCGTTCCCATAATCATTCAAATAAGATGCATGACACATAAAATGAAGGCCAATATACTCTTGCCGCACAACAATGTGTAAATGTCAGACTCACAATCAGCGCACACCCCTGAGCTTGTCCACTGGAAATCACCTGACCGTACCCACAGCACCACAATGCACCATCATGCAGTCACAAAGCTGAATACACATGACCGCATCAAAGCACCTCGCAGGTCATGGATCCATGAGTGTGCAGTAATTCCCACTCAGGGAAATCCCCTGTCACTGCCCCTCCCCGACAGTAACACTGCCTAACACCATGGAAACATGTGCAGATGAATACAAATGGGAAAACGCATGTGACAAGGATGCCTCAAATTGGACCCATGAAGTATTGAACAACACCTACATGGGTGCGATTGGTGTGGGAATCACCCACAACACATGAGTACCAGCATGCAAGTCGACACCCTGCATCATCCAAGGAACACATCCCTACACTGGGGGACTCTACCAACAATCACATTGTGACATTGTGACCGGTATGAATACGTCGAGGGACACGTGCATGGCATCAACAATTATCCAAAAGCATGATAGACTAAACCAGCTGTATCACGTTGGGCATCAGCCTAATGCATCAAACATTGCCCAACATGCATTTGGTCTCATCCCCTGCCACACAACCCTCACATGTGGGTACATCATGGACCTTGTCACTCTATCTGGGTTGTTGGTGATTCCAATGTCAAGGCCCCTAAGTCGTGTACGTCACCCAAGACCAGCACCATAAATTGCCAAGTTGTGTACAGGGCAGATAGTTGCGCACATGTGAAGTCAATAGCTGCCATTCATGAAATACTGCATATGAGCATGAACAATGTACAGGCTGAGCACAAATGGAATTAAAGAAACACCCTTACACATACCTTATTGTGCTGCCATGCAGGTGATGCTGGCTACCTTTGGCCTGTTGAAGGCACGGTTTTGCTGCCTCAGCAGGTCGGGTGGCACACTCATTTACGGTCCTGAGAAGATGGGCAAGATCATCATGGTATGTTCCATGCTGCACAACATGTGCATCCGGCGGAACGTTCCTCTGCCACCTGACATGGACCAGCCACCACCAGGTGAAGAAGAAGATGAGGAAGGAGAAGATGTTGCACATCGGCCAGGCCGCGATGCACATGAGGGACGTGCTGTGCGCCAATCAGTGATAGACCATAGTTTCTGATGCTCTGAGATGCAGAGGGTGCTATGGATGTGGGACCCTGGGCACTGTGATTGGGGAAATATGGGCACTGGGTTTGGGGAAGAATTCGCACTGTACACTGTCATGCAATAATTTGACACATGCTGAAGAAGCAATGTCCAGTCATGTGAATTTTTTCCACAATGGGTGTATTGAACAGATGTTATTTTCAACATGAATGAACTGTCCACCCCCACACACCCCCAAACTGCTCATCCCACCTCCCCCCCAACACCCTCACACTGCCCCTCCCCCCACACACCCCCTCCAACTGCCCCCCATCCCCCCCACAGAACCCCCTCCCCCCACCCACCAACACCCCTCACACACCCCCCCTCACCCAACCCCCCAACACCCACACACAACAAGAGCACAACATGTGTCCAGATGCACTGACAGTCAACACGTGCAGGGTACCCCTGCTACTGCCGCCCACTTCCCGATGCAGGTGGTTGCATGTCTATGCGCCGCATGCTGTGCAGGGACCTGCGCACGTTGCTTGTCTGTATTGAGCTGGCGGGCGTGGTAGTGGAGGAAGTGGATGGATGTGGCTCGGATGCCACAGGACGCCGCTGCTCCATGGTGTTGGCCATTCTCTCAAGTATCTGAGCCACAGTTGCAAAGCCCTCATGACCGGCGCTGAATTTTCATTTACAGCCTTGATGATGGCCTCAGTGTTCTCTCTCATCATCCGGCGTGTTGCCTCCCCATCAACAACATATTGCTTTACAAGAGCATGCATGGATTCTTGGTGGCCCTCCATCCTCGGCAAACGTCCCTCGAGGTCCCGTATTGCGGGGGAAGTGGATGTTTCCATGGCTGGTGTGGATGTGCGCAGGACGGGGCTGTCCTCTGGTGGAGACCACTCCTCCTGGCTGCCCTGGCCTTCAGGCTCATGCTGAGGGGTGACCTGTGGTGTGGCCTGCAGACTGGGCAAATTGTCCACCATCCCCCAACATGCTACCTCCTTCATAGATGAACTTCTCATGCCCCTCGCCCTCATTGGCACTATGTTGTGCGGATGCAGCAACCTCCCCAACTGAACTTGTGGCTGCTGACTGTGTGCCATCAGGGTCGATTGCCACAGATGTGGGCTCATCCTGTGAATTGTGTGTCTCCAGGGGGGATGGGGCAGGTGTTTGTTGGACCGGTGTTGGGGGCTGTGCAGCCGGTTGGGCACTGGTGTGTGCCTTGTGAGCCCCTTGGCACAGATATGCACGGACATGTTTTGTGGAACTGATGAGTGGCATTCAAGCCAACCAACCCTGGAAGGGAAAAGGGTTTGTCTTTAGTTGTTAGACCCAATCAGAATGTATTGTGTAATAAAAGATTAAATAACACCAGTTTTTAAACAGTATATAAGGAGCTGATGTTAAGAGCCCAGTGCTGTTATTTGCTGATGTCTGAATAAAGATGATGTTCTGAAAATCAGTCCAGGTACATGTTCTCTGACTCCTTGCCTCATGTCTCCAGCCTCTGCATGCCTGATACTGGGGTGCCCATGCCAGCAAGGGCACTGTGCCCTCCCCTTCACTGTGACCATGGAAATATTTGTTTTCAAATTATTTACAACTAAAATAAGGAAGGAACATCACTCTGGGGTGCAAGGAGAGAAGGTTGGGAAAGCATGATAGGTTCATAATTGGGGAAGATGGGATAGAAACGTTATCAAATCTTTGATGATTTATGTCTTCTATGAATACATTGAAGAATTGTTGGGGGCATTGTTCACATGTCCAACTTTTAGAATAATATATCATTATTCATATGTAATACGAAAATGACATTAGTACTGCTCTGTAAAAATGTATTACGCTACAGTTGTGACACCAAAGGCTGCTGCTTGAGCCACCAGCTGCAAATACACCACCAATGACAAGGTTTTTAATGTATTTTGTAAAATAGTTTTTTGTGACAGACTACAGCCTTTAACTGATGGGGGACTGTTTATGGTTGTATGTTTATTTAGTACCTGGAGTTTAACACATAAGAGGAAGAATCTACAAAGTAATACTTATTTTAAAGCAAAAAATGAAAACTTTTTAAGATGCATTTTATTAAACTGCTTAAACTATATTTGTGCAATACATTAGGAACTACATATTAGATTGTTTTGTAATTCAAACATAGTCTACATTGGTTATATGTGTCTGGAAATGGAAGATCTCTTACATTACATTAAGCAAGAAGCCAGGTATTAAAAAGGGGATGAGAATGTGTGGCCACTTGCCATTGCATCTGTTGTCATCAAGAGCACAAAATGTATGGGGCTCATTACGGGGTTGCCGGTAAAGGCCGGTGGTAGGCGGCAGCTTACCGTCAAACCATAACGCCCTTACCACCGCCTGATATCCAGGTGCCACCAGGATATCACAAGCGGCGGCAGTAATGGTTAATCCTCATTTCCATGGAGTCCGATATGGAAATGCGGTCACTGAAGCACTGCCACCATTGTTAACGGTGCCACTGCTTCAGTGATAACCATGCCGGTAAGGGCCTGAAAACACAGCAGGTCAGGCCTACTGGGGGATCTGTGGCCCCTACCATCATTGTTGTAGTATGGTGGTCCGGAAAGGGTGCTGGTATATTGCTACTTATAATGAGGGCCTATGTTATTTCTGTACATTGCAAAGTGAATCTAATTTACAAGTTTAACTTGTGCATTTTTAATATGCAGAAATGCCTCATGAAATTCAAGGAAATAAAAAGCGGAGTTAAAAAAGCATATGGCATATGCTGATATTATACATTTGTAATAATTTTGAGAAAATGAATAATATATTGGCTTTTTAATTTTTATTTCCACTGAAATCAAAATCACCAAGAAATCTTTCTTCAAAAATATGTTCTGCATGTCACAGCTTTAGCTTCATTTCTCTTGGTTTCTAAGATAGCTATTGTATTGTGTTTTCTATTGTTTGTGTACGCGTTGTTTACTGCGCTTTTCAGCTGATGACGTTGCTTCATCCTCCATGTTTGGTTATTAATCTATTGTTGCTGTAAACCGTGTGCTAAAATATGTTCAATACAACAGAAGGTTGTGTATTCAATGTAATTGGGAAGAGAACATTAGTGCATTCTAAATTTCGTAATTATTTGCCATTTGTGTTTTCTTCTGTTTGAATCATGTCTTGTTTGGGAACGTATATTTCAAATAGCCCAAGGCATTGCTGATATATAAAACAGAACATCTTTTTTAAGTGAAGTACTGCAATGTATTCGTATATTTCTGAAGTATTTGTTTATGTGTAGGTAGTACTATAGGCTGGAAAAACAATTCTCACTTATATCTACCTAGTTATGTAAATAAAACAGTTTTTTAAAATATACACTTTTATGTTGTTTTTCAAAAATAGCTGTGTTAGGAAGTGCATGTTTTAAGTTTGCCTCGTGTGGTTAGATATGCAATACATCATTTTAAATAATGTAAGGAAGTGATGTCAGAAAGTGTTTTGAAAACAGAAAATGTCATGTACGTTTTCTTCTGTGTTTTAAACAAGCTTAAGTAAACTTGTATCCTTGATCATAAATAATCTCTAATTTGATTTTCGGATTATTAATAACAAATACTTACTGAAATGTAATGAAGATAGCTTGCTGTGGGGTGTGGAAGTTAATTATTTCAGAATGGCCTCCAGTTTATTGTATAGTGGCCACTGGGCCAGGCTGCAGGACATGTCAAGTGTGGCTGGTAGAGGTTGGGGCACGGATGAACCTCATGTCCTAGGCTACTGAGTGATGGCATCAATTATGTCATTTGTAATGTCATGTGTGTCTTTGTGAATGGCTTGGTGGTGCTCAAGATATGGCTTCCGGGGGGCGCTGTTGCGCTGAAGCAAGATGGCTGCCTGACTTCACTGCTCCGGACCGGGAGAGCATAAAATCTTAAAAAAGACCCTTAAAGTGTGCCAAATCCAGCTTGCGCCGACGGGGCGGGTGGGGGAACCCCTCCGACACAGGCCAGATGACTCCTGTGCCCCTGTGCCCCTGGGGGACTTAGCTGCGACACTCGCCTTTGACTGGGGCCGCCTGCGCATGGCCGCCCCGTCCCGCGGCTCGAGCGACTGCGGCTCTCCTCTCTACCTGGGATCGCGGCGCTGCATGCCGCCGGACGGAGGGGTCACCGAGCCCCCCTGGGTGAGCCAGGCCGCCGCGACTGCGGTGATCGCTCCCACCTCTCCGGCTCCATGGACTACACAGCCCCAACTGGCCCACGGAGCTCACCTATATCCCCCGCTGCCTCCTTTGATCGACTCCTGGGACGCCTGGAGGCGTCGGAGTCCCCGCTGCTTGATATCGCGGAGGGCCTGGACGGCACTGTGAGCCCATGTGCCTTCTCGGGGCCGGCTCGCCCTCCACTGCTGCCCCCTCCTGATCCCACACAGGCTGTATCTGCAACAAGGTAGGGGGCGCGGGTGGGCTCTGAGGTCTGTGGCCCGTGGGGCCTGGCACTGCCCCGTACAATTTTGGCTGACGGTGGCCTGGCTCTGATGGCGCGGGCTCGCGCCGCGGCCCTACACTTCGGATGCTGCCCCCGGCCTTTCCTTTGTCCCCCCTTGTGACCTGTGGGGGCCCACGCGACAGCGTGACTGTGGGAGAAACACTACTATCCCAGGGGACTCCAGTCCGTTGTCCTTGATCCCCTATACTCGTTGCAGGCTGGCTGAGCCTGCAGTCTACGCCACATCTGGGGATATCTGATTACCGGACCACCTGCTCACGGGGTCAGCACATTCTCACTGCCACTGACTTCAACCTCTGCGATCACGGAGCCTGAACTGACAGTCGTTCTCCTGATGATTGCCACACCCTGATAAAACAGCTTGGGACACGAGACCCCCTGGTCCCCTAGGGCCACACGCACCGGAGAGCAAACCCACGCCTGGATAGCTGCGCAATCCCAACCCATTGAATTCAACCCCAGCTCAGGGCGTGCTGCTGCGCTCGCACTACCTACACTTACTGCTATATTAGTCAGGGGCCCCGGAGGCCCCACTACCATCACTTTCCACCGTCACCATGACAAAGGGTGCTGGCACTGGGAAGAAGCAAAGCTTGCTCAATATGTTCGCCAAGACACCGTCCAAGTCACCACCTGTTCCCCCAGAGGAGGAGGCCGCCGCCTCTACACCCTCGCCTTCCGATGACTCGCAGAGGATGCTAGAATACATGCGAGAAGGATTCACCGCACTGCACTCTAAATTAGACAACATGAACGGTACAATCTCTTCTATAAAAGCCCATTTGGAAAGAACGGACAGCCGGGTCGCGGAGATTGAAACCAGAGTCGGCACGGCTGAAGACGACCTGGGTTCTCTGCGGGCCGCGGTTTCCACACTCACCAGTCGAGTCTCAGTGGTGGAAAAGAAGAACGACGACCTCGAATCCCGCTCCAGGCGGAATAACCTGCGCATTGTTGGTATCCCCGAGGACAACATCAAAGAGCCTATGGAGGACTATGTTGAACGTATCCTTTTAACAATACTAGACACTCCGAAGCTCTCCTCACACTTCGCAGTTGAGAGGGCACATCGCTCTCTCACTGCTAAGCTGAGGCCGGGTGCGCCTCTCCGACCCATCATCGCCAGGATCCTAAATTTCCATGACCGTGATGCCTTGCTCCGTGCGGCTAGGGCCAAGGGGGAACTACACCTTGGGTCGGCAAGAATTCATCTCTACCCTGATTTCTATCGCTGTGCAGCAGGAGCGCAAGACCTCTCTCGCTGTGAAAAAGAGACTTCGCGACTTGGGAGTCAAGTACTCCATGCTCTTCCCTGCGAAGTTAAGGATCGAACACTCGAACCAAACTTTTTTCTTCACTATCCCAGAAGAGGCGTCGAAATTCATCGATGAACACTTTCCCGGATGACCCTTTCCTTGCCACTGCATGGGTTAAGACCTATGATGACCCCTGCTCGTTCCTATATCAGTTATGCTGCCATGGCTGACTAGGCTTATTATGGCACCCATACACCTATGAAAATTTTCAGCCACCAGTTCTGCTCTTGTTGCTCCGGTGATCCTTGGCGACGCTGACATTGGCTGTCGTACGGCCTTACTGTGTTTCGAAGCAGCTCTGACACCCGGACGAGATCCCAGCTTGAAGACTATTCCACAGCCAGTTTTCAAGCCTCTGGGCCTGGTCGCCTGGGTCATGCATCCACCTGAACCATATCTGGGCTCACTGGGGCCCACTGTTGACACTCCTGGCCCTGGCCGCTTTCATCCTATCATCTCAGGGCCCTGCTGCTCCCCTGCGTCAATACTATGTATTCTTCTTACTACTGCTGCATTCTTTATTATCCTTACGCTCTGGTGCGCCATCGCCGGCTACGCATAGCCCCCCAGGCGCAGATGCCTAGCACTCTGTTTTTGTTGTTGATAGGTTTGGGTTTCATCCCTCTGGTTGCAGGAGGGATGTGGGAGGGTGAGTGGGGGGCTAGTTATGGTTAAAAATGACTTGACAACCACTAGGGGCGCCATATGCTCCACAGCACCACATCTTATATACATCAGTAGAGATCCGCTCACTCCCGGATCGATGGACTTCCTCTTATTTAGTAACCTAGTTGCTGAGGCTGAACTAGCATCCCTACACGAATGGCGAGTGATGACATGACTTTCATGAGCTGGCATGTCCGGGGCTTGGGCAATCACAAAAAGATGCGCCAGATACAGTTACATGCTGAGCGCCATGGTGTCAAAATTCTTTGCCTCCAAGAAACCCATGCTCGCTCCGAGAAGTGTGAATGGTTCGCTAAGCAATGGGGCTCCCAAAGATATTATACTAACTATTTCACCCAAAGTTGAGGCACTCTCACTCTGATACACAGAAGCTTGAAGTTTGTATGCAATCAATCACGTATAGACCCGATTGGCAGATATGTCTCCAATACCAGGAGGTAGCTATCCTAAACGTTTACGGCCCAAATGTTGACGGCCCCGATTTCTACTTACACCTAGCCACTGTCCTTGAAAGCTTTCCCCTGATTCCGATTATATGGGGCGGTTACTTTAACACTATATTGGATGTTACCCTAGACAGGTCGGGCTCACGACCTCGCCAGCTCTCCAGAGCGGTTTATACCATTCTCACAACACTCCCTCGACTGTCACTAGTTGATCCCTGGCGGTTATTGTTCCCAGAATCCCGCACCGCATGTTTTCATTCTATTCCTCAGTCCACGATTCACACTCTAGAATAGACAGATGACTTATAACCGACATGCTAGTTAGGTCCCTATCCCACCAGGCTATCCTCCCTAGAACACTATCAGACCACTCTCCGGTTATCATCTCGCTGAACTGGGGCCTTGATGCCGATAGACCGCGACACTGGAGGATGAGCTCCCATGCACTAGTCAACCAGGTTTTTGCTGCTGAGCTTGAATCCTCTATCGAAGAGTTCTTTGAAGTCAATACTGGCTCGGTGACAACACACGGTACGCTCTGGGAATCATTCAAAGCATATACGGCCCCCCCATTTCAGAAATTGATTCCTTTTTGGATTCTCTCCCTCTCTCTGTCCTGCCTGAAGAAGCTGGTATCTCCTTGGAGAGACCCTTCACTCCCGAGGAGCTTACCGAAGCCATTGAATCATTAGCATCTGGCAAAGCCCCTAGCCCCGACAGGCTCCCCATGGAATTTTATAAGCAATTTAAGTCACTTCTGGTCCCACATATGCTGTCCCTCTGGGAGGAATCTTGTGAAAAAGGTATACTTCCTCCTTCCCTGCGGGAAGCATTGATTACAGTCCTCCTCAAACCGGGCAAGCCCCCTTCCCAATGTGGCTCATATCAGCCCTTCTCACTGATTAATAGTGATATTAAAATATACGCTAAACTCCTAGCTAACCGTCTAGCCCCGATTATGCCACACATAATTCACCCTGACCAGGCAGGATTTGTTCCCGGTAGGTCCACATCCCTAAATTTAAGAAGACTCTTAAACATAATCAGCCGGGTCAACCCCACCACGCAGGCGGTGGCAGCCACCCTAGACATGCAGAAGGCTTTCGACTCGGTCTCGTGGAAATACTTATGGCGTGTTCTCGAGAAATGTAAATTTGGTACCAATTTCCTAACTTGGGTTAAGTTACTCTACACCACTCCCTCAGCTAGAGTCCGTACTGAGGACAGATGTTCCACCCCCTTTCAGGTATCCAGGGGGACTCGACAGGGATGCCCCTTTTCTCCACTAATCTTTGCCGTAGCTATTGAACCTTTCGCTGACATGATTTGCCGGTCGCACTCCCATAGAGGGTTGCGCACAGCGGGCCTAGCCGACATCATCTCCCTCTATGCGGACAACGCTCTTCTGTACATTCGCTCGCCGGAAACCAATCTTGCCCCTATCCTTGCAGACGTTGCCCGGTTTGGTGACATATCGGGATTGTAGGTAAACTGTTCCAAATCTTCATTATTCCCACTTACAGTCTCTACACGACCCCCCTCGGATTTAATGGGCTTCACGTGATCTCAATCAAGTATCACCTACCTGGGGGTAGAAGTATCCCGTCACACTGCGAAACTGCGCGAAGACAACTATTTGAAATATTTGTCAAACCTGACCATTAAAACATCCAGTTGGACTAGGCTCCCTATTTCACTAGCAGGTAGGATTGGAATTCTCAAAATGGTAGTATTACCCCAACTCTTGTATCGTTTCATCAATCTACCATATGGCCAGGAGACGCATTCTTCAAGTCACTACGCCATATCTGTAACAATCTCCTCTGGCACCCAGGGGCTGTCCGGCTTAAACTCTCCATGCTTACCACCCCTAAGGAGTTGGGCGGATTTGGTGCTCCAGACTTCACTAGGTACTGGGTGGTGGCTCAATCCCAATTCGCCTCCCATTGGTTCAACACCACCGACCCCCCCCACATGTCCGACTGGAGAGGCTCACTGTTTCCAATCGAGTCCTTGGTTCCCTCATCCTCAAACCTATACCATCCAACCCTGAATCTGCAGACCCCGTGGCTACCACATCCTTAGCACTTACCAAACTTTGGGCTTTGGTTAACACATCGCACCCATTCCATGGAGACCTACCGCTGTGGAACTTCTTCCCTGACGTCCCACCTATCCCGCAATCTGTCGTGACCCGCTGGGCTGACGCTGGCTTCCTTACACTTCGCAATGTATACGAACAAGGCAACTTCATTGAGTGGTTGGACCTCCCTCCGTCCCTCAAGTGCTGGCTAACTGCATGGTTGCAATACTCCTCCCTTCGGAGGAACCTTAAATCCAGATACCGTGATTTCCCTACACTACCACTTGACGAACCCATAGTTCCAGAACTCTGTTCCTATCTATACTTTAGAGGTAAAGTGTCAATACTATACTCCCTATTGCAGGCTGGGGCAGCCCCTTCCTTTACTAAGTTGAAACACAGTTGGGAGGAGGACCTAGATGTGGAGATCACTGACGAAAGGTGGTCTCGAATGTAAGCTCGCACTCAAGATGTGTCGTTTAACTCGAAATTCAAGCTCATACAATTTAAAGTCCTGCATAGATATCATCATACACCTAAAAGATTACACCGTATGTTCGCTGACTCCCCCTCTAGCTGCCCCAGGTGCGGCATGGATCAAGAATCTTACATTCATATGCTCTGGCAATGCCCTCACCTAACCCAATTCTGGACCGTCATCTGTTCCACGTTATCGGACATACTGGAACACACTATTGCCCCCACCCGACAACACTGCCTCTTTCACGACTTTCCCTAGGTGGGCCGGAGATCAAGGAAAGTGGCGGGACTCTGTATGCTACTGGCGGTCCGTTGCATACTGCTATGCTGGCTCCAGCCTAGGGCACCTGTGTACTCACAATGGCTTAAATCGGTTACATGGCCACACAACACCGAAGAGTCCTGGAGCGCAATGCAACATCCGCATGCAAGGCCAAGGGACATCTGGCGAAGGTTCCGTGACTACATGACCTCTTTGCCCTCTCCCTCAGACTCTCCTCAATCCTCTCCTAGATGTTCACCATAATGTGATTAGAATGTTATTTGTACGCTTTTTTGATTCAAATGCTGATACCTTGGTTGTTTCCTGTTCCCCCCTACTCTCCACAGATAATCCGATGTACATTGCTGTAGTTGTATGCTTTCCTTTATTGATGCTGCTGCCATGTGGTTGCTCCCTGCTCTTTTCTTCAAGTGTGTTGTCAAGTCAAACAATAAAAAGAGTTTAAGAAAAAAAGATATGGCTTCCTTGCTTACCATAATTGGTGAATATCTTTGGTTTTCAGATTTTGCGCCACAAACATAAGGTTCTTTTAACCATTTGTTTTACTGAATTCAAAGGTTTTTATCAGAGCAACTTAATCATAACATATATTTTGCGTTGGTATGAATCATGAAGCCCAATGATGGTTGGCATGGAATGATCTGAGACAGAGGCTGAGAGAGTAGAGAGTGACTGTTAGAAAATAGTAGTCGGATCTGGAAAACAGATGTAAGGAGCTGTGAGCACTGGCATAAAGGCCCCTTGCTTTCAAGGCTCTGATTTTAATTGAGCTCTAGCTAACATATAATACCTGCCTCTGCCTTCAACAGAGGTCCTTGACTATTTACAAAAGTGCCTTCAGAGCCTCACAGGGGTGCTCCCTGCATCCAGCTGCCCCTTTCAGCAGCCCTAACTAAGATTGCCTCAAAGCGTGATCTGAGGAAAGACCTTGGAACTGTACAATGTTCGAAACAGGAGGGATTTGTTTGGGTGGTCTGCCTTGGGCTTGTCCTCTGATCCAAGAGGCTCATTGCAGTGGCCCGTGTCTCTGCTCACTGGTGTCTTGAGCATACACCGGAACAACCACCAGATTGTCAAATCTGTACATCATCCACAAATGGCCGTAGCTTGGACGCCTCTGCTTTTTCTCGCCAACTAGATCAGAATACTTTACTCATTTTTTATAAGTGCACTCTCAGGTTTTTCATCCAGCTACAGCTGTAATGTCTAGCACGTTAAAGTATTGTCGTCACATCTTGTGTACCAGGTTTGACTATCTGTTAGTAACCAAAGAGTTAGATAAGGACCGTATACATTAGGCCAGTACATTCTTGGCATTCTTATCCATGTAGCTCTTCAAATGGGCTGTCATATCTTGTTTGACCCTGTCAGAGAGCAATGTATTCGAAATTGAGTTCAAGCTAAGTATACCAATTATCTATGCTTAACTGTAAATTGGGACAGACCAGTGAGCACACCAAGCCTCATATTATGATGTGGTATTTATGTGTTTAGTTATTATCCCATGCTCACTTGCAATGTTGTGTAATGTATAATTGTCATGGTACTTCCTCTCCATTGTGTTTAGTGGGATCAGGGTAAAACCCTTTCCTTAGTGATCACCACCCTTTTCTGTGGCTGGCTTCAATCATCGCTCACTCCTTACCTTCCCTCTGGCTAATTCCTGTTGCTATTTAGGCTTTTAGGATGGAGCAAGGACCCACAAATTCAGGTACAAATTATTGCAAGGAGGCAGATAGGTACCATGGGGGTACGTTTTCTCTGGCTCTGCCCTGTGTCAATTCCTGAGTGAGCATGTCCTCTTCCAGTGACCTAAAACTGGCTGGCAGCTCCACACATGCTTTCAATGGACTTCCTCTGACTATTGCTTAAACACATCCCAATTCACATGACAGAAAGTATCTGAGTGTTTATTCATTTGGAAGAATGAATTCCGCAGTGAGATCCCTGATATATCTTGTCATAGAGCAGTCTATTCTGGTGTATGTGCACAGGTGAATAAACAGTGTAGTCTTTCTTCCTACTGTCCAGGAATGACAAATGTCCTCCACTCCCTGTTTGGAGAACTCTTGCGTTAGCTTATTGGTATTGGTCCTAGCCTAGGACACAAGTTCTCTAGAGTGGTCCTGCGCTATATCCATTATTAGGTTTAAGTCTCCATCAAAAATGAGGTCGCATGTGGTGAAATGTGATAAGTCTGGAACTAGAGAGAGAGGAACATCCTCCTGACCTGAGTTTGGCCTATAAATGGAAGCAATAGTTATCTCCCCACAAACCTTTTTGCCAGGGTGCATCTACTCCTTCGGTCTTTCATAGAGTTTTGTAGTTGGAACCTGGAATTATTCATATATAGAATGCCCACTCCCACCAAGACGATGGGCTGTATTGGAAAGATCTTATGTGTCAGGAGGTGTTAATCGTTCTGTTTGTTTTTCGCTACAGGTTTATTGCCTTACAGCACTGTGTAGAACAGTGATGCAGCTCTGTTTTATTATTTTTGATCCTCTCTGAGCATGCAGCGCAGGAAAACTCTCCCACACGCTCACTCGCTTTCTCTGTCACTCCTTTTCCCTGAGTATTCACTTGCTCCTCTCCTGTTTTTCTGCCCACATCCGCAGACAATGTGTATCACAGAGCACTGACGGTGTTCCTGTTTTGTAACCTATGATCAATTACATAATTAATAAAGTAGAAAACAATTACAGGACAGGAATCTGTTTATTGGAAATAGTTGTGTTTTCGTGCTGTGTCTGCTTCATCATCTTGTTGGGAGAATTTAGACCCCAGTAATTTAGAGTCATATTTTACACATAATCTCTGAAATACCAGCACCACATCTAATCTCTTCAGCCATTGGAGCCAATTTGAATTCTAAACTAGCGTTACTCCAACTAAACCTCGACCAACCCATCCCTGTTGAAATGAACACGAACATGGGCTCCAAACAAGCCCAATGTGGAGCATTGAATCTTGTGGGATTCACATCCATCCCTGGCCCTGCTGGCCCCACTGCCTATAAGTTAAGATCTTGGCTTATAGCAAAAAAGGCAACCATCCATTATGAAACAGCAAACCCAATTCTAGCCCAGAACAAACAGGCATCAAGCAGCCTGGGTGTAGCATCGGAAAGATTGCAGGATAACCCACTGGTTCTACTAAAGTTTTAAGAACCCCACCAATTAACATAAACTCTATCGCACAACCATAGATGAAGAAGACTCACTCTCCGCTAAGCCGAAGGAAATGTTGTCATCATTTGATCAATGATGAAAGGTTCCCACTGGACCAAGGATAAATACAGACAAAGAATTGGGACATTCCCCATCAGTCATTAGATCCTTAAGCAGATGTGCGAGAATATTTCTGACTTGCAGCTTGTGGTTTTCTTATGAACTTTGCTGGATCCGAAAGCCGTCAGCTTTTAGTCTTGAATTCCTCAGTCAGGGTGCTCTTGTTGTCTTGCAGAGGAGGGATATCCAAAGTAGTAGAGCCATATTCCAGCAAAGTAATGTGAACGTTATAACTACTGGTTGCTGAGAAAGACCAATGAAATCTGATAACGTCCTTCAATAACGTCTCTATAAAAGGCGTAAGCTTTCTGTTTCCTGAAGAATAACCCCAGAGAGAAATTAGAACAGTTGAATACATGAATTCAGAAATTCCAGCAGGCCCTGTTGTTTGACTGCCCATAGGAGTCTGTCTTTGAAGAAGTTTGAATGAGGCTTGAACATGATCGTTCCAGATTTACTCAGATGCATTCACTTACCCCTGCGGTGACTGCATGGAATGGATATGGAGCAGCAGTAACCATTCAAGTTGCAGAAGGAATCTATAGGAACAACTCAGTAGTGCCGAAGATCAATCATATTACTCCCACGAGATCAGCCAAATCTAACTGCCTAACTGTGCCAAGATTTAGACGCTCTACAATCGGGGACAGCAGCTTCCCAGTCAAAGCTGCTCAGCTCTGGAATTCCCTGCCTTTACCACTGAGAGTTGACCAAACATGCACTAGTTTTAGACAGAATTGCATTAACTGGCTTAAAATCAATGACCAGTAACTCAGCTGCTCCCTATCCTACCTGCATTGTAAATATACCCTTGTTAAAATCTGTTCCTGTTGTATAGTTTGCCTTTGGTACCTACCCAACATTTCCTGTATATTATGTAACCGTTTACCATGTCCTGTATTTATATATGCCACTTGTAACCTAAGCTGAAAGTTCTCTTGTATTTCCTGCACCCTGATACCCTTGGGTGTGGCGCGCATTATAAATAAATAAACAAACAAACAAACATATACTGAAAAGAACATATCAAAATGTGGGTTTTTAGCTGTAGTCTTCAGCAGTGAAATGTCGTTTTACTGAAAGGTATAATGCTTCCAAATCCTCAGAACATTCCTGCACCGGGGCCTATATTTTTAACTGTGATGGCTATTTGAATTGGTAGAGCCTTTATAGTCACTTATAGCTGTGGATAACCTTGTGGAGTAATTAGCTGGCATCTTAAATGCAGTCTGCCATCAGAGCAACTGTAGAAGGCTTAAGTCATTCACGGCCATAGCATTGGAAGCATAGCATTGGAAGCGAGCTGGTGAGTGCTTTTTCACCGGTGCTCCCAGACAAGCTGACATCTTGCTTCTTGGGATTCCCTTTGCTGTGCTTCTCGCTGTATCGCGGCTGATCCGGCTTCCCTTTCTGGTCCTCCTCCTGCCTCCCTCACTATCCCTCGCCCCTGATTGGGCACCTGCCCTACTTCTGTGATTCCAAAAGGCAAGCCCCTTCTGGCAAAGAACCCCAAGGCTAAGGACAACTCGAGTTGGTGTCTGCCAGTGTGAGTCGGGGAAGCCTGGAGCCGTCACCCTGCTGCGACTTATCAGGTAGGTCGGGCAGAGGGCAGAACACTCCCCCAGGCTGCACTCAGAAACATGGCCAGACCTGATTGGGTGCATTTGCAACCAGTAACCCTGCCCCTGGTCCGCCGGATGGTGGAGCCCGCATCTTTGCAAGGCAGTCTTCTAAGGGAGCAGCAGCAGCTGTCTTCTGCTGCGCTGCATCCTGAGTGCACCATGGGACTCCATCAGTCCCCACAAGGACCGATCTCCATTGGGTCCAATTCAAACCCTTTACCTGCAAAGATGGCCACCTCTGAAGCAACAAGGAACAGCCTTCCGCAGGTTGCACTCAGCAACATGGCCAGACCTGCTAGGCCGCATTTGCAACCAGTAACCCTGCCCCTTGTCTGCCGGATGGTGGAGCCGGCATCTTCCCAAGGCAGTCTTCTTAGGCACCAGCAGCTCATTTCTGCTGCGCTGTGTCCTGAGTCCCCCATGGGACTCCATCAGCCTCCACGCAGACCAATCTGCACTGGGTCCAATTCAAACCGTTTACCAGCAAAGATGGCCACCGCTGAAACAACAAGGAACAGCCTCCCCCAGGCTGCACTCAGCAACATAGCCAGACTTGATTGGCCGCATTTGCAACCAGTAACCTTGCCCCTGGTCCACCGGATGGTGGAGCTGGCATCTTCCCATGGAAGTCTTCTAAGGCAGCAGCAGCTGTCCTCTGCTGCGCTGTGTCCTGAATCATCCATTGGACTCCATCAGCCCCCACGAGTGCCAATCTGCATTGGGTCCCATTCAAACCCTTTACTTGAAAAGATGGCCGAGGCTGAAGCAACAAGGAACAGCCTACCCCAGGCTGCACTCAGCAACAAGGCCGACCTGATTGGCCACATTTGCAACCAGTAACCCTGCCCCTGGTCCACCCGATGGTGGAGCCAGCATCTTCCCAACGCAGTCTTGTAAGGCAGCAGCAGCTGTCTTCTGCTGCGCTGCATCCTGAGTTCACCACGGGACTCCATCATCGCCCATAAGTACCGATCTGCAGTGGGTCCAATTCAAACCATTTACCTGCAATGATGGCCACTGCCGAAGCAACAAGGAACAGCCTCCCCCAGGCTGCACTCAGCAACATGGCCAATCCTGATTGGCCACATTTGCAACTAGTAACCCTGCCACTGGTCCGCTGGATGGTGGAGCCGCCATCTTTCCAAGGCAGTCTTCTAAAGCAAGCAGCAGCTGTCTTTTGCTGCACTGCCTCCTGAGTCCACCATGGGACTCCATCAGCCCCGACGAGGACCGATCTGCATTGGGTCCAATTCAAACCCTTTACCTGCAAAGTTGGCTGCCTTCCGGAGCAACAAGGAACAGCCTTCCACAGGCTACGCTCAGCAACATGGCCAGACCTGATTGGTCGCATTTGCAACCAGTAACCCTGCTCCCGGTCCGCTGGATGGTGGAGCTGGCATTTTCTCAAGGCAGTCTTCTAAAGCAGCAGCAGCTGTCTTCTGCTTAGCTGAGTCCTAAGTCCATTATGGGACTGCATCAGCCCCCACAAGGACCAATCTGCATTGGGCTCAACTCAAACCCTTTACTTGCAAAGATGGCCTCTGCCGAAGCAACAAGTAACAGCCTCCCCCAGGCTGCACTCAGCAATATGGCCAGACTTGATTGGCCGCACTTGCAACCAGTAACCCTGCCCCTGGTCCGCGGGATGGTGGAGCGGGCATCTTCCCAAGGCAGTCTTCTCAGGCAGCAGCAGCTCTATTGTCTGCACTGTGTCAAGAGTACCCCGTGGGCCTCCATCAAACTACATGAGGACCAATCTGCATTGGGCTCAACTCAAACCCTTTACCTGCAAAGATGGCCGCCGCCGCCGAAACAAGGAACAGCCTCCCCCAGGCTGCACTCAGCAACATGGCCAGACTTAATTGGCCGCATTTTCAGCCAGTAACCCGGCCCCTGGTTCGCCGGATGGTGGAGCCGGCATCTTCTCAAGGCAATCTTCTAAGGCAGCAGCAGATGTCTTCTGCTGTGCTGCGTCCTGAGTCCACCATGAGACTCCATCAGCCCCCATTAGTACTGATCTGCATTGGGTTCAACTCAAACCCTTTACTTGCAAAGATGGTCGCTGCCAAAGCAACAAGGTACAGCCTCCCCAAGTCTGCACTCAGCAACATGGCCAGACCTGCTAGGCCTTATTTGCCACCAGTAACCCTGCCACTGGTCCCCCGGGTTGGTGGAGCCGCCGTCTTGCCAAGGCAGTCTTCTAAGGCAGCAGCAGCTGTCTTCTGCTGCGCTGCATCCTGAGTCCACCATGGGACTCCATCAGCCTACATGAGGACCAATCTACGTTGGGTTCAATTCAAACCCTTTACCTGCAAAGATGGCCACCACCGAAGCAACAAGGAACAGCGCCCCGGGTTGCACTCAGCAACATGGCCAGACTTGATTGGCCGCATTTGCAACCAGTAACCCTGCCCCTGGTCTGCGGGATGGTGGAGCCAGCATCTTCCCAAGGTAGTCTAAGGCAGCAGAAGCTCTTTTCTGCTGTGCTGTATCCTGAGTCCCCCATGGGACTGCATCAGCCTCCACGCGGACGGATCTGCACTGGGTCCAATTCAAACCCTTTACCTGCAAAGATGGCCACGGCAGAAGCAACAAGGAACAGCCTTCCACAGGCTACGCTCAGCAAAATGGCCAGACCTCATTGGCCACGTTTTCAACTAGTAACCCTGCCCCTGTTCTGCCGAATGGTGGAGCCGGCATTTTCCCAAGGCAGTCTTCTAAGGCAGCAGCAGCTGTCTTCTGCTGCGCTGCCTCCTGAGTATACCATGGGACTCCATCAGCCCCCACGAGGACTGATATCTGCATTGGGTCCAATTGAAACCCTTTACCTGCAAAGATGGCTGCCTCTGAAGCAACAAGGAACAGCCTTCCGCAGGCTGCACTCAGCAACATGGCCAGACCTGTTTGGTCGCATTTGCAACCAGAAACTCTGCCCCTGGTCCGCCGGATGGTGGAGCCGGCATCTTCCCAAGGCAGTCTTCTAAAGCAGCAGCAGCTGTCTTCTACTTAGCTGAGTCCTAAGTCCATTATGGGACTGCATCAGCCCCCATAAGAACCAATCTGCATTGGGCTCAACTCAAACTCTTTACGTGCAAAGATGGCCTCTGCCGAAGCAACAAGGAACAGCCTCCCCCAGGCTGCACTCAGCAACATGGCCAGACTTAATTGGCCGCACTTGCAACCAGTAACCCTGCCCCTGGTCCGCGGGATGGTGGAGCGGGCATCTTCCCAAGGCAGTCTTTTCAGGCAGCAGCAGCTCTATTGTCTGCACTGTGTTTTGAGTCCCCCATGGGACTCCATCAGCCTACATGAGGACCAATCTGCATTGGGCTCAACTCAAACCCTTTACCTGCAAAGATGGCCGCCGCCGCCGAAACAACAAGGAACAGCCTCCCCCAGGCTGCACTCAGCAACATTGCCAGACTTAATTGGCCACATTTCCAGCCAGTAACCCTGCCCCTGGTCCAGGGGATGGTGGAGCTGACATCTTCCAAAGGCAGTCTTCTAAGGCAGCAGCAGCTGTCTTCTGCTGCACTGCATCCTGTGTCCACCATGAGACTCCATCAGCCCCCATGAGGACCGATATGCATTGGGTCCAATTCAAAATCCTTTACCTACAAAGATGGCCACTGGCGAAGCAACAAGGAACAGCCTGATTGGCCAAATTTGCAACCAGTAACCCTGCCCCTGGTTCGCCGCATGGTGGAGCCGGCATCTTCTCAAGGCAGTCTACTAAGGCAGCAGCAGATGTCTTCTGCTGTGCTGTGTCCTGAGTCCACCATGAGACTCCATCAGCCCCCATTAGTACCGATCTGCATTGGGTTCAACTCAAACCCTTTACTTGCAAAGATGGTCGCTGCCAAAGCAACAAGGTACAGCCTCCCCCAGTCTGCACTCAGCAACATGGCCAGACTTAATTGGCCGCACTTGCAACCAGTAACCCTGCCCCTGGTCCGCGGGATGGTGGAGCGGGCATCTTCCCAAGGCAGTCTTTTCAGGCAGCAGCAGCTCTATTGTCTGCACTGTGTTTTGAGTCCCCCATGGGACTCCATCAGCCTACATGAGGACCAATCTGCATTGGGCTCAACTCAAACCCTTTACCTGCAAAGATGGCCGCCGCCGCCGAAACAACAAGGAACAGCCTCCCCCAGGCTGCACTCAGCAACATGGCCAGACTTAATTGGCCACATTTCCAGCCAGTAACCCTGCCCCTGGTCCACGGGATGGTGGAGCTGACATCTTCCAAAGGCAGTCTTCTAAGGCAGCAGCAGCTGTCTTCTGCTGCACTGCATCCTGTGTCCACCATGAGACTCCATCAGCCCCCATGAGGACCAATATGCATTGGGTCCAATTCAAAATCCTTTACCTACAAAGATGGCCACTGGCGAAGCAACAAGGAACAGCCTGATTGGCCAAATTTGCAACCAGTAACCCTGCCCCTGGTTCGCCGCATGGTGGAGCCGGCATCTTCTCAAGGCAGTCTACTAAGGCAGCAGCAGATGTCTTCTGCTGTGCTGTGTCCTGAGTCCACCATGAGACTCCATCAGCCCCCATTAGTACCGATCTGCATTGGGTTCAACTCAAACCCTTTACTTGCAAAGATGGTCGCTGCCAAAGCAACAAGGTACAGCCTCCCCCAGTCTGCACTCAGCAACATGGCCAGACCTGCTAGGCCGTATTTGCCACCAGTAACCCTGCCACTGGTCCCCCAGGTTGGTGGAGCCGGCATCTTGCCAAGGCAGTCTTCTAAGGCAGCAGCAGCTGTCTTCTGCTGCGCTACATCCCGAGTCCACCATGGGACTCCATCAGCCTACATGAGGACCAATCTACATTGGGTTCAATTCAAACCCTTTACCTGCAAAGATGGCCACCACCGAAGCAACAAGGAACAGCGCCCCCGGGTTGCACTCAGCAACATGGCCAGACTTGACTGGCCGCATTTACAACCAGTAACCCTGCCCCTGGTCTGAGGGATGGTGGAGCCAGCATCTTCCCAAGGCAGTCTTCTAAGGCAGCAGAAGCTCTTTTCTGCTGTGCTGTATCCTGAGTCCCCCATGGGACTGCATGAGCCTCCACGCGGACGGATCTGCACTGGGTCCAATTCAAACCCTTTACCTGCAAAGATGGCCACGGCAGAAGCAACAAGGAACAGCCTCCCGCTGGCTGCACTCAGCAACATGGCCAGACCTCATTGGCCACATTTTCAACTAGTAACCCTGCCCCTGTTCTGCCGAATGGTGGAGCCTGCATTTTCCCAAGGCAGTCTTCTAAGGCAGCAGCAGCTGTCTTCTGCTGCGCTGCCTCCTGAGTACACCATGGGACTCCATCAGCCCCCACGAGGACCGATACCTGCATTGGGTAGAATTGAAACCCTTTACCTGAAAAGATGGCTGCCTCTGAAGCAACAAGGAACAGCCTTCCGCAGGCTGCACTCAGCAACATAGCCAGACCTGTTTGGTCGCATTTGCAACCAGAAACTCTGCCCCTGGTCCGCCGGATGGTGGAGCCGGCATCTTCCCAAGGCAGTTTTCTAAAGCAGCAGCAGCTGTCTTCTACTAGGCTGAGTCCTAAATCCAATATGGGACTGCATCAGCCCCCACAAGGACCAATCTGCATTGGGTTTAATTCAAACCCTTTAACTGCAAAGATGGCCACTGCCGAAGCAACAAGGAACAGCCTCCCCGGGCTGCACTCAGCAACATAGCCAGACCTGTTTGGTCGCATTGGCAACCAGAAACTCTGCCCCTGGTCCGCCGGATGGTGGAGCCGGCATCTTCCCAAGGCAGTTTTCTAAAGCAGCAGCAGCTGTCTTCTACTAGGCTGAGTCCTAAATCCAATATGGGACTGCATCAGCCCCCACAAGGACCAATCTGCATTGGGTTTAATTCAAACCCTTTAACTGCAAAGATGGCCACTGCCGAAGCAACAAGGAACAGCCTCCCCGGGCTGCACTCAGCAACATGGCCTGACTTGATTGGCCCCATTTGCAACCAGTAACCCTGCCCCTGGTCCGCGGGATGGTGGAGCCGGCATCTTCCCAAGGCAGTCTTCTAAGGCAGCAGCAGCTGTCTTCTGCTGCACTGTGTCCTGAGTCCACCATGGGACTCCATCAGCCCCCAAGAGGACCGATCTGCATTAGGTCCAATTCAAATCCTTTACCTGCAAAGATGGCCCAGGCCAAAGCAGCAAAGAACAGCCTACCCCAGGCTGCACTCAGCAACAAGGCCAGACCCGATTGGCCTCATTTGCAACCAGTAACCCTGCCCCTGGTCCATCGGATGGTGGAGCCGGCATCTTCCCAAGGCAGTCTTCTACAGCAACAGCAGCTGTCTTCTGCTGCACTGAATCCTGATTCCACCATGAGACTCCATCTGCCCCCACGAGGACCGATCTTTATTGGGTCCAATTAAAAACCTTTGTCTACAAAGATGGCCGCAGCTGAAGCAACAAGGAACAGCCTCTCCCAGACTGCACTCAGCAACATGGCCCGAGCTGATTGGCCGCATTTGCAACCAGGTACCCTGCCCCCGGTCCGCCGGATGGTGTAGCCGGTATCTTCCCAAGCCAGTCTTCTAAGGCAGCAGCAGCTGTCTTCTGCTGCACTGTGTCCTGAGTCCACCATGGGACTCCATCAGCCCCCACAAGGACCGATCTGCATTGGGTCCTATTCAAACCCTTTCCTGCAAAGATGGTGGCCGCCGAAGCACAAGGAACAGACTCCCGCAGGCTGCAGTCAGCAACATGGCCAGACCTGATTGGCTGCATTTGCAACCAGTAACCCTGCCCCTGGTCTACCAGATGGTGTAGGCGGCATCTTCCCAAGGCAGTCTCCTAAGGCAGCAGCAGCTGTTTTCTGCTGCACTGAATCCTGATTCCACCATGAGACTCCATCAGCCCCCACGAGGACCGTTCTGCATTGGGTCCAATTAAAAACCTTTGTCTACAAAGATGGCCGCAGCTGAAGCAACATGGAACAGCCTCCCCCAGGCTGCACTCAGCAACATGGCCAGACCTGATTGGCCAAATTTGCAACCAGGAACCCTGCCCCTGCTTCCCCGGATGGTGGAGCCGTTATTTTCTCAAGGCAGTCTTCTAAGGCAGCAGCAGCTGTCTTCTGCTGTGCTGCGTCCTTAGTCCACCATGGCACTCTATCAGCCCCTATGAGGACCGATCTGCATTGGGTTGAACTCACACCCTTTACTTGCAAAGATGGCAGCTGCCAAAGCAACAAGGAACAACCTCCCACAGGCTGCAGTCAGCAACATGGCGAGACCTGATTGGCTGCATTTGCAACCAGTAACCCTGCCCCTGGTCTACCAGATGGTGTAGCCGGCATCTTCCCAAGGCAGTCTCCTAAGGCAGCAGCAGCTGTTTTCTGCTGCACTGAATCCTGATTCCACCATGGGACTCCATCAGCCCCCACGAGGACCGTTCTGCATTGGGTCCAATTAAAAACCTTTGTCTACAAAGATGGCCGCAGCTGAAGCAACATGGAACAGCCTCCCCCAGGCTGCACTCAGCAACATGGCCAGACCTGATTGGCCAAATTTGCAACCAGGAACCTTGCCCCTGCTTCCCCGGATGGTGGAGCCGTTATTTTCTCAAGGCAGTCTTCTAAGGCAGCAGCAGCTGTCTTCTGCTGTGCTGCGTCCTGAGTCCACCATGGCACTCTATCAGCCCCTATGAGGACCGATCTGCATTGGGTTGAACTCACACCCTTTACTTGCAAAGATGGCCGCTGCCAAAGCAACAAGGAACAGCCTCCCACAGGCTGCACTCAGCAACATGGCCAGACCTGCTAGGCCGCATTTGCCACCAGTAACCCTGCCACTGTGCCGCCGGATGGTGGAGCCAGCATCTTGCCAAGGCAGTCTTCTAAGGCAGCAGCAGCTGTCTTCTGCTGCGCTGCATCTTGAGTCCACCATGGGACTCCATCAGCCTACATGAGGATCAATCTACATTGGATTAAATTCTAACCCTTTACCTGCAAAGATGGCTGCCGCTGAAGCAACAAGTAACAGCCTCCCCGAGGCTGCACTTAGCAACATGGCCAGACTTGATTGGCCGCGGGATGGTGGAGCCGGCATGATATGATATGATATGATAGGTTTTTTCTAACACGCTTAATACGCAGAGGTTTCTAAGCGTGGACTGTTACGCTCACCTGGTCTCTGCAGAGGAGTTGGGGCACGGTTGCAGCCCTCCCTGAACTTGAATCATCCCTTTCAGGCCTCTCCCTCAGTAGAAAAGCAGTGAGCGGTGGTACGAGGTAATACTGCTCCTGCGTGGAGATATGAGTGTGTGAGTGCGCCAATCTGTGATTGTTGTACCTCTCGAACCCTTTATCCCAAAGTACGGTTTCTGTGAGCATACGCCGGCCCATAAAGCTCACCTGTGAATTATGGAAGACAAGCTCTCTATCCTGTTACTTCTGGCAGGGGCGCATCAAATGGGATCTAGTTTCTTCACTGATCCCTGATAAGAATTAGTCCAGTCCAGCTGTGACTATGCTTCTCCTTATGATTGGTAAGTCTTTCTTGAGCTCTTCTGATGCTGTTCATTCAGTTTAATGTCTTTATATGTTGCTCCTATTTATGCCCGCATTAATGTCTCTCTTCTGTTTTCTTCCCTTAGATGGAAATGCGGCCTCAATGCAGCTGTGAGACGCGAGACGCGGCCGTATGGAAGATGGATGCTACTGCAATGTTCAACAGCAGGTAAGTGATGGTTTAAGGAAAAGCGTGAAGTATGGCGAAGCGCAACTGTTTTTTCGATGTCTAACCTTGTCTTCTGTTTTTCCTTGCAGGCGCATGCTGTCGACGATGGAGTGTGTCGTGCTGCAGTGCCAAGATGAAGATATCGGCGTCCTGGAAAGTGTAAAGATGAATACTTGGTTCGCCGAAGAGATGTACAGGTAAGAACAGCTTCCTCCAGTTGGTAAGTATGCTGCAGGAAGCAGGATGTCCAGGAAGCAGGATCTTCAAAGATAAGTCTGACCTCAGGTGACGGTGAGCGTTACGCTGCTTGCAAGTGCAGAATAACGCGAAGCGTCTGTCTTGAGGATCGGGGCAGCTTATATAGCTGAGATTATGGGCATGCCCGTTAGGGCTGGCTTACCAGCCACACCCTGCCACTGGATAGAATGTACAAGGTTAATGCATCTGAAGTGCTATGTCCATAATAAAAGCTTTTGGGTGTTAAATGGATGTTCTTGTTTACTTTTGCTCATGAGCATGGCGCCAAAGGCGCCAGGACAGTGTCCACGCAGGTTTGTTTGTTTGTTTGTTTGTTTATTTGATATAGCGCAAAACCAAACCCACAGGTAGCCAGGCGCAGACATTACAAGGATACTTGAGAACTTAGTTACAGTGATACACAAAAAAAGAAGAGAAAAAGACAAGACAGTAGGACAGAACGGCATTATTACAATCAGAATGTACTTATTATACAGTTAGTGCCAGGAGTCGGACAGGATAGTACGACACTAGGATACTACGGCATTATTACAATCAGAATGTACTTATACAGTTAATGCCAGGAGTCGGATGCAAATATGTTGGGTAGCAATCTCTTAGGAATTGTAGCCCAAGTGGGGCCTGAGAGATTTCTGAATGCTAGCAGTAGTGTTCGGGTGTCACTACGGGTAGGGGGTTGGGTTGACCACAAGCATGGTCCGGGTATGTCACACAGGCAGGGAGTTCAAGAAAGGAGGGGGGGGGGGGATCGCATTAAATGTCATTAGAACGTATCCAAGAAAGGACCTTACGCCTGAAACTTGGGTAGAGTTGGTCCGTTTTAAGTTCTAATGGGAGTTTGTTCCAGGTTTGGGCGGCTATGACTGGGAAGCTGGAGCCGCCAGCAATATTCTTTTTGTATCTGGGCACCGTCAAGGTGAAGACGTTAGTTCTTCTTGTGGGATGGTTTGAGGTTCGCTTGTTGCTTCTGTTTACTAGGTAGGGAGGAGCTATATTGTTAAGGCATTTGGACGTGAGCGAGAAGGTTTTGAGGGTAATTCTATCCTTAATTTTTAGCCAGTGTATATTTCTTCTGGAGGTAGAGACATGGGATCTGTTGGGGAGGTTTAGGGCTACTCTAAGAGCATTATTTTGGAGTGTTTGGAGTTTGTTGAGGACATATTTGTTAGTTTTCGCATATAGGGCATTACAATAATCCAGTTTGGATATGATGAGTGCATTAGCTAAGGTAATGCAGCTAGCCTCTGTTAGAAAAGGTCTACATGACTGGATCAATTTACAGGTGTAGGCTGTCGAAGAAGCTAGGGAGTTAATTTGTTTCTTGAAGGAGCGTGCTGAATCCAGATAGACCCCTAAGGTTTTGACTGCGGGCATCACTTTGATGACATTGTTGTCAATGTTAAACGAGGCATAGTTCGGGTCAAGTTTTTTAATCGCTGTCTCTGTGATAAGGATCAGGATCTCTGTTTTATCGTCATTCAGGCAGAGGCCATGGGATGCCATCCATGCCTGAATGAGAAGATGTATCTTGTTTACCAAAGCTGAGTCTTCCAAGAAGTTGCCCGAAAGGGGGATGAGGATCTGAGTTGCATCTGCGTAGTTGGTGTAGATGACACCCAGTCTATCCAACTTGTCAAACAAAGGTTTGGTAAAGATGTTATACATTGTAGGAGACACACATGATCCCTGGGGGACACCGCAGGAGACTTGTATGGGGTCGGCAGCTGCTAGTGTGGAGAAGACTCTCATTGTCCAGTTGGCAAGGAAGGATTGTACCCAGGCTATGGCATCACTGGAAAAATGGGCAGCGGAGCCAAGGTGATTGCATAAGACAGCGTGATCTACCAGGTGAAAGGCTGCCGAGAGGTCAAGGAGGAGTAGCATAGCTGATTTTCCATTATCCTTCAACTCATAAATTTGAGTCTTTAGATGAATCAAGGCTGTTTCAGTGCCATGAAGGGGGCAGAAACCGGATTGTCATGAGCCTAGGAGGTTATTAGTTTCAAGGTAATCCTGGATTTGCAGGTAGGCTACCCTGTCGATAATTTTAAGAAGAAAAGGGACAGTGGTAATGGGTCTGTAGTTTGTCGGAATGGACGGGTCAAGGGTTTGTTTTTTTAGCAGAGGTAGGACCCAGGACTGTTTTAGGTTATTAGGCACTCAGTTTGTTTTAAAGGAGGCGTTGATCAGTTTAGAGATGAAGGGAGCTAGGTCTCTCGCTGCATCTTTTATAATTTGGGCAGGGCAGTTGTCTCCTTTACAATTCGAAAGTATGATTTTTTCAGATTCAAGTATAGTTATTTGTTTGAAACAAAAGGGTTGAGGAGTGTTATTAAGCTGGTTTAGAGAGGGCTGTGCCTTGGGAGTATGCTCCACTGGCAATAGAAAGGCAGCTTTTTTATTTGCAGTTTTAGTTTGGAGAGAGCTAATTTTGCCTGCAAGGGCATTTTGTATGCTCATACACCAGAGCTTGTTTTTTGGAGTATTGTCGGTTTGTGGTATAGGTGATTCCATTTCGCGGAGAATAGAGAATAATTCCTTAGTGTCTGACTTAGCTTTCGCTATTCTGTCATTGTAGGTGTTCTTTTTAGTGCTAATAATTTATTTTTTTGTACCGTTTGACATGGCTGGCTAGCTTAATTTTATTCTCCTCAGTAGGGGAGTGTCGCCAGATTGATTGCAGTTTTCGTTTTTGAGTTCTAAGGTCTTTCAGTTGTGGTGTGAACCAGTTGTTCAAGTGGGAGAGTTGTTTACCTTTGCAGATTTTAGTCGAGGCGATCAGATCGAGTGCCTTAGTCATGGTACTGTTATAAATTTCCACAAGAAGGGTCAGGTCTGTGATATTGTCTACATTGCTAAGGGTAGGGAGGAGGTGTGGTACGAGTTGTTCAGCTGTAATGTCTTTTTTACTTCTAGTATGGAGTGGCGGGTCATGATTATAGGTTTAGGGTGGGAGAGGTCAAGTGAGGCAGAGAATGAGATTAAGTGGTGGTCTGTCCATATTTGAGGAGTTATGCTGATGTTGCAATTCAGGTCAGCAACCCAGCCTAGAGTTCTACCTTTAGAGTGTGTGGGGGTAATGACTTTTTGTGTCAATCCGTAATAATTCACTAATGTGGCAACAGATGTGGCATGCTTGTCATTGCAATCATTAAAGCCAAGGTTGAAGTCTCCTAATAATAGGGTTTGCGCATGGTCTTTAGTATTGTTAGTCATGATACTGGTTAAGTCATCCTCAAAAGTTCCTAGTGGTCCAGGTGGTCTGTAGATCACATATATAGTGAGAGTATGGTTACATGAGAGTTGGAGTTTGCCAGTGAGTAGTTCACGGGACTGAAATGGCGTAGTAGTGGCCAATCTGATGGGGAGGTTAGCTTTGTGGATGATGGCTAAACCACCTCCTTTGGTATTAGGTCTGTCAACTCTTAGTAGTTGGTAGCCATCTGGTACTGATAGCATAATGGCGGGGCCAGCAGCCTCATGGAGCCAGGTTTCGGTTATGAACAGCAGGTCCAGGTTCTCATTCATTAGGGTGTCAGAGATCTCTCTGGGGTGGGCAACCATGGTTCTGGCATTGATGGGGGACCCAGTTAGCAAGAGGGTGTTAGTGGGTGTGGTAGTAGGGGGGTGCATCCTGTTCTTTAAAGAGGCTACTTGTGATGGTTGCTGCTTGGTGGGCGAGATGCCTAATGGCAGGGGAGTGGGTTTGGGGTGTTGTGAGTGTTTATTCGTTGGGTTGGTTAAGTTGGTATAGCCCCTAAAGGTGTGGTAGGATGATGGTTCATGAAGGTAAGATAGTCTAGCTCTTAGTCTCATGTTTCTGCCTTTAGGTGGGCAAGAGGCAACAGGTACAAGCGCCATGATAGTAAGAAGGTTTAATGCAGAAAGTAATGTGTAGTTTTGGGGGGTTTTCATTGTGGTCGTAGGCAAGGTGTAATTCGGTTTTTTGGTGCAAATTAAGCGGAGACCTGGACATGCATAGACAGGCGCGTGCAATTGTACTGTGATGTACAGCGGCCTAGACATATTCAATAATGCTATGGGCTGCAGGAGGCCTAGACATGTGCAATAATGCTATGGGCTGCAAAGAGGCCTAGACATGTGCAATAATGCTATGGGCTACAGAGAGGCCTGGACACGTGCAATAATGCAATGGGCTGCAGAGAGGCCTAGACATGTACAATAATACTATGGGTTGCAGAGGGGCCTAGGCATATGCAAATTGGCAGTGCACTGGGCGTTAGGCTGACTAGGCAGGTACAATTGTACTAACGGCTATAGAGGCATGGTAAAATGCGAATTGCGCCGATGACTGGGAAGGCAAAAACTATAGGTTGCTGATATTAGTATCAGTCGACAAGTCATCAGCAATTACAGCGAGTCATAAAGGCGGAAGAAGAGGGTTACGCTCTGCATGAAACAATCTTTCAAAGGTGGGAACTTTAGCATACATTTGCGAGAAGCAGTTCGATAGGCATAGGCGGATGTAAGAAGCGGGCTACCGTGTGGATCCGAAAGGTGAGGCATAGGCTAATATAGGAGAGTATAACTGCAAAAATTAGAAGAATAGTGTTGCTAGTCTGTAGAGCCCAACGTATACGCGCCCGCATACCGGTCGTAGTGATCGAAGTGCATGGTGGATGCCGTGGGTAGCAGGAGTCACATCACAGTTTATACGGGCAATTTGAGTGTCTTTATACTTGCACGCAGAAGTAGGGATATGCAATTAGCCCTTCTGGTTGTGTAGTGGCTGGGGTCCAAGTTAAGCGTTGCAATGAGTACAGTACCTTGTGTTCCCAGGCAGGGTGGGTCTTGAGCAGCGCTCCGGGCAGGGGGCCGGTGATCGGGCCGTGACAAGCAAGGACAGATTTGCCTTTGTGCACGCCGCCTTCGTGTTGATGCCGGCTTCGCCTAACAGCTGGTGACGGCCTGTAGCCGTCTGTCCGTCCCTGGACAGGCCCAGGACAGGCGCCTTGTGTGAGGTGCCTTAGGGGAGGGTGCTGGCTTCCACCTGCCGGTCAACCCTATTGGGTGAAGTAGATGGGAGCACTGGATTGGGTCAGCAGGACCGAGACCACGATGAGGTCGGTGGCGGCCATCTTAGAAGGTTGTGGCTGCACAGAACTTCATAGTGCCTCTCCTAGGCATATCAGGGGAAAAGCACTATTATGCAGTGCCCGATTTAAATTTCAGAATCACGTCGCTGTATGCAGTGAGTAGCAATATAATGCGCCCAAACGAAGCGGGATGGCGCAACAGCCCAATATGCTTACCTTAATTCGGTAAATTCGGATTGAAGCTCCTGATGATCCGGGTGTGCTGCTCCTGCAGCGCACCTGATGCAGAGACCCCTCCGGGGGTGTACGACGCTGCATGCGACCCCTGTATGCCTGTGCCCCTGACTTCATGACCATGAGGCAGACCGGGGAATCGAACCAGTGGTGCTCTGGGTCATCTTGCTCCCAAGGCGAGCACGTTGCCCCTGAGCTATCCTCCCGAGACATCTTCCCAAGGCAGTCTTCTAAGGCAGCAGCAGCTCTTTTCTGCTGCGCTGTGTCCTGAGTCCCCCATAGGATTCCATCAGCCTCCACGCAGACCAATCTGCACTGGGTCCAATTCAAACACTTTACTTGCAAAGATGGCCACGGCCATAGCAACAAGGAACAGCCTACTCCAGGCTTGACTCAGCAACAAGCCAGACCTGATTGGCCGCATTTGCAACCAGTAACCCTGCCCCTGGTCCACTGGATGGTGGAGCCGGCATCTTCCCAAGCCAGTATTCTAAGGCAGCAGCAGCTGTCTTCTGCTGCGCTGCGTCCCGGGTCTACCATGGGACTCCATCAGCCCACACGAGGACCAATCTACATTGGGTCCAATTCAAACCCTTTACCTGCAAAGATGGCTGCCGCTGAAGCAACAAGGAACAGCCTCCCCCAGACTACACTCAGCAACATGGCCAGACCTGATTGGCCGCATTTGCAACCAGGAACCCTGCCCCTGGTCCGCTGGATGCTGTAGCCGGCATCTTCCCAAGGCAGTATTCTAAGGCAGCAGCAGCTGTCTTCTGCTGCGCTGTGTCCTGAGTCCGCCATGGGACTCCATCAGCCCCCACAAGGACCGATCTGCATTCGGCCCAATTCAAACCCTTTACCTGCAAAAATGGCTGCCGCCGAAGCAACAACAAACAACCTCCTGCAGGCTGCAGTCAACAACATGGCCAGATCTGATTGGCTGCATTTGCAACCAGTAACCCTGCGCCGGTCCAGCAGATGGTGGAACAGCATCTTCCCAAGGCAGTCTTCTAAGGCAGCAGCATCTGTCTTCTGCTGCACTGCATCCTGAGTCCACCATGGGACACAATCAGCCCCCACGAGGACCGATCTGCATTGGGTCCAATTCAAAACCCTTTACCTACAAAGATGGCAGCTACAGAAGCAACAAGGAACAGCCTCTCCCAGGCTGCACCCAGCAGCATGGCCCGACATGATTGGCCAAATTTGCAACCAGTAACCCTGACCCTGGTCTGAGGGATGGTGGAGCCGGCATCTTCTCAAGTCAGTCTTCTAAGGCAGCAGCAGCTGTCTTCTGCTTTGTTGCGTCCTAAGTCCACCATGGGACTGCATCAGCCCCCATGAGAACCGATCTGCATTGGGTCCAATTCAAACCCTTTAGCTGCAAAGATGGCCGCCACCGAAGCAACAGGGAACAGCCTCCCGGGGCTGCACTCAGAAACATGGCCAGACCTGATTGGCCGCATTTGCAACCAGTACCCCTGCCCCTGGTCTGCCGGATGGTCGAGCTGACATCTTCCCAAGGCAGTCTTCTAAGGCAGCAGCAGCTGTCTTCTGCTGCACTGCATCCTGAGTCCACCATGGGACTCCATAAGGCCCCACAAGGACTGATCTGCATTGGGTCCAATTCAAACCCTTTACCTGCAAAGATGACCGCTGCCGAAGCAAAAAGGAACAGCCTCCCCCAGGCTGCACTTAGCAACATGGCCATACCTAATTGGTCGCATTTGCAACCAGTAACCCTGCCCCTGGACCCACAAATGTTCCCCGCTCCATGCTCCGACCACGTTTCTGCCTCCTGCTCACCCGACTCCTGCATTAGAAGTCCCCACACTATCACTGAACTCTACGCACAACCCCCACGATTCCAAAAACACAAGACGGGTGGACGCGACCAAAGCTCTTCCACCAGACCCCTGCAGCATGCACCTACCTGCAATCACAGCCTACCCCACCTCGCTGAACTCCCCTTTCACACTGAAAGCACTGTACCGCACATCGGTTAGTCTGCACACGGCACCTAAGTGCATTCACAAAACCAAGCCGAGCACACACTTTGGAATATTACCCTGCCAACCCCATCCAGTGGAGCTTAGCATACCTCATACGAATGTGCCGGTATCCACGCATGAAAGGTGCACTTGATACCTCGCAACAACTCACCCCCTTCCATCGCCATAAGAAATGAAAGACTGGCCACTAAGAGAGACTGCGTGAGGCCCGACCCCCACTGCCTCCCCAGACACACGAGTAGCAGAAATGCTCTGCTCGGCTGCAGGTCCCAACCCAGCCGATGTATCCCTGCTCTGCCTGCCATGTCAACACTTAAGCTCATACTTCAACAGACTGCAGAACACCCCATTAAAAGCATATCAGGATCCTCACGATAAACCCGAATGCAAGGAGCCCCCCACGAAGAAAGCTACCTTAAAGGGCCAACAGGCATTACCAGTCCCAGAGCCCACATTGCCATTGATAAACCCAGCCCCATCAAAGCAGCCACATCACACAATCCCCACACCATGCCATTAGACCCCACCTCCAAAGACCCCAGTACCCCAACAGCCTTACACATCCTATACCGGACGCCAGACCACAGCCCCACCTTTGAAGATAAACTCACACACACATGTTAGGGAGTTACATCAAGCCCACCTCCAGATCCCTTACATATAGGCACTTCAACTTGGGGTTTAATGATCCCACAGACAATGTCGCTACAGCGGTAGCTAAAGCCTTCTCAGACCTCGGCTTCACCCACCATGTGGCAACACCCACCCATAATAAGTGAAGCACCTTGGACTGGGTAGCAGACCTAAACAACCAAATCTCCATCCCATCTGTCTCGCCACGCCATTGATCAGACCATTATACTGTCATCTTTACACTCCAGCTGGCCAAACTAAAAGCCCTCCCCCCGCAGCCCTACCTCCTGCCCTCTCTCGTGCCATAGGTAACATTTCTAGAGAATCTATTGCGCAGCTTTGAACCCCGCTCAAACCAGAGAATCTCCTCTCCACAGACCCCACAACCTTGGCCAACCTGCATTCCATCACCTTAACATCCACCATTAACCATCTGGCCCCTTTAATGCCTAGGAAAGCTAAACCAGTCATACATGCCAATGCCTGGTTCACCCCTGATCTGCAGGCCTTACGCACCGAAAAAAACAAGCAGAAATGGTTTGGAGAAAGTACCTGACAATCCAGCTAAGAGCTGTCTTCAACTTCTTACCCAAAGAATACAAACAAGCTACCATTGCCGCTAAAGCAACAGAGTTTAACTCTAGAATCACCAATGCTAGCACTAGCCCTAGAGAGATCTTTTAAATCCTAAGAGAAATAGAATACCCATCCACCCAACAATCCTCCATCGCCAAAGATGAAATATGGTGCACGAATATTCAGAAAGCTGTGAGTGCTAAAATGCCTTTCTCCAACAAAAAATAGCACAAAAACAAGCCCAATCTCCATACCCAACCCACATTTCCACTGCCCCTCATTACTCACCTCCATTCCACTTCAGAGAAATATCTGAATCAGAAACAGCAAAGATCCTAAAAAACCTTAAACCATCCAAAAGTAATGGAGACATCTACCCCGCCAACATTATTAAAGATTGCGCGGAAGACCTAGTCCCCTTCATCACCAGATTTATTAATGCATCTTTCACCTCAAGCACAGTTCCAGACACCCTGAAAGAATCCTGGGTGCTCCCTCTGTTGAAGAAGCCGACGCTAGATCCCTCAGTCTCCAGAAATTACCGCCCTATCACCACAGTTCCATTCCTACTGAAAATCATGGATAGAGCAGCCTATGACCAAATCCAGTCATTCCTAGAAACTAACCATGTACTAGGGTTACGCCAATCAGGTTTCTGGCCAGGGCACGGAGCTGAATCCACTTTACCAGACCTAAAAAATCAGCTTGATGTCTTCAGAGATGAAGGGAAGCCAGCCCTTCTTCTCCTTCTAGACCTCTCCTCCACATTCGATCTGGTCGACCACACAACCCTCTGGAATCATCTTACTGAGTCCACCAATTTCTTCCTTGAAGCTTTGACATGGGTAGCCTCCTTCTTAGAGGGCAGATCCATGAGAGTCTTCTCTGAAACAGTGTGCGCCCCCCTTCCATAACCCTTGCGGAGTGCCTCAAGGGTCCTGCATGTCCCCCTCCCTTTACAACATCTTCACAAAACCCTTATCCAACCTCCTGGACTCCCAGAGCATATCATACACAAACTAGGAAGATGACACCCAAATCCTCCTCCCACTGACTGGCTGCTACGATACTGACTCGATCTTGATCAACAATATATATTCAATCATCCAAGTCTGGATGGCTACCAGCCACTTATGCCTCAACAATGACAAAACTGATATCATGATAGCTGGCTCCCCAGCCATGCTGAAAAAGCTCAATCCTAAATTTAATGACTTCACGATAGACGGCATCCAAATTCCTATCCTAACCACAGTCAAAACTTTTGGAGTTTACTTGGATTCATCCCTCTCCCTATCCAGACAAGTGAACGCAATGTCATCTTCTGCTGCATATACCACCAAACTCATTAACACAGCAAGACACATCCTTATGCCGGCCAACTGCATCACCATCGTCGGAGCCCTCGTTGGGGGAAAGACTAGATTAATGTAATGCGCCCTTTGCAGGGACCTCACACCAGAACATCGAAAAACTCAAGTAATCCAAAATAACACCCTATGAGCAGCCCTGAATATCCCAAAACAGAGCATATCTCAGCAGCAAGAAAAAAGGTGCAGTGGCTCATATTAAAGAGAGAATCCTCTTCAAAACCATATCCATTACCCATAGATGCGTAGCGAAATTGGCCCCAAGTGCCTGTTGCAGAATTTCATGCCGGCCAAATCCACCAGGTCCGTTAGAAACTGCCATGCACATCGCCTAGTGCCTTCTACCTTTAAGAACGTCACTGGAGGAGGATCAAGCTTCCCATCACTGTCCGTGCATCACTGGAATGCACTCCTCCCAGCACTAAGGGCAGGAGAATCATGCTGGCCCTTCAGGAAGGCACTAAAGACTTGGCAATTCACCTAACATTTGCCCCTATTTGACTCTCCAACTGTGTTCCATGACTATGCTCACCCTACATGTAACTGGTTTTGCAACAGTGCCCTGATGTCTGAGGGTGGAGGTGCTTTACAAATGCAAAAAATAAATGAATTAATGCACCCCACCTTTCTCACCCCCCCCCTAGTATCTTCCTATCTCTACAATGAGAGGTAACTTCTCTCATTGTAGAGATTTTACAGTACCTTTGTATTGAAGAAAAATTGCAGCAGATGACTTCTGTTCCTGTGCAGCTCTGCAGATCTCACTGTTCCTGGGCCTCAGTCGTGGGAACAAGAGGGAGGACTTCTGGGGATTCCTGCACTGCAATGGGACGGTCACCGTTCGCAACCGGTGTTAGGAAAAATGTCATAATTGTATGTAATTTTCTCTCCATGTGTCAACCCCCAAACTTTTTGATGCTGTTTAGACACCCTTGACTGACTTTGCCAGAGAAGCAGAGCCTTCAGCTGCCCTCCTCTGGGCTTTCACTCACGTTTTATGGGGAAACTGACATGCCCTTAAGACAGTCAGTACTGGGAGACTGGCTCCAAAATGGCCATGCCACGAGGTTCTTTGTCCTGTCCTTTGGCCATCTTGCCCCTTCACCTTCCCCAGGTCGAGCCGACCTGCATCAGTCCTTATTTGTTCATGCATTTTCCCGCGAATCCCAATCCTTTCATGGGCTTCTGCGTGCCTTGTGTGTGTGCCTCCAGGATGTGGGCTGGAATGTCTGATTCCAATACACATCCTGGGTGCCAGAGAGTCTGGAGTGCCATGAATTCCTGGGACCACCGTGGTCCGTGATTGGTCCACGTATGGAGTGTGTGTTTGTGAGCAGATCTCCCATTGGGTCCTCTCCGTTTTGGCACCAAGGAAACTTTGGATAAGAGGAGGCTGAAAACACCACTACCAGGTCGATCTCCTGCGTTCACACCGAACAAAGGATAGGATCCAATTATCCTGCAACACGAAGCCGAGTCGAGGAACCGCTGGTGACCCGCTGGAAGGTTTGGCACCCTGAGCCCGCTGTCGTCCCGTGGGACCCCTCTGCATCTGGTCATCCTAGAAGGTCTGCGAAGATGCTTCGACCCATTGGAATAGTGGGACCAACTATTCTCGGGACCTTTACCAAACCCTGCAAGTAAGCCTTCTCGGAAGTGTCCCTGGGCCAACCAGTGGGCTGACCAGCTTACGCCGGGCCTTTGCTCTGTCTCCATCGCCGTTTTGAGGAGGCCCTCGAAACTTGGTATACAACTAGCTCTGTGTCCCCGGTATCCTCACATTGAATTTCGTACACTTGGCGTTCCGAGGTCTGAAGTGAGACGAGTGCGCCAAGACCGGAGTAAACACGGTTACCACGTTGCCCTGCCTCGGCAACGTCCATTGCAAGCTCGCTGCATTTGTTACCCTCTTGCCCCTGAAACCTGCTGCAGTGAAACTGGGTCGATTCATCCACCCAGAGTGGGGAAATTGCCACTGTACCGTTTGGTAATCATCGCTGTATCTCAGGAACTGAAAGGTGCCGAGACTTCCTTTTTGCCACAGTCGGACCTGCGAGTGAAGTGGACTGAACTGGCGAAGTTTGGGTCTGCTTGCGTCGGGGACCGGTGAGTACTCCATGCCCCAACCAGTGGCCCCTAGCGCAAGAGCCATTTTTTACGCACGAGTTGCCTGTGAGGGTCCCTCTCTTTTCCACTGCTATTGCGAAATAGCAACTCCAACCCGCACTCTCAAACTGCCTCTGCCTTCAAGTGGAGGTCCTTCTTGAATAGTGGGAACTTGTTCTGCATCGCCTCATCCACCTCCCTGTGCTGCTAGAGACCCTGGAAGAGACCCTATTCTGCCCATTGGCACAAGCGCATGCACCTGCATAGCATGTACTATTGAGCACAAGGCTCCTCTCTTCGTAGGGCTTGGAATGCCTCTTAGTTAGGTGTATTATTGATGTTGAACTGGGCCTAAAGACTATCTGCACTGTCTGTTTCCTTCCCCTCTAGGTTGTCAACATATTTCGTGCAGTCACCCCTTTAGACTCCAATGGTCTTGTATATATATTGTATTGAGTGTGATGTATTGGTTTACTGAGTGATACTGTGATTCTTTTGCTATGGTCTATGTTACAAAGGCCTTGTAATAAATGTGTCTATATTTTTAATATAAGACCTGTCTGGAGTAATTTGTAAGTGTCCTTGCTTGTGTGCTCATTGAGTCACCCTCACCCCTCCTGAGACTTAGTCTTGACCGCCTGCCAAAGCTACCTTTATTGGTCTGGCTTGTCCAGAGGTTACCCTGTTCAAAGAAACTAGGCTGGCCTTCTGAACTTCTGCCCACCAGGTCAGAGTTCAGAAATCCTTCTTAACAACCGGCAATCTTTCCAACAAATGGCACTTCGGTGTTACAGCTCCTCACAACTACTGCAAATAGCAACACTGCGGTTTCTGGCTGTCGAGATGAACTTTCCTTTCTTCTGGGGTCCCGCACTCTGTTGAGGGGGCTCAGGCTCGGTCAGTCCTGCTTCCTGGGAGTCCAGAGGATCTTCCTGGAGCTCTTGGCCAACTTAAAAGCAACCCACACAATCTGGTGTTACTCTCCCTGGCTATTCGGTTTCCAGCAGCAACTCTGTGGAAATACAACCAACTCAGAGAGAATGTCCAGGTGGCTTACTTTGGAGTTGATTGGTCCCACCAACTCAAAGGGAGAAGTCATCCTTGCAGGGGCTTCTCTGTTTTCTCTGTCGATACGAATTTGAAGTTTCAGCACAGCAGCAGGGCTTCACCAGGAAAACCAATGATCCAGGAGTTGGAGCAGGTGTCCTCTTCAAGTTCTTCTTCGGTTCATTCATCCAGTGGTCGAATCTGCCCTCCAAGACAAAAGCCTTGCCTTTTATTCAGTTCTCTCCCATTCATTCCAGCCTAGCTGTCAGTCACCCAGCAGGGTGGCTGTCCTTGCTGGACAGTCAGCCGGCCATTTTCTACAGAATGCATTTGGGTCTCCTAGGCGACTAAGCACAGGGTGTTTCGGGCACCTCCCTCACTTCCTGCCCACCCCAGACACCCTGCAGCCAGAGGCGGGCTTCACTCGTGAATCCTGCCAAAGGCAAAATTAACAAAGGGACCAAACCTAGTTTGGCACGCAGAGTAAATCTCAAGAAGGAACTTTCCACAAAGAAATGGCAAAAAAAAAAGACCGGACCATTTTCACAAAAATGGCACCCTCGGGTGCTTTACTGTAGCTGCGAACACAGCCCACGGTAAATGCACACCATGATAGTTAAAAGTAAACCACTGCCACCAGCCATTCAGTGAGGAAAGGTTAACATAAAAAAGTTACATGAGAAGCTAGACAAAGGAGATACTAAATAACCCCTCCAGCAATCTATTGTAAGATAGTGTGCGCTGGGTCTAGAAAGTTACACATGTAAGTAAAGTCAATTTCACTTTACTGCTCTTGGAAACAGTAGTTTATCCGAGAGCAAGTATTCAAACCTTTGGGAAATCTGAAAGACTTCCCTGTGTCACTGCACTGAAAGTGCAGTGTGACACAATGTAAAAGAAGATGCCTATGGAGTTTGTCAGACTCCATAACCAAAAGAACACAGAGTTCAAAAATCACATTAAAATACATGAGAGAGTGGAGAAAAAGGGTTTCACTCCCTCCAGGTTAAAAAAAATCGAGTCCTCAAAATCCAGCAATGTTGCTGGGGGTCTCTAAGGTGGACGGAATTAGCACATTTCTGAGAATGCTCCCTAACAGTTGGCAATGACACACCTGATAAAATCATGAATGATAGAAGTGCCACACTCTGATAAAATCATAGAATTGTGAACATTAGCCTGCGCCAGACCCGGACAGAATTAGCCTGCGCCAGACCCGGACAGAATTGTGAATGTTGGCAATGTGCCACACCTAGTCAGAATTGTGAACATTAGCCTGCACCAGAGCCAGATGGAATTGTGAATGTTAACAATGCCACACCTAGTTAGAATTGTGAACATTAACCAGCGCCAGATAGGCTCTAGATGCGACTTGAATGTTAACAATTGCCACACTTAGATACATTTTGGCGATTGTTAACAAGTACCACATTAGATAGAACTACGAACATTAGCCTGCGCCGGACCCAGATATAATTGTGAATGTTGATAAATGCCACACTTAGTTGTGAACATTAGACTGCATCAAATCTAGACAGGATAGTAAAATGTCAGCAAGTGCCACACTTAGATAGAAGAACAAATCTATCAGTAACTTCAACCTAGAAATTGCTCCTGCTGCATTGGTCATAAACTCACGCAAACACTCCCATCCCATATCATTATGCTTACTTTCTACTCGAAACCATCACACAATTAGAATGCAGCTATACCCCTGACCAATTCGGCCTAGCTGTTCACATACGAACATTACCCCATGAACACCTCATCACTCTAATAAAACGCAGCTATCCCAGGACAATCCGGCCTAGCTGCTCACATAAGTGTCTTACAGACCTAACGCAGCCAGAACCCAGTTTGGGTGTCCTCCCACTAGACTGCACACATTCAACTGATATCGTCATCACCTAACGCATGGATCCAGCTACCATCTGGCAATTACATCAGTTGCCCCATAACTGGTGCACCCAAGCACCCTACAACACTTTCTCTACTGACCTGGACTGCGGTCCCCAAAGGCGTTCAACCTACCAGCGCTTTGAGATCATACCAATGATATAGAGCGCTATATAAATGCCAAATAACATAACATAATGGCGTACCGCATCACTAATAGCCACCCCAGTAAATCCTGTTGCATTCTCTCAAATCTCTTAAGGACAATCACATTTTCCATTGTTGCTGTGTTTATAATACTATGCCTTTTTCCCTTCTTCTAGGAACGTTGAATCTGGGTGTTTTGCATTGCTGCTGTGTTTTTAAAACTAGGCAATTTTCCCCTCTTCTACGAAAGGTGAATCTGGGTGTTTTGCATTGCTGCTGTGTTTATAAAACTAGGCCATTTTCCCCTCTTCTAGGAAAGGTGAATCTGGGTGTTTTGCATTGCCGCTGTGTTTATTAAACTAGGCCTTCTTCCCTACATTCAGGAAGGTCTGGCTCTGCATTACGGTAACTGTGGTTTTGTTAACTGTGTCTCGTTACGCTCTCTCCCCCTCTCTAGGTTCCCCACCCCATGGGAGTCCCTTGTACTGCTCAGTGTACCTGTCTGCTCCTTCTGCGTGTTCCCTACTGTGTGATACCCCTGACCCCCACACTGTACTGCCTGTGCTGAGCAGCACTGGGCTGTTCCACCTAGCTCCTTTCTCCTACTTCATCCTCAATCCCTCTATGGTGCTTTCCGTCTCCCCCATCTTCTCAAACTGCCACTCTATCTCCTATCCTATCCCTCTCACTAAGTCCAGATTAAGAATTTCAGGAAGGACATCCTGGTCTCCAACCCATTCCTCCCTATCGCTGATACCTACATCAGTGCTTCCTCCAGACAGACTCTCACCAACATCCTCTTTTTCGTTTCCTCACCTGACCTATTGTCTTGGCTCTCTCTCCTTTCTCCTCCTTTCTCCTCCTCGCCCATTAATGGTGGCATTCGGTGGGAGGCCCTATTGGCCTCCTTCCACTCCTCCAAGATCATCATTAATGTCTACTTACATGGCACCTTCTTGGTCCAGGGCCCTCAGCCCAATCTTCTCCTTCTTGATAGGTGTCTCCTGCATCTTATCAACTTCCCTCTTTCTCCTGCTGGCCCTACTAGCACCTCTTAGGATCCTCTGCCTCCTCCTTCCACTGCCACCTCTTGGGCACCTTCCTCCTCCACTCTGGCCATGTTACCACATCCTGCTACCTCCTCTGCCCACTCTTGGCCCCCTCCACTGTCAAACACTCCCCTGACATCTGCCACCTCCTCGAAGAACTTCGCCTGGATGCCCTCGCTCTCACAGAGACATGGTTCACGGCCAGCTCTATCACAAGTTTTGACACTCTCCTCCCTGATGGCTACAAGATCCTCTCTGAGCCCATAACCAACTGGCCCAGAGATGGAGTAGCTCTGATCTTTCCAGAGTGGATCCCTGCCTCTGTCGTTCCTGCGCAGGCCTACTCTTTCTTTGAATGCATGGTTTGCAGGCTCTCTATTTCTCCTGGCCTCTTTCTAAATGTGACCACCATCTACAGGCCTACATGGCAGGTTGCCCCATTCTTCTAGAGTGGGCTGACCCCTCCTCTTCTCTCCTTGCCTCTACATCTCAACTCCTCCTCCTTGGAGACCTCAACATCCACCTGGTTCTTTCTAGTCTTTCCTCTGGGCTCTTCCGCAACCTCTGTGACACTCTCTCGCTCTCCATTCTACCCTCTGGTCCGACACACTCTGCCGGACACACCATGGATGTTCTCATCTCCTAAAACATCCCCCTCTCTAACCCTCTCACCACTCCTCTCTCTTGGACTGACCACGTTCTGCTTTCCTCTCACTTGAAACTCTCTGTCCCTCAGACAAAGCCCACCCCAGCACTGCCACCTACCATCTCGGTCATTCAGCCCATGATGCGTGTGTGAGTGGATACCTTTGCTGCTACCTTCTCTGCTCCCATACTTCTGTGGCTGACTCATACTCTGACACAGCCCTCTTTAACCTGCATCATTCTATCTCCAACACTCTGGACATCCTTGCCCCTGCCATGAGAATCCCCTTGAAGCCTTCCTCCAAGTGCAACTCTTGGTATGGCTCTGATCTTGCCACACTGAAACGCCAGTGCAAGGTAGCTAGGAGGAAGTGGTGGGCTTCAATCACATCCTCTGACAAACTGGATTGCTGACTGCTCCAGAGGCAATACAGATTCTCTCTCCTGTCCAAGAAGAGAGTCCACATCCAAGTCTGCGTCTCTGCAGCATCTAACAACACAGCCAAACTCTTTAAAATCTGCAAGGAGCTGGGCAATCTTGCTGTAGAGTCCACCTCTCCTGTTCCCTCCCAGGCTCTCTGTATGGCTCTGGCCACTCAGTTCACCATTAAAACTCAGGACATCCTGTCTTCTCTCTCCTCTTCCTCTCGTTATACCTCTCCTGGCCCCCTTCCGGCCACCTCTCCTTCTCCTCCTCCTTTCTCCTCTTTCTCCCTGACAACACCTGACAAGGTTTCTAGACAAGTCCAATCTATGAAAGTGTCATCCAAACAGGTGCTCCCCTGCTCCTCTAGAACCATCAAGGACCACAGTGACATCCTTGCTCCAGCCTAGGCTGATTTCTGCAAATACTATTTCGCCACTGGATCTTTCGCCTCTCTCCTCAAACAGTTCCTTGTGCACCCCCTCCTCAAAAAGCCTTCTGCCGATCCTTTCCATCTGGCTAACTATCGCCTGATTTCTATCACTCCTTTCCTAGGCAAAATCCTGGAAAGGCTGCCCATCTCCCAGCTTACTCGCCATACTGAATCCATTGGTTGTCTTCATGACCATCAGTCTGGCTTCAGAGCAGTCAGAGGCACGGAAACTGCTCTACTAAACACCCAAGAATATCTGCTCTCTAATCTTGACTACAGCCTTCCTTCTGTCCTCATCCTCCTTGACCTTTCCTTTGCTTTTGACACTGTCAACCACGCCATATTGATCAATCAACTCTGTGAGAACCTGGGCATTACGGTGAAGCTGGAAATGCTTTGGAGGGACAGGGCCTCCCTTTCATTGTCCTGTAGTCCTTTTATCATGTGTGTTATGTGTTGTTTTCTGCACAGGAGTCCGTGTGGGACTCCTGGCAGTGCAACTCTTCCTCTTTTTGGTTAGGTGTACAGACCCTTGGGATACTCTTATGGCACTCATGGGTGGGGGTACAACCCAGTGCCCCTAGTGTATGTTTTTGGGCACCTGTGTGTGCCCCCCCAGAGCAGGGTATGGGCGGGTGGCAGCTCCATGCTGACTTTGACAGGTGCTCTGAGTATCCTCCATTTTGCGATACCCAGGCCCTGCCATTGGAATCAGTTGATTCCTGATAGGAGGCAAGATGCTTTCTATTGCCTGTCACCTTGTTTTCCCAAAGTCCTGGGAAGCACTGACTCTATCCCTTCCACCTGACTGGCTGTTGGGTAGAATTTCCATATATGGTATTGTGGGGAAGTCTAGGCCAGACTGGCTGGAGCCTTCCCAATGACTGTATGTTGTGGGTACACCCTTGGGGTGGGACATGGGTGAATGGAGCGTGTGACCAATATGCACTTCATGTTATGGGTGTCTGGTTTCTGGTATGTAACACAATGGGCCTCATTCCGAGTCCGGCGCTAACCAATGGCGGTAGTAGCGCCTTGGTCGGCACCGGACCCGTACCGGCACCGCCCTGGTGGAATGGGAAATTACCGCCATATTCCGAGTTGACCAGGGCGGTAATTTCCCGTTCCCCAGGGCTCTTCCCCATTCCCAAATGAGCCCCCATAGGACTCAATGGGAATGGGGAAATTGCAAATAACGGTGACCGTACTTTACGGTCACCGTTATTGGCTAAAAAGCCCCTTTGCGCCCTCGTCCCTAACGCCTGCTAAAAGCTAAAAGCAGGCGTTAGGACGAGGGCGCAAAGGGAACTCGGAATGTAGCGGTAAGGGATTACCGGCACCGGTCTCGTTAGCGGTGACCGGTATCCCCTACCGCCATACTCAGAATGAGTCCCAATGAATGAGATAGTCCTGCCCGAAACTGGTATGAATGCAGTGTGGAGTGCTGAATGGCTGGGGGCTTGTCCCGATACACATTCCTTGTTGTGAGTGTCTGGAGGAAGGAGAATGGCCTGAATGCACTGTGAGCTTGATTGGCTGCCTGCCTACATGAATGCCCTTCTGAATGATTGGTTGCCTGAGTGTGACCCAGCAGAGTGAATGAGAGACCAGACAGTATATCTGGGGACCTCTCACTGATGGAAATTGTTCAGCAGCTTAAGTCGATACTTGATGCTTACTCTCGGAGCCGAGCCGGCAGAAGAAGGTGAACCGCTTTTCCCTTAGACGCAATCTGAAAGCTGCTGTGCCTTCAAGAAGCTGATCCAAGAGATGACCTGGCTAGGTGACCTCTTCCCGAGCTACGAGGGACCATCAGGCACCAACTAAACTTCGCCAAAGCACCCTGGAAGTCAGTCCTCGAAAAGCTGCCGACCGGGGACGCGGACCGCTGTGGAATCACAAAGCGACGGCACCCGGGCACTGAAGTCCATCACCGTCGACGACGATCATCGTCGACCAAAGCCGCAACGTTCCATTGCCTAAGAACACTTTGAATCAAGGACTCCCTTGCTCATCACCGTCGAGCGCTTTGTCCTGCCGGAGAAAGTCAAGGTCGTCGACGACCAAGGAGAATCCGCCAGTGGGTTTACCGCCAACAGAAGCCCTCACAGATGCTGATGAAGCTCCAGAAGCCAGCCGTGGTCACTTCCTGTTAGCCGACATCAGACGCCGACAATCCGATGCCCTTGCTGGGCCAAAGTTGTTCATTGACTCTTTGCGGCAACAAACTATCATCATCAAGGTGCACCACACGCCTCATCTTCGTAGGACGTCCACGGCCGATCATCGACAAGCACCGCCAGGACCAAAGCTGCTGCCTCAATGCCTTTGTACACCCTTTTCTTTGTGGGATCTCAACGATTGTGGCTCCTGCCTTAAAGGGAGTCCGCTCGAGAAGGATCCGTCGACGACCCGAAGTCAAACTCTGCTAAACCAGGTACTTTGGGGTTGTAGAACATTTGTAGAAGGGAACATAGACAAAATATGGACTGGGCTTGTTTAATACCTTTATTTACAGGTTGCCCAGGTGGGGGGATCCTCACACAGAACTGTGCCTGACGGTAGGGGCCCAGTATTCTGCCAATTGTCTAACCAACTTTTTTCCTCCTAAGTCTACTGTTGATACCTTTTGCTATTTTGCTTTGTATGCCATTTGAGAGTATCAGCAGTTGGTGCATTTTAATGGGATCAAGAATAATGGTGGTACCACATTGAGACTGTATATATTTATCATTTTAGAATTGTCAGAGCACAAAGTGTGTTATTGTGATTGTGTACATAACGTGAGCTTTATTTGTATAAAGAACTGTGTTTTCACTAACAGTGTGTTGACATTCCTTTGTGGGTGCTTGGGGACTATACTGTACTGAAGAACCAGCCCGAATCACCTCCTGAGAGCTTAAGCCTTGAGTGCTCATCTATTGCTACCAATCAATAGAGAATCTCGGCTGGGGTGCTCTGTGCTTCTACTCTGCCATATAGAGGGCAGGAATACAGATACCCCCCTCCACTTTTTACAATTATGGATCAGGAATTGGAATGGCTGACCTCCTTCCACTCGGACCAGCCCTCCAAGGTCCCACTTGGGTCCTTTATCTCCACCACCTCCCTCTCCACATGTGCTTTCCCCCAGGGCTCTAACCTCTCTCCATAGCTCTTTAATGTCTATTTGGCCCCTTTGACCCATCTGATCTCTACTTTCTCCACTAACTTTCAGTATTACGTGGATGACACCCAGCTCTCTTTCAGGCTCCCCTCAGCCTCCTCCTCTCTGATGCTCATTCCTAACTATCCAGCCACCATTCAGGAGGGGTGTGCCTCCACCGATCTATGCCTTAATGCCAGTAAGATGGAGATCCTTCTCATTGGGACCCCTGCTCCCGCTTTATCCCTCTCACTCTGGCCGTCCTTCGTGGACCCTCTTTCTTCTGCTTCCTGTGAGGCAAAGAAACCTTGGTGTCATCTTTGACTTCACTCTCTCCTTCTCTCCTCACATTTTAGACCTTGCCAAGAAGTCCCACTACCAGCTGCACCTCATCAGAGGTATTCTTCCTTTTCTCACTTTCCCCCAGAAGCTCACTGTCTCCAGATCCCTGGTTCTCTCTAGGCTGGACTACTGCAACAGCCTCTTTCTAAATCTGCCTTCCTCTACTCTCTGCCCTCTGCAACTAATCCAGAACAGGACTGTGAGACTTATCTTTGGACTCAAGCCCAGGGACCTATCTCTCCAGCACTGAAATCTCCCCACTGGCTCGCCGTGGCTGCAAGGATCAAGTTTAAGACCCTCTGCATTGTACGCAAGGCTTTCTGGGGCCAGAGGCCGCAAAACATCCAACTCTCTCTTCCAAAATACCTTCCTTCTTAAACCCTTCACTTAACTACCTCCAACTCTCTGAGGGTCAGACGCTTCACTAGGCAGAGATGGGGGTTAGATTTCTAGCTTCTACAGATGTCTCCCTCTGGAATGTCCTCCTTGCCCCTCTCAAACATGAGCCGGACCACCTGAAGTTCCGGAAGCAGCTCCAGCCTTCCTACTCTCCTCTGCTTTCTCTCTCTCCCTCCCCTGCTGACCTACCTGTCTGCTCCACCCACTGCTTGCCTGGCTACCCCCTGAGCATAACGGGTACCAGGGTCCTCCATGATCAGTCTCCCTTGCACTGCCTCCAGGCCACCACTCGCGTAGGGGCTGCAACTGTCAGCTCTACAGTCCCCTGCCTCCCTGCACTTAACAGCAGCACTTCCCTGGTTGCACTTGCTCAGAGCATTGCTGCCCTGATCGCAATTCCCCTCTGTCTCCCTGGCACTTACCTCTCTTGATCCCCCCTGCACTTTGGCGCTGTCGCACTTGCACGATCTGAATGTCACAAGGCCAAGGAAGATCGTGTGTATTGTCCTCTCTCTGTCTTCCCTCCCTTGTCTTGTCGCACCTAGAAACACTTTTGTACAGGCACGTTATAAATGACTCTATCATATGTTATCATATCATTCTGCTTAACGTTCACTTGCTGAGATTGGTAATGTATAAGTCTACATTCACGGGGGTCATATGACCTTCACAGTATTCACAATTTATCTTTATTTCCAATATTTCAGGTGTATGTTATCACCAGTTAAAAATCAGTTTTCCTTCCATGCTGGCTTCATCACACCAGTGGTTCAGCAACAATCTGTCTTCCCAAGAGACAGGTAAGGGATTTCTTTTTAAATGTATTGTGTATTGGTTTATCAATGTAAACCTTACACAAGACACCATACACATTATTAGTGAATACAAATCATTAACAAATACATGGAAGAATACTTATTACATATACACAGTATTAATTTTAATTTCTTATAATATTATATAAAGTAAAATATAATAAAGTGCTTAGTATTGCCTTAGCGAAGAGTTAAAATCCTCTAAAAGTAAATTCTAACAGAAATAGATACATTGGGCCTCATTACGACCCTGCCAGTCCGCTAACAACAGTGCCGGTAGGCTCACCTCCTAGGTCCAAAGCTGTTATACTCACAGGAATACATGGGTGACAGTGGAAGGGGTTGGTCTTGGCGTGGCAGGATCCCACCTTGTAACTTTAATTGCTGACCCAGACAAACCCTCATTGCACAGTATTTTGATGCCAGCTGCACTCGACAGTGCTCATTTGTGTTACCAGTAAAATGCAGCACAGTTCAAAGCATTTCAACAAGATAAATATCCCCCCTAAAGCATTGTTCGCGCCTTGAGGCAGGCGAGAGGCCTAGTAATATGATGACATTAGCCTGCTAAAGCCACCTTTCACTAAGAGACGAGAGCAGAGAGCATGCTTAGCTATGCCAAAAAGGATATACGTCAGAAACGTGAATAGAGAAAGGCGAGCATTCTAAACAGGTATCCGAAAGCATTTGTCTAAAGGTGACATGCTCAGTCCAGTGTGCCATCTAGCTTTGTTGTGGCGTAAAGACAGTGGTGCAGACATGGCGTGATGCGAACAGAGTATACATGTGGAAAGTGTCAGAGTAGCAGAGGGGTACATAACAGTATATGCTCGATTATTCATTTTTCCCTCCACACCATCACACATGATTTTTTGTGAAATCACAAAAAATTGTGTTCAGTGGAGGATTGATTATACGTTTATAAAAAGTTAGGATTTTCCACTCTATCCATCCTAACAGTGAAATAAAGCCTAGTTCATAGCGAATAGATATGATCAGAAGACAAATGGATAGAGTCAAAGATGTCTTCCATATACTGCTTTGCATTTTTTCCAGGAATGTGTCACACACCAGATGACATATAACATGACCACAAAGCAGCGCTGGAATTATCTTTGGCTTATAATGATTAATAAGAGGAGTTATAGAAAACCTACAGTATGTTTTGTGTGTACGATTCATTTGGGAGACAAAGGTATTAGCTTTATCTTGTAACCTTACAATTAGTGGGTTTTTTTTAGGAACTGCACCTAAATAACATCCCAAGTTTAACATTTCAAGTTGAAGCTATAGGGTTTCTTTGTTCTTCTGGTTTTATCAGAGTCAATTACCAAATCATTTTTAGCAGCATAAAAATGGGTGGGGTTAATTGGAGGCTGTAGTCCCAATTGTGTCTGATCCAAAGGGATCATGTCATCTGCATATGCTCTTGAATAGATCCTTAAGGAATTTAATCATGGTGCAGCAAAGGATGAACTCTAAAAGTGGGGAACTCTAATGAAAGAGCACCTTGCTGGTCTACCTGAATTTGTAAATGCGTGTATATGAGAATGGCTAAAAGAGCCTTTGGAATGTGCCAATTGTTTCATTTTTTCTATTTCTATTTACTGTATCGAATGCAAGTGAAAAATCAATACATGCAGCGAAAATGGGCAGTGCATCTTTAAACCATGCTCTTTGCTGAAGACAATCCATAATAACACCATTTAAAGTACTGACAACAACCTTTCTGAATCCTGTTTGTAATGTATTCAGACAAACATTTGATGTTGCCCATTTCCCCAAGTCACGCAGGATCAAAGAGGCGAATATCTTACTTTCCGTGTCTAAGAGTGCAATAGGGCGGTAGTTTGCTTGATTTAGTTGGTCCTCTTATTTGTAAATTAGAATAATGGCAGATAATTTCCATGATTTAGGGATTGTGTTATTAACAATAATATTTTTAAATAACACATAGAGCCAGGATCTCCAACCGGTAGATTGCTAGCCACTGCTAGCTCGCCTGAGGCTTCCGAGTAGCTCCCAGTAGTTCTTTGCATCAGACACCAAAATGAGAACTGTGTGTGTTTATTTTGGTACCTGAAGTTCCAAGGCCTCGTCCCCTGCTGCCTTCTTCCCCTCTTCCTGCTGTTGCAGGGTGAGGGGAGAGGCTGCATCTGGGCTTGAAGGGCTCAGGTCAGTGTCCCAACAAAGGGCTAACTGTCAATAACAAAAGTAAATGGGAAATGTGTGTTTTGGTCATTGTCTCTAAGTGGTGCAAATGATGGCTGAAGGGGTACAGAAATCTGCATGCCATGTGAAACAAAGCTGGGGCTGTGATCGTTTCAGTCTCACCGTGTTTCTTTAAATGTATTTCAGTTAGCATTACTTTGCATGCTGGTAATTGGCTTTCAATCAGAATGGGGAAAATAAAGCTTCAACTGTATTTGTTTTTTGCTCTGCACGTGTGTGTGTGTGGGTGCATGTGTAGAAAAAATACAATCCATGTGAGTCCTAACTTGCAGGAAAAAATGTACATCTAGCGATACATTTAGCTGTTTATGGTAAAACTTCAAATGATTTTAGATACTGAGTTCTCTCTTTTAAGGCCGTACCCTAACTGTATTAAAGTTTAAGATGGAATTCGCCATGATATGGAGGAGCCCACCTCTATGCATGTCTCAATACAGGAATTCAAGCGGTAATGGCAATTCTACATTTAAGCTATTGTGGTAAACTAATAGCTGCACTGCATTCTGTTGCTGTTCTATTTACATCTATTATAAAACTAAACAGGAATGTAAAATGTTATGTGCTATCAATGCAAGGACTTAAAAAACACGATTTGAGAGTTATGTTAAAGCCTATGTTTTACAAAACAAGAGTAAAAAAGAAGGTCTTAGGTGGGAAAAGTGAGCAGTGGCTTGTATGTATATATTGTAATATGTATAGGTTTAATATAGCTTAAACCAAGTTACTAAGTAACAGAGCACTGTACAAAACTCAGCTGTGAATACATGGAGAGAACATTGAGGAGAGCCATGGGATGGGAGAACCATTAATAGGGTAGATCCCCTTTTGCTATGCACACAAAACCGAGGATCTACAGAGATCTGTGAGGAACCTGTTCATATATTTTAAATTTCTGGCAGGGGATTTGCAGCCTTTCAATATTGTGTTGAAATGGTGCAATTTATGAGCACTGTATTTGCATAAAAAGTGGGCAAAACACCACACAACTTACAAATAATTCTCTGACACCTGGAAAATCCAATATGTTTGAGAAAGCTGTATGTACAAGCCAAGCCTGGCCCATTGGTCATGCACCAGAATGACCAGCATGATTCCTGCAGGGAGAGACAGCAATCCTGTGTTCTCCGTAATGCTGGCTCCTTCATAAAGGGCAGATGGTGACAGGTCTCCACCCATTATGATTAAGTTGCCCCTCACTACAACCCTACACTCTTTGCTCAAAATGTTAATTTAATGGTTCACAATATGTCTGGTTGGGTTGTTATATGATTTGTGCATGTTCCACGTCATTACTATAAAGTAGGTAAACCAAACACTGCAATGCAAATGCTGTTACAGAGGCATCCTTCAGAGTTGATAATTATTTCATGAAAAAAAAAATGTACAAATGTTACAATTGTGAAGATCGCACTGACTCCAGGGGCTGAGTCTGCTGTGAGAGATTTTAAAAACTGTCCTGATCTTATGTCTGCCAGGTCAGGTGTGCAGTTAGGTTCAGACTCTATGGCAAGGATGGTATCTGCACCATCAGCCAATATGAGAGTGCCTTTTGCAGCAAATCTTTTTTTTTCCAGACATGGATTTCCTGAAATCAAAACTATGATCCCATTTGACAGCATCTGAGTGCTGTTTCTGTTTCAAGCTACACACTAGATTACTGAACACTGGGGGATAGCATGCTGTGTGAGCTTTCACATTGAATTTCCTGATTGGTTTCCTACGTTCTGATATGCTTGCCAATTTGTAGGAGACACTTACTAATAATAAATTATGAAATCAAGATGTTTTTGAAGTTATTAATATCATGTTATTATGCCCAGAGAAAATGTTGGTACAAATTCTCAGACATCACCACCCCAGTGGCTCACACCACCAACTCCAGACTACTGGCCATTAATTACAAGTAGCTCTTGCTAGCATAAAGGTTGGAGACCCCGGACGTAGAGTGTTGCAGCCCATAAGTCCCAGGCATTTTTGACGAGGTCGTTATTTAAGCTTTTCAGACCCGACATCCTTTAATGCACTGTTTCCTTGATAAAGTACTCTACATCCTGAAGACTAAACTCTAATGCCCAATTCACTGATAACTGATCGTTGTTAACATTTAACAATGTGGGATTGTAAAGCATGGAGTAATATGCAGATTTCCTCTGAAATAGGATTGTGGTTTAAATCATCCTGTTTTTTGACTCGTTCTACTGAGTAAGCTCCAGAAATGACACAAATGTTTAGCAGTGATAATTTGGAGCATCCGTTCCCTGTCTTTCTGCAGGAGCGTATGGCGATGACCTTTTTGCTAATTTTAATACTGCTGTCGCAATAAATGGGATTTCTGAACTTTATCAGACATGAATAAACACTAATTTTAAATGTGTCTCTAACTTAACCTCAGATCCCTTTTCTTCGAATGTACCACTGCAGGATATTGATGTATTTTAGATCAATAATTATCCTGTGGCTTCAAATTTAGATCAACACTTTTTTTCCACTTTTGTTTTGCCAAAAGACATCTATAATTGGTCTATTATATGAGGTTGTTTTTTGTATTTTCAAGGCTATCCTATTTCTTATAGGTTGGGCTACTAAATTGGCTAGGCTACAATCAATTTTATTCATGGTCTTCAGTTTAAACTTGGCTGTTAAAAAGCCATGGTCACTCCACTATGATTCCTATATTGCAAAGTTTTCACATGCTTAAAAGAAAATGGAGATAAAAATATATAGTCAGTTCACAACCCTATTTTGACACTATGCCAAGTATTTTTACTTGGAATATGCCGTGGGATCACTCCGATGATGACTGTGCACGGTACAAATACCTTTGGCCATTTGCAGCTCCCAACCTTGGAGCATTTCAATCCATTTGTTGGCATTCTTATAATTGTCTGTTTGAAAATATTGTATCCCTTTTAAACATGTATAATTCTCGTCTGATGCAGCTAAGCAATCCGAATTAAAATCACCAGCAATTATTATGTCTTGGTTCTCAATATTCTCTGTATAGGATTCTAAAATGAATACAATTGTTTCAATAAATGTTTCTATGGTGGAGTTAGAGGGATTCCAATAAGTATTCAAAATGAATATAGGTTTCATAATAGACATGTTTCTAAAAAGTACCATATTGCTAAAATATTGAGCGATTATTGCTTTTAATAGCAGTAATTAGGCCACCTGATGGTCTACCACCAGCAGATCATGTGGCCATTTGCTGTATTAGCTTATATCTATCAAGAACTACTACATGGTTCATCCATACTTCCTGTAGGATCAGTATGACGTAGCCTAATAAGCTCCTGACATAACTTTGTATTATTAAAAAGGTTGTGGTGACCCATTGAATTCCATGATAGAAGCGTGAAATCATTTATGAAATACAATTCCTAGAGTCCTGTTTCTTTGCTCTACAATTGATTAGAATTTTTTGACTGGGTATGGAGGAGCCACATCCAGTTGTCCTGAACATGTTTGGCATTGGAAGGAGCATTTTTTAATTCAACCATGTGCCGCTCCAATAAGCCTTCATTGCAGTAAATTTGTAAAAGAACCCCATTTCTAAAGTTGTCAGTTAAGTTATGTTTTGACGGGGCGTGGATAAGCGCCGCAGAAGATGGCCGCCTGATCGCGCCGCTCCGCCTCACAAAACACGAACAATGCATTAGGTATTTTAATCTAAAAAAATAAACCTACCTTTTTTACCACGTTTCATCCCGTGAAGTGGCAGGGAACAGAAACGAGTGATTTCGGTGCAGCTCCGGACTGCAGGAGGTGCCGCCCTGCCAACCGCATCGCGCTTCGTGGGAGGACTCCATGACAATGTGCCAGGTGCGCCGCCCACCGTGAGGAGAAGCACGGCGTCGCGTTAAACGTGACGCGCCGGCCTGGGCCTAACATCACGGGCTCAGATGAACACGCTGCCATTGGTGGGCACATGTAAAGGAGGAAAAAAAAGGAGAGAGGAAACCACTTCCAAAGGATTGCTGAGGACAGATACCCACTGAAAAAAAGAAAAAAGAAAAAAAAAACTGGAGCAAAGTGAAAAGAAATAAGAAGTTGAGGAGAGGTGGAGGAAGGGAATGTATAAAAGGGGAGAAGGATATATGAGTTGAGGTGTACAATCTGAAAATGTATCACACACCATAACAGAAATTTCAACACTATATATTTCGCTATAATTACTTCATCTGTAAGCGTCATAGCCTTCACTGTTGTCCCCCAGCCCCCAACCTCCTCACCTCTATAACTATACATTGCACTGAAAGTCTGCTTTGGAACTCCAATATTTTACCATTTATACCCCCAAGCTACTTCAAAAGTTTCTGCAGTATACGCCTTATTGTTCTTCTGTGTTTCCATTTTGGTCTCTTTACACAAGAGTAAAACAGTACAAACAATATGGAAGTAATAATTGTATACTGCAGGACGTCATAGAAAATATTCATAAAGAGGATTTGCTAAACGTCTTCAAGTCAACACACCTCTCTAACTCTTTACTATAAGAAGGTAATATAACTAAATTCAAACAATCCACTAAGCTGACATACTCAAATATATCTACAATTCTACGCAGTGGTCAACGCTCTAATTACAAAGCTCAGTCTACAATCTCCAATATGGCAGCAAATAAAACAAGCCAAAAAAATGCTTCCTCTGCTAAGGATACCACTCCCTCCTCAACGAATCTGAAAAGACCTAAAAGTGAATCACCACCCCCACTAGGAATTTCCGATCCTGCTATTGAAGTCATCCTAGCGGAAATTAGGGCACTTAAACCCTTCATGGAAAACACCAACACTAAGCTACAGCAACTAGACGAAAAGTGGATGGGTGTTAATAACAGAGTGGAAGAAGTAGAGAAAAGAGTTGGTGTTCTCGAAGATATATCCCCTAAATTAGCACAGTTAGAAAAATCTATTAAAGACCTCAAAAGGCATAACGAAGACTTGGAAAATCGCAGCAGGCGCAATAATCTACGCATTTCAGGTTTAGCAGAAGGAGCTGAGGGATCCGACCCTATTAACTTCCTACAAAAAATTCTTACCAGCTATTCTACATTTGCCCTTGGACACAAAACTCAACATACAACGGGCTCACAGAATAGGTCAACCCTCAGTTTCCTCCACATCTCGTCAGCTGCCTAGAACAATGATACTCTACCTATTGGAATATTTGCAACTACAACTCAATGTTTCAACAGCAAGGGAGCGTAAATCACTTATCTGGCATGGTAGTAAGATATATATCTCGCAGGATGTGGCCAGAAGCAAAGCTCAGAGAAGAAAGGTTTTTCTATTCTTCCGCCCTGCTCTAAAACAATTAAATATCCGATATGGCTTATACCATCCATGCTCCTTTAAGATAACACATGAAGGTCGCACAGCTATATTTGATGATCCAGCTGATTTGAGATCTTTCATACAATCCCTAAAATGTGATGGCATGGATACTTCCAATCCGCCGAGTACCTCAACATCAACTACAACCTGAAGTCTTGTTTTCAATTCTTGATAAAGGTGTTTTATTATACTGTATGTTTATACTAGCAATTACCTAATGCAGTTATAACCCAATTACTCTAACAATATGAGGTGGGTACCGTTCAGGTGTCCCTCTTCCGCTGATGGTCGCTCTTTTCCTTTTGGCGACCCAGTTGGTGTTACCTATCCCCGATATCTCTTTTCTCCTGAATCCTTCTCCCATGTCCTGTTTGATCTCTATAACCTTTTGTTTTTCATTGCCTGAATTATCCCAAAATGTGATCAAACCCCTTTCTCCCCTTCCTGACCCTCAATGTTCTATCCTTCTGTATCACTGCCTGGGTATATATGTTTTTAACAACATTACTAAAGACCTGATTCTATTATCGTATCACAGCCATAGGTTGCATGTTTATCATTATATATCTGACTAAATGACCTTCAAGTGCATAACTGGAATATCAAAGGATGTAAAAATCATATCAAAAGATGCAAAGTAATATCTCATTTAAACAAATTTAAGCCAACGGTAGCTTGCCTACAAGAAACACACCTATCTAACAAAGAATCTATGAAACTTAAATCTCTTTGGGTTAAGGAGGTTATTTCCAGTCCTGCCATCTCCAAGAAAAATGGAGTGGCTATACTAATTAGTAAAAATCAACCCTGCAAAATCCTTGATCAAGACGCAGATACAAATGGAAGATGGGTCTAGGTAAAACTTTTAATTGACTCTACACAAGTATCTATTCTTAACATCTATGGTCCCACACTACCAGATCCCCCCTTCTGGACCGCAATCAAACAAATGATACTCAAAAATAACTTCATCAATCTGATAATGTGCGGAGATGTCAATCAGGTCATTGATCCTTTTTTAGACTGAAAATCCAGCTGCATGTTCATACCAAATAAATCTCACAAATCTTTTACTAATTGCCTAGCGGAGACAGGATTAATTGACACCTGGAGACTATCCCACCCCACACAACTAGACTATACCTTCAATTCACCCCCACATAATGCACTATCACGATTGGATTATATTTTTGCAACCAAAACCCTATCTGGAGCCATTATTGACTCTAAAATCGCTAATATTATCATATCAGATCATGCACCGGTTATTACTTCCTTCTACCTCGCTGAGACGAACAAAACTGCTACTAGATGGAAACTCAATAACTTCCTTCTAAATGATCCACAGTTTAATCAATCGGTTCAAGCCTTCATTCAACAATACTTTGCTAACAATCTTGATAGTGATACCTCGGTTGTCAATAATTGGGATGCATTCAAAGCCGCCTTGAGAGGTCACATAATGGCCCTCTCCGGTAGGAACAAAAAACTTAGGAAAAAACATCTAGATGACCTTTACTCGAAACTCACCCTTGTTGAACAAAGCTATTATGTGGACACTAACTCAACAAACTTACGACAAGTAATAAAACTACGTTTTGAAATTAACAAAGAAATAACGGAACTTGCAGCAGGAACCATACTCAAATATAAAACAAGGATATACCAAACTTCAAACAAAGCGGGCAAAATGCTGGCTTCATATTTAAAAACTAAAAAAGAAAGAGTTCAAATTTCACATATCAAAGACACTCAAGGTATATCTCATCACCGTCCTGACAATATACTTGAATGCTTCAGAAAATGTTATGCTCATTTATACACTCCAGAAAGTTCTATTCCAAAAGATGAAATTGATTCCTTTTTTAAAAACATCAGTCGTACTTGATACCCCAGATCAGACCTTTCTCACCTTGATAGCGATATTACCTCCTCAGAGATCACTAAAGCCATCCACAGCCTGGGCAAAGGCAAAGCACCCGGCCCAGATGGACTATCAACTGAATTCTACATCAATTTATCCCAAATATTGACACCTAAACTCAAAACACTTTTTTCATACTATATATCGCAAAAATCCACCTCTGGATCATTTTCAGAAGCTCTACTTATCATTTTCCCTAAACCTGACAAAGACCCTTCCCTCCCCAGTAACTATCGACCCATTTCTCTTATCAACATAGAAAGCAAAATTTTTGCTAAAATACTTGCTAATAGAATTGAATCTTCCCTCCCAAATTTGATTAAAGCAGATCAAACAGGTTATGTAAAAGGACGTAATATATCCTCAAATGCTAGACTCCTACTGAATGCCATTAGTCTAGTAGCCAAGGACAAAAAAGACAGACAAGGATATGCTGCCATCGCTTTGGACGCGAAAAAGCTTTCGACCGTGTAGATTGGAATTTCATGTTCCAATCCCTACCATGGCACGGATTTGGGGAGAAATTTATCTCACTGGTAAAACTTCTATATTCAGCCCCCAAATCCGCTATATATTTAAATGGACAAACCTCTTCATTCTTCACCTTACTCAGAGGCACACGGCAAGGTTGCCCCTTCTCACCGTTATTATATATTCTCTCACTTGAACCGTTGCGGGAATCAATAAGATTAAACAAAAATATCCCAGGGATTCAAGTAGGCACCTCAATAACCAAAATTGCTGCTTATGCCGACGATATTCTTATCCTAATCAAAAACCCTAAATTCCATATACCTAACCTCTTAGACACTCTATCTCAGTTTGGTCATGTATCAGGATATAAACTTAACAGACAAAAATCAGAAATGATGCCATTAAATCCCTATTGCCTCAAGCATGACATTGAATGTTTTGGCCTCAAATGGTGTAGTGGATCCATCAAATATTTAGGACTTCGTTTTGCTCCTACAATTCAAGAAACCATCAAGCTCAATACTAAAACACTATTGGACACCCTGAAAGACCTTACATCCAAATGGTCCCCTCTTTACCTCTCCTGGTGGGGGCGGTTGGATACTATTAAAATGATGCTGCCCCCTATTGTACTTTACTATCTTAAGCTTCTTTCCGTTCCACTATCCCTTTCCTTTTTCAAATCTATATATTCCATACTACTAAATTTTCTTAGGGGAATAGGAAAAAGCAGAAGAATTGTGCTAACTAAACTCAAAGCACCTTATGAAATGGGTGGTGTTAAATTCCCTGACTTTAAGCTATAACACTCTGCATTTCTCATAAAACAATCTCGCCAATGGTTCACAGACCCCGAATCTGCCGATATCCCTATATGGTGTACAATAGAGAAACATATAGTTCATCCACACAATATTACTGACCATATATACATATTTAAGTATTCTTCTAAGAACATTTCGGAACCTATTAAAGCATCCATTTCAGCTCTACAATCCTTTCTCTTCCCCCATATCAAAAACCCCACTAAATACCTATCCCCTTTATTATGGCATAATAAGAATATTGTCATTAATAAAAAGATCCTCAATCGTAAAGCATGGATTGGAAAGGGAATTAGATTCATCCAACACATTATAGATGGTCCTTCTTTTCTCTCCTTCCAACAATTCTCTACCATCTTCACCATACGCAAGACTGACTTTCAGTTTTACAATAAGTTAATCAACTCCTGCCTTGATGCACTAAATCATATCTCCTATGAGATTCTTTCTCCAGACGCCTTTAGACTACTACAACTAACCATGACAGGTGAGGTCAGAGCCTCAAAAATATATAATATGCTAACCTCAACATTTAATATGTGTCCTATTCGTCTGAAATGGGAACTTGACTTAGGATATAAGTTTGAGGACCACATATGGCTCTGCCTGTTTTCTAAAATCAAACAAGTATCGGTCTCATCTAACATTACACAACACTATTATTTCTTTATACATAGAGCATTCATTACTCCGGCTAAATTAGCGAAGACTAACCCGAACTACGACGCTAAATGTTGGTCATGTGGCCTATCTCCTGCCACTTATATGCATATGTTCTTTGAATGTTCATATATTGTCAAATTTTGGTACGATATTTGGAAATGTATTCAGCGCATCTTCTCTGTAGATGTTCCGTTTTCTCCTTTAAGCATATTTTTGGGAAGCGTAGCCATTGCTACATATATTCCACCGGACTCTGCTAGATTATACGACCTACTCATATGCATAGCATTAAAATGTATTACAGCAAACTGGAAAGACTTTCAATCGCTCTCTACCAGAGGATGATGGAATGCTTTATGTCAAACTCACAAATTGGAAATGTGCATGGCTAAAAATCTTAATACAATCCCTAAATACAACGCTAAATGGTACTATTTCACATGTTATCTCAACTGTTTCAATGCAACTGCTCATGGCTCCTGAATATACATTCCTATGCTTACTTTACTAATCAAATGATTATATTTATATAAAAATGCTTGTTTTTAATTATCACTGTAATAGAAGAATCAGTTTTATGCAATAATCTGTTACACCCATCTTCCCCCCCTCCACCTCGCTCCCTTCTGTATCTGGTACGTTAGCTGTCTGTTTCCCAGTTTTGTCTCCCCATCTCTCTACTCATATCTCCATATCAGTTACTCATTACAGATATGTATTATGTTAATCCAGGTTTAATCAGCACTATCTACAATTTCTACTCCATTCTTGTTCAATTTAATGCATCAAATTTTATATATCTTCAATACGGTTATACCCTTCCTTGTTAAAAATTGTTATCTCTGTTCATTCTTTATGTTTACCATATCTACTCAAAGTCTGTGATGTGCTAACACATGTAATAATATCTGTATCTTGAACAATAAAAATTATTAAAATTAAAAAAAAGTTATGTTTTGACAGAAAGAAGCCTGATAGAGAAGGTTTGCTGTCATAATGGAACAATAGGTCGTATCCCATTTGCCTAAGGGCATCTGTTTCATTAATTATCATTTTAGTTACCATTTTTGAATGTATTTTATAAAAAACGATGTCAGTTCTGACTGTGTCAATAAAATATACCAGCTTAACGTCCTTGGAAAATATAAGACTTTAACTTGGCACATCATGTAAAGGTTTTATGATATTGGTGCCGTTCAATACAATATTATAATTCGGTTGTAAAAATGAATTCTAGTAGCAGTTGATCACTAGATTGGGACATGCTGGTAGTCGTATTAGTAGCTTGAATCATAATTTTAGTTGAAGGAGAGTTAGCGTATGTATGCCTTTTAGAATTGAGGGGTTCTTGCTGATTGAACGTACTCAATGTTAAATCAGTTCGACATTCTACTGTACAGATTCTTTAAAATGTTCCCTCTGATTCAAAAGAGCCTCATCAGCCTGGTGCTGGCAAGCATCAAGACTTGAGACAAACTGTACAGCTTTTCCACTAGTTAGAACCATAGGACGTTTCGACAACTGAAACGTGTCTGTCCAGTTGTGTCCGTTTTTTTGATGGTTTTTTGGCATCAGTTTGGAGGATAGTCCACTTTGAGCCCTGTCTCCAATGTTGGTGCCTGGCTTTGTAACGTGTTCCACCACTTGGACCGTCTTTTCATTTAGGTGCACATTTCGCAGGAATATTCTTGAACTTCATCTGTTTGTTCTGGATTTCCTTTGGTTTTTAGTTTTTTTTACACTTTTTTAGTTGCACTTAAAGAGTTATTCTTTGCGACATTGCCCATTAATAAATCACCCGAAAGATTTGCTGGTGACTTTGCTCTATAATCAGGTACAAATTCTCTTGATCACTAATGATAGTTTTAGAATTGTATTTCTCTCAGCACTATATGTGGGATTTCAATGTGATGCTGATATTATCATATAGGTTGACAAAAGAGCTTAAACCCATATTAAATGCTGAAACAGACAATGCAGTGAGCTTTATTTTGCAAGGTGTGATGAAGATGGGGGGCGAAGTCAAACTACTGATCTGCCCCATCCATAGATTCTTGTTCAGTCAGGAATGAAGGAAAAGTATCTATCGAGAAGAGAGAGTGTGTAATCTGAAGTGTTTTATCATTTAAGCCTTCCGTTGAAGCAACATTATGGTTATCATTATTTAGATCAAGTTCCAAAAGGCTGCCATCATTGATAAAATTGGATCTTCCTGTTGTGCAGCTGGGGCTTTATGAAATGTTCTAGTGTCAGTACTTGTACCGGTGATGAGATAGAAGTCAGTTATTTTTTAATGTGTTGAGGTCTTGTTTCGAGCCTTCCTAGTGCCAGTGTTACTTGTAGAATGTACAGTTTGAGTATGATCGCTACCCATACTGAGATCACTGTTTTGAGTTGATGGGGAGGAAGTGCTCCTACCTTAACATGTAGTAGATTAAGAGAAGTTGCAGATTGAGGCACCAGTCTGCCAAGTAAATGAGGATAGCTGCTGCACTGTAAGTGGTCCTTTCAGGGAACCAGCCACCAGTGAGCAAGTGGTTCGCCAAATGACTGCCTCAAACTGCAGTGATGGGGAGGAAGTGCTCCTATCTTAAGATGTAGTAGGTTAAGGAGAGACCGTGGGGCATGACAGCGTGGTATTTATGAGGTGGTCAGCAGAGGCTACATTAACAGCTATTGAATGCTTTGTTATTGCAGATTGTGGCTTAAGTTGAGGTTCAGTGGCAGGGATTTGAGAGGCTTGTTGTTTCCTCAATTTATGTGGACAGTCACCCATATCTCACCCTGAGTGCACAGTTCTTGGGCTATGTTCACATCAGACCCTCCATCTATACCATCCTGTGGGGCCAAAGATCTCCACCTTCTTTTCAAGCGTGCTAGAAAAGCACTGTGCGCTTCTTGTGCCTACATTTGGAGATCCAAGTCTTGACTCATACCGTTAAACAGGGCAGATGAACCACTGTGCCAGCTGCAAGAACTGCTTGAAGTGTGCATTCAGATGCTGCCAGGCATGGCCCCTATCTTATGGGATCTTCACTTGACATCATCTGATCCATCCATGCCCAACCTTTTCTTTCAGCCAGAATGGAAAGTTACTCCTTAGGGCTCCCCATCATTTGCACCCTGTGAGTTTTGGTGTGTTGGTTTTTATAATATTTCTTTTATCAATCAGCTCCCCCTCTATCTTCCTGTCCCACCCCGCCCATGGGAACATTTTCCCCTTTTATCTCATCATCTTGTACCCTGCATGGGCGTGTTTGAAAGATGGGATCTGCAGTGTCCAGCTGTGCACTCGACACGGGGCACCTCCTTAACTGCTGTTTTCTATGATATCTGCTAGGTTCCTACTTGTATTGTGGGATTGTATGTGTCTTCTAGAGCTTGAAGAAGGAACTGGTCTATGTGTCTGGGGGTTGCATAGAAGTTGTGAGTTTTCTGGGTGCTCATTCAGGGGCTTACAGCACAGCCTTTTTAAAGGCGACATCCATAGATGACCCCCAATTCTGCAGCAATGTTTGTGTTGAAGAGTCTGCTAAGAATCACATGTTTGCAGTCCCGCCAGGATGATGTATTTGCATCAGAAGACAGCCCTAGACAGGTCTTCTTTAAGGATCTCAGTTTCATGCCTTTGGTCATCCCGTGGGACAGCTAGTTCAAGGGATGTCAGGTGGTGAGGTTGCCAAGTTACTTCATCCTGTGGTTCTGCAGGCTAGTATATGAAGTGCCCGGGCTGCCGTATGCCCATCATAATAATCTGGGGGATGGCCAGGCAGAGGCATAGACAGGGTAGGGCCTGCTTGGGCAAGGCCCACCCAAAATATGTAAATGACCACTCTGCAGCACAGTGTACAACTACCAACTACACCAACTACATTAGCTTCAGGCACAACGAATTGTATTTTGGGCAGGACCCAGCAGGGCAGGGTGGTGGATTTACAGGGGGGCGATGGGGTATTATCTCCCTACTTTCATTCAGTTTTATTACAATCCTACAATCCTAGGCTCACTTCAGCCAAAAAGGCCTCCAATAAGTCTGGAATCACTGAGGTTATTACTCTCGGTCTGTATCCCTTCTCTTCCCCACCTTCTATTTTGCAAACATGGCACATGTCTTTAATATCATAGCTCATTTTTCACCCCTTAGCGTTTGGAGTAGTTGATTTACCATTCTCCGGCTTTAGAGCTACAAAGGGACATAACCCCAGCCATTTTCCCCTTCGTTTTTTCAGGAGGGGGTAGACACTTTGTTGATATCGGCTGTGCACTGTGTCAGCAATCTTCTGATGGCCTCAAGGTATAGGGCCTTTGTCTGATGTCAGAGTCCCTGGGGATTAAAATGGATGGGCGTTGTCTTCAAGCCTGACTTTGTGGACCACATTCCTGACATTTTGAGAGCTTCATTGATATGTAGCAACCAGGTTTACGCAGTCCAATCATTCTGGGCCTGGTGCATTCATGGGTAATCTTGTGGGGGTAGAGTTAATGAAAAAAAGGTGCACACATAGTTGCCAACATGACCCATTCCAACCTGTAGGTGCTAATCCGGTCCCGTTTTTTCTTTGCATTCTGGATCGTGTAGTCTGCGTTTAATAATGGGAAAAGGGAACTACAAGTCCCAGAATGCAAAGAAAAAAAACAGGACTGAATAAGTGCCTACAGAAAGGAATGGGTCATGTTGGCAACTATGTCCACAGACATGTTTTGGTGAAATGACAAACTATCAGAAAGTGTAGACGCTAGAGCTAGGTCATAAAGCTCACATACCAGCTATGCAGTGCTGAGTTGCAGACTGCATACATGTCACATGTGGGTGATTTTCATTTGTATCACTTTGTGCTGCCTGTATACTTCCTGTTGTGCTGGTTATTGGTTTTCAGGAAGTGTCCCGCATCACATTCCACCCTTGTTGAGTTGTGGGCCCTTAACCCGCCTGGCCACTCTCTACCTCATGTGCTAAGCCGACTGCTGTGAGTCCAGGACCTCAGAACACGGATTTCCTTTGCAGCAGTCCATTTCATTGGCAGTAGAGCTTGGAAATAATCTAAGCATCGGCACACAATCAGGGATGCTGGAACCAGTTTGCACAGAGGCAAGTTACACCTAGGCTGACCAGATGTCCAGGTTTGGCAGGGACTGTCCCAGAATTGGGTGCTCTGGCCCCCTTTCTCAGGATTATTTTACCATTGGAAAATGCGGTTTTTGGTAGTAGGTCTTCATAGCTGGCAGGCAGAAAAAATGCACAATCTCACGTAGAAGAAATGCTGCATTTTACGAATTAAGTGATATGTGTTTATTCCACCAGTACTTAAACCTCCTTCTCCTCCAACTTCTACTGAAGTGTAGTGCATTGCCAGCCGCTTTCAAGAGTTAGTCCTACTTTTATGTTAGTTGCCCTGTCCCGTTTTTTTTTACTTTTTAAATCTGGTCACCCTAGTTACACCGACCACCCATAAGCGGACAATAAAGGTGGGGATATTTACGCTGGCAGCAGCCTCTGCCCCCCTTGGGTAGCAAGTGTGAGAAGGCTCTGCTCTCCCATCCCCAAGGTGTACGGCACAACTGTGTATAGACAACCTGTGCCCTAATGAACGAAGGACAGCTTGGATAGTCCTGTTTGCCTATTTTGGAAACCCTATTCTGTCTCTAAAATAGAGTCTGGGTAAAACGTCTGACATGCATGCTGTAAACAAATACACACATATTTCCAGAGATTACCATTGAAGGTTTAGGCTCGGATAACTCATCTATTGTGAAAGAGTAAAGTGCAAATGTGGTTTCCAGTGAAGTCAGCAGATCAAAGACTCTTTGCTGTTCACATCCACAGTCACACCTTCAAAGGTACTGGAAACGTGTAATTAATTGTATGACAGGAACTGGAACCACGAATTCACACAGAGCTTGCCTGCGAGTGACTGCCTGCACCCTTTACGCCACATTAAGCTTTTGTTTGCTCCAGCTATTGCCAGGTCAATATATGGACAAGTTGTTGATTCATTCACGCTAAGCGATTTGTAAGCTTTTAAGTCTGTATCAATTTGATTCCAAATAATGTAGGCAATATAGTCGCCTTCTGTAACCAATAATCTATCCTATGGCTGCTTCTGATTGATTTCAGTAATGGAAAACCTTTGCCACTTCTTATAATTGATAAACTAATCTGGGGTTGTCTAAGTCAATGAACATTACATATTTATTGGTCATAGAAGGAGGATAGATGAATTGTGTCTGATTGCTGGTAACCATACTGGGGAGACAAGTAATGCATTTCTAGGAATAGGGTGAGTCATGCGCTGGCAGGAGAGCATGCGCCGTTTACGAACATCTGAGAAACCAACCCTGCATTTGCACAGCCACACATTACAAGGTACATCACGAGTCTTGCTTCCTTCGGAGGTATCACAGTACAGGCTAGAGGCACCGTGGAAATTCAATGCTTCCGTAGAACCTCGCATTTTTTCAAAATAATATAATGTAAGGGACGTTTTTATTGCATTTCATCTTTCCTGTCTGTCTTTATGTGTTTTCCATCTTTTCCTTTTCGTCTTTTCCCTCTCTCCTTCCTTCAATTTTTGTCATTTACTTTTATTATTTTTGCTTTTTTCCCCTTTTACATTTCTTTCTTCTTTCCTTCCTTTCTTCTTTTTTTTCTTTCTTCCTTCCTTTTTTCTTTCTTTCTTGCTTTCTTTCTTTCTTTGTTTTCATATCCCACATAGCCCATTCAGAGTGCTGCAAGATACAGAAGAAAACAACATTCAGCAAACATGTTGTACAACGAGGGATAACAGGTTGATTGTATAGTTTGTACACGCTGTAAAGTATTAGGGAGAATTGGAGCCACGTGGGTTGTTTGATCATACTGTTTGTGTCCTATAAAATTCTAAGCATTAGTAGCTAACTTTGGATCATAGCTCAACACAATTGCTTTGTTGGCACACACAATTTGTGTTTTTGTGGCCTGTGTAGAGGAGCGTTTCCGATTATGTTGAAAGCAAACTATAAAAGGTACACTACACACGTTTTAAACTTACAAAGCTGTACTTAAATTGTTTCTGCAGCACACAATGCTAACAAGCATATTCACACAAGTATCCTGACCAGACGTTCAAGTGCTAAACAACTAAACTACTTGAAGAGCGGCAGACATTATTTGCCGGATCCCAGATCTAGGAAAATCGTCCCCAATTACTGGTGCTGTGCATAGTGTGAAGGGAGTGTTTTAGGGAGCCTTGGAGTGTGTCTGAGAAATCCTGTGTAGAAATGGAATATGCATGGTGCATTGGGAAAAGTCAGGCTGTTATGGACGCTTCAGAGCAGTAGGCGGTTCCATGATTGGACAAGGAGTTCTAAAGTTGTGAACCCTAGGCTAGGAATTACATCTCTCTCTCTGTCTGACTCTAGTGACAAATGGCGGCCAATAGCCTGAAACAAATCTAAGATGAAATACTATGGTCTGTTTTATCCACAAGTTACTGTGGTGGAATAAGACAGAGAGAGACCCTGGTATAATACCAAGAGGCAGTGTGTTGTTTCTGTGTTGGAGACATGGGTCAAAATGTATATAATGTATTCAGGAAAACTATCAAGCATACATTCTTTGTGACGATGTCATTGAACAGGTTACAATTGAAAAGAAAATAGCAGTTTAACGCGCTCCAACTGACCCTTCACAATCCGCATGCTAAACCAAAGGCACTCCAAGAGACACACGTTTTTGGAGCTTTGCCTGAGCTCACCACGTAACCCGGAAAGTAGTGGGCAGGTGGGTTACACCTTAATGACCAGACAAAAGTACATATAAAATATTAAGCAATTATTAGATGTCTTTTTAATTTTTTATTTAGCCCCTGTTATTCAGCAACTTTAAAAAACAGCTTTTAACACAATCAAACCATAACAGCTTGTTAACACAATCAATAACATGGCAGAATAATAAAAATCCTGAGATATCACAGGTAAGCAAGTTACTAGCTGACCTTCTTCCAGAGAATGGTGGAAAACATTCTTCCAGAGAATGGTGGAAAACACAGTACACGGTTCATGGTTCCCTCCCATAAACAGCTCCCATAGTGCTTGATCAGGTAGTGAGTGATCCAAAGCAGCTGCCATTACGGCCGCGAGTCGGAATGTACCCAGCGTCTCACAATGAGTTAGCAGACTCAAGAGTATCAGTGTCACATAGACGAAACGTGCACAAAGGCCTAGGAATGTTGGGCCAGGCACCCATCACTTCCAGGGTTTTAACAGAGTTGGTCTTTACTTTGAGATAGTCATATACCAAGGTTTTGTCCAAAAATTGGTCGACATACTTCGGAGGGCTCTCCAACATGAGGATGTATTCCGTGAATAAGCTGCTATTCACCTTGGTGGCTAAAAGCGCAACGTACCGTTCACGGTAACAAGCGTAGACAGCAGCACGCGTAACAGCCTTGAACCTAGGCTAAAACCAACTCTCACAGGCGACTAGAATCGTACTCTACCATCTACTGGCTGTCAAAATAATGCAATGGAAAGCACTATGATACTTATAAGCAGTTTTAGTCAAGACAGCATTAAAGATAATGGAGTTCAATGAACCAGCCTCAACGTTGGCCAAACCCCAATATATGCATAGATGAGAGAGCTGTAGGCTTGCCTTGCAAGAAAAGGTATCAAACTCCAAATAAATGGATTCTAACGGAGAGTGCTTGGGTAGTCGAAACAGCCTCTTGAGAAGGAGGGATTCAAATCTTGCCACTCCTGCCTCATTACCAGAATGCCAACATAAAACATCATACATAAGAATGGGGCTAATCTTTGCCAGTTGTAGGTGCGACAAGATACCAACAGACTAGCCACTATCTCTACGAGCCATTTTTCCAAGGGATCCAATCACCTGAGAACACCTAAGTTTGACGTGAGCAAGGTCCAAATCACCATGCAGGCCTTCGCCAAAACAGATTCACAGATAATGGTACACCTTTACCACCTCAAGTTTGACCCCTTTGAGGTGCCAAGGCACTGTGATCTTTTGGTGACCCAGGGGATGAAATAACATAATCTTGTTTTTTGGATATTAACCACTAGATCCAAAGAGGCTGAGTCTCTTTTCAAAGAGTCGAGAGATGCCTGTAGGCCCGCAGGGTTGAGGTCCAAGCAGAAAAATATCATCCGCATAGCCCAGCCACTGGACGGGAAAGTCCCCCAATTAGGGGGGAAAAGATGTTGGATTTACCAAGGCCGGGCCCATATCTGCTAGATATAGAATGAACAGAAGGGGGGCAAGAATGCAGCCCTATTTCAGGCCGGGGACCGTCGGGATCCAAGAAGAGGTAGAACCAGACTGATCCAGCTGGTCCTTTACACTAGTTTCTGTTTGTATTAGAATAATCATGGATAAAAGGCCTGGTAGGTTGTTACAGGTTGAATCTTCCTCCAGAGCTTGTTGCGGTTAACAGAGTCAAACGCAGTGCTGTAGTCTATAAATGCAGTATACACAGGACACTGGCAAATGAGCCAAGCCTGTTGTATGACAGACTGCAGAGCAAGACAGTTAGTTGTCGTGCTCAGGCGCTGTTGAAAGCCAGTCTGATTGAGTGGAATGAGCTTAGTCTCCACGGTACATGTCCAGAGATCAGAGAGAAGCATACGGGTTAGAGGAAGCATCGAGCATCGCGAAAAGACGGTAGTTTCCCGGAGTGGATCAATCACCCTTCTTCCAAATGGGGACAATAATGCTGTCCCTCCACGATAATGGAATCAGTTGTGACTCCCCAATCCAGTGGAATAAGTAGTTTAATGCAGTACCCCAACAGTCAGAATCTTTTTTAAGAACGTCACTGCAAATGCCATCTTGGCCGAGAGCTCGCGATTACTTGCTAGTAGAGATGATTCTGGTGATGTCCACAGAGGAGTGTGTGCAATTAGATATCTCTGAAAGATTAGGCAACGTATTAATTGAAACAACTACAGCTCTGACATGCTCATACGGACAGGGCCCTCCATTTAAGGTATATCATATGATGTCATTCATGAGATTCTATTTGGTTAAGCTTCATTAGTCTGAATATATATTTGAAACCCCTCATAAAATAAGGGGCTATTTATATTAAATCAGTCTGCTATATGTGTATTGCATGAGGGCATTTAGTTAGCATGTGATTGAGGAAAAAGAAGAAATAATGACGCAGACACATATCTGCCGTGACAAAACACTGTATTGCATTTCAAAAGTAAATGTGTAACAGTAATGTGTTCATGGGTATTTAATAATCGAATTTGTAATTTAAATGAATGCACTTCTTGGTGATATGGTTATAACTGTATACATTATCTGCTCTCCGTATCTAGTTGTGTTATTAGAAATGAAAATGCAAACAAAACCCCATTTTGTTTCTCTTCCCTACACTTACCTGAAACTGAAAATGGCTATCCTAGGCAGGATCCAGCAGGCGGGCACATTGTGCCTTTCTGAGATAACATGGAAAAAAAATGTATTCTGGGAGCGTAGAATGGTAGCCTACTGGAGTGCTGAGAAAAAAGGCTGCGTTTTTTAAAAAAAGAGAAAGACGGTGAAGAGAGACCAAAGGGGGAGGAGGGGTGGAGACATGAGTAGGACGGCCATCTGCCGAGCCCTACCAGAGCTGGTTAAGTCCTGGCATATGCCTCTACACTTCAGGAACTTGGTCACCTCCTGGAGGGGACATGTAACCCCTGAGCTGTCCACCACAAGGTGAACGTTTAGCTCTGAGCCCTGGTCCCCACACCCCATCCCATTTGGATATGTAACGTACCAACATGCACGGGCGTCTCGAGGGCTGCTTCCGCTGAAGTAAACTGGTATTTTGATAGAGCATCTCAGGCTCGCTTTACTCGCAGTTTATTCGTGTTTTATAATTATACAACACACGCTGGTAACGATAAATGGATCTATCCCAAGTAGCGTCTGCATATCAGGCTGTTTATATCGGTCTGTATTAAGGAAGAATGTGATCGGGTTTCGGTCCTAAAGTGTTACTCGCATAGATTTATGCTGTGGGCGGGATTCTTTCAAGCAGAATTTTGGAATTTTTTGGTGTTTCAACCAGGGGCGTTGCTAGGGGGGGGGCTAAGGGGGCTATAGCCCCTGATCTTTTGGTTGTAGCCCCGGTTAGAATCTCAGGAGCTACAGCCAAAAGGCTAGCTAGCCCCCAGTCCCAATAGTTCCGACATCAGCTTAGCCCCGGGTCTTTTCCAGACCTAGCAACTCCCCTGGTTTCAACCAATTGACCCCACTATTAAAAAACACAGATTGATGTTTTCAAACAGACCTCTGGCCATCCACGTCTGTTTCATTAAGTGTTCTCACTATAAAGCATCATTCATTGGTTTTGATTTTTAGAATCTACAATACGTTTCCGGTATGACTGACCACCCAACAGCCTAATCACACCAGGGGCGATGCACTTGGCTCCGGATCGGGTGAGTGTGCTTATATGAGTAGTTTGACCTTCAAGAGCATAGAATCCTACGGATTTCAAGGGTTGCAAGATGTTTGTACTGTTTTTTTTTCAAATGCAGGTTGAAGTGATTGCTTCATTGCTTCGACTATAAAGGTTAGTGGCTTAGATCACTTATCATCATCCCTAATTGTTAGTTAGTCAATCCTCTAAAAGTTAATTAGCTTATCTCTATTTTTTAGGACAATTCCCATGAAACTTTACACACCTGGCCCTGGAGATGGATTCATCGGAATCCGAAACGCGTTGGCACCTCTAAACATCTAGGAGTGTTGAGGACATATGTTAGAACTCATTACATACATGTTTGGGTTGAATTCTTTTGTTATTTGAATTAAATTGATGATTCTGTTGATGATTTAAATCCAAGTGAATACTGTGCACCTGTGCTTGACACTGTACCCGACTGTATTTGTGATTTTTGGAATTAAAGATTGATTTATTTGACACACGCTGATGATCGAACAGCTTGATTTATGTTTTATATATAAATATATACTGTCTACTTTCTTTAGTACGGTCTTGGTGGCTCTTGACTACACTGGATTAAGGGGACTTCCTTTTACCTCATGTACATATGTACGTTTATTGAAAGATAGATTCGTTTTGTACTACTTTACACAATTAAGAGTTTTTTTCACATACCAATTTAAACCGTGGCTTCCACTTTTGTGGATACCCCGCTTTATAATTGGATATAAGTATACCTGGGACGTAGTCCCGTTTGGAGTGCAGCATAGGGCTACCGGCTGGCAACAGCCGGTGTTTGTTTTGTGCTTCTTTCTTTGGATCTCGAGTGACCTCGAGGTCTACCCTGCTGCACCTGAAGTCTTATTTATCGACTGACTAAACTAATGAGAGGGAGCAATCAAGCTCCATATTGACTTTACGAAAGATTTTTTGTTACTCATTGTTGTGCCTCCCACCTCACACTTTTCCTCTCTCTAAAGCATCCAGCAGGGGAACACATTGTGCCTCTCTGAGATAACATGGAAAAAAAAAATGTATTCTGGGAGCGTGGAATGGTAGCCTACTGGAGTGCTGAGAAAAAAGGCTGCGTTTAAAAAAAAAAGATAAAGACGGTGAAGAGAGACCAAAGGCGGGAGTGGGGGGTGGAGACATGAGGAGGACGGCCATCTGCCGAGCCCTGCCAGAGCTGGTTAAGTCCTGGCATATGCCTCTACACTTCAGGAACTTGGTCACCTCCTGGAGGGGACATGTAACCCCTGAGCTGTCCACCACAAGGTGAATGTTTAGCTCTGAGTCCTGGTCCCCACACCCCATCCCATTTGGATATGTAACGTACCAGCATGTACGCCTCTCGGCTCCAGGTTTCCCCAGCCCGGCTCGTCACAGGCATGCTTAGGATATGAGGGCCAAGTCCCTCCTGTGAGAGTGAAAAACAACAGTATAATAAGGAAAGCAAAAGGGGAGATAAATCGTACAGTTTCCTGCCCTGGGGTCCCTCTGGTAATTGGGGGCATGGCGTGGCTGCTGTTTTGGCTCATCATTAGACAAGAACAAGCATTGGCAAAGCCAACAGTTTTGGCTTGTGTATAAGCATTTGGTAGACACTGCTGTTAGAATCCCAGGTACTCACACCATTTTGCACCTGCTAATGGAAAGTTACTACCACTATGGCAGTGCCTGGCAAGTGTCTTTCCCATATCTACCCCAAAGCCCAAACTGTTGGCGTTGCCAGTGCTTGTTTAATATAGTTTGTGACTGTTATTTGTGCTTCTGATCCTCCCACTACTGAAATCGTTATTTACATATACCACTGAATGTGATTGTATGACTTAGACAATAATTTCAGTTCATCTAAAATATAAGGTTGGCGAACGTGGCACCACATGCCTGTTGTTCAACTGTTGACATCACAGGAAGTTACATCACAGCTCCCTGACGGCATGCATTAACAGTAAATGAGGAGCCAACCTATGTGTGGTGCTCGTCTGCAAACCATTTCCCAAGCCACACTGGCTAGATTGCCCTCTTGTATCCACAATGACAAATACCGGAATATGATCTCCCGCCAGGGTCAAATGGGCCTTGCAGTGGCTGTTGACAGTGCTGTTTTCATGCAGTGCTTGTGCCCTACCGTTTCTGGGTTAGCAACTGCTCGCTTCAGTGTACTGTGCTGCACAGGCCATTATTTTTCTGTGTCTCACCTGGTCCCTTCTGCACTCATTCAAAAACAAACAGGGAACTTATTTAAGATAGGGAAACACCTAAAAGGGGTGCTGGTCCTACTGTTAAGTAGTAGGTTCTTTTTATCAAATAAGAACGAATATAGGACATCTTTCTTATTTATATCGTGAGTAATTCAAAAGTAAACACTCAATGTTTATGCTAGCACTATCCCTAGGAGGAAGCACTCCCTATCCCTGTAAGGTTGTGTATTCCCTAGGCCAGAGCTGGTGCATCACCTATCTAATTTAAAAGAGCAGAGAGGGTCTATCCCTGCCTCTACAATGTACCATGTTGCGAACAGAGTTAAAAGTAAAAAACAAAAAACAAAAAAGTTGAACCAGATCTATTTTGGTGTGAACATTTCAAGGGGGAAGCATTTCCTGCCAGCTTAATGCTGTATCCCTTTAAGCACCCCCAAAAGACGTGTGTTCATACAGTATAGATTAGTTGGTATACTGTGGTTCAACAGAGCTAGAAAAGGGAGATAATTTCTAAAAAATATATAAATATATCCTGGCAAATCAGTATGCTGGACAGGTTATTTGTAGTGTACTGCTACTCTATAGGTTCAGCATTCAATGTATTCTAACCAGATACAGCTGGAAAAAGATCACCAGTTAAATGTCAGTATTTCCGACATTAGAACTTTTTAGTGAACATATACCATATCCCCAAATCCCTTAAGAGATATCATACAACAGGGGGGGTCAGCCATCTTCGATGACCTCATCGTTGTAATCATCTTCTTCAGGACCTGTGATTTCAAAGTAATATGCCCCGAGCGGCGGGGGCCTTACCAACTCAGGTAAGGCCCCGGGGCAAACCAGAGTCGGTGACCGGGGCACTAAAAGCTTTTTTTTTGTCCTGAAATGTTGCAGCGTTTCGAAAAAAGACAAAGAAAATGGCCACCGGGAAAAGGAAAACAGAGTCCGTTTTCCCTTTCCATGGCGGCCATCGGGAGCAGACGCGCTGGGAACAGAAGCGTTTCCAGTGCGTCCGCTCCCAAAAAAAAGAAGTTAAGTGCGGATGGGAGGGCGGAAGGTAGAGGAAGGTGGAAAAAAGAAAAAAAGAAAAAAAACGTACTTGGGTCCCTGGCTGGGGACGATGGAAGCCTCCTGCGTGTGGAGGCTCAGAGCGGAGATGGCCCGCTTCGAGCATCCTCTTTAGCTGAGGGGCTGCCACGCCCCCGCTGGGGACAAAGGCCGTGGAATCCCGACAGAGGGATTCCTGGCTTGGTAATGACTTGGCGAGGGCCAATCAGAATGGCTCTTTCATTCTGATTGCGCCCTCGCCGGATACTAATACTGCATATTATCAATCGTGTTGTCCATCACACAAGGTGGAGCCATCCATTCCCTACCTCGTATCCCAGTTTGTATTCCTCCATGTGGGATTAGCTTTTTGTATTGGTGCTGTTTTCCTGCGGCATTAGTCTCACTGCGGCAGGAAGAATCCAGAGGGCTCACCACCCGACGCCACACTCTGCATTGAAGTCACGACAGGCAGACTCTTCCCCATACCTTCAGGCATGTTGGAAAATCTCCCAGTGCCCCTCTCACTGTGATAAATTACATCCATGTGCCTTCACTAAGAGCGAGGGAATTTACAAGTAAGTAGGCATTTGCTTAGCTCATCAGATTTGGCAGTCCAATAGCCAACAGCCAGGTTCTCAAATGTGCAAGTCAAAACCTGCACTGTCTGCATGCACAATGCACACATTACAACAAAAAATACAATGAAATTGGCCACACATAACATATGCCATTTCTTCCAGCTTGCACTTTCACTTTCACGCTGTAAGTTAGAAAGAAATGATGAATTGTCTCTTTATGTTTGTAAAGTGGCCTCTACCCGGGGCCACAAAAATTGCCTAAATGGATCTGACAACGATTGATACTACCTGGGGCACCACCCTGTGCAGCCTGTCCAGATAAGATCATGCAAAAAAATAAAAACATAGTCTTATTGATTGATTCAGAGCTTCAGCAATCAATAGCTTCATGCTGATAGAGTGAAACCATAGAGCTACATGTCTCAGACTGGGAAAATAACTTAATTCAATATAATATCTCGTTTTAAGCTAGAACTCAATGCTGGATTCCACACAATTCTGACTGTTGCAGTAAACTCAGTGTCACCCAATGGCTCATCCTTGGGACTCGAAGGATGAAAGGTTGAGTGCAGACTTAGGGGGTAATTCATGGAATCAATCGCAGAAGTGGTGCACGTGGCTGGCGCACAGAGGGAACGTGCGTCAGCTTGCGCCAGCAGCGTGCACCAAAACCCATTTTGACGCATCGCATATTCATGGATTTAAACATCCATAACCTTCCGTGGTGCAGAGTGGCGCAGCAACCCTGCAGCAGTGCCAGTTACGCCCCTAAACCCGCCCCTTGCACCAAAAACATCTACACCAATCCCCTAAATGGCGAAAAGGCCAGTGGACTAGCATACAGCCCCCAACAACGCCACTCACCCCTCACGCGACAACCCAATCACTTGTAAAACTCCTTGCGCACCCCTACGAATACGCGTACCTCGCTCACGCCAGCCCAATTGCATGTAAAACTCCTGGTGCACCCCTAGGAATACGCGTACCCCGCTTGCACCAGCCCAATCGCGTGTAAAACTCCTTGCATGCCCCTTGGAATACGTGTACCCCACTCGCGCCAGCCGAATCACGTGTAAAACTCCTCCAGCACCCCTACAAATATGCGTACCCCGCTTGCGGCTGCCCAATCGCATGTAAAACTCCTGGCACACCCCTAAGAATATGTGTACCCCGCTCACACCAACCCAATCGTGTGTAAAACTCCCCGTGCACCCCTCGGAATACACATACCCCGCTTGCGCCAGCCCAATTGCCTGTAAGACTCCTCGCACACCCCTCAGAATATGCGTACCCCGCTCGCGCCAGGCAAATTGCATGGAAAAAGTCCCCCCTGTGGTGTGGGCTGGCTGCAGGGCATGGCCAGGGCTTGTAGGGGTGTTCCCTTTTGTGTGGGCTGCCTGTGGGGCATGGTCAGGGTGGATGGGCTGCCTGTGAGCGGGGCATGGTCAAGGTGGATGGGCTGCCTGCAGGGCATGGCCAGGGGTTGTAGGGGTGCCCCCTGTGGTGTGGGCTGCCTGCGGGGCCTGGGGAGGGTGGATGGGCTGCCTGTGGGGCATGGTCAGTATGGATGGGCTGCCTGCGGGGTATGGTGAGGGGTTGTAGGGGTGTCCCCTGTGGTGTGGGCTGCCTACGGGGCATGGGGAGGATGGATGCGCTGCCTGGGGGGCATGGTCAGGGTGGATGCACTGCCTGTGGGGCATGGCCAGGGGTCGTAGGGGTGTTCCCTGTTGTGTGGGCTGCCTGCAGGGCATGGGGAGGGTGAATGGGCTGCCGGCGGGGCATGGTCAGGGTGGATGGGCTGCCTGCTGAGCATGTCCATGGGTTGTAGGAGTGTCCCCTGTGGTGTGTGCTGCCTGCATGGGGTGCATGTGGCTCCTCACCACACTGGTGCGCGAATCTGGGTTTACGCGAGTGAGCTTTACACACAATTTCGCTTGCACGAGTGTGGTACGTGTATTCCGGGGTACGCGAGTGAGCATTACATGCAATTTTGCTGGCGCGAGCGGGGTACGTGTATTCTGGGGTGCACAAGTGAGCCTTGCACGTGCTTTTGCTGGCGCGAGCGGGGTATGTGTATTCTGGGGTACACAAGTGAGCATTACACGCAAATTGGCAGCGTGTGCCCTCCCAGGTGTGCCCTCCCCATGCCCCGCAGGCAGCCCACACCACAGGGGACACCCCTACAACACCTGGCCATGGCCCGCAGGCAGCCCATCCACCCTGACCATGCCCTGCAGGCAGCCCACACCACAGGGGACACCCCTACAACACCTGACCATGCCCACGGATGAACCCTGCGCCAGTGAACTGTCCTAGCAAGTCGAGGCAGCCAAGCGGGTTTTCGAAATGACGTGAACTGTCCTGCCTAGAACTATGCACGTCACCCCGAATACCAGGCGTGCGCAGCGCCATACCGACTAGGACAGGCTGCACATGGTCACAGATTGCCATGTCCGCAGGTAGAGGACGGCCAGTTTTTGTAGACACATCCCCTACCTGCGTATGGGCCTGGACAGATGTTGCAGTCACAGGATCAGGGACAGGATTACACACAGGCACCTCCGCTGCAACCTGTGCTGCCTCCTGCCCCAGGACTGCACCACTCACACCAGTGGAACCACCCCCTCCAGGCCCCAGGCGTGGAGCTGATACAGCCTCTTCCTCAACCACATCCCCCACCAACCTGGATGACTCAGTGCCGTCTTCCTCAGTACGCCCCTGTGGGGGCTCAGCTGCCCCTTCTGCTGCCGAGGAGTCCACCTCCAACCTTGGCCTCTTGGACCTCCCCTCGGCAGCTGCAACCATGGATGCGGCACCAGACTCCTCACTCCCGGAAGATATTCGAATCTGGGAGGGGAGCTGGGCCTTGCCACTACGGCTGGCGGTGGCATCCCTGCCACTGGGCTCCACAGCACTGTCTCTGCCCTCTTCATCAGTCGACGCTGCAGACAGGGAGAGACAGAACACAGGCATCAGGTCACTGTACAATGGTCTGCTACAAACATGACAGTTGCACATAAGTGTCAGTGTCAGACATCACAGATGGCATCACACTCCCCAACACTCATGTCATTTGAACCCACACACATGCACAAATAAACTGGGATCGTGCAGCAGGCATCAGCATCTATACACACGTAACTGCATGAACATCCAAGCGCTGATCACATGCACACACGCCACCAGACAGACATGCATCTGTACATCTCCACCACCTGTTACAGTGCAATCATCGGCAACTATGTCACATCTGTCAATCAGGTAACCAGATATCCGGATCACATTCATCCATGGTGTCTCACTGTCACACACACATGCCAAACAGACACACGCACATGTACACCATGCACGTACATGAAGGTGGGACCAGCATCCATGTGTCACACCCCAACCATGGCATAGTACATACACAGATATGCAAACATGTGTGCATCTCCACATGCAGTTGGGCATCATGCATTGGAACACATACACCATTGATGTGCATCACACATGACTGGACTCACATGCAGCACAGGCATGTCCCTGCACACACACATCCATACATGGGCCATGTCAGACATATGTCCAAGCTGCACACTCCTTCCACACCTCAACATGCACTGTGTGGAATGGGATAGGCCAGACACTTACCGCTCAATTCCAGACGGGTTTTCCTCTCTAAGACCTGGTGGTGAAGCACTGGGTTGATGTGTTTCAGGACCGTCATCTGGTTGATGGTAAGTTGGATCTGGTACCCCCCTGTATCCGCTGCACGCAAGAGGCACCAGGCCTTCATGAGGGTCCTGGACCTGTAGTCCTCTCAGCCCTTCTGAATGTGTTTCAAGTCATGGGTTGCCACCCCCTCCTCTTCCGTCTTTCCTTGTCAGCGCACGGTCGTCTGAAGAGGGCATCATAATGCCCCAGGACTTGCTCCACCAGGATGCCAACTTCTGTGGCTGAGAAGCTGACAGCTCTCTGTCTCTCTGGCTGAGGGTTGCCAGTGATCTCAGATGGTGTTTGCCCGACATGGCAGCCCCCGAGGCAGGTGTGGGTGGGCAACTGGGTCCTGGGGCTGGGCTGTGGAGTGATGGAACACCAGTCGGGTGTCTTCTGTTCCACAGGGGTGGTCACAGCAACTGGACCGCTGGCAATGGCTGATGTGCAGGTACCAAATAGCAGGGCACGATGGCAGCAGGCAGGCAGCAGCAGATGGCTCATGGGAGGCTGCTCGGGACTCTGGGGGGCAGGTAAATGATCTTCTGGGCAGGAGCGTGGTCTTCCATGTGTTGTCCTGTGGCCAGTTCAATGCAGAGAGATTTAGCACGTGAAAAAAGAGCACGTCAGTGTCTAATTCGAAGAAAGGGCCTTAGCGCATAAGCGTATAAGTGGTGTGACGCGTGCAGGTGTTTCCCTTGGCACAGGTTTTAGGTAAGCGCGGGCCAGCAGTTCGCTGTAGGTGCTTTTCATGGAGACCGACGCATGTGTTTTGCTGCTTCTTGTTGTTTCACATGCCATCACTTCATAGCGGATCAAGGACATACCTCTTCTTTTGGCTGGTGTTTTGCCTACGTGTGTTTTTCTTTCCCACACTAGTCAGACGGTGAGTCGTGCATGCTATTTTTCCCACTGCAGGTCTTCCTGTGTATCACGTACCCGTTTTCGAGGTCATAGTAGCCTGGGTGTCCCACGCGTACGCGTTGTTTGTGTCCCTCGGTGCCACCGCATACTGCGGGAGGTTAATTCCACACACATGGGCTACCGGGGGTTGCGTGCACAGTTTTATTGTATATTTAGGGTGCCTGAGCGTTGTGTGACCCATCCTTTTCCCCCAGGGGTCACATACAGCCTTGCAGGAGCACAGGGGTGCTGTTTACATCACATACCCCGCCCCCTTCACCACAGTTGCCCAGGACAATTGTTGTGTGCACCTCCCATTGGCACTAGTACATCTGTGTCATGGTTGGGAGGCCACGAAAGGTGAGGGGTGCCTTAGTTGGGTGTCATCCATGTGGCGGACGTGGTCAGGGATGTGGCCGGAGTGACCAGGGACTAGGGGGAGTCCAGGGTAGCCAGGGTGGCTGCAGAGGGGGAAGAAGCAGGGGTGCACCACTTGGGCCGGATGTTCTGCCACGTGTTGGTGCAGTCATGCCACCACCCCCTGCTACTCCGGGAGATGCAGCTCTTGCATCTGACACTGGCACCCATATGACCTGGCATTCAGTTTCATCTACTGTCACGGGCCCAACAGTAGTGGTAGCTGCAGGTGCAGCTGTGGCGACCACCACTCAGGCTCAGGGTCGACCAGTGCATGATGCGTTGGAACCTGAGGACTCCCAGGCTGAATTCCAGGTGGTCAGGAGGCACAAGCAATGTGCGCGCAGGGATGCTCTGACAAAGGCACATGTCCCTGGGGCAGTGTTGTCATCTGCTGGCCCAAGCAGCCAGGTGTTGGCAACTGCATGGGCAGATGCAGCCAACACCACCCTGGCTGTGAGTCTGCCAGCCAGGACTGTGTCAGTCACAGACCTTGGCACAGCGGCTGTTGCTGCACTGGGTCCTGTCAAGAGCAGCCAGCAGTCATGATGCAAGTCAGAGCTTCGTCCCGGTTCCACCGCCCACTCCCTTGGTCCAGTCCACCAGCGCCACTGCCCCTACTGATTAGGGCGGCATTTGCCAGTCAGGGTCCCGACCATTGCCCAAGAGGAGGAAGATTGCTCCTGCGCAAGAGGCTGGGACCCCAGACACAACTCCCGCCTCCGGCACGTCAAGGAAGAAGCCTTTCAACAAGCAGGAACTGGACTTTTTTGTGGGCTACATGTCGGAACACAAACGCAATATACTAGTGGACCCAAGTTGCTATACTATGCCTGCCCAGCATTGGGCCCACTGGCAGCATATTGCGGATGGTGTTAATGCATTTGGATATCAGGTGCGCCCAGCTCAGGACTGCAAAAAGCGTTGGGATGACCTCTGATGCTGTGCTAATCAAAAGCATGCCTCCAATTATGCTATGACTCAGGCGACTGACAGTGGGCCACCACCTGAGTAGGAAGTACTCACTCCGCACGAGGAGATTGCTGCAGAGTTCATCCAGGCAGAATTGATCCATGGAGTTGGAGAGATGCAGGATTATGATGCATCGTCCGGTGAGTGTTATTGCGTGTTCCTCCAGCCCATGTGCTGTTTGCTTGTGTGATGTGTTGTGCTTGACTACATGCTATGTGTACATGGTTCTCATGTGCGAGTCATGCAATGCTTCACTGATGCGTGCCTGTTGTGATGCATGCTGGAAAGGTGAAGCAGACAGGGACTGTCCTCATCACCACACATGCACTGTACTCACATGCTAGTCACTCGGCTGCCCCTATGGTCCATGTCCCAGCTCACTGACCTGTCTGCATGTACCCTGTGGTGTCTATCCACTCAGAACTCTGACTATGTCATTGCATGACTGACGTGCATGTGTGGTCAGCCTGCATGTGTGTACTCCACGCGGGCATGCTTCCTTGGCACTCCAGCACCCTGCACCTCAATTTCACCATGGCACTGGTGGGCAACATGTTGGACTACTTCAATGGGCTGTTCCACGCTCCTGTGTACATGCACACTTCCCTCTGCAAACCTGCACGACACATACTGTGGGGTACATCCTTTGTCCTTGATGCAGGGTGTCTCACTTGGACTGTGCAGATGGCCTCCCCCTGTTGCAGGCCCCCTAACTCTGTTCAACAGGTGTAGTACCTTCTGCATGAATGGGTGTACTACTGAGGGTTCATTATGTGTCCTGCTTACTGTCGCATTCTCATCTGCTGTGGTGTCAGTTGACTGAGATGATGCAATTGATGATAGCCAACACTGTCTGCCAATACACAGTTCTCTGGTCAACCTTTCATGGCCATACAATGCCTCCCTGCATTTTCACTAAGGGGTGGGTGGGTGAACTGTAGCCATGCAACCCCCAGTGCATGCACATTGCACATGATGGCTGAACTTGCTCTTACAATGCCGTCCTGTTGACTGATTGACATAAAAACGTACTTGTTGCTGTTGATTGTTGGGAACGTACACATGTACTGCTCTGTACCCACCCACTTCTGAGCCATGGTGCGCCGTTATACATACCTACTCACTGCTGCAATGTCAAAGGGACCTGGCATGTATGTTCAGGTGTTCATCCCTTCACTGTTATGAAACACAGTAGCACAGTTGCATCCTGTGGCACATGTACTCTGTATTAGAACACCCTAGCGAGTGTTTCGCAAAGTTGATTGGTCAATCTGTGAGCTATACTAACTGGTATAGCCCACAGATTGGTTACAGGCCACACATCGGATTGTGATTACTATGGAGCTGCCTGCATGTGTGTATGTGTACACTTTCACATACATCAAAGCAAGCAGCATTGAAGCTGCTTGCTTTGCTGTATGGGAAGGTGTTGATATACGCCATAAAGGTGTATATGTACACTTTCACATACTCATATGCAAGCAGCTTCAACGTTGTGTTGTGCACCATTGCAGCTACTTTGGTGTGTGTGATAGTGTTTATTTAGACGTGTTCTCAGCAGAATTTTTGTAGAATAACAAATATGTTGTTATTTTACGAAAATGCTGCTGAGATTTCAGCATTACGCCCGTTATGTTAAACCGGCACAATCCTGAAGGTACACTGTCGTCCACTATGAGTGCGCCCAGGCCCACTAAGCAATACTGATGGAGGCTGGGTGTGGTGATTTGACACACTGAATCATGTCTCTTGGCACATTCACTGCACAAAGTGCTGAATCAGGCCCTGAAGGGTGTTCTAGAAGCTTCATGGATGGGCAGCTCGGACTGTACTGTGCGTTATGGTGCCTCATATCTCGTTGAAGGCCCTTGCTTCGCTTGGGACATTAACTATGTCTTCATGGACCATGACGCCCGGTACAGGCTGAGCTGCACATCGATGAAGTTATATTGATAATGATGATTTAGTGATGCATGTCTACATGCATATTGCGTGTGTCATGTTGTGTTTTGATTCACTTGCAGCTGTGGCCATTTGGCTGTACAAACATGCTTATGCTATATGCCATCTCTTTGTTGACATCTGTCATTTCTGCCTGTGATCTGTGCCTACCAGAGGTTGTGTGTGAGTCAGGTGATATACTACATACAGTACATGTGTAGGTTTCGCAATTTACACGCATCCATTTCTGCTTTGGGATGCCCTTGCATATCAAGGCCACTGGATGCATGACGGAGTTTGGGTTGTGTGTGACATGTCTGCTTCATGTGTTGGCTGTTGATGTAATGATGTCTATGTGTGTGTGTGTTATGTGTTGCTGACATGCGTACTCATGTTTGTTTTTTCACGTTAAAGGTGATTTTGCAATGGAGCCAGAGGATGGTGATGTCATTCCAGACACAGGGTTGCTTTTACATCAGCAACCCAGCACAAGTGGGGGTTGTGGGGTGGTAGACCACGAGAACCCATTTGTGCTCCAGAGCGCCGTGTCCAGGGCTGGCAATCAGTCAAGCTCTGATGAACACTCTGAGCACAATGTTGAGTTGGATGTGCATCATGACGATTCGTCGCTAGTGAGTGATCCTGATGTGGATGATCTTCTGTCTGCGACACCTGCAGTGAGCAGCCAGGCAGTGTTGGAACATCCGCCTGTGGTGGTTCTGGCCACATAGTCACACTCCACACCAGTTGCTGATGTGCCTGGGGTATCATGTCAATGGAGGGATGCAGTCCTGCAGCCGCGGGTGGTGCCAATCCAGCAAGGACCACAGCTCCTTGGGTCCCGCAGGTGTAATGCCGGGCAACGCGGTGGCCGTGTGCCACAGGGGAATACTGAGTGGGAGCATGCCATGTGTGCCAGTTCAGAGCAACAGGGGGCAGCTATTGAGAAGATTGCTCAAGGCATGGAAAGTGTGGCCCAATCCATGCTCCCCCCTGATAGGCAGGTGGAGCTCCAGCAGCAGGCAACGCAGTCCACGTGCCGCTCACTCAGGCTGGGCATGGCGACCTCAGACAGGGTACGCCGGGCTGAAATGGTGCCTCTGCACAAAGCATTTTCTGCTCAGGCAGAGGTACACAGGGAGGCCCTGATTGAAGAACACCGATCCCTCAGATCTACTCTGGGTGTGCTCAACATGTCCCAAAGGCAGCGGTCAGAAGTGAGGATGGAGCAGCTTGAGAACACCATCTCGGCAGAGCAACGTGAATGCCGGGAGGTACTCCAGATGTCATGTGAGACCATGCAGGCAGAACTCTGTGTTACACGTGCTACCTTGCAAGAGGAAGCACGCTTATCATGGGAGGTGCTGCATACTGACCTATGTGCCATTGCCACACAGGACCAGGCTTACCAGACCTGCATGCTTGCTGCCATGGAGGGGGCAAGCTGTGGATAGGAGAGGTCAGGCAACTGTGCCACGTCCACCTTCTGATTGTCATCCAGAGGGTGAGTAGGATGACAACTTATCTTCCACAAAGGTTGAGCCGTGCAGGCTTTGAGCCCATGGGTTTTTTTTTTATCTCAACATCATTGCATGTGGGTGTTGAGGTGCACCCTGTACCGCCCCCCTCCTGGGTGCCCCCTTCCCCCTGGGTCGTATGTGGCAATTTTTTTAATTATATTGTTTGCCTATTGTGCATTCATGTGACGGTGTGGTGCTTTGTGGCTTTTGAAAGCATCCACTGTGTGTTCCAGCTGGGCCCATACAAGCTTGTCTCATGTATGTGTTTGTGGCTTGGGGTCCTGACACATATGCCACTTGTGCTTATCCCCTTTCCATGGGCTTGTAAGGATGGTTTGGTGTGACAGCAAATTACACAGGGGCATTGGACTTTTTTCATATCTGTGGCCAGTCTGCAGTCCTACTTGTGTATACACCCCTAATGGGGATTAAGGATGTTTTCTCCATGGCATATCTGCAATCAGTTTTGGTGAGTATATTTTTGAACTGTGCTTTTTTAAGTTGATTGTGATGTTTTTTCATTACTTGCCTGTATATGTGCTTGATGCACTTCATGCTGTAGACCGTAGCTTGCACCCTTTACCTGTCATAGCCACACTGATGATGGGAGGGGGCCGTGTGGTGACAATGTCAAGTTGGTACGTGTTAGGGTCACCCCCTGGAAATTGTAGCAAAGGTGGAAGCATTAGGAATGTGACCCAACAATCACAACTCACGGTCCAGTCCTCACCTGAGATGGCCGCATAGACTACTTCTACGCTCCGTTCCGTTTGGACGGCGCGTTGTATCCGTCTTCCCTCTTGGACTTCGCTGCTGCATTACGGCGCAGTTTTCCTACTGGACTCCAGCTCTTTTACTTGTTTTTTCACACTCTGGTGCCTTTGGTCCCTGTTTTTCTTCTTGCTACTGTCCTTGTTGCAGATCTGTCTGCCGGTCTCTCGGGCAGTTCTTTCTGCCTACTCATGCGCTGCCGCAGTTAGTTACACTTCTGTACCACAGCATCTCTCTCATTTGCTTTCTGTCTCGCTCCTTCTATCGGTACACTTCTGTACCACAGGATTTCTCTCACTCGCTCTCTGTCTGGCTTCTCCTATCTTTCATCTATTACAGCCATACCTTTATGTTGACTTCGGCCTTTTACCAAAGCTATTCAACTGTTCTGGCTCTTAACTTGCTGTCAGCTGTTTCCGGCGATCTCGCGTTCACTCTGCCTTTCATACTTGTGCTGTCTCTGCCTTTCTCTGTTCACGCTATCAAGGATTAATTGGGTTTCAGCACAGCCATCCAGTTGTGCCAGCCTCCTTGGTTATTTTCTACTCAAGTTTCATCTCTACCCATCAGTTGTGGCATCCTCATTGATTATTGTCTACTCAAGTTCCTACCCATCCTGTTGAACCATTCTACAACTGTGCAACCTTGGAAGTTATTCTCTCATTCAGCTTGGATATTTACTTGCCCATATTCAACAACTTCAAGTCATCTACTAGAGACTCTTCCAGGGTTTTTTGGCACCTTGAGGCTGTTTCCCTAGTTTGGGGGTTTGTCTCCTTGGAGTTCGCTGCGATTTGGTATTTGTACCGGTCAAGGTGGCCTCTGAGGGAGCTAGAACCTATTTACATGAAAGGAAGAACAAGAAAACCAAGGAGAAGGGGGATCCAGAAGCCAGGAAGACTAGAAGGAAGAAGCCGACGGACCCCAGAGACAGTTCTTCTGAAGGTCAAGCTGAGGAGGAAATGAGGGAGGGGCTTTCGTTGTCTGACTGTACTTGGGGTACAGTGATTGGTCACTGTCTGACATTGTCAATGTGAAGTCCTATGTACATGATGTGTCTGCTGGTCAATGGATGTTCCTGTGTTGGGCTTACTTTTCAGGTGTCAGGGGATAGGTGTGGTTTGACACACTGGGGTGTCCACATGGCCAATGTTCACATGTGATGTGTACAGGACACTGAGGGTCACTTCATTTCACATGCATGTATTGAGTGCATGTCCCTACTGACACACACTTACACAATGCACCACCACACATACAACCACCCATCCATGCCCACACGTGCACACAGATTGCCTTCTCTGCCATGCTGTGTCCCTGCAGCACATGATCACTTACAATTTTCGGATCGTGTACATGCGTCACTGGGTACTTTTTGTTGTTGTCCTTTTTTATAGGATGCTCAAGGTGTATCCCCAACACAATGGCCGCTCACTGTGCTGTGTGCTGAGCGGTGTGTTGCAGGGGACACACACAGCACACGGTTTTGGGATTTGCGGATTTGGATTGGCCAATGTGCATGCCAACAGGCATTCTGTCTTTTGTTGATGGTACCACTGGTGGAATGCATTTGTGTATGACTTTGTATGTGTGGGAAGTTGTTGGTCAGTCATTTCATCTGATTCCATGTCAGGTGTGATTGTCTCAGGCCTATTTCCATTTATCACATGGCACTTTGTGACTAATTTGTCATGTGTTAGGCATTTGGTTTGCACTTTTGCTGTTGCATGCCATGTCATGGTGTTGCCGAAGAGGGTCATGGGGTTTGGGAGGCTTTTGGTGACATACCAGTGATTTTCATGACCTGTTTTGCAGGGGTGTGGTGGGATATGCACCTTGCATGTGTTCATTTTGGTCACACCGGATTGGTTATGTTGAAGTAGCTAGGGATGCACACAATATAGCACTTCCGTGGAAAAATTCTCAGGGTGGTAACATGGTGACAGTTGAATGTCTCTTTGTCATCATTGATTGTCTCCTGGTATGTGCCAGGCCTGTGTGCACCCCGAAGGGTTGGGAGTTTAGGTGAAAAATGTGGCCACAAGCTGGGTCCGGGCTGCCTCGCCATATGCCCTTTCCCCTCCCATGCGCAGAGCCTGTGTGTGTGGTTGGGGATGCGGGGGCACCACCATGTCCACCGGTACGCCCTGCCGTGTTGCTACCTTGTGCAGGACACATGCTGCCACAATGATCCTGGACACTACTGGGGGTGCATATAGTAGCTGCCCACCAGAGTGGTCAAGGGAGCGGAAGCGTGACTTGAGCACTCTGAATGTGTGCTGCAATATGGGCTGCGTTGTATCGTATTGGCGTCATCATGTGGGTGCTCAGAGGTTAGGCACTGTCCCCTGGAGAGGTGATGATGGCTGTCATTAGTTGGGTTGTGTATTTGTCTGTGTGCGACTTGCATGCATGTGCACAGACATTTCTACTCACCAATGAGCCATGTGTTGCCATGCTTCCCAGCTTCCAGGGCCCGGTCCAGGGCAGACTTTCTGTATTTGAAACTGTCATGTGTAGACCCAGGATAGTTTGCATAGACAGAGGTGATGACTCCATGGGCATCACATGCAACCTGTACATTGATGGAAGGCCTGTGCTTGTGGGTGCTGTAGATGTTCTCAGTGGTCCTAGGTGGACATATGGCCACATGGGTGGAATCTATGGCATCAAGCACTTTGGGGAAGTGTCCCACCCTTTAAAAGTCCTGGACCACAGCCTTCCTTTCTGCAGGTGTTCTGGGCATGTATATGTGCCTGCGGACTGAGGGGCGTGCAGTCATGATTGCCAACACCTGGTGTAGACAGCGTGACTGTGTGGGCTGTGACACACCCCCAACTATGGCAGTTGTCCGCTGAAATGACCCAGTGGCCAAAAAATGCAGGACATTGAGCACCTTTTCCAAGGGGCTCAGTGCTTGGGAACACAAGGTGAGTGATCTGAGGTCATCCTCCCACTCAGTGGCCAGGTCTAGGATGATATGAGGTGGAAACCTATACCTGCCATAGACCTCGTCATCAGGCATCCCAAAAAGGCTGGTCCTGGGCAGAAAAATGTGGGGTCTGGCTATTCTCCTTCTCCTGCGGTGTCCCACGATCACTGCTGCGAGAAATGGGACATTCATCGTAGCTGTATATGCGTGTTTGTTGTTTGCGTGACTTTTATACTGCAAGGGGGCGTTTCCACCTGCCTTCGTGTGGTGGACGTGTTTATGCCTGTGCGTGTCTTTTGGTGTACGCAGGTTTTTGTTATTCGATTCATGAATACGTGTTGTTCGCGTGCGTGTGGGCGTTCCATGTATTTCCCAGCAGTACTTCCCCAGTTATGCCCACATTTTCACGTGTTGTTCCCCATTCGGCGTGTTCTGCCCCCTTTTTGGTATGTGCACTACACGTTGTGCGCTTTCACTGTGCACGTCGCGCACAGGACTGGGTCATCATTTCGGGTCATTATAACAGATCTGGGTTGTCTGCAGGCAAACGTTTTGTTTGCGGGGACTGACCGCAGTGTAACTGCTTGGGCCCCCGTTTTGACCGTTCATTAGAAAAGGGGGCCTTAGCAATTTATGTCCCCGCTGCCAATGTTAAGGATGCAGGAAACACCCTTGAACCACTGATCCGCCAAAATAGCGAACATGGGTAGCGGGGGACACCCCCACAGCCCCTGCGCCTCATGTTCAGTAGTTTCGACCACAACCAAAACGGTAGCACCCAAATTGATCAAAATGTCCATACAGACAGTTTTTTTAAATTAAATTGGGTGTTACCATTATAGCACCTTTGTGATATGTAGAGGACAATAGGTAAGGATAACATTGAGGACATGGGAACTATTTGGCTCTATCAAATCACTACAGTATTTATCACTTGGAGCACGTTTTTGGATAAACCTTTGATAAGTTGGTTTGGTTTTAATGGTACCATGTGTTTGATTAAATGAATGAACGAATATTTGGTAATGTTTTATGATACTATGTTAATAAAAATATAAAATGAATTGATTTCTATGATTGCCGACCTTCCACACTCCTTTCCACTTGTTGAGTCCTCAATTGGAAAATACTGATTTTGGATGTTCCGTGAAACATTATGTTTTTCTTCACATATCTTCTTTCCACCGTTCCCCTTGCACTCACCGGGAGCTGGGCCGAACCAAATAGAGGGCTCTACAGGGAGTGTAGGAAGGGGCGAAGAGCAGGCAGGCTCATCACCAATCGCATAGAGGTCACAGAGGTATCCTCATGACAAAAAATAATTATGAAATGAAACACAATCAGTGTGTGGTGTCTGCAGTATTTATTGTTAGGTATTTACACCTTATCTCATTTCCTAATAACAAAATAATTGTAAAACAGGCCTCTGCGACACAACTTCTGAGGCTGATGCTTTCTTTATCCGTTAAGCCACTTGACCTTGCTTCAAAATGTCTGAATATGTATGTAATTAGCCACAGAAGCAAACTGAAACTATTCACGGCGGAAACCGTTGAGGCTCCAAAGACCCCCACTCCAGAAGAACACACTGCAACCGGAGCAAAAGGTCAGTGGGTGGCAACTGGAACTACTTGAAGCAAATCAGGAGCCCTGCACAACACCATGGGATATGCAAGAAAATACGGAAAACAGGCCTCCTTGGCCACTACCAGATAATGCGCAATGCAGTGCCCAGAGGCTAAATTATTCTTTCTCCCTCCCATGTCCATTCCCGAGCATGCGCGGCAGGCCAGAGGTAGAAAACAAGATTTTAATCTAGCTCTGGCTCTCCAGCCTTTTCAGAACCGCATGAGAACATGAAAAGCAGAAATATCTGCCTCGGAATGTAGTGGGAAACCAGGAAAAGTCTAAAATCAAACCATGTGTTAATTTCAAATATTTCAACAGCCATTGTATTTAGAAATGTTAAACCGATCTACGGTTTCTTGATATTACACAACCTATCGGTAAAACATAAACTGGAGTTCCTATTGTATATGCGATGAACGCTGCGCTGCATTTATTCATTCATGTGGTTAAACTCTTTATGTAATACACAATAGGTAAAGCGTGCAAAAAGGGGTATGGTTTGAGGGAAGATGGGTATGGGAGGGAAATCATATAGTCCTGTTAGAGCGAAGGAAAAAGTACATCTGGCTGATTGGGTAGCAAACATGACAAAGGTGCTCCCAATACAAGGGCCCTCATTACGATACTGGCGCTAAACCATGGTGCTATTAGCACCATGTTTGGTGCCAGTATCGTAACGAGTCCGCCAATGTTCAATGGGCAATTACCACCCCATTCCAAGATTGGCGGGGCGGTAATTCCCCATTGAACATTGGCCCTTCCCCATTCCTATTTTTGCCCCATAGGGCTCAATGGGACTGGGGAAGGCGCTAAGTATGGTACCGCAAATTGCGGCACCGTACTTAGCACCAAGGTCCCTTTGCGGGTCCCTACTTTAACGGATGGTCTAGACCAGCTCTTCAGGTTGGGTCCTGCAAAGGGACCTCGTAGTAAGGCGCTAATGGGTTAACGGCGCCGCAGCCTTTTACGGCGCCGTTAACCCATTAGCGCCAGGGTCGTAATGAGGCCCAAGGACTTTGACATCTTCTTATTTGGTATTAAAAAATACGGGTTGATGTCAGATTACTTGCTGAAAAGCCCTTCTCCTAAAGTAAGAATGGGATATTTAAGATTCCGGTTAAACCTATGGTACACAAGGGATGTCCTTTGTAAAAGGAAAAAGCCGGCAAAAGAACAAAACTACTGCAGATATTGTATTGTGTCTGAACAAAGAGAGACACTACAACATCTGCTTGTAGAATGTGTAGCACTCTGCGATGTACGAACTAGATGTTTTGTACACAGCCAGGTAGTACAAAGACCAATGGAGAGTGACGAAAGATGGCATGAGCTGTTCTCCAGTACCCGCACGAAAATTCAGATTGCCATAGTGCAATTCTTTCAAATTGTGCTCCCCGGGTTAGAGGTATATAACGGGTAATGCATTATCTATAAGGCTATTAGGTAACCGGTTGGTTGAAAGAGGTAAGCTTAGTCAAGTAACCATCTAAGTGGAACCTTTGTAAATAGTATGAATTGGCGTGATCATGCGTATAAAATGAACTGTTAATAATTATGTGATAATATGGGTATTGTAAGAATGTATTATCTTTTAGCCTTGTAAGATTGAAAATGATTGTGTTTTGTATATAAATGTTATTTATATGTTAATGAAATTTGAAAAGTTGTAATACAACTATAACAACTAAAAAAATGTAAAAAATAATAATATAGATTTAACTTAGAGATGGGCGTTAAAAGGGTGGGACGTATAGCCAAACAACACAAATCCATCCTCATATGTCATCTGCATTGAAAAGCATTAAATGCACTCATCAAAGCCCTATTTCAAGCTCTTATGTTAAAGCTCTTATTTTAATGACAATAGTTTTGGCTTAAATAGCCAAAACTAAAAACATAATCACACAGTCCCCGATAGTGGCTCTGCTGCTCCTACCCACTTTTCTTGCTCTCAGGCAGTGAGAATCATAGCAGCTTTACAAAACAGAAAACTCTTATTTGATATAGTAAGAAATCCTCCGGTGGCCTCTGTTACTTGGTGCATGCTGCATGTGGTATGAACATTAAAAAAGTCACCTTAGACTACAGAAAAGAGGCAGAAAATATGAGACAAAGCACACCCTAGTTACTTTAGTGAGTGTTCTGATTGTCAATAATGTATAGCTCCTCAGGATCTCAGAAAGAGTGTTGATGGTGTGGGGGAGAAAACAATGACTCTGGCATCAAAAAGTCAGTAAAATAATCATAACACTAGAGTACCCATAGTCAATGGGATCTCCCGTCCCCTGCACACCTAGATATATTGGAACCAATTTCCAATCAAAGGTAATTATAATGTTCCAATATATATATGTGTGCAGGGGACGGGAGTTCCCATTGACTATGGGTACTCTATTGGCGTCACTACAGAAAAGAGGCTCACCCTGAGTGACTCTTCCACTTATCTTTCTCTTGGTGAAGTTGCATCTTGGTAGCCCAGCACAGGCAAACAGCCCCTCGGACTCACCGATCCTGCTACGCAGTGCGCTGAGACAAGCACTGGCAAAGCCAGAAGTTTGGGCTTTTGTGTAGTGATGGGAAAGGCACTTGCTAGGCACTGCCGTAGTAGTATTAACTGCCTATCGATGGCAGCAGGTTCAAAATGGTGCAAGTACCTGGGCATCAAATAGCAGTGCCTGGCAAATGCCTAATACTTATACAGAAGCAAAAACTGTCGCCTTTGCCAATGCTTGTTTTTAACAGGAGTTCAGTGAAGGACACGTAGACTGCTTATAAATCGAGTGTTTGAAGGCAGACCTGGTTAACATTTTTATTACATATATTTTCTACAAAAAGAAGATGTACTAAAAGTTGTCTAAACCAAAGGGTAAAACCAAACACCCAAAAATGATGTGTCTGATATCCAATTTTCATACATAAAAGTTACCATTTTTATTAAACATATAGAAAAATTAGCATTCATAAAATGATCACATTACATAAAACTAGATAAAACACTTATAAAACATGGACAACAAAAGACAAGGCGAACAGAAATGTGGGTTGACTTTTGTACTATCTTTACCAAAACTCTGTGTGATTCTTCACGGTATTCTCTAAATCACCAGTAGTGGATTTACCGTTTGCAACTCCAAGTTAGTCATTATCTCTCATAAGACTGCTTTGAATGAACCCTGGCAGGGATTTTGAATGCAAAGTATGATGATAAGGCTTGAACAAAGCAGGCTTAAAGAGTTCCCTTGAGGAGGTGTTTTGGGTGCAGAGGGCCAGGAACCGGGTGGGAATGCCCATTGGGATTAGCATGGCCATGGACAGTCAAAGACTGAGCAAATTTCCAAACAACACCTAGACGCTACGTGCCCCTCCTCATATGCCATTTCTCCCTATGTGTAGTCTAATGCCATAGTTTTGGCTTATAGGTGTCACATACCCAAACTAGAAAGAATCCTTACCTCAGTCAACAGACACCAACCCAAGAGGGGAAGAAAAAACCCAATGAAGGTCAATCCTGCCTCAATGTTCTGAGAATATCAGGAAATAAATATAAGCAGAGTGCTGCAAAGTGTGTTTTGTGTGCCTTGTATTCTGGATTCACTGGCATTGAGTCTGTCTACTGTTTCCATTCTTGTAGGTGGGTGTATCCTACACATGCCCCTGTTGCAGCAGAGCGTGGTGGAGTGCTGCAAAGTGTGTTTCATGTGTCTTGTATTCTGGATTCACTCGTATTGAGTCTGTGTACTGTTTCCGGTCTTGCACGTGGGTGTGTCCTACATATGCCCCTGTTGTAGCAGAGCGTGGCGGAGTGTTGCAGAGTGTGTTTTGTGTGACTTGTATTCTGGATTGACTGGCATTAAGTCTGTGTACTGTTTCCATTCTTGCAGGTGGGTGTGTCCTACATGTGCCACTGTTGTAGCGGAACGTGGCGGAGTGCTGGAGAGTGTGTTTTGGTTTTCCGTGGAGCTGTGGGAGCGAAACAACTACAAGAAAGGTTTTGAGGTTGACTGTCACTCGAAAATATCATGGCCGGAGTGTGAGGACAAGGTGATCAGCCACGTTTTGTTAGGGACCCAGACTGTGTTACTTGCACTGTCTTGATTTTATTGCTGTGAAATCTTCAATCAAAGTTACTTACTGCACCTCGTAATTGTGCTCCATATACTGGTGAGTAGGTGACTCTGTATGTATTGCGTGGAGAACATGAGCAAAAGGGAGAAAACTGCCTTTTCCCGAAAAGTCATCTTATCTGCTCCTTTACTTTTTACCAATAGGCGCCACAGTATATCGCGCGCTATGGCTTTGCATCTTCCCCATCTCCTAAGGCTGAGGTTAACACTTTGGAGGCGGGTTGGAGGGAGGAGACAATTAGCAGCGTGATGATTGAAGTGACTGCTGGGGTTCATGACATAATTCCTGCAGATATTACTCTATCCTCTGGGGTAGACCTGGGGATTCTACCGCAGGAAATTTACAATCAGATAAATGGTAAAGAGACAAGTGAGATTCCATCTGTTTCACCAGGACTAGGGAATTATTCTTTTTAGACACCCCACCTCTCCTCTCTATGGGTGAACTGTTGTTGTTGGCACTTTCAGAACACCTACAGTGGGAGGGCACTGGCGAATACAGACAGGATTGTCATCATGGGGAGCAGGAGAGTGAGCCTTTTGCTCACTGTTCTGCTCTTCTTGCGCTGCAGACTGAACTTGCCCATGAGTCGAAGGTACACACGAAATATCTACATGATATTTCTCTTCATCTATCCTCTGTGAATCTTATGTTGAATGGTACCTTCGGTGAACGTCTAGTCAGACTAATGGGTATACTAACATGCATGGGTGCTCCACAGTGGCATTCGAATTTTATATGGAAAGGAACAAACCTGTCATTAATCCACATAAATCAGTGAATCAGTGATATTACAGATGGGTAAAGACACTGGTCTTAAATCTTTTACCTGGTCTATAGGCAACACACAATTGCAAATGAAATCCGCAATGGTATATTAAGGTTTTCCCATCATTACCAAACCCAAGAAAGGTTTCTACAGGTCCTATGTGAGGGGAAAAAACCATGTCCTTGGCCAGACAGATGAAAAAAGTTGACCTAAAATATGGGAAACTCTCTGTTATTGACACACGCACATTTTATTTGGCATAAGTCCTACCTAGCTTGACCTATGGTTTAGAACTATTTCCTGAATGGATTATGTCAGAATTAAGTTTGGAATAATATGGAGATCAGTTTTTCATTTTCTCCCAAAATGTGATCCTATTAGTGCTATCAGATACACACTTGGACTGCAATCTTAACAGCGTTGAGTTGCGTGGCGTAGACTCTCACTCTTTAGGACATTTCACATTAACCCTGAAGGAAATGTGTACTCCATAATGAGTGAGGATGTGCAAGATGGTATTTTGGAAAAGGGGTTTATCTTTGAATTTTGCAAGAATGTTAATCCCCTTTAGCAAACTCGAACATCACAAATAAAACTCTAGATAAGAACCCAATTAAAGCTAAGAAAATTACAATTCGTAATGACTCGGCTAACACCCAGGGACGTCATTTCACCAAAATGCCAGGGGTAGCGGAAGTGACATCACACGACCATTGACCCCTGATGACATCACAGGAAGTGATGTCATTTGACCCCACCCCGAAGTGATATCGCGGGAAGCGATGGAACACGACCTTTCACCCGTTGCCAAAACAGGAAGTGCCATCACAGCATTGTACACTACGAAAAATATGGTTACGATATCACTATAATGTGATGTACATTTAATGCAAGAATAGATCGCCATATGTAGCGTTAAGATCAGTGTGTATAGGCCCATATTACTAAATTACTGTGAATGCAAGCAGACGTCCATGACCAAATGATAATGATGTGTTATTATATAGCACTTACGCTTAAGCGATTTATATAGAAAAAATATACACCCAATATCACCCAACCTGTCTTGGTACTCATTTATCGACCTCAGAAGGATGAAAGGCTGAGTTGAGGTGTTTAAGAACAGACTAAATCAGTGAGTCACCCCCTGAACTGTGCCTGAAATAAACCTTTAATGAGTCTAGCAATTATTGTACAGAATTCCAGAAAGACACATTATTTGGTATTCCTATTCTTTCTTATTTAGGGTCAGTGCTGAAAGTGTTAGACTTGTGGCACTCCTGTTCTTATTTTTCTTATTTTTTTTTATTAAAGGGCCTCAACATGAGAGCCAGCCACTCCAGGACCTTGCATTACAAAAAACGGAAGAGAAATTAAAAAAAAAAAAAAATAACGATTTTTTATTTATTTTATTTGTTTGTTTTTTTACAGAGGTCGCAAGGGAGACCACAGAGGTCGCAAGGGAGACCTCAGAGGTCGCACTTGCGACCTCTGGCGACCCCCAAATGACGTCCCTGCTAACACCGTTGATACTCTTATGAAATGTGGTCTGTATAACCAAATCATATCTCCCCAGAAAAAAACGGGATCATGTGGAAATTCCCTAGTAAAACTAGTATGTAGTAATGTTATGCGTTTTAGATTAAATGTTTTATCTACTAACGAAATGTTATGTATTAGAAATATGCAACCAGAATGCAATCCTGCATGTCGATTTTGCAAACAAATATCAGAGAAGGAAACTTTGTCACATCTAATACTGTATTGTACTACTCTGAGGCCACAACGAGTTAAATTATTTGGAACATTTTGAAGTAAAACAGAATTGGTTCAGTTGGACCTTTTCTGGTGGTCTATGTTACACGGGAAATCTGTTTCTTCAAAATTGGCTGCATTGAGATTTCTTTCCAATGTATGCAAGCTCCTTTAGAGAAGCTGGGTAGAATAACTATGTTCTAAATGAATTGTATGCATTGTAATTGTACTTGTTTAATAATATGTCATATCTTAGTACATATCTTATCATACATTTTGGAAAGGTTTATTTAAACCAACACAAATAAATACATTAAAGGGATGGTCTAGTAAAAATTTTTATTTAAAAAATAGATAGGCCACATAAAAAAAAATATACTAGCATCCTCCGTTTTAAAACGTCCTATGTAAAATTTTGAGCTATTCAAGCTCAAAATTCGAAAAAGCAAGCACAGGGGCACAGCCATTTTGTGAAATGGAGGCCCTCCTGTGCTGGCTTTTGCTTTTGCAGCACTAATAAAGGAAAAGCCAGCCAGCTGTAGTAAACAAAGTCTACGACTGGGTGGCTTTCCCTTCATTAGTGCCAGGACTCGGAGGACGTGGACCGGAGACCAGAGCAGGAAAGCTGCAGCTGAATCTCGGTAAGTGCTATTTATTTTTTTTTTACAAAAAATAAGCACTAGCTGCGTTTTTTTTTCTAAGTTTTCCTGGCTGGAGGAGCCCGGAAAACCTAGAAAATAAAACCGCAGCTTTAAAAACGTTGTATTTATGTTTGCGGTCGCTTTTGAAGCGACCGCAAACATAAATACAACGTTATTGTGTTGGAAAATGCTGCGGTTTTAAAGCCAGCACAGGAGGGCCTCCATTTCACAAAATGGCTGCGCCCCTGTGCTTGCTTTTTCGAATTTTGAGCTTGAATAGCTCAAAATTTTACATAGGAAGTTTTAAAATGGAGGATGCTAGTATTTTTTTTTTATGTGGCCTATCTATTTTTAAATGAACATTTTTACTAGACCATCCCTTTAATAAATAATATAATAAATGCTGTCCTGCCATGCTCCTGACAAGAAACAGAAATCCAGGCAGGCAAACACAAGTTATTGGCAGTAGATGACTATTTATAAACCTACGGGGGAGAGAGGGAGGGCTGTTTTTTTTAACGTGAGGTCATTATTCTCACTTCCTTAACAGTGATTCGCTAAAGAAATTAAAAAACGTGATTAAAAAGACGAAAATATATTTTTTCAAAAGTGCAGGAACTTCCCATTCATTTTTCCCATTTATCTTCCCATCGACTAACAGGGTCAATTTTTGCTGAAACTGCTGGACGGATTTGGACCAGGTCTGAACCACCTTGGGCATGAAGCGTGGACTTGCAATCCATGTCTGGTTTGGGGTTATTCTGTGCAGTAGTTATTTAAATATTTTATAGAGAAAGGGGTGCCCCTTCTCAAAGATAGAAAGCTATATCTCAGGGATTTACCCAAAACTGGGTGTTTTTAGAAATGAAACAGCCACTGGGGTGGGGGGGTCTCTTTTGTGCGACTGCAGTATGACCGCTGCCTGAGAGAGCACCGGCATAGGCTCTTAAATATCCTGCAAATATCCTGCACCATTACAGCTTTCACTTCACGGATGGGTGCCTGGTTGCTGTGTGGACTGGTGGCAATAGGCCGAGGCCTGGACTGTGGGCCTGTGCGGTGTGGTGTGCTCCAGACAGTTGCACCCTTTCCGATCCTGGGTCTCCAGTCACTGAGAGCTGTGAGTCGCCCCCCAACGCTTGCAACATCACCCTTGAATCCTGCTGGGTCCTCTCAGAGGGGGCCCTTGCTCGTACAGGGGCTCTGGTGGAGAGGGTGCCAGAACCCTGCTGGGGACTGCCTGCAGCTTGTGAGTGGGAGACCCATCGGTTGTGGGTCGGTTGTGGGTCGAGCTGCTCCATTGCCTCTGGGCTTTCCCCTATGGGGCTTGATCAGGTGCTCTGACCTGTGTTTACCCCCTCTTTGGCGCTCGATCTGAGAGTGGCCTCCTCTGCCCGTGGGGGCTGCTGTTGATATCCTTTTGACTGCAGATGGATTCCCCAGGTCTAGACGGGACCCTCACTATGTTACAGTCACGTTCCAGAGTATTTACGAGGTGGTCTCTATGCATGGGGTGCTGGCCTGATCTCTGTTCAGCCTGTGCACAGCCCCTGAGGGATCATGACTGTGACCACATGCAGATTTGGTCCCTTTGCACCACATCTAGATTGCTGTGGGGTGTATATACAGTGAACAGCGCATCCTAGAGTGGACAGGGATTGGGACAGCCGCAGATGCTCCTGGGGGGCAGCCCAAAAAGAGACACTGCTGCCCCCTGGCCTATGGGGCGGCGGCTCATCAGGCCTCCCTGCCTGCAGGTCTGTGGGTAACACACTGAAGAACCATTTCTGGGGCCTGTTTCTGGGTCTTTTGAGTGTTTGTGAGTGGTATGGCAGGATACCAAGAAATTCTGCCAATCTTTGCTAGGCCTCAACTGCCCGGAAGCCCTGTGATCCCAGGGCTTGCACCTTGGTTAGCCACCACTGGGCGCATCGAGTTCCGGTCATGCAGTCGGTCTGAAGCGGTGCAACTCTGTCACAAATACACCCCTCACTGCATCATGTTCAACATCAAAAAACAGGCCAAAATGGACCAATTTGCCAGAGCAGAACATAACCCCTCGCCACCGGCCCCGCTGCCCGGTCCCTCTCAGCTCAAAGTCTCCACCCTAAATCAAACTCTGCTGGCACTCAAGAACAGCACAGACACCCACCGGGCAAAAATCGATGCCCTCACCTGTAAGGTTGATGTCTCTGCAGTACAAATTGATAAACTATGTGGCCGCATGACAGAGGCAGAGCAGAGGATCTGTGAGGGTGAGGATAAGGTGGTGGTCGAGCAGCGTGAGGCAGCTATCCTGCAACAGACGGTCAGAAAAGTGGTGGCCAAAAATGATGTGCTTGAGGGGAGATCCAGAAGGAACAACATACACATCCTGGGAGTACCTGAATCCACCCATGTCGACAATATGGAAAAGTTAGTGGAGACGCTATTGTTGGAAGTCTTGGAGGAACCAATGGTGTCCGGCATGTTTCTGGTGGAATGAGCGCACTGCTTCCTGGCAACCAGGCTCCCTCCCAGGTCCCCTGAGCTTCCTATTATTGTGAGAATCTTTCATTACAGAGACAAAGATATAATACTGCAGGCCTCCAGGGATAAGGGTGAGCTACACTGGGGCTCCACGTTAATCGGACTCTTCCCAGACTTCAGTCCACAAGTGAAGGAACAGAGCAAAACTTTTCAAGCTGTGAAGAATATCCTCAGAAGGAAGGGGGTCTAGCATTCAATGTTATTCCCAGCTAAGCTTTTGGTGGTCCATGAGGGCAATACTGTGTTTTTTATGAGACTGGAGGGTGTGAAATGTTTTGCCTTAGGACTCCCGGACACTGGCGACTTGCCTCACTGCTCACCAAGCTGATGGTCTGATGCACAATGGGGGGAACGACATGTTTCAATATTTGGTGTAATGCACATGTTCCATGTTGAGCCTCACGCCATAGGGAGCCCATGCAGCTGCCAACGGCTCCCTGTTTCCATAGTCACTGCAGGTTGAACATTGAGTAATGTTGTGTTTTGGGTTTGATTGTGGGTGTGGGGTGAGTGAACTAGTCAGTAAGTTAATGTTTCTGGCATGGGACGGGGGAGTGTGGGGTCTGGGATGGGAGGCAGCACTAGATGTTACTAATGACTTCCTAAATGTGTTGAAGAGACTTGCTCCTCTAGATGGTCACCACCAGGGTTCAGGGGCAATATAGGGGGCTCTGGTAGGAATTGCTGACCTGTTATGATATGGGGATGTCGAAGCCTGATATGAGGTCTGCTGACTACATCTCACTGATGACTTAGAACATACATGGGTTTACTAACTAAAAAAGTTCGCCTAATTGCAAATTATGTCAAGAACCACATGGTAAATATTTTGTGCTTGTAAGAAAAAAACCTGGCATGAGATGGTAAGCTTCCCAACATTCCCGGGTGGGGTATACATCGGCACCTTTACCTCCCACTCACGTGGTGTGGCCACATACATTCGCTGATTGCTGGAATCTAAACTTCATGAGCAGATTGAGGATGAGGAAGGGCGCTTTCTTTTATTGGCGGAGGAGGTTGCAGTGCTGCATGTTCTTCTTGTGAAAATATTTGCACCAAATAATGATTGCCCCAACTTCTTCCGACGTTGTGCCAACCACTTACATACATTCTCAAACTGTGAATTTGTGTGGGTGGGTGACTTCAATGTTGCAATCAATCTAGACCTAGATAGATCTTCCACTGCCCAACTTGGTCTCCCCAAAGCTAGTCCGAAATGGGCAGCCATAGAAGAATATCATGAGCTTCATGATGCCTAGCAATCGGTACATCCTACTGCCAGGGAGTATTCCTTCTATTTGGGCGTACACGGTAGCTCCTCTAGAATAGATTATGTCATGTATCACAGGAATGGGCTTGGAACATTTTGGGGGCTAGGATACTTCCTCTGACCCTTACGGACCACTCCACATTGTTGATTAGCTTTTCTGGACCGACCTGACCCCCTACACAACTGTGCTGGTGGTTCCGGTCCTGCACTATGGAAGATGCTGTCTTCTGGGAGGATATAGCACAAGATATACAAACCTATTTTCAGGCTAACAAGGGTTATGTTCCAGACCCCGGGTGGTATGGGAAGCCTTTTAAGGTGTACATCAGGGGATGCTGCATTGCCAAGAGGGAGGAGTCCTGAAGGCTTTGTGTAGAGCTATAGCTACACTTGAGTGGTAAATCAAGGGCTTAGAGATACGGCAAGGGGATCATGACAACCCTGAAGTCTGAAATTGATTAAGGGAGAAAAGGGAGGTATTGGTCCTCCTGTCAGGTAGGGAAGAGCGGTTCCTCAGGGATCCCATTGCAGCAGTGGCATATGGCGAGGGGGGCCATTCTAATGGGACCCTGCCCTGGGATATTAAACGGGAGCGTCAACTGGACGCTATTGTTGAAGTTAAGGACGTAGATGGGAACCCTAGCAGGGATCTTCAAAAGATTAATAATATATTCCACAACTTTTATGAGCAGTTGTACACTTCCCAAATGACTGCCAGGTGCAATTACATCATGCAATATTTAGACTAGGTAGCACTGGGCTGGTTAGACTCACCTCAAGGGGAGAGCCTGAATACACCCCTGAATATGCTGATCTCCTTATTCCACACCTGTGTAACATGTACGAATCAGCCAGAGCCTCAGGCATCCTGCCCGAATCCACTATAACTGCCCTTGTGACGGTATTATTGAAACCTACTAAGGACCCCCTCAAGTGCTTGTTGTACAGGCCACTGTCCCTAATTAATACGGACAATACCATCCTGGTCAAGATACCGACTCCTACCAGATATGCCTGTGCTGGTCCTTCCTGAGCAAGCAAGCTTTATCCCTGGAAGGTCCACTCAGAATAACTTGCAGCGATTGTTTGCACTCATCCATAATGTAAACCCCGAGATCCTAATCACAGTGGCCGCTTTGGACGCAGAGAAGGCTTTGGTCTCAGTGCAATGGCCCTTCCTGTTCAAGGTCCTTCGGCGTTCAGGAATTGGGCTGTCCTATCACCAATGGGTTTGTCTATTGTACAAAGAGCCTTGGGCAGCAGTATATACTAACTGCATGATGTCTGACTATATCCACAGACACGAGATACGAGGTAGGGATGTCCCTTATCCCCCATCCTCTTTGCCTAGGCAGTTGAACCATTGGTCTGCTGACTCCAAGAGTATCATGCTCATGGGGGGGTATGCATTTATTCCCATGTCTACCTAATCTCTCTATATGCAGACGACATGTTGTTGTATGTGAAACACCATAAGTACAACCTACAACTGCTGGTGTGAGAGATCTATTGGTTTGGGGACCTCTCAGGATTAAAGATAAATTGGTTTAAATCAGAGGTGCTTCCGTTGACTCTTGGTGTACAACAGACCGACATCGAGCAGCCTTCAGATGGTGCGCACAGGGTATACGCTATCAAAGAATTCTGGTGACCCTGTCTCTGGGGACTTATACAGGGAGAATTATGTGTTGGCGCTCAAGAAATTGGAGCACAAGGTGAGGCGTGGATCCTTCTCCCCATCTCCCAGCCCACCTGAATATCATTGGCCAAGATGGTGATCCTCTCGAAATTTCTATATATATTTAATAATGCACCGACTTGGCCTCAGTCATGTCTTGAGAGTCTGATGCTCCGGCTTGCCTAGGCCGGCGAGCAAGCCGGGATATCGTACAATACCCTGACTCTGCCCTATAGAAAGGGGCGTCTGGAGTACCCACATTTGTATATTTATTTGCTTGCGGCACAGATACAATACTCTGTCTGGTGGTGGTCCCCCTCCACTGAACTACTGCATATCCTGCTCGAGAAAAAAACCATGCACTCAAATGATGTTAGGGGGCTGTTATGGGGAGACTCGTAGAGGGTGGAGAGGTCAGAGATTCAACCGGTGTAAAGCACTTGCACAGGGTCAACTGCGGTGCATTGTGCTGGGAGAGGGACGCCACTCCCCAGAGTTTGCCATATATAGAGTTCAAGGGGTGCCGATCACTCATGAAAAAATATTTCAGAGACATTTCGGAAGACTCTGCGTTAGTACCCTGGGGGATCTTGTGCAGGAGGGGAAATTAATTACCTGGTAAGCGCTGAAGGGCAGAGGGGGTGGACAGCAGTGACAATGCAGCTCTATTTTCCATTGAGAGACGTACTTTAGACCAAGTGGCCAGACTTCCCATACGCACCAGTTCTTCCCCATTACATCAATATGTCAAGTCACCACTGGCTGCCGGGAAACTGGTGTCCTCTAGCTACTAGATTATTAGATCACAGAAAATAAATAAGGTGGTAATGTGGGTGGTGGCAGAGTTAACGAGTGACGGCACTTGGAAAAGTGTTGACGGATGAGCAGTGAGGGGTGATCTATAGGTTACCGGTCATTTGGTCGAGAAAAAAAAAGGTAGACAGGACAAATGGTCGACGCAATTTGTTTGAAAGCCAAATTGTCGAATTTTTTTTTTTTGTATTTTCACTTTTTTTTTTTTGGGGGGTGTCCCCCCCCAACCCCCTTTTTTTGCTTAAAAACACTTTTTTTTCCTAAACGAAAACCTGAAAAATATATATAAAAATAAAAATTCGACCATTTGTCTTTCGACCAAATTGCGTCGACCAAATGACCGGACAGCGATCCATATGCAGATGTGCAACCTGTCCCTGAAAAATCGCTTCCGAGTGATACATTTTACATTCCTACATCAGGTGTATTATGCCGCAATGTGTCTGCATGGATTCTATCCCAACAGGTCCCCCCAGTGTGTTAGAAGAGGCTATGACCCGGCTGATTCTATTCATGTGTCTTGGAGCTGCCCACAAATTCGACCATTTTGGATTAAAGTAGGGAAGGCACCATGCTTTCGAGAATGGGTGAACAAAATGAGTGTGTGTGAGAAAAGAGCGACCCAAAATGCAATATCTTTACCAAGTCGTACAAAGACCATTGGATTACTGGGGCCTATTCAGAACATATGTGATTAATGAGGCGGAGGACTCTGACTCCTCCTTACCCACAGGTCGGGACGTCGGTAATGAGGAACGTCCATTATTGTCTGCCCCGTAGTAGAGGTGAATGAAAGATCCTGGACGACTGGAACTTGTTATGGTTTACCTACTGAACATTGCCTGGTGGTCGTTGAGTTGTGGTGGGGGGTGGTTGCTATCATTGGACAACGTATATCTGGGGAGTCGCTTCTAGTTTTTGAATGTCTATTATTTTTCTATCTGTGTTGGTCAAGTGTATCATGCTGCCTGCGAGTTTGTGGTGAGGCAGGGTGGGAGTGGGAGTGGGCTGTGTTGCAGGGGTTGGTTACTACATTGAAAATTATAAAGGAATTTTCAAAAGAAATGAAACAGCCGCCATCTTGTTTTTCTCTCGATTCCAGAGATACCCGTGGCTATAGCCAAGGATATAGGAAAATGAAACGCAGGAAAAAGCCATTTGCAGCTCAAAAACATGCACATGCCATCAGGCTAGAGGTTTGGGGTGGCAAGAGGGCTCCAAGTGATATTTGGGAATCGGACAGGGTCTAGGAGTTTGCAACACAAAGCTTACTGTAGCCTCAGCTATAGCCTCGAATAGCTGACATCTCAAAGCAAAGTGCACCACAGAAACAGTGTGTGTTGTGGGGGGAAAGGGAGAGCGCAGGGGAGGTGATGAGGCCACCTGGGGGCACCAAGCACAGATGAGGGGGTCCTTGGTGAGGGCCTAGGGGGCAGGAAAGCATATTTATTTTGTCATTTTTCTGATATTCGTGGCTACAAAGGACTACGGATAGCCGCAGGTAAGAGCAGGTCTGTGCCCGCGGAATTCTCTTTTTTTAAAAAGATATTTTGACAGCTATAGTGACGTCGGGGGTGATAAATCACTGGCCATGACTGATTGCCATCCAGGTCTCCCATCCATGCAGTAACCAGGACAGACCAGCCTCCTCAGGCCATGTTTCCCAATAAACAAGCCTCTGTTACAAGACCACATATAGAATCGGCTGAGCCCTTTCCTTGCTTTGAAGCTAAACAGGGTCAGTCCCGGTTACTGCATAGATGGGTATCCGAATTATAATTTTTTGTAAACCGTGCTAATGTCAGTCCTTGAAATTTTGCACTTAGAACCCATTTTTTGCCTTTTGCTGAATTGCTTTCTGGTATTTATAGTACCATCAATAATGAAAAAATACAGATTTTTTACAGCAAACGGTGGGTTTCCCCCTGATTGTGGCTGCTTTTCAGGGCACAAGTAAAGGACACATGTGGGTGATAAGCATAACTTTTTTTCAGAGGGTGGACGCAACACATGTGGTTTTTTGTTGTTGGCAAGCTTGCTCAAGTTTGTGGCTATCAGGATTTTACTCAGTTGTTCTCATGTTCCCAGTGCAGACTCTTACCCACATGACCACAAGCCCTTGTTTCGAATTGGGATTTTGTTTACCAGGGAATATATTTACGACAGATTGCTGGGTTTAAAAGGTGAGCACATTTTATACTTTGCAAGCATATTTATTGGAACATTTCCGCTGGTGTTCATTACTTTTTTTTAAAGTCCAATGCTATTTGTCTTGCACACTTTCTTCTAAGGGGAAGATCAAATGAACTACATTTGTATATTTCACTTTAAGATATATGTTCACTTTATGGGTGCCAGCTTTTGATTTTCTCTGTGGGTGCAAGGAGTACCTCGCCATATGTTATTTTTGCAGCCAGTAATTTATTCCTGTTGCTGTGCTGCTTAAATGTCGTTAGTTGAGGTTGTGCGATGTATCACAGCAGTCACCAAGAGACTGGACATAAAACAAGGTGCTTGAAGGGCGCTGCTTTACCAAAGTGTGTGGTCCATGGGAAATAATGTATTCTCATTGTGCTTTGCCTTATAGCATTGTGAGGTCTCAAAGACTGCAATCTTTTATACATAACAATACCACTGTCAATACACGACAAAATCAGTTTGTGATTGATGAACGTCTTTGAGCAATGGGTTGCAAGTGTTTTAAAGTATAGACTGGTTGTGCCCACCAGCCATGGTCGAAGGCCATGGCTAGTGGTTTGGTAGTGTTCGGTCGTGCCCGCCAGCCATGGCCAAAAGCCATGCTAGTGGTCTGGAAGCATTAAAAAAATCTATGGAATAACAAAACTCTTGAAATTCAAGGAAAAAACTTTAGTTGCTGGGACGTCAAGGTGAGCAATGAATTGTAACAAAACTCCTGAAATTCAAGGGAAAACGTTAGTTGCAGGGATGTTAAGGTGAGAACTTAACGCAAAAAACCTGTGAAGTTCAGCTAAAGCCACCTTAACATCGCACCCCCTTGTTGCGCAGCCTGTGACCACAATCATGACAGAACAGTATTCTGGTGCCAAACCACTTAGATCATTCAGGATGGAACTTGGATGTTATAATCGTGTGTCACACTGTCACAAACTGACATTCTAATTGGTTGAGAACACTCTGCTTGTTCACTCCACATCTATGCCTCGTATAACAGTCAATAATGAACCAAACCGTCTGTTACATTTTTCACTCACCATCCAATCACTGTTCATGAGAATAAAGGTGACTTAATTAGAAATGAACTAACCTACATAGACTTCACTATTACCACATGTTGAGAATAGGCCAATGAAAATGTGCAATGTATGAAATCATGTATACTGCATTTCTTGCCGGCCAATCGCCTGATGTAGAATTATGAAACGAAGTGTTGCTTTTTGCTTTCTGTAACCACAATATACAGGGTAATTCATAGAATTTCGCAGAGAAGTGTCGCAAGCGGCTGGCGCAGAGTGTCCGCGTGCGATTGACTGCGCCAGGCACGTGCGCTAAAACCGATTTCCACGCACAGCGTATTCATGGATTTTAGGCTTCCAAACCAGCCGTGGCGCAGAGAATCGCAGCGACCCTGCAGCAGCGCCAGTAACGCCCCCAAGAACGCCCTCGCGCAAGGAAAAGCCATCAAAATCGCTAAATCATCGCAAAGGGCTGCGCTAACCCTGGACCAGTTCACCGGGCTGGCAAACAGCAAACGCCAAGCGGGGAACGTGTATTGCAGGGGTGCGTGGGAAGTTCCACACGCGACGGGCCCCGTGCAAGCAGGGTACGTGTATTTCAGGGGTGCGCGGGAAGTTCCACACGCGATTTCAGCAGGGTACGTGTATTTCAGGGGTGCGCGGGAAGTTCCACACGCGATTCCATCAGGGTACGTGTATTTCAGGGGTGCGCGGGAAGTCCCACACGCGATTTCAGCAGGGTACGTGCATTTCAGGGGTGTGCGGGAAGTTCCACACGCGAATGGGCCAGTGCGAGCAGGGTACGTGCATTCCATGGGTGCGCGGGAAGTTCCACACGCGATTCCATCAGGGTACGTGTATTTCAGGGGTGCGCGGGAAGTTCCACACGCGAATGGGCCAGTGCGAGCAGGGTACGTGTATTCCATGGGTGCGCGGGAAGTTCCACACGCGATTTCATCAGGGTACGTGTATTTCAGGGGTGCGCGGGAATTTCCACACGCGATTGTCCCAGTGCGAGCAGGGTACGTGTATTTTAGGGGTGCGCGGGAAGTTCCATACGCGATTGTCCCAGTGCGAGCAGGGTACGTGTATTTCAGGGGTGCGCGGGAAGTTGCACACGCGATTTCAGCAGGGAATGTGTATTTCAGGGGTTCTGGGGAGTACTACACGTGAATTGGCCATGTGGGTCCTCCCAGGTGTACGCTCCACAACCTCCACGGCCCCTGCAGGCAGCCCACACCACGGGGGACTACCCTGCACCCCTGCTCATGTCCCGCAGGCAGCCCATCCACCATGGGCATGCCCCCCAGCCAACCCACATGTCACCTTGCACTACTGATCAACAATGCATGTCTCCCACCACCCCCACCCCCCAGCCACCAGGGGCAGCCTCCACCAGGCCCCCACTCATGTCTCCCACCACCCCCACCCCCCAGCAGTGCAGGGGCACCCTCCACCAGGCCCCCACTCATGTCCCCCTGCACCCCCACCCCCCAGCATCCATGGGCACCCTCCACCAGGCCCCCACTCATGTCTCCCACCACCCCCACCCCCCATTAGTGCAGGGGCACCCTCCACCAGGCCCCCACTCATGTCCCCCTGCACCCCCACCCCCCAGCATCCAGGGGCACCCTCCACCAGGCCCCCACTCATGTCTCCCACCACCCCCACCCCCCAGCACTGTGGGGCACCTGCCAGCAGGCCCCCACCCATGTCCAACTCATGTTCCCCACCACCCCCACCCCCCAGCAGTGCAGGGTCACCCTCCACCAGGCCCCCACCCATGTCTCCCACCACCCCCACCCCCCAGCAGTGCAGGGGCACCCTCCACCAGGCCCCCACTCATGCCTCCCACCACCCCCACCCCCACCCCCCAGCACTGTGGGGCACCTGCCAGCAGGCCCCCACCCATGTCCAACTCATGTTCCGCACCACCCCCACCCCCCAGCAGTGAAGGGTCACCCTCCACCAGGCCCCCACTCATGTCTCCCACCACCCCCACCCCCCAGCAGTGCATGGGCCCCCTCCACCAGGCCCCCACTCATGTCTCCCACCACCCCGACCCCCAGCAGTGCATGGGCACCCTCCACCAGGCCCCCACTCATGTCTCCCACCACCCCCACCCCCCTGCCACCATGGGCACCCTCCACCAGGCCCCCACTCATGTCTCCCACCACCCCCACCGCCCAGCAGTGCAGGGGCACCCTCCACCAGGCCCCCACTCATGTCCCCCTGCACCCCCACCCCCCAGCATCCAGGGGCACCCTCCACCAGGCCCCCACTCATGTCTCCCACCACCCCCACCCCCCAGCACTCTGGGGCACCTGCCAGCAGGCCCCCACCCATGTCCAACTCATGTTCCCCACCACCCCCACCCCCAGCAGTGCAGGGTCACCCTCCACCAGGCCCCCACCCATGTCTCCCACCACCCCCACCCCCCAGCACTGTGGGGCACCTGCCAGCAAGCCCCCACCCATGTCCAACTAATGTTCCCCACCACCCCCACCCCCAGCAGTGCAGGGTCACCCTCCACCAGGCCCCCACCCATGTCTCCCACCACCCCCACCCCCCAGCACTGTGGGGCACCTGCCAGCAGGCCCCCACCCATGTCCAACTCATGTTCCCCACCACCCCCACCCCCCAGCAGTGAAGGGTCACCCTCCACCAGGCCCCCACCCATGTCTCCCACCACCCCCACCCCCCAGCAGTGCAGGGGCACCCTCCACCAGGCCCCCACTCATGTCTCCCACCACCCCCACCCCCCAGCACTGTGGGGCACCTGCCAGAAGGCCCCCACCCATGTCCAACTCATGTTCCCCACCACCCCCACCCCCCAGCAGTGAAGGGTCACCCTCCACCAGGCCCCCACTCATGTCTCCCACCACCCCCACCCCCCAGCAGTGCATGGGCACCCTCCACCAGGCCCCCACTCATGGCCCCCACCACCCCCACCCCCCAGCAGTGCATGGGCACCCTCCACCAGGCCCCCACTCATGTCTCCCACCACCCCCACCCCCCTGCCACCATGGGCACCCTCCACCAGGCCCCCACTCATGTCTCCCACCACCCCACCCCCCAGCAGTGCAGGGGCACCCTCCACCAGGCCCCCACTCATGTCCCCCTGCACCCCCACCCCCAGCATCCAGGGGCACCCTCCACCAGGCCCCCACTCATGTCTCCCACCACCCCCACCCCCCAGCACTGTGGGGCACCTGCCAGCAGGCCCCCACCCATGTCCAACTCATGTTCCCCACCCCCCCACCCCCAGCAGTGCAGGGTCACCCTCCACCAGGCCCCCACCCATGTCTCCCACCACCCCCACCCCCCAGCACTGTGGGGCACCTGCCAGCAGGCCCCCACCCATGTCCAACTCATGTTCCCCACCACCCCCACCCCCCAGCAGTGAAGGGTCACCCTCCACCAGGCCCCCACCCATGTCTCCCACCACCCCCACCCCCCAGCAGTGCAGGGGCACCCTCCACCAGGCCCCCACTCATGTCTCCCACCACCCCCACCCCCCAGCACTGTGGGGCACCTGCCAGCAGGCCCCCGCCCATGTCCAACTCATGTTCTCCACCACCCCCACCCCCCAGCAGTGACGGGTCACCCTCCATCAGGCCCCCACTCATGTATCCCACCACCCCCACCCCCCAGCAGTGCATGGGCACCCTCCATCAGGCCCCCACTCATGTCTCCCACCACCCCCACCCCCCAGCAGTGCATGGGCACCCTCCACCAGGCCCCCACTCATGTCTCCCACCACCCCCACCCCCCAGCACTGTGGGGCACCTGCCAGCAGGCCCCCACCCATGTCCAACTCATGTTCCCCACCACCCCCACCCCCCAGCAGTGCAGGGGCACCCTCCACCAGGCCCCCACTCATGTCTCCAACCACCCCCACCCCCCAGCCAGCAGGGGCACCCTCCACCAGGTCCTCACAATCCCCAATCATGTGCGTTATGGTCAGCCTCCACAGCCAAAAAGCCCTACCAAGTAACCCATTCACCCACATGGAAATGGAAATTACATGTTACACCCCCAATGTTCATGAAGCTAATGAACCCATGTCCGTCACACACAATGGTTGCAATTGAATGGGAAAATACCCAACATGACATGCATGAAACCAATGTGATGATACCACACAGTGAAGTATGAAAACAAAAATGTATTGAAAAAAATAAAGAATGCTAAAGAAAGGAAACAAACTACAATGGGAATGAGAAAAAATAAGCTGCATGTCCGTATAAAAATAAAAAACTGCAAATCAGAATCCAAAAAAATGTCGTCCAAAGTCTATTGTAAAAAAATCTCTATGCAAGAAAGAACTATGTAAAAAACTACCAAGGGTCCATGAGCCCAACTGAACAAAGGAAGCCTACTAAAAAACCTAACTAAAAATCAACTATATACAAAAAGTGGAGCAGTGTCCGTCGACTCCAAATCATAATAAGAAACAAAGGAAACCTAAAACTAAAGAACTATATACAAAGGCGGCGGGCAAGTCCAGCGGCTCACTCTGTGGTGTCCCGGGCCAGGGCATCATCAACTCCTGTTCAATGTCCCGGAGGCGGTCCAGTTCCATGGCCCCGAGGGTCCGCAGGGACGACGCCGTGTCCTCCTCCAACCCCCTGCGGATTGCCTCGAGGCACTCGGCCCGCCTCAGGGCCCTCCGCATGGAGTTCTCCGCCCTGACCATTGTGAGCCGCACCTCTTCCGCCCGCCGCCGCTCCGCACCTATGGCGTGGCCCAACCGCTGCCACACGGAAGACAGTCTCTGTCCTGGGTCCTCCTGCCCTCTGGCCGATGCCTGCCCCTCCGATGTCGAAGGCCCCGAGCCTTCATGTCTCCCACCATGTTGCTGCTGCTGCTCTGCCTCTGCCCGTGCACTGCCGCCTGCTGCCTGCACATCCTCCGCCAGCTGGGGTGCAGTTGTTGATGTGGCCACCCCTGCTGGACCTCCGACTCCCGACTGTGGCAGGGATGCCTCCTCCACCAGCCTGGCCGCACCGTCAGAGGCAGCTCCACAGGGCACCCAGGTGACTGATGGGTGGGAAGATGGCACAGAGGACGACTGGCGCGTAGGGGGTCCAGTTGAGGAGGGGGTCTGAGCAAGCCCCATCAGATGGAGGAATCCGGCCTGGGTGACCTGTCCCAGCAGGCTGACGTGGTCAACGAGCCATTCGAGATGACGTGCAGTCTCTCCATGAAAAGACTGCAGGTCACCTCGCATGGCCCGTTGACGCAACGCCACACCAGCCAGGACAGGTTCAACCCGGACCTGGATGGCCACGTCCGCAGGCAGAGGAAGGCCAGTTGACGTCAGCTCTTCCCCTGCCTGAAAACGGGTCTGGACGTAGGCATCCCTGCTGGTGCAAGATGATGCAGGGACAGGATCGGGGACAGGATTGCACACAGGCACCTCCGTGGCGGCCTGTGCTGCCTCCTGTCCCTGGTCCTGCACTGCACCACTAGCACCAGTGGGATCCCCACCTCCAGACCCCGTCTCTGGTGCTTGCACGGCCTCCTCCTCCACCAAACCCCCCACCAACCTGGAAGACTCCGTGCCATCTTCCCCTGTTGGGCCCTGTGGGGTCCCAGCTGCCCCTTCTGCTGCCGAGGAGTCCAACTGCAACCTCCGCCTCTTGGACCTCCCCCCGGCAGCTGCGGCCTGGGACGCGGCACCGGACACCTCACTCCCCGACGAGATGACAACACGGGAGGGGAGCCGGGCCTTGCGTCTCCGGCTGGCGGTCGGATCCCCGCCGCTGTGCTCCACAGCACCTTCTCCGCCCTCTTCATCAGTTGACGCTGCAGACAGGGAGAAACAAAACACAGGCATCAGGGCACTGTACAATGGACACATACACACATGACAGTTGCACATGAGTGGCATTGGCAAACCTCAGACATGTCATCACAATCCCCAACACACATGTCATTGCAACTCGCACACATGAGCCATACCACAGCCATATCGCAACTGCCAGCACCATCCCTACACATACAACAGCATGAGCAGCCAAAGGGGAGCCAGACATCACATGAAACACAGGAAGTGCACCACACATGTACACACACCACCACACTTGCATGCATGTCTACACCTCTGCCAAGTGTCGCACTGTTCAGACGGGCATCCATGTCACATCTGCCAATCAGGCTTCCACATACCGCTGTCACATGCATCCATGTTGCATCACTGTTGCACCCTTGTCAAATACACACACATGCACATGTACACAGTGCTCGTACATGCAGCCGAAAACAACATACATGCCTGACATGACGGACATGTCTACTTACATACACATTTATCCAAACATGTGTGCATGCACAACTGCATTTGCTATGCAAGCCTACACACACAAGCACCATCCATGTCTCACACATCACAGCCCTCGCATGTGTCAGCCCCACAGCCCTGTACACCCCCACCCATACTCGACCCCATACAAACAGATGTGCAACCTGCACAATACCGAATTATCACCACACGCACTGCTCACAATCAGGATGCATGTACACTCACCGCTCGACTCCAGACGGGTCTGCTTCTCCAGGACCTGGACGTGGAGCGCTGGGGATATGCGTTCCAGGACCCCCATCTGTTCTTCCGACAAGTGGCCCCGGCGCCCCTTGGCATCCGCTGCCTTCAAGAGGCGCCGGGCCTTGTTCAGGGTCCTGGACCTGAAGTCCTCCCAGCGCTTCCTGACATGTTGTAAGTCCCGGACTGCCACCCCCTCCACGTTGATGGCAGTCACGATGTCAGTCCAGATCCGAGTCCGTCCTTCCTTGTCGGCGCGGGAACTTCCGAAGAGGGCATCATACTGCCCCAGGACTTGCTCCACCAGGACACCAACTTCGGTGGCACTGAAGCTCGTGCCCCTCTGCCTCTCTGGCCGCGGGTTGTCAGTGGTCACAGATGATGTTTGCCCCGACATGACAACCCCAGAGGCAGGAGTGGGTGGGCAACTGGGTCCTGGGGCTGGGCTGTGGAGCGATGGAATTCCAGTCGGGAGTCTTCGGTTCCAGCAGGGGTGGTCACAGCAACAGCACCCCTGGCTGATGTGCAGGCAGCAAATGGCAGTGCACGTGGGCAGCAGGCAGTCAGGCAGCAGCAGATGGCAGGTGGGAGCGTGCTCAGGGCTCTGGGGGGCAGTAGTTTGGCCTTCTGGGCAGGAGCGTGGTCTTCCGTGTGCTTACGCATGGCCAGCTTGGTACGGAGTGATTTGGCACGTGAAAATCCTGCACGTCAGCGTGAAAATCGAGGAAAGGCCCTTAGCGCGTAAGCGCGTCAGCACGCATACGCGAAACTATTGGACCAAAGGCCCTCAGCGCGTAAACGCGTCAGCACGCATACGCGAAACTATTGGACCAAAGGCCCTCAGCACGTAAACGCGTCAGCACGCATACGCGATTCTATTGGACCAAAGGCCCTCAGCGCGTAAACGCGTCTGTGACGTGACCCACACGGGTGTTTCCCACACAGCACGTGATGACAGAGCACACATGGAAAGATTGCACGTCAGAGTGTCATCGCGTGTAATTGGACAAAAGTGCGCGTACACGCGATTGGCCTATGTACGTGTATATCAGGGGTGCGCGGACACTTACACACGCAAGTACGTCAGCGCACCTGTATCCCGGGGTGCGCAGGAATTTCCACACGCTATTGGACTGGGTACTGGATTTCAGGGGTGCGCGGGTCACATGCTCGCCTACAACACGCGCAACGCATAAATTTGCGCGCTAACAAAAGAACAAGCTCAGACCCAGGATGAACATACCGTTCCTAGCAGCAGTGGGCGTGGGCTACCAAAGGAGGAGGAGGAGGATAGTCAGGGCCAGAATATTCACACCCAGATCCAGCCTTTTCGGGATGCCTGATGACCAGGTGCATGGGAGGTACAGGTTTCCACCACACATTATACCGGACCTGGTGAGTGAGTGGGAGGATGACCTCACATCACCCACCCTGTGCTCCCAAGCACTCAGCCCCCTGGAGAAGGTCCTCAATGTACTGCACTTCTTAGCCACTGGATCATTTCAGCGGACAAGTGCCATTGTGGGTGGTGTATCACAGGCCACCCAGTCACGCTGCCTACACCAGGTCTTGAACATCATCACTGCACGGCCATCAGTCCGCAGGCACATATACCTGCCCAGAACACCTGCAGAAAGGCATGCTGCCGCCCTGGATTTTTACGGTGTGGCACGATTCCCCAAAGTACTAGGTGCCATCGACTGCACCCATGTGGCTCTACGTCCCCCCAGGGCATCAGAGCACATCTATAGGAACCGCAAGCACTGGCATTCCATCAACGTGCAGGTAGTATGGAATGCCAAGGGAATCATCACCTCAGTATATGCCAACTATCCCGGGTCAACCCACGACAGCTTCATTTACCGAATGTCCACCCTAAGAGGGGACCTAGAAGCTGGGCGGCATGGCGATACATGGCTGCTTGGTGAGTATGAATGCCACTGCACATGCATGCATGTCAGATACTGAGCAAGGTCACAACCCCACCAATGATACCAATCACCACCTCCACAGGGGACAGTGCCTACCCTCTCACCCCCACATGATGACGCCAATTCGGAACCCCACCACGCCACCCCAGGTAAGATATAACACAGCCCACATTACAACCCGGGGCATAGTGGAGCGCACATTTGGAGTGCTAAAGTCACGCTTTCGCTCCCTTGACCGTTCTGGCGGCCAGCTGTTGTACGCTCCCCCAGTAGTGTGCAGGATCATAGTGGCAGCATGTGTCCTGCACAACGTTGCAACACGCCGGGGCCTGGCCGTGGACATGGTGGTGGCCCCACATCCCCAACCACATGTACAGCCGCTGCGCATGGGAGGGGAAAGGGCACGGGGGGAGGCAGCCCGTACACAGCTAGTGGCTAATTACTTCACATAGAAATCACACCCCTGTGGAGTGCACACTGCCCTGGCACATTCCATCTGACAATCAATGATGACTCAACCGGACACTGATCCTGAATGTCTGGAGAATGAACCGTGAATACCATATCAGCCTGAGATTGTTCACCTGGAAGTGTCACAATGTGTGCATCCCTACCCACACAGACACCACCAATGCAGTTTTGTGAAGTTACACATTCAAGCAGCTAAAATGAATACCCACTTGCAAAATGCAACAAGAGGACAGTGCCATGTCAGCCAACCCAACCCCAGCACCGCCACACGACACACCGTGCCATGTCATGCTATTTGCAGGTAAACAAAGTAATCCCCACAACATGACACTAGTGTCACCATGTACAGTGTCCCTATTAGAAACTTGCAACACCTGAAATGCTCACAGCAATGCCAGACCAACAACAAACTTGAGCACGTACTACCATTAACATGACATCACAAATGTTAAATATTAGTAGTCTCACCACCTGGAAATGCCTGCACTCCCACCACTACCAACTGTGCAGTGTTGGCGCCATGTAGAGTTGTAGGTGCACTGCTGCCAACATGGACCACATCTCCAGACTAGAGGTCCTTGTGTAGACATGAGGAAGGGACCTGCAAATTGGGAGGTAGACACAGAAGATGAGTTACACATCAATGCAACATGCAGTGTACAACACAACAGCAATATGCACTAGGAATGTATACACAGTATTGACTACAGACTGCCCACACAGCTCATGGGAGTCCAACGTCACTGTGTAATTCACTGTCACTTGGGCACACCCTTTGCAAGCCCATGGAAACGGGAAGCAGGAGGGGTGTGTGTGACTCAAACCCAAGCATCTGAACCAAATACATTACAAGCCTGCATGTGCCCAGCCACAATGCAGCGTATGCCCACAGGAACCACGGAAGCCAACAAATTGTCCCAAAAAAATAGGGAATAAAATAAATAAAAATAAAAATAAAAATAAGAAAAAATAAAAAATGGCCATTGATGGGCCCGGGGGAGTTGGGGAGGCCACCCAGGAGGTCCGAGGACAGGATGCACACCAGAACCCACCTGCGTGGATCCTGGGAAAATAAAACACCTCCATGGGCTCATGGCCCATACGGCTACCCTATTGTGGGAGTATCACTGCTGTCGCTATTATCACCCTGTGCAGCTGCATCCGGAGGTGGTTGCACTATGGGAGGCAGCCCACGCAAGGCCCTAGTCTGCTCCTCCATGGCTGCAAGCATGCGGGTGTGGTAGGTCTGGTTCTGGAGGATGAGTGTGCGGAGGTCCCCATGCAACAACTCACGGGATGCCCGGACCTCCGCCCTCGTTGCCTGCATCTCAGCTGAGAGCGTACGGGTGAGACGCTCCAGCTGCTGTTCTGTCCTTTGGTGTGTTGAAGCCTCAAGCTCAACAAGAGTCGTCCTGAGGTGAAGGAGCTCCTGCCTCAGGGCTTCCCTGTGGCCCTGGGACTCAATGGAGATGGCCTCCTGCAGAGTCGCCAGTGCCGCCCGCCTGTCCCTGTTGGACCCCAACATGTCCTCCCTGTGTGACTGGCAGATGGAGTCGGTTGCCTGCTCTAGTCGCTCCATCAGCCTTTCAGGGGGGGCAATGGAAGTGGCCACCCTATCCATGGCCTGAGCCATCATCTCGGATGATGCAGCCTGTTGGGTTGCCATACCATAAATGGATTGCTCCCATGCGGTATTGCCAGGTGGCGTACGGCCACCACGTCGGCGGGCACCACACCTGTCTGGGGCAAGGCGAACTGCGCCTTGCTGTGCCGGCACTGCATGAGGCTGCAGGACTGCATTCCCCCTCTAATCTGCTGGCCCAGGAACAGGATCAGATGTCGCGGAGTGTGACCCTGCATCCGTAACCACCAAAGGCGTAGCTGCCAACACTGACATCCCCATTGAGGGTTCTGACCCTGGTGCAGGTGGGTGAGACAGAACAGAATCCCTCCCCGGAACACTCACCTGCGATGGCACGTAGGTCTCATCCGAATCAACACTTGAGTACAGCTCGGGGGAGGTGCAGCCAGAGACACCCCTTGAGAGCATGACCTGCAGCACTTGTGGGTTCTCCCCCACCACCACACCACGTCCCTCACTGGTGGTTGGTCGGCCCTCGGACCCCTCCTGGGTCTGCACCATCTCCACAACCCCAGCAGTATCAGGTGCGTCTTCCCCTGCAAAGACATAAAAACAAAGAAATGGAAACAGGCATTAGCACCATGGCACACAATGAGGGCTGAGAAGCAAGAGAACCAGTACTTGATTGACACATGTCCCACATGACTAAAACCCTCCCATGCATGCACCCTCACTGCGTATGAAGGGCAGGCAAATGGCACACACTGATGACACCAAGATGGAAGATGAACACTTTTTCTGCATGCTGCCTGGCAGTGGCATCACACATTGGCCTGTGATTGCCAGGTGAAACACCCATGCCATCACACAGATGGCATGTACCATTGCTATTGAGTGAAGATGGAGAGGAGGGCAGCACCTATTCATTCAGTCCAGTTCCCGCATGTAATAGCTTTTCTAATTCTAACAGGTCAGATTTTTCACCTGGAGCTGCCAGTCTGAAATGGTCCAATTGCACAGGGACATGTGTGAACAAATGATATCCAGGTAACAAAGTCACTCCACTTTACCATAGCCATGTCAGACATGTGACTAGTGGACAGCGACATGCCTAGTAAAAGTGGTGGAATGCAAACAATCTGACTGAATGAACAGTGAAAAATAAGCAACTATGTTGTGGCAAGGTGACACTTCAAGGGCAACTGGCGTGCAGTTGGGCTAGATGTCTACTGTTGGCAGAAGGGATACTGCTATGGCCAAATGCAGCTGCGCAGGATGTATTGCATGAAGCACATGGCTGACCCATACGACTCAGGCGCAAACACTCTCACCTGGCACACAAACAGAAGCCCTCACACACACACCATGCACATGGATGACACACACATGCATGTGCACTCACCGGACAATGCCTCGTAATCAGCCAGATCTCCCACGCCTTGGATCTGTGCCTCCGTGACGTAGGTCCCAGCGACTGACTCATGTGGAGTGAGTTCCATGTCTACTACTGGAGACCCACCTCCAGTCACTAGAGTTGCGGCATGACTTGAGGCCAGCTTACTCTTTGCCCTGCGCTTTAGGTCACTCCAGCGCTTATAGCAATCATTGGCTGTGCGCCTCACGATTCCAAGGGCACTTACGATGTCCGCAACGGTCTGCCAGTGTGCCTGGCGTTGTGCAGGTGTGGTCTTGGATCCTGCAACAATGACCATCTCGTTGTCATGTGCGGACACATACTCGACAAGTGCATTCAGTTCGTCATCCGTGAAGCTGGGCTTCCTGGACGGGCCGGACTGTGTAGCCGTGTCTGGGGCATCAGCCTGTGCCGGACGAGCACTCTTCCTCTTCCGCTTGGAAGGTGGTGGTGATCCTGAGTGTCCTGCGCCGCTCTGGACACTAGGGGCAGGAGCCCTGGTGGACTCTGTATCAGGAGTGTGGGATTGCACACTCAGCATGGGAGTTGGTGCAGGCATTGGCTCTAGTGTGATGGTGTCAGGGGGAATGTCAGCAGCATGGACTAGGACTGACACTGTCCTGGCTGGGTGTGTGAGGGCTGGGGTGGATGGAGCCGCAGCTGCCCCTGCAGCCTCTCCGCCCTGCCTACTTGGTGCAGCAGATGACCTTGCTGCCCCAGATGCACGTGGCATGGTGACATCAACGTGCACCAGCGCACGTGTCATAGGCCTGCTGACCTGGAAGTCAGCCATGGAGTCAGCCAGGTCTGGTGCCACAATGGGCTGGTCCAACAAGGGCTGAGCATGGATGGTGTCAGCCACATCAGCCTCAACGGGAGGTGGGGGGATTATGGGTGCCCTTGACTGGTCCTCCACACATGGGAGGACAGGCTCACCCTGCAAGTAACGACCACGTCCCCTACCGGATCCACCACGGCCACCACTTTTGGCTCTTCCACCTTTGCCACCCTTACGGAATCCTCGCCTCCCAGCCATGGCACTGATGTAAATGTGCGTATGGGAGTGGCTGTAAACTATTGTCCTGGGCAATTGGGGGTCAAAGGGGTTGGGTACCAGATGGTAATTGTACCCTAGTGCTCTTGCAAGACTGATTGTAAGCCCTGGGGAAAGATGACGGGTCACGCTACGCACAGGAGCCCCAAAAAAGGGAGATGACGTGCACGCAACCCCTCCTAGACCACGTGTGCAGAAAGAAAAACCTGCACTACGCTGTGGCACCCAGTAACACAAGAATGAACGTATGCGTGTCACACGCAGCCTAGAATGACCTCTGAAGGGGTAGGCTACACACGGGGCAAGCACAGATGTTAGATACGTGCGTGACTCACCGTCTGCCTGGTAAACGAGCGTGTAAAAGGAGCGCGTTTGGTTGGCAACACCCCCGCCAAAAGAAGATTTGTACGCTGTCTGAGGAGACAGGACAACAGTAGAAGGGAACACTGTTTGAGGGAACAGGCCCAGGTAAACCAGTAAAAGAGAAAAAAGAGAAAAAGCTGTCAGAGGTAACAGGGAATACGAACTTGAAACGCCGTGAAGTAAATCGCGTGTGAAACGACAAGAAGTACAGAATTCACCCACTCGCTCTCCACGAAAAGCACGTACAAGGAAATGGTGTTCTACACGTACCTTTTATACAGGCCCACACGTCCAGCGTCACTTACGCGGCGTGTACGCGCTAGGGCCATTTCCACCAATTACACGCTTTGTGACTTCTGCGTGTAGGGCCATTTCCACCAATTACACGCTTTGTCACTTCTGCGTGTAGGGCCATTTCCACCAATCACACGCGATGAGACTCTGACGTGCTGTCCAATTACACGCAATGACACTCTGACGTGCAGTCTTTCCACGTGTGCTCTGTCATCACGTGCTGTGTGGGAAACACCCGTGCGGGTCACGTCACAGACGCGCTTACGCGCTGTGGGCCTTTGGTCCAATAGAATCGCGTATGCGTGCTGACGCGCTTACGCGCTAAGGTCCTTTCCTCGATTTTCACGCTGACGTGCAGGATTTTCACGTGCCAAATCACTCCGTACCAAGCTGGCCACGCGTAAGCACACGGAAGACCACGCTCCTGCCCAGAAGGCCGAACTACTGCCCCCCAGAGCCCCGAGCACGCTCCCACCTACCATCTGCTGCTGCCTGACTGCCTGCTGCCCACGTGCACTGCCATTTGCTGCCTGCACATCAGCCAGGGGTGCTGTTGCTGTGACCACCCCTGCTGGAACCGAAGACTCCCGACTGGAATTCCATCGCTCCACAGCCCAGCCCCAGGACCCAGTTGCCCACCCACTCCTGCCTCTGGGGTTGTCATGTCGGGGCAAACACCATCTGTGACCACTGACAACCCCCGGCCAGAGAGGCAGAGGGGCACCAGCTTCAGTGCCACCGAAGTTGGTGTCCTGGTGGAGCAAGTCCTGGGGCAGTATGATGCCCTCTTCGGAAGTTCCCGCGCCGACAAGGAAGGACGGACTCGGATCTGGACTGACATCGTGACTGCCATCAACGCGGAGGGGGTGGCAGTCCGGGACTTACAACATGTCAGGAAGCGCTGGGAGGACTTCAGGTCCAGGACCCTGAACAAGGCCCGGCGCCTCTTGAAGGCAGCGGATGCCAAGGGGCGCCGGGGCCACTTGTTGGAAGAACAGATGGGGGTCCTGGAACGCATATCCCCAGCGCTCCACGTCCAGCTCCTGGAGAAGCAGACCCGTCTGGAGTCGAGCGGTGAGTGTACATGCATCCTGATTGTGAGCAGTGCGTGTGGTGATAATTCGGTATTGTGCAGGTTGCACATCTGTTTGTATGGGGTCGAGTATGGGTGGGGGTGTACAGGGCCGTGGGGCTGACACATGCGAGGGCTGTGATGTGTGAGACATGGATGGTGCTTGTGTGTGTAGGCTTGCATGGCAAATGCAGTTGTGCGTGCACACATGTTTGGATGAATGTGTATGCACGTAGACATGTCCGTGATGTCACGCATGTATGTTGTTTTGGGCTGCATGTAAGAGCACTGTGTACATGTGCATGTGTATGTATTTGACAAGGGTGCAACAGTGATGCAACATGGATGCATGTGACTGCGGTATGTGTAAGCCTGATTGGCAGATGTGACATGGATGCCCGTCTGAACAGTGCGACACTTGGCAGAGGTGTACACATGCATGCAAGTGTGGTGGTGTGTGTACATGTGTGGTGCACTTCCTGTGTTGCATATGATGTCTGGGTCACCTTTGGCTGCTCATGCTGTTGTATGTGTATGGATGGTGGTGGCAGTTGCGATATGGCTGTGGTATGGCTCATGTGTGCGAGTTGCAATGACATGTGTGTTGGGGATTGTGATGACATGTCTGAGGTTTGCCAATGCCACTCATGTGCAACTGTCATGTGTGTATGTGTCCATTGTACAGTGTCCTGATGCCTGTGTTTTGTTTCTCCCTGTCTGCAGCATCAACTGATGAAGAGGGCGGAGAAGGTGCTGTGGAGCACAGCGGCGGGGATCCCACCGCCAGCCGGAGACGCAAGGCCCGGCTCCCCTCCCGTGTTGTCATCTCGTCGGGGAGTGAGGAGTCCGGTGCCGCATCCCAGGCCGCAGCTGCCGGGGGGAGGTCCAAGAGGCGGAGGTTGGAGTTGGACTCCTCGGCAGCAGATGGGGCAGCTGGGACCCCACAGGGCCCAACAGGGGAAGATGGCACGGAGTCATCCAGGTTGGTGGGGGGTCTGGTGGAGGAGGAGGCCGTGCAAGCACCAGAGACGGGGTCTGGAGGTGGGGATCCCACTGGTGCTAGTGGTGCAGTCCAGGACAGGGACAGGAGGTAGCACAGGTGGCCGCGGAGGTGCCTGTGTGCAATCCTGTCCCCGATCCTGTCCCTGCATCATCTTGCACCAGCAGGGATGCCTACGTCCAGACCCGTTTTCAGGCAGGGGATGAGCTGACGGCAACTGGCCTTCCTCTGCCTGCGGACATGGCCATCCAGGTCCGGGTTGAGCCTGTCCTGGCTGGTGTGGCGTTGCATCAACGGGCCATGCGAGGTGACCTGCAGTCTTTTCATGGAGAGACTGCACGTCATCTCGAATGGCTCGTTGACCACGTCAGCCTGCTGGGACAGGTCACCCAGACCGGATTCCTCCGTCTGATGGGGCTTGTTCCGACCCCCTCCTCAACTGGACCCCCTACGCGCCAGTCGTCCTCTGTGCCATCTTCCGACCCATCAGTCACCTGGGTGCCCTGTGGAGCTGCCTCTGACAGTGCGGCCAGGCTGGTGGAGGAGGCATCCCTGCCACAGTCGGGAGTCGGACGTCCAGCAGGGGTGGCCACATCAACAACTGCACCCCAGCCGGCGGAGGATGTGCAGGCAGCAGGAGGCAGTGCACGGGCAGAGGCAGAGCAGCAGCAGCAACATGGTGGGAGCCATGAAGGCTCAGGGCCTTCGACATCGGAGGGGCAGGCATCGGCAGGAGGGCAGGATGACCCAGGACAGAGAGTGTCTACCGTGTGGCAGCGGTTGGGCCACGCCATAGGTGCGGAGCGGCGGCAGGCGGAAGAGGCGCGGCTCACAATGGTCAGGGCGGAGAACTCCATGCGGAGGGCCCTGAGGCGGGCCGAGTGCCTCGAGGCAATCCGCAGGGGGTTGGAGGAGGACACGGCGTCGTCCCTGCGGACCCTCGGGGCCATGGAACTGGACCGCCTCCGGGACATTGAACAGGAGTTCGATGATGCCCTGGCCCGGAACACCACGGAGTGAGCCGCTGGACTTGCCCGCCGCCTTTGTATATAGTTCTTTAGTTTTAGGTTTCCTTTGTTTTTTCTTATGATTTGGAGTCGACGGACACTGCTCCACTTTTTGTATATAGTTGCCTTTTAGTTAGGTGTTTTTTTAGGTTTCCTTTGTTCAGTTGGGCTCATGGACCCTTTCGAGTTTTTTACATAGTTCTTGATTTTATGGATAATTTTTTTACATTTCACTTTGGAGAAATTTTTTTTGGATTATGATTTGCAGTTCTTTATTTTTATGCGGACATGCAACTTGATTTGTTTTACTTCTCATTGTAGTTTGTTTCATTTCTTTATCATTCTTTCTTTTTTTCAATACAATTTTGTTTTCATGCTTCACTGTGTGGTATCATCTCATTGGTTTCATGCATGTCATGTTGGGTGTTTTCCCATTCAATTGCAAACATTGTGTGTGACGGACATGGGTTCATTAGCTTCATGAACATTGGGGGTGTGACATGTTATTTAAATTTCCATGTGGGTGAATGGGATACTTGGTAGGGCTTTTTGGCTGTGGAGGCTGACCATAACGCACATGATTGGGGATTGTGAGGACCTGGTCGAGGGTGCCCCTGGTGGCTGGGGGGTGGTGGGAGACATGAGTGGGGGCCTGGTGGGGGCTGCCCCTGCACTGCTGGGGGTGGGGGTGGTGGGAGACATGAGTGGGGGCCTGGTGGAGGGTGCCCCTGCACTGCTGGGGGGTGGGGGTGATGGGAGACATGAGTGGGGGCCTGGTGGAGGGTGCCCATGCACTGCTGGGGGGTGGGGGTGGTGGGAGACATGAGTGGGGGCCTGGTGGAGGGTGCCCCTGGTGGCTGGGGGGTGGGGTGATGGGAGACATGAGTGGGGGCCTGGTGGAGGGTGCCCATGCACTGCTGGAGGGTGGGGGTGGTGGGAGACATGAGTGGGGGCCTGGTGGAGGGTGCCCATGCACTGCTGGGGGGTGGGGGTGGAGGGAGACATGAGTGGGGGCCTGGTGGAGGGTGCCCCTGCGCTGCTGGGGGGTGGGGGTGGTGGGAGACATGAGTGGGGGCCTGGTGGAGGGTGCCCATGCACTGCTGGGGGGTGGGGGTGGTGGGAGACATGAGTGGGGGCCTGGTGGAGGGTGCCCCTGCACTGCTGGGGGGTGGGGGTGGTGGGAGACATGAGTGGGGGCCTGGTGGAGGGTGCCCCTGCACTGCTGGGGGGTGGGGGTGGTGGGAGACATGAGTGGGGGCCTGGTGGAGGGTGCCCCTGGTGGCTGGGGGGTGGGGGTGGTGGGAGACATGAGTGGGGGGCCTGGTGGAGGGTGCCCCTGCACTGCTGGGGGGGTGGGGGTGGTGGGAGACATGAGTGGGGGCCTGGTGGAGGGTGCCCCTGGGGGGTGGGGGTGGTGGGAGACATGAGTAGGGGCCTGGTGGAGGGTGCCCGTGGTGGCTGGGTGGGGGGGTGGTGGGAGACATGAGTGGGGGCCTGGTGGAGGGTGCCCCTGGTGGCTGGGGGGTGGGGGTGGTGGGAGACATGAGTGGGGGCCTGGTGGAGGGTGCCCCTGGTGGCTGGGGGGTGGGGGTGGTGGGAGACATGAGTGGGGGCCTGGTGGAGGGTGCCCATGCACTGCTGGGGGGGTGGGGGTGGTGGGAGACATGAGTGGGGGCCTGGTGGAGGGTGCCCCTGCACTGCTGGGGGGTGGGGGTGGTGGGAGACATGAGTGGGGGCCTGGTGGAGGGTGCCCATGCACTGCTGGGGGGTGGGGGTGGTGGGAGACATGAGTGAGGGCCTGGTGGAGGGTGCCCCTGGTGGCTGGGGGGTGGGGGTGGTGGGAGACATGAGTGGGGGCCTGGTGGAGGGTGCCCCTGGTGGGGGGAGACATGAGTGGGAGCCTGGTGGAGGGTGCCCCTGGTGGCTGGGGGGTGGGGGTGGTGGGAGACATGAGTGGGGGCCTGGTGGAGGGTGCCCATGCACTGCTGGGGGGTGGGGGTGGTGGGAGACATGAGTGGGGGCCTGGTGGAGGGTGCCCCTGCACTGCTGGGGGGTGGGGGTGGTGGGAGACATGAGTGGGGGCCTGGTGGAGGGTGCCCCTGGTGGCTGGGTGGGGGGTGGTGGGAGACATGAGTGGGGGCCTGGTGGAGGGTGCCCCTGGTGGCTGGGGGGTGGGGGCGGTGGGAGACATGAGTGGGGGCCTGGTGGAGGGTGCCCCTGGTGGCTGGGGGGTGGGGGTGGTGGGAGACATGAGTGGGGGCCTGGTGGAGAGTGCCCATGCACTGCTGGGGGGTGGGGATGGTGGGAGACATGAGTGGGGGCCTGGTGGAGGGTGCCCCTGCACTGCTGGGGGGTGGGGGTGGTGGGAGACATGAGTGGGGGCCTGGTGGAGGGTGCCCATGCACTGCTGGGGGGTGGGGGTGGTGGGAGACATGAGTGGGGGGCTGGTGGAGGGTGCCCCTGGTGGCTGGGGGGTAGGGGTGGTGGGAGACATGAGTGGGGGCCTGGTGGAGGGTGCCCCTGGTGGCTGGGTGGTGGGGGTGGTGGGAGACATGAGTGGGAGCCTGGTGGAGGGTGCCCCTGGTGGCTGGGGGGTGGGGGTGGTGGGAGACATGAGTGGGGGCCTGGTGGAGGGTGCCCATGCACTGCTGGGGGGTGGGGGTGGTGGGAGACATGAGTGGGGGCCTGGTGGAGGGTGCCCATGCACTGCTGGGGGGTGGGGGTGGTGGGAGACATGAGTGGGGGCCTGGTGGAGGTGCCCCTGCACTGCTGGTGGGTGGGGGTGGTGGGAGACATGAGTGGGGGCCTGGTGGAGGGTGCCCCTGGTGGCTGGGTGGTGGGGGTGGTGGGAGACATGAGTGGGGGCCTGGTGGAGGCTGCCCATGCAGTGCTAGGGGGGTGGGGGTGGTGGGAGACATGCATTGTTGATCAGTAGTGCAAGGTGACATGTGGGTTGGCTGGGGGGCATGGCCATGGTGGATGGGCTGCCTGCGGGACATGAGCAGGGGTGCAGGGTAGTCCCCCGTGGTGTGGGCTGCCTGCAGGGGCCGTGGAGGTTGTGGAGCGTACACCTTGGAGGACCCACACGGCCAATTTACGTGTAGTACTCCCCAGAACCCCTGAAATACACATACCCTGCTGAAATCGCGTGTGGAACTTCCCGCGCACCCCTGAAATACACGTACCCTGCTGAAATCGCGTGTGGAACTTCCCGCGCACCCCTTAAATACACGTACCCTGCTCGCACTGGCCCAATCGCGTGTGGAACTTCCCGCGCACCCCTGAAATCCACGTACCCTGCTGAAATTGCGTGTGGTACTTCCCGCGCACCCCTGAAATGCACGTACCCTGCTGAAATTGCGTGTGGGACTTCCCGCGCACCTCTGAAATGCATGTACCCTGCTCGAATCGCGTGTGGAACTTCCCGCGCACCCCTGAAATACACGTACCCTGCTCGCACTGGGCCAATCGCGTGTGCAACTTCCCGCGCACCCCTGAAATACACGTACCCTGCTCGCACTGGGCCAATCGCGTGTGGAACTTCCAGCGCACCCCTGAAATCCACGTACCCTGCTGAAATTGCGTGTGGTACTTCCCGCGCACCCCTGAAATGCACGTACCCTTCTGAAATCGCGTGTGGGACTTCCCGCGCACCCCTGAAATGCACGTACCCTGCTCGAATCGCGTGTGGTACTTCCCGCGCACCCCTGAAATACACGTACCCTGCTGAAATCGTGTGTGGTACTTCCCGCGCACCCCTGAAATACACGTACCCTGCTGAAATCGCGTGTGGAACTTCCCGCGCACCCATGTAATACACGTACCCTGCCGAAATCGCGTGTGAGACTTCCCGCGCACCCCGGTATACACGCACACGTAATTTTTTGTCAGCGGCTGTCCGTGTTTGTGGGTACCCCTTTGCACGTCATTTGTCCTGGAGGGCCACAGTATAGGACATTCTTCATGGCTGTATATAGGTGCTATTTGTTGGCGCACCTTTTGGCGCACATTTGTTCCAGGCACAGAGACGCTGCCGCCTGCTTTCTTGTGGCGGTCGTGTTTGTGCGCTGGTTTGAGCGTGCGCTTTTTTGCCCTATTCTATTCCATGAATTCGTGTTGTAGGCGAGCGTGTGGGCGTTCCGCGCACTTGTACCCTGTACTTCCCCCGTGACGCCCACGTTTTGGCAAGTTGTTCCCCATTCCGAGTGTTACGCCCCGTGTTCCGCCTACTTTTGTTGCGTGCGCCGCGCTATGTGCGATTTTCGCTGTTGCCTGTGCGATTTTCGCTGTGACCTGGCGCACGCTGCTATATGGCCTGTGCGCCAACGTGCACCGCGCACTTTTTTTTCGCACATCCGATGGTTTTCTCGCGCACGGCCTTCCATGAACCGATGTGCGCTGCTTTTCGTGCGATTTTCGCACTTGCACTGCGATTATCGCTATTTCACTGCGAATCGCACGTTTTTGCCCACTTGCGCCGCGCTAATTATTCCATGAATCGGCTTGCTAGTCTATTGGTTGTTTCCTTGTCTAGACAGTTATTGCAATACATTTTTGTTTTTCTTGTATCTTGTACATTGCATTTTTGGGCTCTTTGGATTATTTTTATTGGCATCAGAAGGGACTTGCAATACAGGCATTTTAATCAAAGACAAACTAAGACTTAAAAGACTACTGATTAGCAGAGATTCAACAAGTGTAATCCAGCGCACTGTTAAAATATGAATGAGCTTCTACTGAAAGAAACAGAGCCAGCCCTGTTACACAACCTGGCAACCATAGATAGGGGCACTAGCTCCCCAGTCCCTTGTACTATGTACGAGCATTCATCTCTTTACTAGGGAATCTTTTTTACTTCTGGGTGATGTGTATCTCAAATGTACCCTTGGTATTATCTGGTATCTGAAATTTGGTTAATGGTTATTTCTTTTCGCATTTTAACCAGTCCATGCATGGCTGCATCCCACCGCAAGCGGATTTACTAGAGTCCCACACATTGTTTTCTTTTTGCTAATGGCAATTATTAAAACCTTAGCATTACATATACTCCAATTCTTTTCTCATTTGCCTGTCTGGACAGCATGCCATGTTATTATGAACAAAAAACAAGAAATCAACTATGTTGCACCCTTCCACATCAGACTTGCACTTTACCTTCATTACATTCATGGCCTATTACCCTTCAAGCCATGCGGCCCCTCCCCATCCTCATTCTATTTCCTACTCAGCCTCTGCTGCCAAGTTCATAAATGCACCCACTACTTTTCATGGAAGATCACACTGCTGAGGCAATGCATATTCTCCTGCAAGCCGCTTCATCCTGCGCCCCTGGCAGGCCATTTTCTCCCCAACCGGCACTGGCACCTCTTACCTCCTCGCACCTCTCCTCTTTCTTTATCCACTCTCAAGGAGCTGTTCCCTGCCCAGCATGCTTCAAAGTAGCCATACTGATACCAATACTGCTGACCCCCACAGACCTGCAAACTGCCTGGCCTCTGGTATCTCACACTACTCCAAAATCCTGGTTCTTAAGCGGATCACCAGCGATCAAGAGGTCAGCAATGTATGTGACTCTCGATCTACCTGCAGCCTTCAACACATTCAATCACCCATCGATCCTCCAATGTGTTTTTCATGTTGGCTTCCAAGACACTGCTCCTGCTTGGATTGCATTCTATCTCTGACTGAATATTTATCCTATCTTCTGACCCGCAAATTCCTCTGATTCCACACTGCCCTCTAAGGTTCCCTACGCTAGTCACTGCTATTCAGACTCTGTACCCCTCTCTTGGCCACCTCATTTCCTGCTTTGGCTTTTCTTACCAACTATTGACTGTTGATGCCCATATTTCTTAACCTTGCTGTGTACTTAGCCCTGATCTCTTCTCCCATATCTCTGTCTCTTCTCTCAGTTCTTAAATACTGGATTGCCCTTCAATGCATTGTGACTGACGACTCCTTATCCCCTCCATCTTTTCTCCCATGAACGTACCATCTCCAAAGGCTCACAAATGTGGGGTTCTCTTTGGCAGGGATCTTAACTTATCACCTCCACTGCTACCACTGTCCCCTTAACATTAGAAAAACCTGTGACCTTCTGACCTGCCACTCACCTAACACTCTTACCAAAAACCTTGTGCTTAGCTATCTGAACTATTAATTCCGCCTACTCTTTGGTCTTCCTCTCTATTGCTTTGTCCTCCCCTTTGTAAAGTTGTAAATGTTGATACTCACACATTGTACACCTTTGCATACCTCCCCTACCTTTGCTCACCGACTCCATGCCCGATGGCCCTCAATATAACAAAGATCTAATTTCCTTGTTTCCTCCTTGTCTACAACTCAATCCGTGGCCTAACCTCTCCTTGCCTTTCTGATTCTAGCTCCCGCGGCTCCCCTGCTTGCTCACTTCACTCTAGTTCACTACTCAGTCTCTCGGTTCCCTGTCCCCCCTCCACTCTATTGAAGTCATTGCCCCACTCCACTGTAATTCCCAAATTCTTAATATCAACAAATGCCTCTATTTTTGCGTTCAACTCAGCCCTGGAACTCCACCTCTTCTTCTATGAAAGTGTCATTATCGCCACCCTCTACATTATCCCACCACTATGAAATCCTTCTCTTGCCAGCTGCATGAAAATACGTGTAGATACTGCACCAAAACCACTGTACATATCTATCTCTACTGCTTCATAATTATGTAATTTGTTAGTGCTATACCGAGTTTGTTTCCCCATTATGAGACCTCTTCAACTGTTGGAAATCTACCTACTCATGTATCACGTCCCTCCCATGCAAATCACCCTGCAAAGTGATGCTCCGAAGACAACTGCATACTCTTGTACAGTGTTTCTTTCAAAGCGCTCTCCTTTCCTCAGATACAAATACAAAATGCTACAAATATAAACTGCCAGCCAACATGATCTTAAAGAGTTGCACAGCAGCTTTTAGAAATGTTATTCAAGCATCAACTTGAAACTCGTTCACCCTTTCAAAGAATTCAATTGATTTGAAGAGCACTTTCATCATACAGGGAAAAGGACAGGGAAATACAGACATCACTATTCCACACACCTACAAACACCAAAAGAGTCCAGCGGTCATATCACCTCCCACCGGGTGCGAGTCCTGCTCGGTTTTGCTGACTAGGACCTTCTTGAGGGTGACGGATTGAGATATGTCTCTGAAAAAACGACACTGCTGTCCTGAAGAAAAGCAGACAGACAGAAAGAAATGATTTTCAAATTCAAATAAGTCAAAGCCATTAGCCAAACAAAAGCCATGTTTTCCGGTGCCTTACAAGTCATCTGAAGTTGTGAAGCAAGGACCTTTGTCAATAGATAATGCAAAGCATCTTTCTGGAATCTAAATTCTCCAGTGTAATCAAATTAGGTCTCTCCAAAAAGCAGGTCATGGCTCAATAGTGGCAAGGAAACAAGCTGAACAATGTCCACAACCTCGCTTTCCACAGTCAGTCGCTCAGAAGTACTTCAGCAATGAATAGCATGACTGCTTCTCGATAAGTGTGTACTGATGGTATACACAGTTGGCTAGCTACATTAATACGCACCCTCGGATGCAATAAAACGACAGCCTGCCATCTTGAGCCACGCACTCATAAGCCTCCATACTGTGGCCTCACTGACTGGGCCTGATGTTCCGAGTGGACTCACGCCAGCCTCCTTACTCTATACGATATGATTTGGTATTTTTAACGCGTCTGTACACAAGTGTTTCTAGGCACCAGTGTTTCCATTATTTCTGCACACGCCAAAACAGTGCAGACACAACACATCTGCCTACCCTCTGAGGTTTGCCTATGTTCTCAGATTTCTGACAGTATCCTTCTTCAGATGGCTCCTCTGTTCATGAAAATATTTCATATCCTTTTAAGACTTGACAAGTAGAATAATCTGACTCACGGAGCAGCATAACGTTGTTTTTAGTGATTTAGCGAATATCCTTGCAATATCCTGCTCGATTGAACATCAGTGTGACTGGGAACAGATCAAGAATAATCAGTAGTTTGCCTTGCCCAGAGTCCAACCGCCACCCAGGTGCTCAGGCCTTTTCCATACCCCAGACTCACCAAATGAGGACAGTCCGGCAGGTACCCACACTGGTTCAGCAAGCACTAGGAATCACAGGCAGAAACTGCCATGTGAAGAAATTAACTTGGCTAAAGGCGGCAGCAGGCATGGGAGATGGAAGTTAAGCACAGGCGGGCAAAGCCTTTTCCTGCAATCCTGGCAGGCCAATGAGATACTGATGAGTTATAGCACTGCGAGTCAAAGAGCGTGGGCAGCGAGCACGCTTTTTATAGGCAGCCGCTTAAACAGGCAGGCGGTGTTTTCCGTTGATAGCTGTCTTGTGCAGAGGACATCAGTCACGGTTAACCCTGCAATGTTTCCAGAGAGCACCGAGACATGTGGAGCCAGTGTTATGCAAATAGAGCTCAGCTGGATCCTGACAGCCACCCTGCCAACAATCATTTTGGAAGTAAATGTTTCTTCGTTTCGTCTTCTGGAAAAGGATGCCACCTGCTGTAATGGCCTGCCTTCATGGATCTGGGAGAGCACTTCCTGCACTGCAATACTTAATATGCATGTTTTTAAAAGTATCTTCATGGTCCAGTCACTGCAGACCAGCCACTGAACAGAAAACAAATTTCACACATTTTGTCGCCTTTTTAAATACTGACATTTCACTGCTCCTGCCAGATATGTTAAAGGAGATTAAAATTTAGAATAATTGTCAATACTGCTTATACAGAAAATAGCAAATTCTAAAAAAAACATCAGTTCTTTAATTTTCTCTGGGTCAGACCAAGTAAATTCTGCTTGCAGCTTAGTTGTATCTTTTGCCTTTTTCATGCTGCTATGATGTGCCCCCAAGAGATCAACCATCTATTAACAAAATCAAACCTAGCCTTAAAAGCCATACTGTTCATATCCTGTCCTGATCTGCACCAAATTATAAACTCCACTGTAATCCATAATGTCCACTAAGAGCTATTTTAGAAAATATGGTTTGCCTTTTTAACTGATTTTATTATTTATCTAGTGATGGAAGATAACCATGAAGTGTGGTCTCATTCAATCCTCACAATCATTGCAGTGGTGTAGATCACCAGTAGTTGCCTCTTAAAAAAAGAATGGTCAACCAATCACAAAGGGTAAAAGAAATATAAAGGATTTATTAACCCCATCTACTTAGTGGTCTATTTTAAAACATGTGCATACATATGCATTCCTCTAGTCCAGTGAATGCATACACCTTACGTTCAGAAAATGTACTGTTTCCAACTTCCTCCCCTTCACATCCTGGTTGCTGTAACAAGCAACTTGTACTCATCATTGTAAAGCGCCCATAAATGAGATGGCTTTGTCTGTAATGTTCATATTAGTTTAGTTTAGTAGTTTGGTTTAGTTTAGTTTAGTTTACTTTAGTTTAGTTTATTTATTTGCAAAGCGCGCCAAGCCCATAGGCATCTGGGCACTATGCTTACAAGTTCCAAACAAATACAAAACATGGAATAAAGCAGTGTGAGACATAAGAGTTACATATACATCAGACAAGAATTTACAAACATATTTACACTTGCAGGACGTGGTTATGCCACCGAAATTAGGTCTTGCTCATGCAGCCATACTTTGACCTTTTTTTCCGGACTAATAGGTAAGAGGGTTCCTCTCTTAGTGATAGAGGGAGGGTATTCCATTTCTTTGCAGTGAGGACTGATAAGCTAACCCCGCCTGCTCTTTGTTGCTTGAAGAGTGGGATGATGACACAGTGCGTTTGGGCCGTTCTGGTAGACCATGTTGTAGTGTGGCGGTTGATAGTATTGGACAAGTAATTGGGCGCCTGGTTAGATAAGCACTTACGGGTGAGGGATAGTGTTTTGAGAGCAATTCTTTGCTTAATGTTAAGCCAGTTTATTGTGTGTCTGATTTCCGAGATGTGTTGTTTCCTTGAGATGTTCAAGACTGCTTATAGCCTAAGTACTTTCCTCCTCCACTAAGTTAATACCATACTTCTAAAGGCACCTATGTATGTGCTCTGAAGTTCAGATAGTGTTTTATTTAACGAACACCTCGCACAAACAACAATCCAAATTAAAGCATAATGTCCTTGTTCCACAATTCATTTATTTTGCAAGGCAATAAACCAAATTCTCTATCAAAAGCAGAGAAATCAGATTGAATAGAATCTGCATTTCAGTGTCTCACAGGTGGCCTTCTTAATAAGTTAGGATGAGTTTTAATCAATGTGTTGATTCCAATCCAGTCAGATCTTTGAGAATTTTAGTAAATCTATTATTTCTTTGCTAATGCGTTTGTGTGAAGGATTCGTCGGAACAGACACATTTTAAATAAATAATAATGTAAAATCGTATCCTTCCCATTTGAGACTGTTCCACACTCTTAATTGAATTTTAGTTTTAAATCTTAGATTGAATCGATATTATCTAATCCGTAAAAACCAAAACCTTGATACTTGGATTAAAATATACAATTTCAATTAAGGCTATAAATGCTCAACAAAATGTCAAGCTTAAGTGTTGCCTTCTCCTTGAAAAAACTGATGCTCGAGCCTGATAATGTCTTTCAGATGGCATTCCCAGGCGAAAAGGAGCAAGGAGCACTGCTGAATAAACCACTTGGTGGGGAAGAAGTACTAGAGGACGAGGTTACACTGGCTGTACCTCTTTCATGCAGCTGGAAAGGTCACAGCATCAGGTCAGCAGGTGGTAAGATCAGCTGTGTGGCCAGGACAGGCACCAGAGGTTGAGCGGACAGATCAGGTTCGTTCTGTCAGATATGCTCATAGCTTTAGAAAGGACAGTCAGTCTCCAGCCACTGGATGCAGGAACAAGAGGGACGGCATATGACCTCTAGAAAGCAGGTGGCTGGTAGCACAAGGAAAGCCAATTACGGCGTGTGGGCTGTCAGTATGTGTATCTTGCAAAGAAGTATCCATCTGCCAAATAGTTCTTATGCCCATTTATGTTGACCATTAAAGGGCAATACTAGGGCAGACAAAGCTTGAACGGCATATGTAACCACTTTTTTCCATGGCAGCCCACATTAGAAATAACACAGAACGCTAGCACCACCTGCAACTAGAGATCAGGGTTAGGGCTGAGTCTACGAACACATGCCCTTGCCTAGTGGAGATGCTCTAATTTTGGGAACAACATATTGGAATATTGGAAAGTGCGTCCATATATTTTATGACAGGCATAAGGACTCTAACATTATACTTCAATGATTTAGTAATCCTCTCATATGCAACCTAATAATGACAACAGTGTATGGTGTTTTATAATTTCTTCTCTGCAAACATATAGGGAGAAGCCAGCAACGTATGTACAACACTAGAATGGACCAAGTAAATAATAGTCCAATCTCAGTTTCTGGGTAGGTGCACGTGAACCCTTTTCACCAGATTAATAATAACCTTACCTAAAGAAATTCAATTGACCCTTAACCCCTTAACACTGATTTCCTGCTCAGAATCATAAACCTTTGATACCTCCTACCCCTCTCACTGGAACCTGTTCAGACACCCAGTGTTTGCTTGGGATGCACGTACAGTGTCCCAGCCAGGCAAAGAGGTTCAGGTTGAGGAAAACCTATTAGAGAGCAGCATCATGGGAGCAGAGTGAAGATTGTGCCGTCGACAGCATATACATTGTTTTAGTTAGGTCTGACACATATAAGATACTCACATATAGCAACACAGAAAGAGCAAAGAAATGTATACATGCTGTGGTTGCAGAGGTCATAGATAGGGCAGTTTTCTAGGCCCAGTGTTTAGTTGATGTATTGTGGTGATGTAGGACAGCGTGCTGTTCCAGAAGGACTGAAATAAGTGGAAGATGGAGTCAGCAAGGTAGTGTGGTAGGACTGAGGTAGGTGTATTAACTTGGCAGAAATGCAGCCATTTGGATGTTAAGGCATACACTCGCGATGAACAGAAGGGAACAGAAGCCTTGTAGTAGAGTCGCGGTTCTGGTAGTAAAGCTCCAAAAACAAATCCCCTTCCCATTCCCTAGGAGAAAAAAGCCGAAGTTAGAGGCACCCATGGTGTGCAGATAAGCATTAATTGTATCAACTGTGAGGCCTGAAAGTGATGGGAACGGAATGTTAGTGGGTAATGCACCCTTTGAAGGCCAAATAATGAGAATATGTCATGAGGCCCTGTGATGCCAATAAGCCAGGCAAAGATTTAGGACGCTACTGCGCTCGCCCCGGGGCGGACACCCCGTAGTAATTACGCCTAAACACACAACTTGTGCAAACAAATCCTCGAAATTCAGACTCAAGAACAGTGCCCTGGTGATGTAATTCCTGGGCACCTGGATTGGGAGGACATAAGGAGGGAGCTATGCCTGGAACGTCTTGTGAGTTTGAGATAGAAGGAGCAAAGGTGATGGCAATAAATGTAGTACAAGGTCGGGGGTGAAGCTCGTATGCGCCATGTTGTCTAGATTAATAAGGAGACCTATTGTTCAATCAAATTCAGGGTTGGCCTCACCAAGGTACTTTGAATGCGTCTGGAACAGGAGGGTTCACATCACGTGATGGTCCCAAATTTACAAACCTATTGATAAGAACCCATCAATAATATACCTGGGTTCAGCAGTGACGATCTAGGGTACCACATGTCTATGGGATTGGGGGTAGCGTAGATGTGGCCAATTGGTCAATGACCATAGGGAGGGACTAGCATGTTCTATAGGTGGTAGCCAATGAGGTGGTGGGATTATGCTATACTCATAATTATGCACAGTATTAATTATTAATTAATAAAAATGTAAGGTTTCTCTGCTATAAAAGATGTAAGAGATAAGATGAGCTACGTGTCACTTCAGTTCTACGGGACCATCTGAGAACCTTTTTTCGTGTAATAAACCTTGTTTTCCCTAGCAAAGAGGTGCAGTGGTCATTTTGTCATTTAGATTGCTTTTATTCTCCAGTTTTTGGGTTGCCATCCATTCAGTTTCTATCCCTGTACGAGTCCTAGAAATCGATCTACTTGATCAGGAATCCTATCCTTTGACCTCCATCTTTGCCTACAGTAATAAATCCAGGCCTTGACCAATTAGGAGGAGGGGTTACTAAGAACCCGTAGTGAGTTTCCACATGTAATGCCATCTCTCTACCAACCTGGAAACACCTGTTAATATGCATCTTAAATCAGTGACCAGCTTTGTGACAAAATTACTTAATTTCTGCAGGAGTACAAGAATGAGTAGTGGCTAAATTGCCTACTGTGGTGAGTCAGAAGAAGGACACAGACTCTGATTTTCCATATTTGATGTGTATTCTTTATTAACAGAAAATATGAGCTCCTAACTTTGCCTAAAGTATGGGTGCTCCATACCTAACTAAAACTAACTACGGTAATCGCCAGTTGTCCGTATATCCAAAAGGAAGATCTGTCCACTGTCCAAACTAATTTTACCTGACCCTACCACTACTCAAATTAACTAAGGCACAGGAGAAAGACTCATTTTCTTTACTGGGACGAGTATAAGAGGTCCAGTAATGATTCTCTCTCTGTTGTATTTCTTCTCTATTGGGACAAGGATGAGTGTTCCAGTAATGATTCTCACTCTTAAACATAGTTCTTCTTTACAGGGATAAGGATCAGTGTTCCAATAATGATTCTCACTCTTAGATAATATTGGTTCCTTACTGGGACGAGGATGAGTATTCCAGTAATAGCTCTCACTCTTCAAATATTTTTGTCCTTCAGTAGGACAAGTATGAATACTCCATTCTCTTTGGAATCGTGCCACCAGGTCTGTGATGCAGTCAGGGCTATTTTCACTGTTTGTCAGGTTGGCTTCTCGGTTTCTTGTTTTCTCTGCATTCGACAAACTTCACAGTGCCTTTAGATGTGTGTAACCACAATTATGTTGTGCTGTGAGACTGCACAATGACCCTAAAATTCGCTCTTGTGTCCCAAATTCTCTACTACTGGAACATTTCCAAGTAAATCAGTCCAATCATGGTATCATTGATTTCATCAAAGTCCACTTTAATGTATCAGCCTTTAGATGTGTGGTCTCTGCGTTGTTTAGGGACTTCCAAGTTCGCTATCCTTCAGTCACGCCACCACTCGGTATTCTCATGCTTATCAGTTTCTTCACTCGCCCTTGGTTTCTCACCCTTCAGCTTCTCTCAGGTACTGCCTGCTTGCTTGCACATGCCAGCCCCTTGCCGACATCACAGGCAGCGTACCTATGTCTCTCGCAGCTTTGCTTCCCTAGGTGGTTTGAAGCTCCTGGGCTTCTCGCACTCTCTAGTCTCCCCTCCTTGAATTTATGATGCTGCCTTGGGCCTCCCTACTGTTTGTTTTCAACTGTTATGCTTCCACTGAGTTTCTTCATCTCAGTACATCATGAATTTGCATTCCTAGGTGACAGCACAAGACTTGATTGACAATAACAAACTCTTAAGGCTTCACATATATCTTAAAAGGAGGGTAGTGGGGATGAGGCTTAGGCAGTTCTTCTCCAGAATTGGAGTCCTTGTCCCCAAGGGGGGAGTCTCTCGTGGTGAGGTCCCACTTGTCTCTACCCCTAGGAAGGGCCTCGCATAGCAGGCTCACCTCCCTAGCCTCTCAGGGAAAGGCTCCCCCTCGGGGGAAGTGACGGGATCCCTCAATTCATCACACTACCCAACCCCTATACTTCAAAAAATCAACAGTGATCCCAATCATGAAGGCAAAACAGGCACAGCTAAGAGATATACCTCATTCACCTTCTGTGGGAACAGGGGCAAAGGGGAGGCTATACTCTCAGAAAGGGTGTATTGGGGTGGTTGATAAAGGTCCCAATGAGAAATCAAGGTTTGCGTCATACACACCATATTGGTGATGTGGCATTAAATATACTGACTATGCCGAAGATACTCAGGTGGTCTTAGAGTTGACAGGTGATTATGACAAGGATTCACAGACCCTTGATCAGGTATATGACCTGATCCAAAGATGGATGAATGCCAACTCTCATGCCTTAAATGGCAGCAAAACAGAGCTTATGCTAGTTGCCTCTAGTCAGCACTTGTCTAAATTAGATTCCAGGTTGCATCATCAAAATAAATCCATGGGTGAAAACTCTTATCTCATCTTAGACGCTAACCTTAATATGAAAAAGCATGTAACACACATTAAGTCCTCATGCGCCGACAATACCAAGCTTATTAGACAGATTAAGCCTTCCCTGTCTAATGCTAATGTTGCTGCGCTCCCCACTGCACTTGTGAATTCAAGAATTGACTACTGCAATAGCCTTCCAAAAACATTGTGAAGATGCTACAGGTTCCCCAAAACAGTGCTGTCAGAGCCGTTTGTGGACTTGCAAGAATGGATCATGTCTCTCAAGCTTGCCGAACATTGCATTGGCTCCTGAACATGCCTGACTAATTAAGCCCCTGTGTTTCTGACAAGGAGAAAACGGAAGGGTCCTATTGTTCATTTGCATCGATCTTATGGCCTTAACAAACTATTCCAGCCTCGATTCAAGCTACAGAAATTCATTTCAGTGGAACCAGCATTATTGTGTATGAGCCCCTCTCTGGAACTCGATTCCACTTGACCTGAGAAATATTCCAGCCCGTCTTCACTTTAAAAAGGCTATTAAAACCTTTTTCTTCAATTCTGAAGACTAACAGGGTTTTTCTGGTTCTCCCGCTTTGATCTTGACCTGAGCAATGATCCCTGACTACTCTATCTGTAATGTCTGTATTTTTTGTTACTTGTGTGCACTGAGGTCTCTGGGCGTGATGCGCTACTTAAGAAATTCATAGTAGTAATAATAATAATGTTGACGCGATGTTTTGATTTAGCATCTATCTAGTGTAGATAATAAGGAAAAGGTAAGTGTTACTATTAGTGTTACTTTATGTTTAAATTGATACATTTTAGATTCACACACGCACAGCAGCATAAAGTCAAATCTGTCGATAAAATACAAACACAATGTAGGTGTGTGGTGCGCCACGTAGCACCTAAGTGTTGGGCAGCGAGGAGCTTCATATGCGCTTGCGAGAAAGATTTGCAGATGGAGAAACCACTGTGAGAGGACCTGGTAGTCTTGAACATACATGCACAGACATACATACATTGGGGTCTTTAGGGACATGTGTTTGGGACAGTTGGGCTACTTGGGGTACATGGTGAACACACAAATCTGTATGACGTGAGTCCTCTAATAGCTAGGGATTGTGCAGACCCAGAAGCCTGGGGTGACGAGATAAACTCTGCGTGACCGGAAAAGCTGGTTGAGCAAGGTTGAAGGTTGAGGAAAGGCAGAAGGCAGCTGTGATGATATCAGATGGTCAGTTACAGCCAGGCTTGGGTTTTTAAGACTGGACATGGAAATTGTGGAATTACTGTGGGAAACAGGCCGCAGACGAGTAGCCTTAAACGCATTACGCAGATCAGGTTTAGATGGAAGGCTTACTCTCCTGGATTTTGAAGCCTACTTTATAGCAGCCCAATTGCAGGTGGTAACTTATTGGAAAGATTCCCCAGAAGGAAACCAGACAAGGTATTTACAGGAAATCCCTAGGAACAGGGAAGGGATTGAATTACTATGGGTCCCAAACTCTGGAATGACCTGCCCAAAGCTCTAAGGGCTGAGACCTCCCTCACTGCCTTTTGCGTAAAGGCCTTAAAACCAAACTATTTAACAAATGTTCCACCCCATTCCCGCCCTCCCCTCTCCACCCTGTTCCATCCTTCTGTCTACTTTGCTTCTCCTGCACATCCTCTCTACCTTGTGTGATTTATCTGGCTCACTCTCCTGTAACCAAGTTTTTTTTACTGTAACCAGCAGCGTTTTTCTTACTCACTGTCTGTGACAGCGCCACAATGCCTCCGGGCTGCTTTGTGCTTTATAAATGTTAATAAATAAATAAATGGAAACGATGGGGGTGGGAAATATATTCACTGTCCTAAGGGAAATTTGGAGCAACCTCCCTACGAAACTACATAGATCAATGATGTACAGCCCACACCTGCCATTTTATTATATTTATTATTCATTCATAACACGCTTACTACCAGCTAGTAGTTTCTAAGCGTGGGATCAGGATTTGAAGCTGTGTTGCACTGTGCTGTCTTGCTTCCAAGACAAATGCGTTGCCCCTTAGCTATCCTTCCTCCCCCTGCCATTAGGGTTCAAACCGGTTCTATGGGAGACATTGAAACATTTAGATGCAGGTAAACTGCGTAGCAATGGCTGCTCGAGGGTGGGAGATCTATATACAAAAGGGAAACCTATGACTTTTAAACAGTGCATACACACATATGAAATGCCACTGGGCTCCTTTCTGGGATATGTACGTTTGGGAAATGGGTGAGCAGACTTATGTGAAGAGACCCAAGAGGAACCAGAGGTGAACTCAATGTTGCAGCAGGACTTAAATCAAGATTGTACAGGGGCATCAATGAGCAGAAATAGAGACCTGAGCTAGGGATCAAAGCAAAGTGGGAGAGGGACATGGGGCATGGGATTTCATAAAACAAGTAGATTTGTATATGGGAACAGGACAAAAATGTATCCAGAAACGTGAGGTTTTGTCTAAATCATTCGCCTTTTTACACAGAGTATACATGACCACGAAGAGACGTCATGCGATTAACCTGCAGATCTCTCACTGCTGTCCTAGATGTAGCGGAGTCTCGGCAGGTTTCTGGCACATGACTTGGGACTGCCCAACTATCAAAACTCACTGGGCAAAGGTGGTTGTAAAATTAATCTCTTGGACATATAGCACATATGAATGTACACCAGAGGTATATCTTGGAGAATTGATACCAGGGGGGAAACGTGCAAAAACATAAAATAAAATGGCGCAATGTCTATTGATACTGGCCAAGAAACGGATCGCAATCTCATGGAAATGCTCTGGGGGCCCAGTGCTGCAATCTTGGGCTGGAGATGAGCAGCGCTGGGGGATGGCAGAAGCAGAAACTCTGAGGAGACAGAGGATATGGGGGAAGAAGGAATGGATTTGCTTAGAAAAAAGTAGATTCAGGTATTTGATGGGGTTATTAAGGGAGAGCTGAAGGAGAGAGGGAAATACATGTCTGGCATCCAGCTTGGGAAATGTCTTGTTTATACTGTGGTCCCGACATTCTGTGGAGTGCCTACTAATGCTGTAAACAAAAAGGATGACACAGACTGTTATGTATAATGGTTAGGAATTCAGAAAATAAAAATAAATACACACCAAATAAATGCCCCCCTCCAACCAGTATATTGCCCTCAATGAGTCCCTTTCTTCCCATGTGGTAATACCATATGAGTGGAGGCATACTGGTTCAGTTGTAAGGTTTGGGGAGCCGTGCAGATGGGATACAAAGGCTATTGTCAAAGTCTAGCCATGTTTTACAGCTGTGTTGACAATAGAGAACAAATGGGGGAAAGAGAAGAGAGGCTACCCCTGAATAGCTTTTTTTTAAAAAAAACGATTTTCCTGTAGCAGCTGGGAGAGCTTGGTATTAAGAAGAAAGTTATCATTTCTATATTAGTGTCTCTTGATATTTGATACATTTTCCAGATAGAGGAGCAAGACTACATTTTATGAGATTTAAATTTAACTTAGTCATAACTGATGAAATTAAAGATGCTCAACGAAAGACTGTAGATTTCACGTTGAGACATTGAAGCACTGATTATTGAATGTCCAGTTTTGTCAGCTACAAGAGATGATTATTTTAGACGTTTGGTGCACTGTGAATATAATCTTGCGACAGAGACTTTTTGGGCAAGTATTTTCTTACGAAATCAAACATCTTTGACAATTGCAGTTTTACATTTTTTTTTATGTGCAATTTTAAATGTGTTTAATCCCTCTAAATCACAGGAATATTTGCACTAATATTGTTACTATAATTGATTCATTTTTATTAAGTAATGTCATTTGTTGTTTTTTCTTCCAGTTCTTTGTGTAAGATTTAGGGGGTAATTCATAGAATTCGGCGCAGAAGTGGCAAACGCGGCTGGCGCACAGAGTGCGTGTGCAGCAGTCTGCGGCAGCCGCGTGCCAAAAACCCATTTCGGCACACAGCGTATTCATGGATTTATACATCCATAAGCAGCTGTGGAGCAGAGTGGTGCAGCGACTTTGCAGCAGTGCCAGTTATGCCCCCAAACCCACCGCGTGCGCCAAAAACATTGCACAAATCCAGTACATGGCGCAAAGGCCAGTGGACCAGCATGTAGCCCCCAACCATGTAAACGCGTGTAAAACTCCCTGCGCACCCCTCGAAATACACGTAACCCGCTCGCGCCAGACCAATCGCGTGTAAAACTCCCTGCGCACCCCTTGAAATACACGTACCCCGCTCGCACCAGGCCAATCGCGAGTAAAACTCCCAGCGGACCCCTCGGAACGGGGTACGTGTATTTCGGGTGTGCGCAGGAGTTTTACATGTGATTTGGCATTGTGTGCCCTCTCGGGGGTTACCTTTCCCCTCTCCCCATGCCCTGCAGGCAGCCCACACCACAGGGGACAACCCACACGCCTGACCATGCCCTGTAGGCAGCCCACATGGCACCATGCTCCTGTGAGCCCCGACTAATGTCCCCCACCCACCATTGACGGGCACCTGCCAGCAGGCCTCGACTCATGTCCCCCATCCAAATTGACGGGCACCTGCCAGCAGGCCCCAACTCATGTCCCCCATCCACCATTGATGGGCATCTGCCAGCAGGCCCCGACTCATGTCCAAACCCTTTGATGGGCACCTGCCAGCAGGCCCCGACTCATGTCCCCCAAATTGACGGGCACCTGCCAGCAGGCCCCGACTCATGTCCCCACCCACCATTGACGGGCACCTGCCAGCAGGCCCCGACTCATGTCCCCCATCCACTCACCCACCACTGACGGGCACCTGCCAGCAGGCCCTGACTCATGTCCCCCACCCACCATTGCTGGGCACCTGCCAGCAGGCCCCGACTCATGTCCCCCAACCATGACACCCACCCACCATTGCCGGGCACCTGCCAGCAGGCCCCGACTCATGTCCCCCCAACCGACACGTCATTACACTCCAGACCCATGGCCCTTATGGCCACCCAAATGCAACCCCACGCCACCCCAGTCCAAACACCCAACCAAGCATTCCATCCACTCCACATTGAATTCCCAATGTCATGATAGAAAATAAATAACCAGCATGCCCACGAATACATGTCCCTCAGACCCACACAATGGCGACACATGACTGTGAAAAACCACATTGTGACATGCACAAAACAAATGAGAGATGACCACACAAGTAAAGTATAGAAAAAAAGTGTATTGAAGGATAAACCAAATGAATAAACCAAAAGCACACAATAATAAAAAGAAAATTCCAAGTCCGGAAGTCCAAAAATGAAGGAAAAAAAATGAATGCTGTAACCAATAAAATCCAAAGTAAAATGGCTCCAATTGGTCCGTCCATCCAAAAAATATCAGAGTTTAAAAAAAGAAAAGTATTCCACCATGGGTCCAAGAAAATTAAATCCAAGTCCAAAACTATTTACAAATGAACATCCAAGGGTCCATGAGCCCAACAATCCAAAGGAAACCTAACCTAAATCCTACCTAATAAACAACTATATACAAAATAGCACGGCATAGTCCATGCGCCCCAAAGGAAAAAAAAATTGAAAGGAAACTGACACCTACGAACTGTTTACAAAGGCAGCGGACAAGTCCAACGGCTCACTTGTTGACGTTTCGAGCCAGGGCATCATCGAACTCCTCTTCAACGTCCTGGAGGCGGGCCTCTTCCGTGGGCCCGAGGTCTCGCAGGGATGCAGCCATGACATCCTCCAAATCCCTGCGAGTTGCCTCGAGGGACTCAGCCTGCCTCAAAGCCCTGCGCATGGAGTTCTCCGCCCTGACCATAGTGAGCCGTGCCTCTTCCGCCCGCCTCCGCTCTGCTCCGCATCTGTTTGCCAGCCCAACCGCTGCCACATAGAAGACACTCCCAATCCAGGGTCCTCCTGCCCTCCGGCCGATGCCTGTCCCTCTGATGTTGATGGCCCTGAGCCATCATCGCTCCCACCTTGAGCCTGCTGCTGCCGTGCATGTGCCCTGCCTGTTGATGCCTGCACGTTCTCCTCCTGCTGGGGTCCAGTTGTTGGGGTGGCCACCCCTGCTGGACCTCTGACTGTGGCAGGGATGTGTCCTCCACCAGCCTGGCCGCTGGGTCAGGGGCAGCTCAACCGGGTGCCCAGGTGCTACTTGGCCAGGAAGCCATCGTCCGGGGACGCCTGGCGCATAGGGGGTTCAGTTGAGGAGGGGGTCGGTAGAAAGTCCAGCACACGGAGGAACCCAGTACTGGTGACCCATCCTAGTAGGTCGACGCGGTCAACGATGCATCCAAAATAACTTGCAGTGTCCTCACGAGAACCCTGCACGTCATCCCGAATGCCCCGTTGACGCAACGCCACCCCAGCCAGGACAGGCTCAACACAGTCTCGGATTGCCACATCCGCAGGGAGAGGAAGGCCAGTTGTGTGCGCATCCCCTCCCTGAAAACGGGTCTGGACGAAGGCATCCCTGCTGGTGCGGGATGATGCAGTCACAGGATCGGGGACAGGATTACACACAGGCACCTCTGCGGCCACCTGTGCTGCCTCCTGTCCCCAGGACTGCACCACTCACACCAGTGGAATCCCCCCTCCAGGCGCCGTGCGTGGGCCTTCCACGACCTCCTCCTTAAACAAACCCCCCACCAACCTGGATGACTCTGTGCCATCTTCCTCCATAGGCCCCTGTGGGGTCTCAGCTGCCCCTTCTGCTGCCGAGGACTCCACCTCCGACCTCCGCCGCTTGAACCTACCCTCGGCAGCTTCAGACGCGGCTCCAGACTCCTCACTCCCCGACGAGATGACAACATGGGAGGGGAGCTGGCCCTTGCGTCTCTGGCTGGCGGTGGGATCCCTGCCGCTGTGCTCCACAGCACTGTCTCCACCCTCTTCATCAGTTGACGCTGCAGACAGGGAGAGTCAGAACACAGGCATCAGGGCACTGTACAATGGTCTGATACACACATGACAGTTGCACATGAGTGGCAGTCTCAAACTTCACACATGGCATCACACTCCCCAACACACATATTATTTGAACCCACACAAATGCGCAAATTAACAAGAATGTTGCAGCAGGCAGCACCATCCATACACATACAACAGCATGAGCATCCGAAGGTTAGCCTGACATCACATGCAATAGGGAGAGTGCCAAACTCATGCACACACGCCACCAGACATACATGCATCTGTACATCTCCACCACCTGTCGCAGTGAAATCATCGGCATCCATGTCACATCTGCCAATCAGCCTCCTACATGTCGCTGTCATATGCATCCATGGTGTATCACAGTGGCACACATGTCAAATACACACACACGCACATGTACATTGTGCACATACATGAAAGTGGAACCAGCATCCATGTGTCACATCACAACCATGCCACAGTACATACAGAGAAATGTAAACATGTGTGCACCCACACATGCATTTGGGCATCATGCATTTGAACACATACACCATTGATGTGCCTCACACATGACTGGACTCACCTACTGCAGGCTCATGTTCCTTGTACATACACATTCATACAGGGGCCTTTCAAGACATATTTCGAACCTGCACACTCCTGGCACACCTCAACATGCACTGCGTACAATCAGTACGCATGGACACTTACTGCTCGACTCCGGACGGGTCTGCCTCTGAAGGACCTGGAGGTGGAGCGCTGGGTGTATGCGTTCCAGGACCCTCATCTGGATGTTGGTAAGACAGACCGGGCACCCCTCTGCATGCGCTGCCTTCAAGAGGCGCTGGGCCTTGCTGAGGGTCCTGGACCTGAAGTCCTCCCAGCGCTTTGGACGTGTTGCATGTCGCGGGCTGCGACCCCCTCCATGTTGATGGCAGGCACAATGTCCTTCCAGCTCCTCTTCCGTCCTTCATTGTCGGCGCGCAAACTTCCGAAGAGGGCATCATAATGCACCAGGACTTGCTCCACCAGGATACCAACTTCTGCGGCACTGAAGCTGGTAGCCCTCTGCCTCTCTGGCTGGGGGTTGCCAGTGGTCTCTGATGGTGTTCCCCCCGACATGGCAACCCCCAAGGCAGGTGTGGGTGGGCAACTGGGTCCTGGTGCTGGACTTTGGAGCGATGGAACTTAAGTTGGGAGTCTTCTGTTCCAGCAGGGGTGGTCACAGCAACTGGACCCCTGCAGATGGCTGACGTGCAGGCACCAAATAGCAGGGCACGTGGCCGGCAGGCAGGCAGGCAGCAACAGATGGCAGGTGGGAGCGTGCTCGGGGCGGCAGGAAAATGGCCTTCTGGGCAGGAGCGTGGTCTTCCGTGTGTTGTCGCATGACCAGCTTGATACAGAGTGAATTGGCACGTGAAAAAATAGCATGTCAGCGTGTAATTCAAGGAAAGGCCCTTAGTGCATAAGTGCATCTGTGGCGTAACACGCGCGGGCATTTCCCTCATGACGGGTGCATAGTGAATCAGTGTGAAAAAACAAAACACCCGCGTGTCAATGCGTGTAATTTGAGGAAAGGGCCTAAGCGCGTAAGTGAAGTGATGCGCGCAGGCGTATCCCTCAGCACGGGTTAAAGGTGAGCGGGCCAGCAGTTCGCTGTACGTGCCTTTCGTGGAGACCGACGTGTGTGTTGCTACTTCATGTTGTTTCACGCGCCATCACAACTTCACAGCCTATCAAGGACATATCTCTTCTTTTGGCAGGGGTATTGGCTATGCATGTTTTTCATTATCACGCTAGTCTGACGGTGAGTCGCGCACGCAATTTTTCCTACTGTGGGTGCCCATGTGTATCGCGTACCCATTTTCAAGGTCATAGTAGCCTGTGTGTCCCATGCGTATGTGTTTTACATGTCCCTAGGTGCCACCACGTACTGCGGGAGGTCAATTCCACACACGTGGGCTACCGGGGGTTGCGTGCACGGTGTTACTGCAGTTTTGGGGGTGCCTGAGCGTTGCGTGACCCGTCACTTTATCACTGGGGTCATATACAGCCTTGTAGGTGCACTGGGGTGCTGTTAACATCTTGAATCCCACCCCCTTCACACCATGCCCAGGACAATTGTCGTGTACACCTCCCATTGGCACTACTCCATCTGTGCCGGCACTACTCCATCTGTGCCATGGCTGGGAGGCCAAGAAAGGTGAGGGGTGTCTCAGCTGGGTGTACTCCACGTGGCGGGCATCGTCAGGGATGTGGCTGGGATGACCAGGGAGGAGGGGGACTCCAGGGTGTCCAGAGTGGCAGCAGAGGGGGAAGAGGCAGGGATGCTCCAGTTTGGCACAATGTTGTGCCACGTGTTGGTGCAGTCATGCCACCACCCCCTGTGGTTACGCGAGATGCAACTCTTGCATCTGGCACTGGCGCCCATGTGACCCGGCAGTCCGTTTTCATCGACTGCCACAGGCCCAAGGGTAGTGGTAGCTGCAGGTGCAGCTGGGGACACCACCACCCAGGCCCAGGGTGGGCCAGTGCATGCTGCGTTGGCACCGAAAGAGTCCCTGGTTGATTTCCAGGAGTTCAGGAAGCACATTGTATGTGCACGCTGGGCTGCCCTGACCGAGGCACATGTCCCTGGGGCAGTATTGTCATCTGCTGCCCCGAGCAGCGGGGTGTCGGCAAGTGCATGGTCAGATGCACCACCCCGGCTGTGAGTCTACCATCCAGGACAGTCCTGGTCAGTGACCTTAGCACAGCAGATGTTTCTGCGCAGGGTCAAGTCAGGGGCACCCAGCAGCCACCGACGGAAGTCAGGGCTTCCATCATTGTTCCACCTGCCACTCCCTTGGTTCAATCCACCAGCGCCACTGCCCATACTGATCAGGGCGGCATTTGCCAGTCAGGGTCCAGACCACTGTCCAAGAGGAGGAAGGTTGCACCTGCAGTAGAGGATAGGACCCCAGACAAGCTCTGGCCTCTGGCACGTTGAGGAAGAAGCCTTTCTCCGTGCAGGAACTGGACTTCCTTGTGGACTACATGTGGGACCACAACCGTGATATGCTAGTGGGGCAGAATTTTCACAATACGGCTGCCCATTGTATGTCCCACTGGAAGCAAGTTGCAGATTGTGTGAGTGCATTCGGACATGAGGTGCGCAGAGCACAAGAGTGTAAAAAGCGTTGGGATGACCTCCGACGCAGTACTAAGGTGAAGTGTGCCTCCAATTATTCCACCGGCAGGAATGGTTGAAGGAGTGGGAGAGATGCAGGACTTTGATGGCCCTTCCAGTGAGTGTTGTCGCGTGTTTGTCCAGACAATGTGTGTTTTGCTTGTGTGATGTGTTGTGCTTGACTGCCACTACATGTCATGTGTACATGGTTCTCATGTGCGAGTCATGCAATGCGTCAGTGACGCGTGGCTGCTGTGCAGCATGCTGGACATGTAGAGCAGACGGGGACTGTCCTCATCACCACACTTGCACCCTACTCACATGCTAGTCACTCGGCTGCCCCTCCGGTCCATGTTCCAGCTCACTGGCCCTTCTGCATGTAGCCTGGGGTGTCTTTCTTCTCAGCACTGGGACTATGTCATTGCATGACTGACATGCATGTGTGTTCTGCCTGCATGTGGCTACTCCACATAGGAATGCTCCCTGGCCCCTCCACCCCCCTGCACCCCACTTTCACCATGGCACTGGTGTGTATCATGTTGGAGTACTGCAATGACCTGTTCAAGGCTCCTGTGTGCATGCACACTTCCCCCAGCCAACCTGCCAGACACATACAATGGGGTACATCCTTTGTCCTTGATGCAGGGTGTCTCACTTGGACTGTGCAGATGACAGATGCTCCGCAGGGACATGAGTGCCCATTCATGTTCCATGTGCATTCCATGCATGCCTGTGTCCTTGACTGGATGATCATTGTAGTACGTGTCCAGGATGACCTACATTTCATGGCATTTGATCATCCATTCCATGCCCACTGTGGCTCAGTCCTCCATCACGCACATTTCTAGGGTGTCACAGTCTGTGTCAGGCACAGGCCTCCCCCTGTTTCAGGCCCCCTGACTCTGTTCAACTGGTGTAGTGGCTTCTGCACACATGGGTGTACTCCTGAGGGTTCATCATGTGTCCTGCTTACTGTCCCTTATCATCTGCTGTGTTGTCAGTTGACTCAGATGATGCAATTGACGCTAGTCATCACTGTCTGCCAATACACAGGTCTCTGGTCACCCTTTCGCTGCCATGCAATGGCTCCCTGCATTTTCACTTGGGGGGGTTTGCTCTTAGCCATGCAACCCATTGCATGCACATTGCACGTGATGCCTGAACTTGCCCTTACACTGCCTTCACATTTATTGATAGACATCATAATGTACTAGTTCATGTAGATAGTGGGTAATGTACACATGTTCTGCACTGCTTCAACCCACTTCTGAGCTGAGTTACACCATTCTACATGCCTACTACCTGCTGCTATGTCAATGTGACCTGGCATGTATGGTCAGATTTTCATCCCTTCTCTGTCATGAATGCCACGGGCACAGGTGCATCCTGTGACACATTTACTCAGTATTGGAACTCCATAGTGGTTGTTTAGCAAAGTTGATTGGTCAATCTGCGGCCTATTCCAACTGGCATAGGGCGCAGATTGAATTTAGCCTGCCAATTGGGTTGAAATGACTGTGTAGCTGCCTTCATGTGTGTATGTGTACACTTTCACATACATCAAAGCAGGCAGCGTTGTAGCTGCTTGCTTTGCTACATTGGATGCTGTTCATGTTCACAATACAGGTGTATGGGGAAAGGGGTGTTTTTGAACGCTTTCACATGTACATATGCAAGCAGCTTCAACGTTGTGTAGTGCAACATTGCGACTACTCCCTTATGTGTTTGTGAAAGTGTTAATTTACACATGTGTCTTCTGCAGTTTTTTTGTTGACTGACTAATATGTAGTTGATTGACGTTAATGCTGGTGAGATTTCTGCATTGCGCACGTTTTGTTGAACTAGCATGATCCTGAAGGTGCACTGTTGTGCAGTATGTGTACGCCCAGGCCCACTTAGCTAATATGGTGGGGCTTGTGTGTGGAGATTTTACACAAGGAATGATGGAATAGGGCACATTCATATCCCAATGTGCTCAGTCAGGCCCTGAGGGGTGTTGTGGAGGCCTCATGTCCTGAAGCTCGGACCGTACTGGACCGTTATGGTCCCTAATGCCTGGTTGCAGGCCCTTGCTTTGCTTGGGACATTCACTATATCTACATTGTCCATGCCACCCGGTACGGGCCGAGGTGCAGATGGATGGAGCTATATTGCTGATGATGCTTTAGTGATGCATGTCTACATGCATATTACGTGTGTCATTGTGTGTTTGGATTCACTTGCAGCAGTGGTCAATTTGCAGTTCAGACATGCTTATGGTGTGTTCCATCTCTTTGTTGCCATCTGTCTTTTCTGCCTGTGACATGTGCCTGACAGAGGTGGTGTCTGAAGGAGTTCATATACTACTTTTTGTACGTGTGTAGGCTTTGTAATTTTGACACATCCATTTCTGCTTTTGGGATGTGTGTCATGATCTCTGCTTCCAAAAGGTCAGGGTTTTCTCAACTCCCTTGGAAGCAGATTCATAACCCAGGTTCCGAGTGCCAACCAGTCCCAATTGGGACCTTTTGGACCCAGTCCTGGCGCCAGTGGCACCAGGCTCATAAATATGCCCAGTCCCAGCGCTGGAAGCGCCGGGCTCATAATGCTTGGGTGGACTTACCTGCAGCAGACCATGCTGCTTACTTGCCTGCCAGTTGAGCCTCTGATCCTCTTCTGTTTGGAACTACTTTTCCTGTTGGGTGGGGCAGGAGCCACTCCCTAGGCTCAGAACACTGGAACTCTTCTGGAAAGCAGGAACTCTTTTCTTACCTAGGCGTGGCTGTGGAAGGAGACACCTAAGCACTACAGGAAGCTATTTAAACCACACCCGATGGATGAATCTTGCTTTGCGTTATTCTGCATCCTCGGCAGCAGAACGCTCATCGTGTCTTCTGCATCTGATCCTGGGCCTAAGGAAAAAGGCTTACCATCCTGAATCCAGTCTTCAGCAACACCTATAAAGACAAGAAAGAACAGGTTAGCATTACGGTCTTCAGTGACAGCTCTTCACTTACCCGGGCCATCGGCTGTCACCAACGCCTCGCGCTGCATTCTGAAAGACAAAGGCTTACCTACTCTTCATGCGCTCCGGAGGTCTTCACACTGCATTCCGGCATCTGAAAGACAAAAGCTTACCAACTCTTCGCACGCTCCGGAGGCCTTCGGCGCTGCATCCCGCATCTGAAAGACAAAACAAGGTGCGTTTAAAGACATTGGGGAACTTTAATACTCACGTGCCATTACTCCTTTCCACATCTAACCCAGTGGGTATTCCGGCACCCTGCAGCCGCTCCGAACTTGTACCTGCAAAATAAAAAGACAGTTAGAGCGCATCGTGAAGCAGGCAACAAGCGCTTACTTACGTGCTTCCAGGCGCTTCTATTCATCACACAGGCTCCATCTTCAACTCACTTCAGCCCGTCATCCACCATCGCCGGAACCCTGCAAAACAAGAGACATCATTACTAAAGACTTTAAAGACATTAGAATTACTCGAAACTTACCGTTCGTGCAGTAAACGACGGACAGCAGTCCTCTGAAGTCAAGAGGCCTGCTCCCCTTATCCAGTGAAGAAACTGGTTACAGCACCCTGCCCCGAGGCAGATGGAGAGCACGGCGTTCACTTACCTAAGGTGAGAGCACTAACCTTCGGGGTTCTACAGGAGAAGAGAAAGGGAAGAAGAGAGAGACATTCAATAACCCAGTTCATTAATCCCATATTTTCTATCTGCAGACATCTTACCCTTCGAGTCAAACATACAGTGCACAGAGGTCCAGCCCAAAGAGCCAGCCGCGTGTTACACATCACCTTTGAAGATACGGTATACGCCCAGTCAAGACCGGCGCCTCTACGGGAATCAGGTGAGCGTTACAATGTGTTAGCATATCAAGGCCACTGGATGCATGCCAGGTTCTCATTTGTGTGTGACATGTCTACTTCATGTGTTGGCTGTCAATGTGATGTCTATGTGTGTGTGTGGGTTATGTGCTTTTGACATGTGTACTCATGTTTTTTTTCTCCACTTTTCAGATGATGATGCAATGGAGCCAAAGGATGGTGTTGTCATGCCACGCACAGGGTTGCTATCACACCAGCAACCCAGCACAAGTGAGGGTCGTGGGGTGGTAGACCACAAGAACCCACTTGTGTTCCAGACCATCGTGTCTAGGGCTGGCAATGAGTCTAGCCTGGATGATCCCTCTGACGACAATGTCGAGTTGGATGTGCGTCGGGTCCATTCGTCAACGGTGAGTGATTCTGATGTGGACGCTCCTCTGTCCGCGACATCTGCACTGAGGGGCCAGACGGTGGTGAGACCTCCCCCTGTGGTGGATCGGGATGCAGGGTCACACTCCACACCAGTTACTGATGTGCCTGGGGCATCACGTCAACGGAGGAATGTAGTCCTGCAGCCACGGGCGGTGCCAACCCAAAAAGGATGGCGGCTCCTTGGGCCCCGCAGGTGTCAAGCCCAGCAATGCGATGGCCGCGCGCCACTGGGGTATACTGAGTGGGAGCAAGCCATGGTTGCCAATTCAGAACACCAGGGGGCAGCAATTGATAACATCGCTGAGAGCATGGAACATGTGGCCTGATCTGTGCTCCCCCCCGCTAGGCAGGTGGAACTCCAGCAGCGGGCGGCACAGTCCACGGCCCGCTCGCTCAGGCTGGGCATGGTGGCCTCAGACAGGCCACGCCAGGCTGAAATGGTGTCTTTGCGTCAAGAAATTGCTGCTCACGCAGAGGCACACATGGAGGCCATGAGGGTTGACTATGAATCCCTCAGATCTATTCTGGGTGTGCTCTTGATGTCCCAGAGGCAGCGGTCAGAGGAGAGGTTGGAGCAGCTTGAGAATACCATCTCGGCTGAGCTACGTGGTTGCCGGGAGGTATACCAGTTGTCCAGCCAGGCCATGCAGGAAGAACTCTGTGTTACACGTGTTACCTTGCAAGAGGAAGCACACGTATCACGCAAGGTTCTGCATGCTGACCTACGTGTCATCGCTGCACAGCACCAGGCTCATCCATCCCGCAGACTTGCTGCCAACGAGGGGCAAGCTGCGCATAGGTGTGGTCAGGATACTGTGCCACGTCAATCATTTCAGCCAGAGGGTGATGAGGACGACGATTTATCTCCCACACAGATCGGGCTGTGCAGGCGTTGAGCCCATGGAGGTTTTTTTTTTTGTCTCAACATCATCGCATGTGGGTGTTGAGGTGCACCCTGTACCTCCCCCCTCCTGTGTGCCTTTCCCCCCGGGTCGTATGTGGCCATTTTTGATTTTTATAGCTAGTTTAATTAGTTAATATAGTTTTTGATAGTTTGTTTAATTAGTTAATATAGCTTTTTTATAGTTAGTTTAATTAATTAATATAGTTTAAAATTGCTTGTCTATTGTGCATTCATGTGACGTGTGGTGCTTTGTGGCTTTTGAAAGCATCCACTGTCTGTTCCAGCTGGGCCCTTCAAGCTTGTCTCGTGTATGTGTTTGCAGCTTGGGGTCCTGACTCACATATGCCACTCCTGCTTCCCCTATCCATGGGCTCGCAACGATGGTTCGGTGTTACAACCATTTACACAAGGGCATTGGACTTTTGTCATATCTGTGGCCTGTCTGCTGCTCTACTACTTGTGTTAACACCCAGAGTGGGGATTAAGTGGGTTTTCTCCACGGCATGTCTGCAATCAATTTTGGTGAGTACATGATTGATATGTCCATTTATTGATGTTGATTGTGATGTATGTTCTTTTCTTGCCTGTATATGTGCTTGATGCACTTCATGCTGTAGACAGTAGCCTGCACCCTTTGGCTGTCAAAGTCACACTTCTGGTGGGAGGAGTTCAGTTGTAGGTCTTAAACATGGCCCAATGACAACCAGAATGAAGACACACACACAGGGAACTTTCCAGCCTTATTAATATCTTGTATGCCCTTTCTGCAGGAAAATGAGCCTCCAGACTACCTTTCCCAGCAGGCACAGGGCCAAGAACTACTGAAACCTGGACATGTTGGGTGGAGCACACATGCGCATGTGTGCGCAAGCAGAAGCACAAGGCTTGTGCTCAGACTTTCAACAGAAGCAGACGTGTTTCCAGGAGCTCCAAGCAAGGTGAGCAGCACAAGGGGAGACACCCCAGCCAACCTTCCACCAGGCCCCTTGCACATGCATGCTAAGTAGCGCAAGTGCTGGGGAGCTTGGCCAGGCATTGGGGAAGAAGCGCACAGTACAGCTAAGACACATTGAGGAACAAATGCCAAGTAGCTTTACAAGTTGTCAGGGGCACACTCAGGGGCCGTCGCCCATATCCTCAAGTCCCCCTGCTCCATAGAATCTGAGTTATTAGCGCATTAGCGTTCCTAGCCAGAAACTAATACAGCACACGGGGGCACCCAGCGAGGCACAGACTTGAGTGCAGTGCATATCATTTGCATGTGCAAATTACCACGTGCAGTACCTATTGAAATCCGCAGCTGCCAGAACACGACTTGTACAGAAGTCGCACCTCACCATACACGTCTTGCAGCTCACCCAGGGACCATTCTATCATGTGTGATTCTTGACACATTGGTCTACCATTTACCGCGCTGCCACGTGTGCCTGCCTTAATGCATTGACAGTGTATGAACCATCACGGGGGCAAGCTAACGTATACGAACAAAGCAGCAGACAAGAGTGTTTGTTTGTGGAGAAGTCACTTAGATTGAGGAATGAATGTTGTTGTGTGTGTGTGTTGAAAACACACACAGATTAGTAACTCACGCTCTCTTTACAGCATTGAACTGCTCCTGTTACAAGACCTTAGAGTGTGCAGGCAGGAGGCTAGCACTCACCCCAGAGATAAGTCTCTCTTTGGCTTGCATTTGATTCATTTTGTACAATGTGCATGAAGAACATGGTTTCTCTGATTGAGTATGTGTTATTGTCAATAGTTGTATTTTGTATTTTGCCTACTTTCCCTTGCCAATCCAACTCCCCTCTCCTGTCCCTCTTTCCGGTTAGCCTGAATACCAATGCCTGTCCTAACAACAGATCCCTAACCCTCTTTCCCCACCGGGGTCTCTGAGGCCTGTGTAAAGTTTACCTTGCAGGCACCCAGACCACAGAGGGGGTGGTTGGTTCATGCCACTCCTGCGCCTGGAGACCAGAGCTGTGACACTACCCATCAGTTGTTGCATCCTCATTGTATATTGTGTACTGAAAATGGTACCCATCCTGTTGAACCATTGTTGAACTGTGCTACCTCGGTTCTTCTATCATTCTGCTTGGACATGTGCTTGGACATTTTCTGCAACTTCAAGTCATCTACCAGAGACTCTTCCAGGGTTTATTGGTGGCTACAGGCTTTTTCCCTGGTTTGGGGGTTTGACTCTTTGGAGTTCTCTGCGATTTGGTATTTTTACCAGTCAAGGTGGCCTCTGAGGGGGCTGGACCCTATTTACACGCAAGGTGGAACATGGAGACCAACGGGTAAGGGGATCCTGTAGCCAGGTAGACTCGAAGGAAGAAGGCTACATACCCCAGACACAGTTGTTCTGAAGGTCATGGTGGCGTGTAAATGAGGGAGGGCCTTTTGTTGTTGGACAGTAAGCTTGGGTTACAGTGTTTGGGAACTCTCTGACATTGTCATTGTGGGGTACTATGTACATGATGTGTTCTGCTGGTCAATGGCTGTTCCTGTGTTGTGTTTACTTTTCAGGTGTCAGGGGATTGTTGTGGTTTGACATGCTGTGGTGTACACATGGACAATGTTCGCATGTGATGTGTACAGGACACTGAGGGTCACTTGATTTCACATGCATATATTGAGTGCATGTCCCTACCGACACACAGTTACACAATGCTCCACCACACGTACAACCATCCTTCCATGCCCACAGGTGCACACAGATTGTCTTCTCTGGCACGCTGTGTCCCTGCAGCGCATGATCAATTGCCATTTGGGGATTGTGTACATGCGTCAATAGGTTATTTTTTTTGTCCTTTTTATGTGATGCTCAAGGTGTATCCCCAACACAATGGCTGCTCACTGTGCTGTGTGCTGAGCAGTTTGTTGCAGGAGACACACACAGCACACGGGTTAGGGAGTAGCGAATTTGGCTTGCCCAATGTGCATGTGAACAGGCATTCAGTCTTTTGGTGATGCTACCACTGGTGGCAAGCATTTGTGTATGACTTGGTATATGTGGGAGGTTGTTGGTCAGTCATTTCATCTGATTCCATGTCAGGCGTCATTGTCTCGGGCCACTTTCCATTTATCACATGTCACTTCGTATGTAATTGGTCATGTGTTGGGCTTTTGCTGTTGCATGCCATGTCATGGTGTGGCAGACAAGGGTGATGTGGGTTGGGAGGGTTTGGGTGACATACCAGTGATTGTCATGGCCTGTTTTGCAGGGGGTGGTGTGATACACACCTTGCATGTGTTCCTTTTGGTCACACAGGATTGGTTATGTTTACGTAGCTAGGGATGCACACAATGTAGCCCTTCCGTGGCAACATTCTCAGGGTGGTAAGGTTGTGACAGTTGACTGTCTCTTTTTCATCATCGATTGTCACCTGGTATGTGCCAGCCCTGTGTGCACTCTGCAGTGGTGGGAGTTTAGGTGAAAAATGTGGCCACAAGCTGGGTCCAGGCTGCCTCGCCACGTGCCCTTTCCCCTCCCATGGGCAGCGCCTGTGCATGTGGTTGGGGATGTGTGGGCACCACCATGTCCACGTGTACGTCCCGCTGTGTTGCATCATTGTGCAGGACACATGCTGCCACAATGATCCTGCACACTACTGGGGGTGCATACAGTAGCTAGCCGCCAGAGTGGTCAAGGGAGCGGATGCGTGACTTGAGCACTCCAAATGTGCGCTCCACTATGCCCCTGGTTGCAATATGGGCAGCGTTGTATCTTACCTGGGGTGGTGTGATGGGGTTCTGGATTGGCGTCATCATGTGGTTGCTCAGAGGGTAGGCACTGTCCCCTGGGGAGGTGATAATGGTTGTGATTATTGGGTTTGTGTATTTGTCTGTGTATGACATGCATGCATGTGCAGAGGCATTTGTACTCACCTAGGAGCCATGTGTCGCCATGCTTCCCAGCTTCCAGGGCGCGGCTCAAGGCGGACATTCTGTATATAAAACTGTCATGGGTAGAGCCAGGGTAGTTTGCATAGACAGAGGTGATGATTCCCTTGGCATCGCATGCAACCTGCACTTTGATGGAATGCCAGTGCTTGTGGTTTCGATAGATGTGCTCAGTGGCCCTAGGTGGACGTAGGGCCACATGGGTGCAATCTATGGCAACGAGCACTTTGGGGAAGTGTGCCACCCTGTAAAAGTCCTGGACCACAGCCTGCTTTCTGTGGGTGTTCTACGCATGTATATGTGCCTGCGGACTGAGGGGCACGCAGTCATGATTGCCAACACCTGGTGTAGGCAGCGTGACTGCGTGGCCTGTGAGACCCCCCCCCACTATGGCAGTTGTCCGCTGAAATGTCCCAGTGGACAAAAAATGCAGGACATTGAGCACCTTCTCCAAGGGGCTCAATGCTTGGGAGCACGGGTTGGGTGATGTAAGGTCATCTTCCCACTCCCTGACCAGGCCTAGGATGTTACGAGGTGGAAACCTATACCTGCCATAGACCTGGTCATCAGGCATCCCAAAAAGGCTAGTCCGGGGCATTCGGGATGTTGCTGCGACGTGTGCGCCTGTGGGCACCGCGCTTGGATTTGGCGCACATCCCACAGTAAACACGCGCAGGCCCTTCCATGAATCGCACGCATGCGTGTGCGCTTGCTTTTTCACGCTTGCGCCAGCTTGTGCCAAGATTTTCGGCACACATTTGTTCCATGAATCGGCCCCTTAATGTTTAAACAATTGAAAGTTATAAATACAAGGAAATTACAAAAGTCAGGATATCTGTGGCCTTGAACTAGGTTGGGACACATCCCAGATGGCCAAAGCTCATTCGTCTAGAGACCAGGTTAAGTAACATGCACCAATGCAGAGCAATATTGAACCAACATTTCAACCAAACAACCAGTGCAAACTTGGCATCTGCACTGACAGATGAGAGCAAAATTAACATAGATCACTGGTTAGCAAGGATAAACGTCACTGTGAGGTAATGTTCACATAATCTGGCATCAGGGTCTCAGTGATCTCCCAAAAAGAGGAACAGTTTCAGTTTTGGGTAGAGCTATGACACCCGCTCGCTGATACTCAGGCAGCCTCATTTAAACTACGGGTCAAGACCCTGAACAAAATGGAACAGTCGCCCACTGCCATCTGCAAATGCATACAATAAGAAGTCAAAGCAAAGGAGGACAAGCATAGATTGGAAAATGTAGGGGGTGGGACAATCACCAATTTATGGGTCAGCTATTGGAGGAGAAAGAAGCAATAACAGAAGATCATGACACAGAGTTAAGGGCCCAACCGTTAGGCCCACCTGTCTAAATCTTGACATCAAGGTAACATGTTAATTCGGCAGTAGAGTTCTTTAACAGAGAATTATCAGGCTTAAGTTTCGTACATTTCTTGTTGCATAAATGTGTCCTTCACCCAAAAAGATGAACGACTCGCCCAACATTCCACGTTGGAAAATATGTTGATATAGAGGGTCATGTAAACCTGCTGCTCTTCAAGCTTCAAGACCTGGAAAATAAGAGTGCGGTATTTAAATTATTTCACATGAAAAACAACTGTCAATCTCTCATTACTTATTGTCTATCTCATAGTTCATTTTTCCTATTTGCTGGTCCCTCGTGCTCCTAATCCTACTCTGAATTCATCCATTTAAGCCGTTGATTTTGCTTCCTACTTTACATCTAAAATTGATAATTTTCCACGAAGGATAAACACTTTCCTAAAAAGCACCATATTCTCTTAAAGTGATAATGTGGTGTCCCGGCATCAAAGCCACAACCGTTGCATATCTCTGATTTACTGCTTGACAACAGCCTTAGCAACCATGAGGAATGCATGGCAGGCACTGCAAGGGGGTTCTCCTTTCAAAAGCACTGGTTTAGCACGTCAAAAAAAGGAGTTAAAATACGGTACAAGTGATGTGGGGTTAAACACTTTTTCGTTTTATAAAAATAGCATTTCCTAGACTGCAGCACTACTTTTTTAGTTTAATGAAAGCTTAAGAAAGTGTTTTTAAATTAGAAAGGCAGTCTTTCAAGAAATGATCGCTGTGTCACTGGTACATATATTTCTATCAAAAGGATACATGTAAGCAGCTTTTGCTTCTGAAAAGCACAACATCTGCCTTCCAATTCTCCCCCCACCTTAAAAAGCAGTGCTGGAAACTGGAGGGGACAATTTCTGCTTTGTTCACTACTTTTGGCAAGAGCTTAGAATCGGCACTGAGAGTGGAGCGGGTCCACTGCATGATGCAGGGTTAGTCAGGAGAACCTAAGGATTGATCAAAATGAATCTTTTTGTAGCAGGATGACCTGTAGTAAGGAAAATGTACATCAGATGAATAAAGACACATATGCTCTGACCAAGGTAACGAGAAAATGTAGCTATATTATAGAATAGGGCGAGCTTTAAGTGAACCATCTTGCAGACAACAGAACTAATTCTACACTTCGTTCAAAAAAGGATTCCACTAACATTTTCAAAACATGCATTCCATATACAGATGGAAAACATTATTTGCATGAAATTGTGTAGTGTAGTAATGAATAATTGTGAAAACTCGTACTCTGTTTCCATAATTGTGATAAAACAATGTATGGTCTCCTCATAAAGCAAAACTGGGAACACCAAGATAAAAGGCTTAAGATATTTTAATCTGTAAATGACGTGTGACTATTTACAGGACTACCTCTTTCCCATCTATTTTGACCTGTGCAAAAGGCTGGCAGTAAGTGGTGGATTGGCTAACAGGGAAATCTGGAGATGTCCGGGTGGGCCTCTGCACTGTGTACCTCTTTTAATGGGCACCCTAGTTTCTGCAATTATTTTAGCTTCTCCCCCATCCACGCTGCTGCCTTCCTACCATCTCTCTTCCTCTGCCACATCCATTTGAATTCAGTCATTTGTTACAAAGCTTACTGTGTGTTATTTCTTTTAACTTATTTTATGTCCATTGTTGTTAGGCTTTTAATGGAACAAATGGGCTTTAGAATTCTCAATTTGGACCCATTTTTTCAGAATGTTCTTGTGGGTTAGCCCGTCCCCCTCTCCCTCAAACCCTGCTTGCAGGAGTTGATCTGGCTCACTACATTTGCTTGCATGGTGTAGCACGGGGCCCCTTTAAAATCTTTTTCCAAGGCCAGTTTTGCAGTGGTATCATTATTTCCACTGACCTAAGGTTCAATTTATGAATGATCGTGTCACAACACAAATCAGTAAATGTTCTAACCTCTTACCAGTAATCACAGTACTCAGTGCTCCAAATAAGATTTGGAAGTGGGAGTATTTTACTCCCTATTTTTTTAAAGTTGGAAGCAAAATTATTTCGTAGGGAGTAAAAACGTAAATCCAATTCCCAATGAGAGTATTTTATAAGCGAGTAAATATATGTTTTAAGTGAAAAACAGAAATGTTTTTGTTAAATGTATTTCTTTGCACCTAGTAATTCATGCACATTAAAAGATAGAGGTTTGCTTCTTCCAATCAGGCAGTTACAATAGTTGTTTCTTCCTGTGGTGCTACCTACACTACTGGTCCAACCAATCCATGGAGCTGAGAAGGTGAATGTGTGTTTAAAGAGGAGACAGAGCTATAGTGTAGATGCCACACATATAAAGAGCTCCCATTGGGAGAGCCACAAAAGGACCAGTCGTGGTTAAAATGATAAACATCAGATTTAATAGAATTATGACCTAAAAAGTGATTAAATAGTGTGGTCCACAGTACATACAATTCATAAACATTTAAACATATATCAAACAGTCGTTACGTGATAAGCTAGAATTAGCTAATTGACAGTGTATCAAAAACAGGGATACACTCAACATCAAGAGGTACGCTTTACAGAAAGTGCAACGTACTCTACAGTAATTAGAATCAGTATGTCAAAAAACTTAATAACTCTGGTGCCAGTACAGAGTATTAGCTCGACATGTTTCAGTTCCTACAGTTATTATGGAACATTCATCAGGAGATATACAGGTGACCACGTAACCAAGACAACATTTAAAAACGAAATGATGACATTTGAAGTATTCGTAGCATCTGCAAAGTAAAGAACAAAAAAAAAAGCGCAAAACATGAGCTTCAAATTAGCCATTATTGTTGCATGTTCAAAATACATGAACCAAGGCATCTAAATAGAGGGAAATAAATACCTCCACTGATGCCTGTGGGTGCTCTCTACTCGAAAGGTAGTAGGCGGTGTAGAACTGAGGGTCGTCTCTACCTAGGATATAGAAAAAACATCCAAATGAGCGCTGAGTAGTAGCTCACTAAAAAAGCAGGATATGTGCTTAGGCTTAGCAAATAGCGAAACTAGTATCGCATAAAAAACATATGAAAAGGTGTCCGGGTGAGAGAAACCCAGTGCTGAGAGACAAAACGAATTATCCACAGTGTGCCCCATATAATTCCGGAGGTTGAGAAGAAGTCGGTGACTAGAACCTAAAGAGGTAGTTCAAGGTATAGTCTCTAATCTCGTGTGTTTATAGGAGACAGAAGGCGGCTAGTAACACTCAAAAGTAAACAACTACCCCACAGGCAATACCTTCAAGTTGGCAGTAAGAGTGTCAGTCGTGACCAAATCCGACAGCCCCAGGATATAATCCTGCCGCCAGCGCTAGTGCTGTGTGGATAGTACGGAGAGTGCCGTCTGTTATGCGGGCAGCAGTGCAGCAGGACTGGGCGACCGATGTGCGAGTGGTAGTCAGGGAAATACAGTAGTCCTACAACTATGTTGGAAGAGAAAAGAGATGTAGAGCAATGTGGTTAGTCATGGCAGCCATCATGGAATGGCTCAGACCGGACAAGGAATTAGTACACTAGGTAGCACACAGTCTACAAAAAACGATGGTAAGGGATCAAGTGAGTGTAAACGATTATATGTTGTACCATTCAATAGATTTGTTAAGACCCCTGATGTCACTCTGCAGAGTAAATATCATCTTTTGTTCCATATAAAGCAATTTTTTCTCCCGGGTGGCATAGTTAGATCCTTTAAGTGATAACAATATTGTCACTTAAGGTGAAAGCAGGGGCACAATATTCTACATGTGTTTTTCCTATATTTTGTTGGCAGTATTTTTAGGACTAGGGGTAATGAAGATTGCCAGTGAATAATTAGAGCATTACTCCATCCCTCTTTGTTGTTCCAGTTCTTATTTCTGAAGACTTCCAGAGATTAATGGCAGCCCTGCTCACTCAACAAATGACTCTGATTATAGAACACATCAGTTTTTAAAGAAACCTTCTGAATTAAAGCTGTAAAGGCTTATACAGGCCCTCTACCAAAGCAATTGTCCACTGGGAAATGTAGTCGGTATTGATGCATGACAGCAAAAGCAATGTCCCAAGTGGATGCTCAGCATATTGACTGAAGGTCGATCCCTCTTGCCTCAATGCGGGATGCAAGGAAAGAAGAGGGACTTCATAGCTCTCACCTCACACGCTTTTGGCGGATGTCACACGCCTTGTAAAGGGCTGACTCACCCGCCAAGCCTCCTGCACGCCCATTCATCCCAATGGGCGTCTCACCCGCCAAAAACAAAATCGGGTGATTTCACCCGCCCTTGCGACACAAATGGTTGAGAGCTCTGGGACTTGGGTGTACTGTTATTATTGACCACAGTAGACGATGGCTCAATCATACTGATTGTTCTTTGAGAGTTACTTACAGTTCACTTTTTTGCTGAGAATTGTAAGGTCTCATGAGCCGTTTTCCTTACTTTCTGGACTTCCGTCCATCTGCTCCCCCATCCTTCACAATGAGGCCACATTTGATGTTTGTACAGACAAAATGGCACCCTTAGGTGCTTCTCTGATGTTGCCGTCAGAGACTGCCTAGAATTGTCCTATTGTTACACGAGCTCAGCCTATTTGAAATGGATAGAGGTACAGTACATCTGTTAAAAGCAAGAGTGTTTGACTAGCGGTTATCCTACAATATCTTGTCAGTATTATATCTTTGCTTTTAAAATACTGTGACAAAAATCTCCTACTAAAATGCTAGCACACAAATAAAATCTGCTTAAGGCACACTGTTGCAACGTGCGGGCTAAACACCCAGTTGGCTGAAAACATTGGCGTCCTGGTAGGTTAAGGCCGTGGGGTGGATAGTGGTGGGCAAATGTAAATACTGACTAGAGCGCACCATGATGATTCCTTATTAAGTCAATTCATAACCACTTGTTAACACTGACAAAGCACAGGCATCGCTTTAGTTTAACCTCCAGAGGCCCCATCACTCCCTCTACAACATTATCAGCATTGCCAGTAATGCATTCCTGCCTGACAATAATGCGGAATTCCAAGGAGAGAAAGATTCGGAAGTTTACTTTATGTCTGTGTTTAGTTTGGAAATTCAGGGACATAATGCAACTTAAGAATGTATGTTTAAAATATTTTTCAAACTTCTGGTTCTGATTTACATTAGTGTATTTATTTCTGTGAACGACATAGACAAGGAACATTGGCAGGCACATCATTGTACAGGTCTGTTTACTTCCTGGAGGCTGCAGGGTCAGCTCCATAAGATTGGAAAGGGGCCTGAGGAAAACAAGAACATCTGAAATGATTCTACATATTTGTAGGTGTAGGGCTAAAGATACTGTAATCATAGCAATGTATTCCAAAGTGCGAAAGACACATCTCTATACGCACCCATGTATCGACGTCTCTAAATTTAAGGGAACATGACATACCCTAAGACAATGAAAACATGCTTTCCGGTGTCAATTTTGTTCTCGTCTATGAAAGTTGCCCAATTGCGCATTCAACATGTTTGCAGAAGTTTCACAAATATTTATATGACAAAAATCATTGCTGAGGAAATCAAGTTTTTGCTTCGTGATTTCCATGGAGGTAGAAAAGGGACCCTTTCACACAGCATATCTGATAAAGGTCACACATTTGTGCTGTCAGTTAGGATGTTACCTAATCACTAGATCCATACAGGCGCAGCAGGGTCGGAGGGATAACTGGTAAGGAAAGGATGTAGAATGCAATGCCCCAAAATCTGCCACAGGAAGAAACACACGCACATGCTTAGCCCACAGACAATCGCGTAATGAGGGCCCCGCCACCACATGTCCTGGGAATGGGGCCCCCTTGGGCTAAAATAAAGTAAAAAAAAACTTTTTTGTTTAGTCGTTCTGCCTTCATAAAGACATTATTTCTGTTACAGCGTAACAGAAATAATGTATTTATGAAGGCAGAGTGACTACAAAAAGAAACGCTTAATACCCAGAGGTTTTTAAGCACGGACCCGGGATCAAACATGTGTTGCTTTGTGTCATCTTGCTTCCAAGGTGAGCACGTTGCCCCGTTTCTAACAGGAAAACGTGCTCGTTGCCCACGTTTTAACTGGGCATCTCTGGGCATGTCCGAGGGCCCCCACCCCATGACATGGAAGGCTCTAGGCTGGAGGCCTCCATGTCATAGGGCGAGGGAGCTCTATGACTTCAAAAATAAATCGTTTTTTTTTTAAGTCCCTCTGCCTACATAAAGAAATTATTTCCATTATGTTTCGGTCGTTAAGCAAATAATTTCTTTATGAAGTCGGAGTGACTTAAAAAACAAATCATTTCTTTTTGAAGTATTAGAGCTTCCATCAACCCATGAAGTGCCTGTGTGTGAGTATATGGTGAAAGATTGCACAATTAAATATATGGGTGGCTGCCTGGGTGTGTGTGCCTGTATGGTGAAAGGGTGCACGCTTAAATGGATGTGTGGCTGGGTGTGTGTGTGTGTGTTTTTTTCGTGTGTGTGTGTGTGGCGAATGGTGTGTGTGCTTGTATTCAGAGGCGCAACAAAACCTACATTTCGGGGAGGGGGTGCTAACCCTTCAAATGTTAGGACAGGTGCTGCCTTCACGGGTGGGGGAGGGGCAAACATATTTGTGTGGGGCTCTAACTTCTTTATGCATTCTTATTAGACTAATCTAGTGCAGCTTCAATGTTACAAGCAGTTAACTCTCTCTTTCTGAAAGCACCCACTTATGGACTGCTGTGAGAATAAGCGGTTTCCTGTCCCCTCTCTACCCTTCCAATCACTTCCCTGGCAAGCAAGTACTAAAACCACATCAATATTTCAATTGCTTAAATAATTATGCATTTGAATGCAGGTACTAACAGTGAAATGCTTTACGTTAGTAATTGCTGGGCCTTTGTTAACAGTGAAACTAAGGTGCTGTTTAACATCTGTGTCCTGTTCTGTCCGGCAATGTCCGCGTAGGTCAGATGTCTGCGTAGCGTAACAGAAATAATGTATTTATGAAGGCAGAGTGACTACAAAAAGAAACGCTTAATACCCAGAGGTTTTTAAGCACGGACCCGGGATCAAACATGTGTTGCTTTGTGTCATCTTGCTTCCAAGGTGAGCACGTTGCCACGTTTCTAACAGGAAAACATGCTTGTTGCCCACGTTTTAACTGGGCATCTCTGGGCATGTCCGAGGGCCCCCACCCCATGACATGGAAGGCTCTAGGCTGGAGGCCTCCATGTCATAGGGCGAGGGAGCTCTATGACTTCAAAAATAAATCGGTTTTTTTAAGTCCCTCTGCCTACATAAAGAAATTATTTCCATTATGTTTCGGTCGTTAAGCAAATAATTTCTTTATGAAGTCGGAGTGACTTAAAAAACAAATCATTTCTTTTTGAAGTATTAGAGCTTCCATCAACCCATGAAGTGCCTGTGTGTGAGTATATGGTGAAAGATTGCACAATTAAATATATGGGTGGCTGCCTGGGTGTGTGTGCCTGTATGGTGAAAGGGTGCACGCTTAAATGGATGTGTGGCTGGGTGTGTGTGTGTGTGTTATTTTCGTGTGTGTGTGTGTGGCGAATGGTGTGTGTGCTTGTATTCAGAGGCGCAACAAAACCTACATTTCGGGGAGGGGGTGCTAACCCTTCAAATGTTAGGACAGGTTCTGCCTTCACGGGTGGGGGAGGGGCAAACATATTTGTGTGGGGCTCTAACTTCTTTATGCATTCTTATTAGACTAATCTAGTGCAGCTTCAATGTTACAAGCAGTTAACTCTCTCTTTCTGAAAGCACCCCCTTATGGACTGCTGTGAGAATAAGCGGTTTCCTGTCCCCTCTCTACCCTTCCAATCACTTCCCTGGCAAGCAAGTACTAAAACCACATCAATATTTCAATTGCTTAAATAATTATGCATTTGAATGCAGGTACTAACAGTGAAATGGTTTACGTTAGTAATTGCTGGGCCTTTGTTAACAGTGAAACTAAGGTGCTGTTTAACATCTGTGTACTGTTCTGTCCGGCAATGTCCACGTAGGTCAGCCAGGTCAAGTCAACATAGCTCAAATTTTCAAGGGGGGATAAAGGGGAAGCTGAGGCCCAGTCAGCTCAATGGTGTTTAATACCTTGGTTAGTTATTTGTAATCTTCTTTACTCATGGTCCTATTCTTCCTTGTCCCAGTACTTGTGTATGGGGTACTTTGACTCATACACAAGTACTGGGATGAGGAAGAGGGACATGGAGGTAATGCCTGGCAAAGTTACCTGTAATCTTCATTACTCCCAGTCCCACTCGTCCTCATCCCAGTACTTACCTATGAAGCAAAGATCCTCATATGTAAGCACTGGGACAAGGAAAAGGGGCGTGAAGGTAAGTCTGGGCCGAGAAGCTGATTTTGGTTCTTGGGGCAAGGGGTGGGAGGGAGAGAGGATGTGTGAGGGGGTGGTGTGAGATGGGTACTGTGTGATAAATCATAATGGTCATCCATGTCCAAGCTAAGCAGGCATGATATGTGGTATTCATGGCTAGAGAAGCATTTTGGTGCAGCCAGTGAAGTAACTTCTTAGTTCGGCTTGACTTTAAAAAAGTAATGAATTGGTTATTTGTAACACGCTTAATACCCAGAGGTTTCTAAGCACGGACCTGGGATCAAACATGTGTTGCTCCGTGTCATCTTGCTTCCAAGGTGAGCACGTTGCCCCGTTTTTTACAGGAAAACGTGCTCGTTGCCCACGTTTTAACTGGGCATCTCTGATAAAGCAGTCCCGCTAAGTGTAATTAACGGACTATATTGGCATATGGGTGCTAGCTATTTCTTGCTGCAGCATTGAATATTTTTCTGTGCATCTGTGATAAAATAACCATGATAAGTGTTATTGCTTTGACTGGCTGGCATTTTGGTGCAACCGGTCTTGGTATGTCTAAATGTGGCCTGGCATGCTTTACTGTAATATGGTATTACATGTCTAGACTGGTCTACATTGTGCACCCAGTTGGACATGTTTTCATTGTGGCATGGCATTTTCAATCTCAAAGCATTTTATTAATTAAAGCATTAATATTCCTGTGTATTGTTGGAACTTGCATGTATTGGATTTTTGGATCAGTGTTACCCTACAAAACAATTGCAAACGCTCTGGCCTTTTAGTCAATTTTTCTCAGAAAGTGTGCTGTATAATGCATTAAAACACATATTTATATCTTTCTCCTAGTGCAGTGTGTGGCATACCCTTGTAGCAGCACATTCGTGCGTATTGTGGAAGCATGGTAATCTTGGCCAGGCCAGAGTGTGTCGCAATCCATGATTTGTTGCCGAGCCGGGGGGCCTCAGCATGGCTTGCAGGGGGCTCCCCAAATTTTGTGCAATGCCACTGCTCGTAGAGCCTACATAATCTACTCACCCAAAAAAAATAAACACACACACATCTGTAGATTAAAAAAACACAAGCAAACAGATGAAACAATATATGCTGTAAGAATGTTCCAGGTCACTAAACAACAAACATCCCATGAACAATATACTGCATAGCGGAAAAACAAAAACATGGCTTTACTGCAGCAAAGCATACAAAACATCCACAATGGTCCCAGAGAATATAGAATTTTCATAGTTAAGTAAATGGATGATGTCTCCATGGGAATCCTGGGGTTCACTGCTACAGATGTTAAAGTGGCTTATATGAGGTATCCCCGGATCACACATTCATTCAGTGAGTTCATGCTAATCTTTATTGAACCGCTGTACCTCAGACCCAAAATTTCCAGGTGGGACTATATTAAAAGACAACTTGGCTTGAAGGAACTGCTGAAAAGAAGACTACGGTTTTACCGGCAACCTGCAACCCTGTGCAAGAAGAAAACTATTCTGCTCACAGCTAGAGCGACAACCAGTGTCTATACAAAAGAAGTACTCTGACTTACGTACACATCATCAACGTCTGAACAGAGCAAATATCACGTAAATAAAGAGAATGCAACCCCAGTTTAATCTTTTTCACCTCTTTTAGCCTTAAACTCCATCACAGTTAGCTAAGATGAAAAGGTGAATATTATTGGTAGTTGGTGTATGCCGTGGACAGGGGGCACCAAAAAATGTCCTCGTACGACCTACAAAAGTTACTTAATTGAAACATCACATGCAAAATCATGTGTCCAGACATCATCCGGCCCACAAGAAGTCACTCTAGACTTTTTTAGTTCTGTCCCGAAAAGTATGCTGGGCAACGTGCCGAATCTGACGGACGAACTGATTGATTATCACAACCTCAAGAAATCGGTCCTCATGAAGATGACGCATGAAAAAGATGTAATTGAAACCGGTCGACCAGCCTTTTTTTAGATGTCTCTTAACTAAGAGAGACACACAGAGAAATCGTTGAGAGTACAGACTATTACTTAATAACTTGCATATCAAGTCTTTGCTGCATCTATTGTATTTTCCCGAAATTAGATTTTGAAAACGCCTAAGAGTGACAGCTCCGGTCTATTGGAGTGAACACCAACTGAAATACAGACATGCATAGTCCTCAATTCTAACATCCAAGCAGAGAGGCAATATGTACTAGCCGTCTCCTCCCCACCTTGCTTTTGTATAAATACATTCCTGGACAGATCAAGCACACCTCACAGAGGGCGAATAAATTGCTCTGTAGAAACCTAGTCCCACATGAACTGCCTGACCATCCAAAGAATATGGTATGGAAATAACAATCCCAAACTGTTTTTTATCACTATCTGTATAGCCAATAATTATATAAGCTGTATAAGACTCATTGTAGCATTAGGGTCAGTTTCCCTTCTGCCTATCCCTTTTACATAGGTGTTGCAACAGCGTTACCTAGGGTGATTAACATCATGAAGGGAAAGAGTGTTCTTCCAGTCAGGGTGATCATTAGGGAACTCAATAATAGTCTGGATATGAATGACTTGCATAACTAAAGCCTTACCTAACAATTGTTAAAATCATATGTTGTGAAAAATAACTCATATTTAAGTGCATATTTTCATTTTCGGTATCCCTGTGTTAGTCTGTGCCAGGCAAATGTATAATTAAATATTTCATTCATCTGTCATGTTGCCAGGATGACATATGGAATAAGAATCATTTGAATGCTAAAGTATAAGAGCAGGAAACCCCTGCCTTTTTTGTTTTTACATTATTGGAAATACCTATGAAGATTGGCGCTGTGTATTCTCTGGGAGTGTCTGACTATTAAGCAAGCCAATGGAAATGTTTGACCAATCAAAAAGTGTGATACCATCATGCCAAAGCTTGGGAATATCACCCCTGACAAAAAGGGAAAGACAAAGGAAGATGACGAATCCTGGAGTCAAAGGCTACATAGAATGATTACACCTATCCCAATGTATGAGTGCAGTTTCCAACTCCATTCAGTAGCGGAAGCAGCACTAAGACCATTTATCACCAGATTTTAGGGTGTAGTGCCAGAGGGTCTGGCAAGAAAGGCAAAATGCACACCCTTGGCAAGACGGAAACTCAATAATTACAACACAGTCAGTACTATGTCGCTCCCCCCAAGCAGGTCAGAGACTCAGCTACTTACTGAACCTAGAACCTCTGGAGGCAGCCAAAGCAGAAACATCAGTGGTAGGAACAGGGCAGTGAGAAAGGGAAGTCTGAGAAGGCCAGAGTCTCTTGCAGGTACAGCAGTAGGGAGCCAAATGCTTTTGTCCACAGGGTCTTAGAATGGAATGGGGATACTTATGATTGCAGAATAATTATTCTTAAGCTTCTAATTAGAATGACAAAAGCTGATTGATATTCATCATAACTTTTCAAGATACGCTTTTCAAAACTATTGCATGAATAGATGCTGTGTGGGCACATAAAGAGATTTAAGGCTGCAGTACAGCCATTAAAACCTAGCTTTCCCACATTAAATAATGGCCCATAGTGGCTTTAAGTATTGAACATCTATTCTCCCACGTCTGCATCAACAACCTCTAAACATTGTTTCCACACTTCAATGAACACTTAATCCTCATCCTTAGATGATTTTATTTATTTATTTGATGTATTTGATATTTATAAGGCGCTTATACATCAAATGGTGTTTTAATGCACCACAAGGCAAAAATGTCAAGGTGGGGGGGCAAGGGAGAAAAATAACAATAACGGACCTACTAGGCCTTGTGATAGTCGGATCGTGCAAGTGCAGTAACAAGAAGTGCGAGGGAGGGGGGGTGCCAGTCTGTTTGAATGTGCAGAGAAAGGGTGGAAAAGCAGGAGCAGGGCAAAGAGTAGAGAATGCAAGTGAAAAGAGGGATGGAAGAGGGGAGTAGAGGGCCACATGGGCTAGACGAGTGCTAAGGGGAGGCCAGGTGGGCAAGTGCCTGGGATTGTATGGGGTGCAGGGGGTGAGAGTCCACATGCTAAGTGTGAGGAAGGGAGTAGACTGGGTGGGGGGCTGGTGACATGTAGAACTCAGAGGGAACCAGGTAGCCAGTCACTGAGGTAGGCAGGGGCATTAGCACGGAAGGTGGAGAGGAAAGGAAAAAGAGAAAAGGAGGGTCTTCATGAGCTTCTGGGTTTTAAGGAGATCCGACTCAAGCCTGAGAGGGTCAGGGAGACCATGCCAGAGTGATGAACCTGCGGAGGAGAGAGATCTACCCACCACTCTCTGCTTCGAGAAGAGTTTGATCTGCAGAGAGTTGGAGCTAGAAGACAAAAGGGCTTCAGCAGGGAGGTATTTAGGGTGAGAGAGTTGGATGTAGCAGGGTTCCAGGCCCCAGAAAGCCTTGTGGATGATGCAAAGGGTCTTGAACTTGATCAGCAACTGGAAGTCAATGGAGAGCCTTTAGGGCTGGAGAGATATGGTGCCTGGGCTTGAGGCCAAGGATAAGTCTTGCAGTCCTATTGTGGATTAGTTGAAGGGGGTGAAGGGAGAATGATGGAATATTTAAGAAGAGGTTCTTGCAGTAGTCCAGCCTAGAGAGGACCAGAGCTCTGGAGACATTGGGCCTCATTATGACCCTGGAGGTCTGGGAACTACGGTACCAGTAAGCATGCCAGTACTGCAGTTCCCGGACCGTCATACTACGAGCTCTGCTCGCAGGTGCGTCTCACCTGCCAGGTTTTTCCTGGCAGGTGTAACGGCACCCGCGAGCAGAGCACATCGGATGTACCGGCACAACTCTGAATGTGCCAGTGCATCCGACGTCCCCATCCCCATTCAGCCCTATGGGGCAGAATGGGGATGGGGAGGCCCTTGATTCCGGTACCCGAAAATGGCCAATTACTGGGTCTGCCAAGCTCGGCATGACCCGGTTCTTGCCCATTTGCGAGTTCCAGAAAAAATGCAACTCCGGCAGCAGCCATGCCGTTTTTAACAGCACGGCTGCCGCCAGAATTGTAATGAGGCCCATTGAGTTTCTGGGGGAAGGTGAGGAAAGGGAGAATGCCTCTGAGGAGGTGCAGCTGATAGTGGCCCTTCTTGGCAAGGCCCACAATGTGAGCAGAGAAGGAGATAGAAGAGTCAAAGATGACTCCAAGGTTTTTTGCCTCACAAGAGGGTGAGAGGAGGGGACCCATAGAGGACGGCAACAGTGTAGTTGGGAAGGAGGGAGCAGGGGTCCCAATGAGAAGGATCTCAGTCTTGCTGGCATTAAGGCAGAAATCATTGGCAACACACCATGATTATGATTATGATTATGATTGCTTCTGTTACTCTTGTCACAGGCAATGAGTGCTAATGTAACATAACAGATTGCAATTTCCAGGTTCACCTGTTTTAATTTAAGTATCATGGTTACAGTTGCAGAAACTCATATTGTTCACTCAATACCTTACTTGGTCTTTACCAGACATAATAATTACTGGTATTGACTGTGTTACAGACATGCTGACTTCAAAAGCAGCCAGGGAAACAACTGGAAATACTTCTCTGCATTCAAGAAACAGCAATGCTTTTTTCCAGCATGGTTTCCTTCAGCAAGTCACTCAAACCTAATTTGGCACACCGAAGTGAAAACTTAAAATACAAACAAATGCTTACATTTTGTAAATAAATACTGTTCCCTTTAAGTTTGCACCTAAAGCAAACTAATTCTAAAAGTTGTGGTGGGTCAGAAGAAGGGCACATACCCTGACAAGTCATTTCACTACTACTACTATAATAACAAACAAGGATAGGAGAATGGCTGTCTTCTCCTGTAGTCTAATTGCTTCTTGCAAACTTCTATTTCAGTAGTTGATTTTCAGATAATCTCTGGGGGCTATTTTGATCAGTTCATACAATTTGTTCAAGACTTTTTTTGGCTTTGCCTTTCCTTGATGGTTGCCCTTTTGGGGTCTATTACTCTCCTCTTGATTCTATCTACACAAATGTGTTCTTCTATCTTCACATGGTAAAGTTAGTCAATATTTATAAGTCTGTCCTTCTATTTTACTCCTATTTTACTTTCTTGGACCTTACTAATACAAGACTGTGCATTCCAGTATTGATTCACATTCACTTCATGCGATTTCACTATTTGGATTTCTTTATCTTGACTGCAACGAGTAAGATTAGTCTCATTGTGATTCTGTAGAGGAGGAGCCAAGTACCCCTACCTCAACTGTTCCGCCCCTTTTACCTGTATGCTGGAAACCAGAGTGTGTGACATACACAGAACAGTTCAATAACAAAGGGCAGAGTGTGGACTCTGTGCAGTACCAGTGAAAGTACCAATACCTAAGAGAATCTGGGAGGCAAGGTACTGTCATGCCCTCTTGGAGATTATGGGGTAAATGGCGACGCCATTACTAGTTCCATCACGCTCAGGCCATACTTCCATTAACGGTCTAGTTGTTTATTTTTCCATGATGGCCACCGCTGTGTATAAACATACACGCTTCCTGCAACATCGCGCGTTGCACTTGTTTTCTTTTTGCTCACGCTACTCTGTGCTTCAGCACAGTGTCTGTGTATCTTACATCCGCTGCCTATTTTTTTTCCTCCATTTCCTCCCTCTGTCCGTGTTTCACTCTGTCTTCCTTACCTGTATCCCGTGCCCTTCCTTCCTGGATCCCAGTTGCCCTGCTACGCTTCCTTCAATAACCAGCTTATCCATCATACCTTACCTTGCTTACTGCTCTGTTCTTCCCATCCAGAATCACGACCACCGCGGCCCTGCTTGCCATCATCATACCTGGGACTGTGTGGCACTACCCAGCGGCAGTAGAAGTCTGCAACTCCTTCATTCTACACGAGAAGTCCGGCCATCCAGGGTTTTTCCCTGTGAAATCTTGGGCTCACTCCCAGGGAGGCCGCTCTGTCGGTCTACCCAGCCGACAGGGTGGCATCCCGAGGAGAGAGACCTTACTTGCTACAAAGAAAGGAAAAGAAAGGAAGGCAAGAAACTACATATGCCAGAAGACAGAGAAAGAAGCAAGGAGGAGACCAAGAAGGAGATCAACTGGAAGAGACAGGTGAGGAGGAAAGGAGGGAGGAAGAGTCTGGAATTGACAGGTACCCATTGAGAAAACCATACCTACATACCTACATACAAGAAAATATGATGACCATTTGAATGAAATCTCTGAAGACGCAGAGCCAATAAACGGCAAGTACGAATGATAAAGTCACAAACCATCGCCAGTGCACGTCATGCAGAGCTGAGATGACGTATCCAGAAGAGATGCAGAGACCAGAGAATGCAGATATTTTCTAAGGCATCAAGAAAGTATCAAGGATAAGTGACATCTTGGGATCAAGGTGAAGAAGCTTATGCCACAGCAACAGATGAAGACATTGAGTCACTTTACACGTGTACAGATGCAAAAGAACGCAAGCAGACAAAGTAATATTAAGGCTGGCTTTATAGTAAATAGATTGCGGGAAGAACCAATATATATATATATATGCATATGGACAAGTGAAGGATGGATGTTTCCACTACGCTTTATAGCAGTGCTGGACATTAGCAAGAAGGCCTCATTTCTCGTCGTGTCGCAGTTAAAAAGCAAATTGATTCTCAGCAGACGAGGCTGGGTGAGCCAAGAAGCCAAGGTCTTATCAAACTGCAGTGAACTGACATTGGATATAAAATCGTGTGAAAGCACAAAACTTCTGTTCAGAAGACATGAACCTAACAAGAAATACATCAGAGGTTTATTAAAAAATAGTATTAAATGCACGAAAAGGCTCGATTCCATGGTCTCCAGTCACATGGAAGCATGAAGTTGGACAAACAAAATGGTCACACCTATGCACGAGGGCAGACCGTGCTTCTCAATCCCTAAATTTCTCAGAGCTAAGAACAAGCTCAAGTCCGAGCTCCAAAGCCTAACTGACAGCAGACCACTGAGGTGATGATGGATTGATATTCTAATTGGTGGGAAGCAATAGCTAAGGCAAGCTCACCAGCACCTGGATGGCCAACCTGCATGCTGCTAGACGTAGGTGCAAAAGTACTGGCGGAGGTTAGAGTGCCAACCATTCATAGAGGACCGAGTATTTAGGGGTCCTATAGTTGTGTAAACCAATGGGACATTGTGTATTTAGTGACGTTCATAGTGGTCATTTTTAGGGGAAGCCTTAGTTGCCCCACCTGATGTTAAGTAACAAATCACATATTCACACTTTTTTAGACTAGTATGGATTGTATACTTGGATGTTCACTCAGAGCCAATCATCCATACTCATAGGTTTTTGTAGTTTGCCACGTAGGATGACGTTAGTACATACGTAGGTTAACGTCATTGATGACGAGTTTTCCTTATAAGATCTCTGTTTTTACTAAGAATGTTTGAGTAAGAGGATCGAGTGACTTCGTTGATGTTCGTTATGCTGCCTGTTTTAGATACTTCATATTAAAACAGTCTTCCTTTTGCCAACTACCTGAGTCGTCTCTATTATTGATGTATGAATAAAATTTGCATTCCCATCCATCTCCAGGGTAATTGCTACTCATCAAAGGGGCTGGGGTATCCAGTTCAATTCTAATTCACGCCTCTGGGTTTAAGTATCATAGTATCTTTACTTTGACTTGGGGCGAGTATGATTGGTCCCATAATGATTCCAATTCACTTCTCTGGGTTTAAGTATCACAGTTTATTTACTTTGACTGGTCCCATAACGATTCTCTGTGTTCCTCTCCTCGGTCTCGCGTTCTCCCTGTTAGCTGGAGATCTTAGGGATAACATCACTGGGGCTTCTAGCTGCTCAGGGTTGGTTCTCTGTACCATCAGCATTCTCTTTCTTGTTCCTCTAATGCTTCCTCTTTAATGACGTTGTCGAGGATCGTTGTACGGTACCGTTGGGTTCTGTGTCTCCATATGCAGAGTGGTTTCTGCATTGTTGGGGGACTCGTGGTCCACCACGAGTTTTTCATGGTCACGCCACAACCCTCCATGTCTCTCTCTCTCTCTCTCTGGAGTCTAGGATGCTCTGCATCTGACTACTTCTCTTGTTCTCCTCCAGGTAAGATGCTGCATGTCTGCTTCAGCTTTGTGTTCCTTTCTGCTCACAGCCAACTCCCTCTCTCTCTGCAGCATACAGTAGCCCAATTTGTAACTCACAGGTTTTTCTCTGTTTCCAGTCTCCTCCCTCGTTATGTGTGACGTATGCTTGGAACTTCCCTGATGTACGTCTGGGTCTTCCTCTTTCCCTCTAGCATGACTTCTCTCTTCCTCCAGATATCATCCTCCTCGTCCCAGTTAAAAGAGATATTTACAGTTTCTGGGTGACAGTAGCAGATACTGCTTTCTTCTTCATAAATGTTTCCATAGAACATTTTCTCAAAGGTATTGCTGAGATGGGGGGGGGGGGCTCCCTCTTGTAGAGAAGGGACACATTTCTGTGATTCATCACATAGTGTTGCAGCTCAACCAAGTTTACAATGAAATGCTCACATTATACAGGAAACCTTGCTTTTTAAACATTACAGAATAAAACCACTTTGAAGTTACTAACACGTTTGGTGGACTTTCCACAATATTTAACTAACATGCTTTATTTCACCACCAGAACTCCGAAACATATATTGCTATTACAACCATATGCTGATAACCTTATAGACCGAGGGAGAAGACTTTATCATTAGGGGTAATGACCCTTCCCCAACTTATGGCTGAGGCAAGACTATATTAACATGAATGCATCAAATTCAGCTGATGCAGCTTTTCTTCCTTGGTTAGTTGCTAGCTGAGCTGGATTTTTATACGATATGTGGGTAGTATGTAGCGACTTGAACTTTCCTATCAAACCCAATCTGGATAAGTAGAGATTGGACTGCAAATGGCCTTAAAAAGTAGCAAAACAATGGAAATGTGTAGATGTGTGGTGCCAACAGCTCCAGTAGATGGAATATACCAATTTATGTCACTATAGTCCACTTTGTTGCAGGGCAAAGCCCAGCTTTGTTCAACATTAACAGGGAAGCTGAGTGGCAATAAAGACAGAGGGTGAGCTACTGGCACCACATGGAGGACTCTCCATATCTGCTTCCGATCTGGCAACATGGTGTGAGAGCAAGCAAAGCTGAGCGGAGTTAGCAGATAATAAGGCCAGAGTGATTGGTACCAGACAGGGCATGCATATTTCATCCATATCTTTGGCTGATCAATACTCAAATGGAATGCTATTTTAACACGGAGGGACCTGAAACAACCAAATATGCATAACCCATGCCAAGTTGGAGATGACATTCTGTCTTCACATCCTCCTCACGAATATGGCAAAATACTCAGGGAGTAAAGTCTTCCTAGAGTTCTTCCAGTGCTGACAGAGGGGCATGATAATGTTTGGGGCCTCTCTCATGCAGGCTAATATGGAGAAAAAAGTCAATAACATAATCATAAGGCTTCCTGATTTAGAATCTGACAAAAAAGTAATTCCTGTGACGATCCATGCCCTGGCGACCTCTAGGGCAGTGCGAGCAAATCCTAAATTTCAGCAGCGTTCAGAAGTGATTATGGTCTTAATCAAGTGAAGGTTGTAGCAATGGAGAATACTGCTAAGGCAGCAAATGAGTACATCTTACTTGATATTCGCAGAAGATCAGACAGGGGAAGATTTGCAAGAGGAAGTCCAATGTTCTTTCTGGAATGAGATTGGGCCTCATTCCGAGGTTGGAGTAAATGGAAAAACGATGCTGGTAAAGGATTACCGTCATCGCTTACCGCTACGGGCCATTCCGACCGGTCAGACCGCTATTTACGGCACCGTAATCTACGATGCTGTAAATACCGGTCTTGGGTCGCGCGCGCGCCCCACCATGCCGAAATTAGCAGCATGGCGTAAACCGGAGCTGATCACAAGTATGGAGCACACGTAAATAATGGCCTCATTAAGGCCGTAAAGTATTTTACCGGCATGGAGTACACACAGGCATCTCAGAGAAGGAGTAAAGAACCCAGAGCAGTGGTCCACAGAGTCACAGGTGCACACAATCAGCACAGTGGAGGCAATGGAGTGTGCCACGCACAAAAGGATCACACCACACACCACACCCCCTCCCACACCAAGAAAAGACCAATAGTGGTAGCAGCACATGAGGCAGGAGGCCCTGCCAGCAAGGTCACAACCACTAGAACTACACCAAAAACACCAGGCCTCCCAACTGAGGAGACACAGGGGGAGGAGGAGGGGAGACAGGCTCAGCATGCAGCACCAGTGCAGCCTCCGTTCCTCAAGGAAACCCCTGAGCAGACACACACCCCCTACCCGCTAGAATGTGACAGCCTCACCACCATAATTTGGTGGCGTAATTACTAGATAAGTGAGCAGCATACAAATACACACCGCTCTCCCGGCACAATTGAAGGGGGTGCCTGTGCGCCTCACCCATGCCACATGCATGGCATGTCACAACCGTCCAGTACACGGACGTAGAACGAAGTGCTGGAGCACCTCCTCAGGCACACAAGGGGCTACAAATCCCTATCAAGGACTACCCAGGAGATATACGACACAAATGTTGGCCCCCATGCTTTGGCAGGCATGCCAAATGACATGGGTGCCCCTGACAGCACCCACGTGGATTAGGTTGACCTGCATGGCATGCATGTGGCGGATCACAACCGCAAGCAATACCATTCCCCCAACGTGCAGACGGAAAGCAAGGCAAGCAAGAACAGTTCTCCTACATGACAGTCCAGACACTTACCTAAATTGGCTACACATGCAGGTGTTGGCGGCTGTCCCTTGACACCATGGTACCGGACCCCTGTCAGAAACCCACAGACCAGGCCCAGGGAGCCCTATTATAATGGCCATACCCGTGCATGCGTGGAGATGAAGCAGCCACCTGGCTTGCATAAGGCACATATGAGTTGCCGAAGCTGGACTGGTGGGGGACCCATCTACTGCAATGTGGTGTCCAAGACCCCCATGTCATGTGTACAGCTCAACAAATTGTGCATCCCTTGGAATGTGGCTCTGTCCCCTGACATGGGACTGCTAGTACCAGATGAAGATTGAGTGAAGGAGGAGGAGGAAGGGGCAAGACAGCATCAAGGAGGCACTGCATGGGAGGGACATGTCGTGTGGCTAACAACGTTTGGACACAATAACCAAAACACAAGACAGCAGAGGCTGGCATTATATGGGCACACAGGGCCCTGGGTGTGTGTATACTTGTAGACCATGCACTGTCAGACGTCATGATACACATGCTGAATGATGAATGTCCACACAGGTTAAACTTTGCAACTCCAAAGGTGTATTTAAATTTTGAATGGATGAGTGTAAACAATCCCTCCACCCGCCCAACCACCTCCCCCCAACTCCACAACAAACCCTCACCCCCCTCCCCCCTAAACCCCAACTCCACAACAGTACTCCAATGTAGTACATTAAGGCCACATGTGGCAGCAATGACGATTAATGCATGCTCCCGGGGACCGGGGGAGGCAGGTCCCGGCGCCGCATAGAACGCAGAGTGCGTCGCGGAGGACTTGCTGGTGTGTCACGACTGGATGTGGCCGTGTCCTCCTGCTGATGCTGCGGATTGGAATGTGCAGCCTCAAGGGCATCAGCTATGCGTCCTAGGACGTCACACAACCTGTTAGTGCTCTCAGTGACTGGCTGACGAATTTCCCGGAGTTCATTTAGCCATTCCACCCTGGCCTGGCGGTTGTCCTCCATGAACACAGTGATGAGGTCAGTCAGCTGAGTTGCACGACATGTATCAAATGATGGGTGTTCATCACTGGAGTGACTTGGCCCTACGTGCTCTGGCATGGACTGGACTGGTGAACTTGGGCCACGATCATCGTATCCCTGTGTGTCTGTTGGAGCACTACAGCCAGGTGTTTCAGGATCCCCAGAGTCACTGCATGATGCCAGGGGGCCATTGCTGGGCTCCGGGGTGTGGACTGTGGGATAAAACTCCTCCTCGGACACCCCAGAGATTGATAAAGGGCTGTCCACATTCTCCTGGGGGCCCGTAGCTGCCACCTCCCAGCAATACTAGACTGTGCCGATGTTGGGGTGGCCATTGTGGCATGCGCCGATGCAGGGAGGGATTGGGGTGCTGCATCCTCCACTGACCTTTCGGGAGCCGGGTGGGTGTTTTGGTCCGGGCTGGAATGCGGCGGACCCTGGCACTGCCCATGGAGGTGGCTGGATGGCTCGTCTGGGGCTCGCCGCTGTCATGATCAGTGCCTGTGGGGGTAGAAGAGAGGGACAACATGAGTGATTGTATGTTGCCCTAATAGCATTGATAGCTGCATTCACATTTCAGTAATTTGGGGTTTGTGGCCTTTTGGGTGTAGCAACAGCACTAGTACATGTGCATGAGTATGATATGTACGCAGGTGTCGGAGTGACTCATCCTGCCCTGGTAATGTGCAGCCTGGCTCACACACTGCCGAACCTGCAGCACAGTGTGCATGATGGTATGTGCATATTATTGATGTGCGTTATGTACTTGCACTTGGCCTTTGAATGTGTGGCAGTTGGCTCTGCATTATTTGGATTGGGGGAAGGCAGCATGAGAAGGTGCCTTTGACGGGCCTTGGGGGACTATACATCATGTAAATGCATTTGGCAGTGTTGACTTTGGACACTCACCTCCATCGCCAGACGACGTAGCCCCGCACTCCATATCGCCGACGCCCTCAATTGATTCCATCCCGATCAGTGAAGCGCATGTCTCCTCCCATGGCTCCAGTCTCAATGGGGAACTTGGGCCCCCTCCAGTCTGCATTGCCTTACTCCGGTTGGCGGAGAGGAGGCTCTGCACCCGCAAATCATTCCACCACTTGCGGCAGTTCTTGGGGGTGCAGGGGCTGGTGCCTACTGCACTCACCCTTTGAGCGGTTTGTGCCCAGATGTTTTTCTTGCAGATTATTGACTATCGCCGCATGAGCTGAAAATAACATCTGCGTGCTCCGCAAGGTAGTCAACCATTGCCTGCAGCTCTTCCGGGCTGAATCTCCTCTTGCAGAGCCGGTCCTCAGACTTCTTTGGGGCTTTAGGCATTGGTCCAGGGTGTGTGGTCCTTTCACGAACTTCGGATTGCTCCCAAGGGTGCTGCCTGAAGAGGATCGCAATGGATTGTGTTTTTAAAGATGGCCGCCGCGCTCCTTCCCGTTTCTGTGAAATGACGTAATTTCTGGATCCGTTATTTTACGGTGACCGTAAATTACGGCAACCGTAAATTACTGCTGCTTCCGTGGCGGTGTTGTAAAGTACGTGTCACACCATGAGGGTAGGGGGTTTTACTGGTCATATAGCGGCATGCCGCTAGGTACTTTTCCGGCATGGCGAAAAGCTTGCGCCCGCGAGGTCGTAATGGGCCGCAATTAGCGGTCTGTTACGAGGTCGGTCTCGTACTTTCCGCCATGCCAGAAAGTACCTGTACTTACCTCCAACCTCAGAATGAGGGCCATTGTCTGTTGTCGGTAAGAACTTTAAGACCAGCTGTCCTCCTGAAAAGGAGGGGAGACAGACTTTTATCGTAATTGGTCTTCTGATGTTCCTGAGCTTGCCCCAAATGTTTTTGAACAATCTCTCGAACTGTAGTTATATGTTGTTCTAGATTTTGGACCATCTAAGAATTTGGTAAAATGGACTCTTCTGTAAACATCTCAGGAACATCACTGGCCTATCTCCCATAAAGCAGCTGAAAGAGAGAATATCCCAAATAGGCCTGATGTGTCTTTCGTACAGTGAAAAGAGTCCACAGGATCATGGTGTCCCAGTTCTTAATGTCTGCTTCTACAAGCTTATTTAAAATCCCTTTGAGTGTCTGATTAAAGCACTCAACCAGACTGTCGTTCTGGGGTTGATAGACCGGGGTCCTCAGGGTCTTTATCTCAGGATTTCCTTTACTTCAGAGATGAGGAGGGACATATAGGTGGTACACTGGTCTATCAATATTTCCTTGGAGAAGATTATTTGGGAGAGGAAGGAGATGAGGTGTTTCATAATTTGCTGACTGGTGTTATTTCTCAGCAGAAAGGCCTCCGGATATCTAGAATCATAAGTGACAATGACCATTATAAATTGGTTCCCCGACATAGATGGTTTCAGGGGTCTACTATATCCATTGTGATTCAGGACAAGGGAATGGAAATAATAGGAGGGAGTCACAAAAGGGGCAAAAGATCTGGGGATAGCTGCCATTTTGTGACAAAGATGGCATGTCAATTTAAAATTCTTAACATTGGCATATGCCCCTAGCCAATAAAATGTTTGAGTCACCTGACTCTGAGCCTTTCCAACTCCCTGATGGCCTGCTATAAAGTGTGAATGAGCCTACTCCAAGTCCACTCACCTATGGCTTCGGGTGATTACAAGTTGTGATCTAGGTTTTCCCTCTGTAGTAAGATCGCCTCTGTACAATAGTCCTTTTAAAAAAAAGGACCTGCCTGCCATCTACCTTCCTCTTACGGGATGATTTTGGAAAGGTTTCTGTCAAAATAGGGTTCTTTTTCTGGACAAAAGCTAAGTCAGGTAGGAGAACAATTCCCTCTGATTCCTGCAAAGGTTAGTCTTTCTTGGGCTTGTCTGCCTCACCAAACCCTTGAGGGCCTCAATCAGTCTCCTTCTGGACTTGTACCTCTTGAGGGTTGGGGAACAGGGCTTTTTCTAAGATTCCATGGGCAATCTTCTCCCCTTCCTTCACTGAATATGGGTTGTTCCCATGATTGTGTAAAAGGACTTTCACATCGCCCCTATAGTTGGGGTTAATAATTCCTGCCATCATGTCAAATCCTTGTCTCCAGGCTAAACCAGAGTTTCAAAGCTTATTTTATATATGTTCTTCTCGGTGGAGCCAAGACTAGCCCTGTGGGGATTAGACATCTTTCACCTGCCAGTATTATTATTTCAGCAGTACTTTGTAGGACAAAGCGGATAGATTCCACTGTGGCCACCGTGAATTCATGGGATTTGAGACTTAGCTTGGTAAACTGTAGGGTCCTCCAACTTTTATCAGTTGGTCCAGATCCCCCATCTGACAGCATATGTGGTGGGTCAGAAGAAGGAGGCAGACTCAGAACTTCGAAATTGAACTGATTTTTATTTAAAGAAAATTGAAAAATGCCTGACTTTCTTTAAGCTATGGGTTTCCCTACCTAAGAAAACGAGTCTAAAAGAAATGTCTGTCTACTGTCCAAAAGCTAATCTGACCTAACCCTATCACTAACAAAAAAATGAAGGCACAGGAGAATTACTCCCTTCTTCAGAGGGCTGCTTTCTCAGCAAATTCTATTAGTAACGTATTTTTAGATAGTTCTTGGTTATCACTTTTATCAAGTCATCAAGTTCAATAAGTGGGCACTTCCACTTTTCCTTCTCTCTCTTCTCTTGACCTCTTCAGTTCTTATTGATTTGGTTTTCACTCCTTAACTGTAGGTCTGTTACCTTTCCCTTATTACACAGACTTTGAAGTCTCTTGTGTTTCAGTGTACACTCTTTATCTTGGCCACCTTGAAACTTGAGGAGAGCCATCTCCAGTTCCAGAAGCACCTCAAGACCTTCCTCTTCACTCTGCTTTTGCCCCTCTTCTCCTTGGCTGACCTGTTTTCTCTCTTGGCACCGTGCACCTGGCCACCCTCTGTCATTCGGGCCCAGGAACCTGCTCACCCTTCCACCCCTCTGCACTGCCTCCGGGCCACCCCTTGCACTGGGGTCTGTATCTATACCCATACAACCCCCTCTCACTTTTCTTCTGCACTTATTAGATATACCCTATCTGACTAATGTATCAGCTGCCACTTGCTGGCTGCACTACCACTGTTTTTGCCTTTAATTATTTATTTACCTTATTGAATATTTATTCTGTTCTCTCCTCTGTTCCGCACTTTCCACTTCTCTCCCTTCCATGCACTGTCCCTCTTTTCCCTTTTCCATGCACTTGTGCGTTCTTAATATCACTGAGCCTAGTAAAATTGCTGTTTTTGTTCTCCTTTGTTCCCCTCCCTTTGCCTGGTCGCACTCTGAAACACTTGTGTACGAGCACCATATAAATAAAATATAATTTCATTTACCGCAGTCAGTATTATTCAAGTTATAAATCGCCCTCTTCTTGTACACTTGCCCCTCTCTGGGACGAGGATGAGTAATTCTATGATGATTCTCACTCTTCTTATAAACTTATGCCTTACTCGGACGAGTATGCGTAACCCAGTGATGATACTCACTGTTCCTATGAACTAGTATCTCACTGGGACGAGTATGAGTTAATCAAAGATGGTTCACACTCTTCTTATGAGTTTGTGCCTCACTGGGCTAAGTATGAGTAAACCAGTGATGTATCTCACTCTTCTTATGAACTGGTGCCCCACTAGGACGAGTAGAAGTTACCCTGCGATGGTTCTCACACTTCATATAAATGTGTATCTCACTGGGATGAGTATGAGTAGTCCATTTTTTATAATCAGTGCTTTCCCCGTGTCTCTTACTCTTCCCGTTACCTTGTTGATTCAGGAATCACGTCACCGGGCCTGTAGCTCTGACACGGCTTGCTTCTATTCTTGTCATGACAGCTTTTTCGCGCGTGTTTCGCTCTTCTTTTGGCACGCACCGGGGTGCCTCTTTTCAAGTGGTTTTGGCATCGATGAGACACTTTCCGGTGTCTCCGGTCAAGCCACCACTTCCAACTAGGTACCTCTTGAGACTGTGTTCCAATCTTTTGGCTTCTGCTAGCTTTACTATCCTTGAATGCAACTCAGCACCTTTACAGACAAGCTTTCCCCTAGCATTGGAAGCTGCACTTCCACGTTTCCTTCGCCTTCGTTTAAACAGCTGATATGGAACTCCCAAGCTTCTCTCTCTCGCGCCTTCTCCGATAGGTTTTATGACACTGCGCTTGGACTACCCCAGCATAGCATTAGTGCCCTTCTTTTCGTTATCACTCCAGTTGTTTTCTTCGTCTCAGTCCCCATAAGTAATTCTCTTCAGGTTTTCTCAGTGGTTCAACTTGGCAATAACAAACATCCACGATCCTTCAGGTTTTCTTCTGGCAGGGTTCATAAATATTGATTTACTAATGAATTTGATAGGGAGTTTCCTACTGGAATGAGAGTCCTTGGGCCCAAGAGGGGAGTCTCTCCCTTTGAGTTCCTGCTTGCCTCTACCCCTACGGAGGGTATTGTGTAGCGACCTCATCTGCCTAGCCTTGCAGGCAAAGGGTGTCCCCAGAGAGAAGTAACTGAATCCCGCAATTCGTCACATGTGCGGCAAATAAACTTCCCTCACATTACCTTTCTATATCCTATACTGGTCACTTCACTGGCAATGAGGGAAAACTGGCAACCCATGGCTCAGAGGAACCATGTTTTGCTGAAGGCAGCAATTATCAGCCAGGATCTACCCTACAGGTGAAGTTGAATGAGGAAGCCATTTCACCTGATAGCGGATCAAATATAGAGGATGTGATTGAAAACCCTTTTGGTGTGCAGCAAGTATCGCATCTGTGTGCACTATAGGATTGAAATACCTGCAGACCAAAAGGGGCTGAGGCATGGGCATGGATCATGCACACTAAATGTGAGTTGTACCCTACCAGCACGAGCAAACAAGCATCTTACCACTGGATCTACTAGCGGGTCAACAGTGGGGTGGACACACTGGCAAGATGTGGGGTACTGGAGCGTCTCCAAGCAAGGCTCTGCAAGCCATTATTTTTAAAATCTCCCTCTGTGCCTCAATCACATTTTGTGGCTGAGCATCTAGAATTATACGTTTGGTGTGAGCTCTCACTCATGACAGAGGAAGCAGATACATCTTTTCTGGGGAAAGCGCTGCTCAGCATGATAATGTTGCAACACATGAAAAAAATAAGGGTTCCTGCACCATGGTCACATCAAGGTACCTACCGCTCTGGAGTGACCTTGTGACATTCAGACATGTCTCTCACAATAATAATCTCCATCATTGTGATGCACACAAGCTGTAATGAGAAATATGAGTGAACTTAGTAGGAGTTTAGCGGACATGCAGGCACCCAATGCGAATCCACAATTATATTTTCTGCTATCTTTCTGTGAGTCCTCCATCCCCTGGTACTTGTGGGTTAATTTGTTTAAAGTGTACTTAAGGGAAGTTGGTAGAGCCACTTGCACTGATGATTAAAAGGAGGCTGCTTTGATTAACTCACTGCTTTATTTGTAAGAAAATAAGTGCCAGGACCCAAATATTTTCTAGCACGCTTGTGACACTGAGAGTGGGCCATCCCCATCATTGCTGCCACCACCCCAGGCTGCACCTCACAGTGTCAACACATTTGGGTCGCACCTACTCATTGAGGCTGATAGATGCTCTGGCTATCAATAATCAATCTGAGACCGGTGCTCAGAAATAAGTACCAGGGCTGAGCCCTGGCAAACACCCCCGCAAATTAATCACTGGTTGAACTGCATTGGCACTGAAGGTTTGTGGGTGTTCAGACATCTGCCTGGGGAGGATGTGAGAGTAAATCCGCCTGGGGCTGGGCAGGGAGAAGCAGCAGTGGGTCTGTTAGAAACGGCACTAGAAAAACTGGACAAAGGGTTTGGCAAGACCAAAGACCAGGTGACTCAATAGATGCTTATGTTACTGCACTCAGTTAGTCTGGCAGACATTGACAGTACATAAGGGTTTTAAGAGCTTGTCTGGATTCAAAGAGATTAGATTCAGATCTAAAATGTACTGCAATAAATGTACTGTATTGGTGACTGACAATGGGATGCAGTTGGTAACCCAGCAGATGCCACGATTTTTGGATGAGTAAGGTTTTAGTCATCACAGTACTGCATTATATAACTGCGGCTTGTGAAGAGGGTTCACAACTTTATATAGAATGCCATTGAACTAGCCTTAGTAAATAGATTAAGCTGGCAAGTGGTGTTGTCAGGGGCAGTTAAAAGACACAGATGCACGCCATCTACCCTCACCAGACACTACCTATTTGAGATGATGAGAGGTTGGAAGACATGATTGAAGCACAGGCCAGTAAGTTTGAGGGGTGACTCCCAGTCGGTGGTTAATTTGAAGGACATGATGGCGAAAACTATACAGAGACAATGGGTGAAGGAGGGCATCTCTGATGCCAGACACGAGCGAGAACAACACAGGTACAGGCAGGCAATGCGGTCAGGGTGCTGAACCCCAGGTTTGTGAGGAAGGGTTTACCAGTCTGCTTGCCATCCTACGTAATTGTTAAGGTGGGCACTGACTGTGTTCATCTGTATGACGGGTCATTTTGGAGAAAAACATTGATTTCATTTCACAGTGCTGAAAAGGCATGGTGGACTGATAGCATGAGCAGGGATGTGGTTAGGGTGAGGTGGCAGATGCCCATTTCTAGGTCAGGGATGAGGGCACTGATGCTGGGCAGTCAGAGTTAGGGTACTGGTGCTAGGAAGGTTGACAACAGCCAGGAGGAACTATGTGTGGTTGTGGACAATGGGCGGACTAGGCTCCTCAATCGTTCTAGCAAAGCAGGATGGGTCCTTCAAAGTTAAAAAGATTTTGTATGGCACAAGCATTCATTTTCTAGGAGGGGAAAAGTGTAGTTGGGTTGGGTTATTATCTCAGGCAGCATTTATGTATAGTTCATTGTATGATGCATGTTGCCATGATATGCACACGCAGTTCTTCGCTGCCTCTAACATCATTGCCTACTCCACTCCCCTGGAAGCCTTTTAGGTCACTGTGGCAGTGGAGGGTGGCATTCATGCATCGGTGTGGGGTGCCACAAAAAATCTTCCCTTACATTACCTTTCTTTGTCCTGGCCTGGTCACTTCATAGTAGTGTGAGACTTCTTCATTATATGTGCCTTTTTACAGCTAGAGATTATTTGTTCCTGTTCATTGACACTTTTATTTGCAGAGTCAGTTTCTTGCTTCACTGATCATAACCCTGATCTTAGCGTTACTACTGGTATAGGTATGGAGAGTATACCATGTTCCATGTAGACTATATATACCTGCAAGTTTTCTTTATAGTCTGCCTATCTAGAGATAAAACTTGAGTATTATTGCTCATTCCCCTGCTCTAACTCTCTAAAATGTTAATATCTTCTCTTATGCTTCATAAAAGGGCAGATGCAACACGTGATCCCACAATGTTCTTTGGGAATGGAATTGCTGCTTTGTCAGTATTTTAGTTGGCCCATTACTCTGGCCATCAAAAACCTTTCACAATGCCAACTAATAGACAAAATTCATTGACAGTGCTGACTGATAGACACTGCCGACAGACAGACAGTCAATTAATTTGGCAAACTAACATTGAATGACTGTACATGTGATATTCATATGTAAAGTCTGTACTATTTTCGTTGAATTCCATTTATATAATTTCCATTTATTTGCAGGGAAGAATACGGCCTGGATTGTGCAGGGTTATTGATGGGAATCCTAAATAAGAGTGACGGTGCCAGAAACGAGGCATTCCGAACCTCATGGCTATCAACTCAAATAAGAGACTCAGTAGTCAGGTAGAGAATGGACAATGCAAGACATTTATTCAAGAAGAAGTTTGCAAACAGAATAAACATAGAGCACCCCACAAGCCCGCCTCTAATTCTAACCCAACCTGCCTCCAACTTGCCTTCTCATTATATCCCCTTATGGTCTAGCCCCTTCTATTTGGCATCACTTCTGTTTGGCCATTCTCACACCCCATGACATCACAATCACCCTCATTGTTTATCACAGTAGCCAGTCCTCGGTTTCCATCTGGATCCTCCTCCCCAAGTGATTGTTTCCTTCCAGGTCAGTGGCTCTGGTCTTGATGATAACTGGTGTCCACCTCCTCAGACTATGGGTGTTGGGTCACCACCCCCGACGTATTTCTGGGAACAAAGAAAAACCCATTGTATTGTCTAGTCCAAACTGGCCAGATCCAAGATAGAGGCCCGAGTGGCCTTCACCCAGTGCCCCCGAGAGCTCCTAAAATGCTGTACTACAGTGCATGCTCAAACTAAGGAACTCCCGGGGCTCGAACATGTATTACGAAATTCAGTAGGTGAGTTTTCTTTATCCAATGTGTGCTAGGATTGAAAGAAAAATAATAAACCCTGTGGCTTATTCATATGATAAGTGACACTTCCGGTATCTGAATATTTCCCCATACTCCTCGGATATTCTTCATGTTCATTTCCATCATATGCCCTTGAGACAAATAACACCACACAAATCACATCCCTATGCCACTCCCTGAGGGTCCTTACTGCACAACTATTCCAACTACAGGTAGGTAAGTCCTATCAGGGAAACCTAATAGAACTTAGCTCCACCCCACCCCACTTGTTTTCCTATTCTTTTCACTGCACTTGCACGCTCCGAATGTAACAAGGCTTTGTACAACCGCTGTTCATTTCTATTTACTCATTGTCATTTTCATTGTTTATTTGCTCCCTTGTTCCTTTTCCCTTGTGCCTTGTGCAGCTTTAAAATACTGTCTTGTTGTATAAGCGCCTTATAAATATCCAATAAATATATACAATAGAATATTCACTAATCTAATCCCCAATTCACCTGTTTTTCCTTTCCACATGGAATTCTATCTATCTCTATTCTATGGTCCAATCTTGCTTTTATTTGCACAGGTAGACTATCTACCACTACCAACATTAATTGCAATAGGTACAATCCTTATCATAAGTTTTCAACAATTGCCCCAGTTCTTTCTATAACATCACAGTTTCCTGCTGCATTTCTAGCAATACAAAAGAGGGCCTTAGGTCAGGGGCTGACCGAAGAGGAGACGATCTGGAGGGTCTGTTGTTAATCACCACTGCTCCAGGATGGCGGCAACACCTCATGCAGCACCATGCCACCCCATCCCAATATGAGAGAAAATACTATGAGACATACTACGGTGATATTGTAAGGTTGCTCAATCCGTTTCCTTTACTGCACATAAAACATTTCCTGCACCACACATTCATTTATTTATTCATGAACCGATCTGTGTGCTACCTCAAATGCCTGCTTCTCCGGGTTATAAACCGTTTCTAAAACCTGCAAGCTCTTACATCAGTTACGTGTCTTACACCTTTGTCCATCTTCTCTATATCGTCAAATCTATGGGGTACCAATTGTAAAGGCCATAGTTTCCAATTGCACTCAAGACTAAACCATAGGGCTGGGGGCATGCCTGGGGTATAGATCAGATACCTAGAGGCATTACTGGGCAGCATAATTTCCCATACTTCGTGATGGGTCACCCACTCCCAGTTGGACCCTGCCCATGGTCTGAAAAGTATTCTTCTGGCCAGGAACCATTTTCCCCTGATCGGCCCATATGATGTAAATGAGCATTCCCTTTCTTCGCATTACCAGCCACTGTACTTCCAGAAATGCCTCCATTGCCACAATCGTTCTGGTATTCTGAGCCCACTACTACGACACACATCTTCCAGAATTGACACCAGCTAGGCATTCAGATAATGTTGTACTTCCTCGCACGCCATGTCTCATTCCAAATTCCTTCCAGCTTCCATGACACCTTACATCAATTTCTATAGGGCACCTTTGGCAAGCTGATTGAGGGTGTCAATTATGTGTAACTCCCCAATTCGTCCCTCTGTTCCCGTCAATTCTGCTCCTGATATGAGCCTGTTGGCCTTTTCTAATCGGTCAACACGACCTTCTGAATTTGTACCTTTATAAATCCCCCACATGGCCAGTGCTGTATTAGATCCACTCCACACCTTATCTAATCCTTCCCTTTTCAGCCTTCCAGTCATTATTCCTGCTGCTGCGCCTACCGGATTCCTGTCCCCCTCATACAATTATGGTAATGAGTTGTAACCTGAAATGCAGACAAAGGAACAGTAAACAGCAGTGTAACTATCATTACGTTCAACACCATATACCTATAACTAACTCTTTCAGGGTTTGATACTGAATTTTAACACAGCTGTTGATCATACAACTGAGTATATCTATGAAATGTGTCTACCTCCATCTCTGGGGCCTGTAAATGCTGAATCATGGTACACTTTCTATTATGTAAAGTATCTGAAAAATGACACTGTGCATACATGAAGTTATTGCACGCCTTCACTGTACTAATTTTGTTCTGTTCATCTTCCATCGTTAGTAAATAGCACTCTAACCACACTGGAAAATCCTTTCTTTCAGCTGCCCCCACACTAAGATCTTCCATTTCACATGACCCTGGTACCACCACTCGGTGAATCGCCATAGGCAAGTTTACCAAGTATGGAGCTGCTCCTACATTACCACCAAGTTCTCTTCATATTTTCAGAGACATGTGATGGTTCCGGATACAATACAGTTGTTTTAGTAATAACAGCTGTAGGAATATTAGTAGTTGCACTCGTTTCTCTGTCACTAAAGTTAGGTTGGAGTCTTGCTGTGGGCTCTTCCATTTCCAAGTTCAATGCTTTCAGATAATCTTCATCACTCATCATATTGGGTAGAGCCTCACAGGGAGATGGCACTACCCTCACTGGGCATTCAGCTGGCCATGGTATAAAACCCATTCAAATATCCACCCCACATTCGCAGGCTTTGTTTAAATCACAGCCCTTGCCAATGTACTGTTTCAGTTTCTTATACCATAGCCAGACCCTGGCATCACTGATGATTACTATGTTACTCACGTTTTTCATTACTAATATGGTGTGCACAATTGAATCAGATTCTCCTCTAACTGCATTAGCTGAAGCAAACACAAATTAACAAATCAGCAGACCTACACTTCAGTGTTTACCGATTTTTTTCAGTGACTCACATACACCATGTTGGGTGCCGCTGAACCTTCACCGCTAAGCTTGAGATGAGAAGCATGATGAATGGCCGTTTCCATCTCGGGGCCAGTACTGTCTTTCTCTGGTGGCCCTCTATCAGGACGCTGTCACTGGGCTTTAGGAAATGAACTGGAGAGTCTCGATCCCGTGGCAGAACACCTTGGATTTGATTATGAATGAGACTGACAGAAGACATCAAGGTCTTGACATATTACAAAAATCATTCACCTGACTAATGTCAATTGTTGGGCATAGTTTTCAACTGTGTGGCAACAGGCAATCTCATAGGTCTTCCATAAAGGATTTCATATGGCTCAAACCAGATTTCCTAGCAGGTGTACTTCTCATTCTAAACAAAACCAGTGGTAGGGCTTCTGGCCACTTCATTCCAGTTTCTTGACACAGTTCGACAACTTATTCTTTAAAAGCCCATTCCATTTTTCCACAGCCCCTGCTGACTGCGGATGCTGGGGACAATGTAGATTGTGATGAATTTTCAATGTGGATAGCAATGTTTTAATGATATTATGTACAAAATGTGTTCCGTGATCACCGTTTATTCACATTGGTATTCCAAATCAAGCCACAAATTCTTGAATCAATATCTTTGCAATCCTTACATCGTCAGTCTTTCTGCAGGGTTTGGCTCCAACCCACCCAGAAAACACATTCACTGTTACTAACAGATACTTGCAATTATTGCACCTAGGCAACTGTAGAAAATCAATCTGTAATCCCACCAAAGGGCCATAAGAGGGAGGATACACCCCTTGCCTGACTGGAACACCTTTCCACACGTTGTTCTGCAAACAAATTACACAGAGCTGGCAATACTCTTGGACCATCATGCTGAATTCAGGCACCTACCATGACTGTCTAACTCACACAGTCATTCCATCCCTACCGAAATGCGTCAACCCATGATATATCCAAATGGGATACTAAGAGTTTGGAGCCACTAACGGACCCTGTTAATCTCGCCACTGAGAGTCTTCATGCAACAGGCAACCTTTCCTAATACAATTGGCCTTGTCACTAGGTGGTGCATTTCCTGCATAAGTGCAATTTCTTCCAATTTGTTCCAATGTTTTATGTGGTGTCTCTTCCAGCACCGTCTGAACTGGCAATACCTACACCTCACTATCGTAAGAAGCAGCCACCAACTTGACTGTTTTTGATAGGTGTGCCAGTTGATATCATGAAACCCCTCTGCCTTCAGATTTGACTAAAGTTATGTGCCGTGCCAAATACGTATCTCAGATCTGTGTAGATGTTAACTGACTGTTGAGCTACCAGCCTGCAGACTTGTGTGAGGGCAACTAATTCAGCTACCTTAGCTGATGTGACTTGAGGTAATTTACTGCTCTCCATCACATTCTCGGGAGTACATACTGCATTCTCAAAGACCACATGCCCCTCCTGATTTTGAAAACTCGATCCATCCACAAAGTATTTGAGGTCTGGATTGGTCAATGGTACATCAGAGAGATCGGTATGAGGAATCACCAGCCAACCTGGGTAACAGTGATGCTGGATTCAGAACTTAACGTCTCGTCATAGTAATATTAGACCAATTCAGTAAGAGTATCTCATATTTACTAGCTCTCCAAACAGACATATGCTGAGACTTTTTCGTCAGCAATAATGACAACACAGCATGTGGCAACAATACCTCTAAAGGCAATCCTAAGACTATGGGCCTCATTACAAGGTTGGAGGTAGCCTTGATGGTAAAACCGGCACGGCTACCTCCAAACAGGCAAGAAAATCCAGCACCTGCGAATGGGCAATTACTGGGGTATTCTGGACCCGCTGGACCCGGTAATTGCCCTTTCGCGGGTGCCGGAGCTGGTATATCCGCATACCCATTTGAGCCCCATAGGGTTCAATGGAATGGGGATGCCTGTAGTACCTAGGCTACACCTCTACAACCGCAGTGACTATCCTTTCCCTTATTTGCACCAAGGTGTCCCATGTGCCTGTGTCAGCGACTGCCCAGCCCGCCCTCTCTACCAATCACTGTCTCACCTTTGGTGGCATCACTAGACTCAGAGATTCTTATCCACCCATGACAGATTATAACACTGTATTACTGTCTGGAGCTCCTCCACAAACCATTTGGGTTCTTCCCTTATATTGGGAAACTCCTTTGCCAATGTCCAAAGGTCCCCTGGTGACCAGACCCTGCTGTTGCTCCCTGATCCCATGAGCAGATGATGGTACCTGCCTGAGGGGTACCTGATAAGTGTGTGAATCCCTTCCGTATATCGTACCTCCCCTCGGCATCGAGGGATCATACGAAGGTGGCAGACCCATGGCCGCTTGTGCCCCTGTGGATCCCAACCCACTTGGCCCTTGCACCCCTGAGGCTAGTGGCCCTCAAGCGCCCCTTCCTGAGCCTCTTCCTCTCCTGCCCATATGAATGGTCTCATGCTGGTGAAAAAATCAAGCATATCCTCCGGTGTCTCACTGTCATGCTCCTCATTGCCCCTCTGTCTTATTTGATTCAATTTGTCCTTCCTTCTCAATGAACTCGGGGCACAGTCGGATCCCATCTCTTTTCCTCTCCCACCCCTCAAGAATTTGAATCTGTTCCCCTCAGTCGATCATTCATTTCCCTTACCCCTCTAACCCTGCTGTAACATGTCCTAGCTGTAGCCTCTTCCAGCCACATGGCCAATACCCACCACTGTACTGATGATATGTTAGTCCCTTCAGCTTCTAGAGCCCTCCTAGGTGCTCCCAGTTTGTCCAAATTAAATGTCCCTTCAATAGGAAACTGATTCTGTCTGTTGCTTGAATCAAATAATGCCATGAATCCAAATAATCACAAGACAAGCTACTAAAATGCCGAAACATATTATGGGTGGGCAACCCCTTTTGGGGTTCCTCCTATTTTGGTTGTTGTTTGTCCATTTTCCTTTCCCTAATTAATTTCACATTCACCTCTCAGTTGCCCTGTTACCCAGGCACCCTTGTTCCTTTCCTCCACTCTTTCACGGTCCTTTGAGGAAATGGTTTATATTCAATAATTGGAGACACTGCAGAGTGGTCTTGTCAGGGATATGGACTCTCACCCTTCTCTCATTCAGCTGTCCCTATTTAGTTTTGGGATTTGCTCTTCTTCCAACCTACTAACCCGTTATATGTACCCAAAACACTACACCAAATCAGCCCCTATCTCAATATTTTTCCAAATTAACCTCTGCATAGAAAAGTGACAAAATCACCAGAATCACAATAATAACACAACCAAAAACACTATATATCCTGCCCAGAATTGACATCCGATTCCTGCATAACCCTTAAAAACATCCCCTACCGCATTGTCCATTACCTGGTCCCAATTGTGACTCTCGGTCCCCCGTGCGGCCCCGCATGCACTCTCACCAGCCCCGATATCTTCCTCCGGAAACCTCCTATAGAGATTTTAAAGTATGTCTCCTACCTTATCCTGTTGAGCGCTCATGGCTATATCTGGACGGATGTCCTTGGGAGCCAGAGGTCTGCAGCATTGCGTGACAGGATCTTGGTCGCAGTCACCGTCTATCAATGCAAGATTAAAAAAATGACTCAGTAGTCTGGTAGAGTATGAACGGAGAGTAGCCCACTGGCCAGCAACCCAATTTAACTCAACCTGCCTCCAACTTGCCTTCCCCTTAAATCTCATCATGGCCTGGCCCCTTCTATTTGGCATCCCTTGCGTTTGACCTTTCCCATCCCCCATGACATTATAATCACCATGATTGTTTATCATAATAGCCCGTCCTCTGTTTTCATCTGGATCCTCGTCCCCACATAATTGTTTCCTTGTGGGTTGGTCGCTCTGATCTTGACAATATCCGGTATCTACCTCCTCAGATGATGGTTGTTGGGCCACCACCCCCGATGTTTTTCCGGTGACGAATATTAACCCTTTGTCTTCTCTAGTCCAAACCGGCTGAATCCAAAATGAAGGCCTGAATGGCCTTCACCCAGTGCCCTCGAGAACTCCTAAAACACTGTCTCAGCAGTCCTACAGCGCATTCTCCAACTAAGAAACTCCCACGGCTGGGACAAGTATTACCAAAGTCAATCGGTGGGTTTTCCATATGCAATGTCCACTAGGATTGAAAGAAAAATAATAAACGCTCAGGCTTATTCATATGACAAGTGACACTTTGTGGTATCTGAATATTTCCCCAGTCCCCTCCCATATTCGCATTTACCCTCTTCATGTTCATAGCCATCACTTAGTTTGTGGACCCTCCTTCCCCTGCACTCTATGTTTTCCCCTGGCTCTGTCCACCAGGCCTCCCCTGGCACTCGCTTCTCATGAGCCCTGCCGCGCTGACCGGCACTTCCCACTTCCCCTCTCCCCTGCACTTCTCTTACCTCACTTGCACGATCTGAATGTCATAAGGCTTAGTAAGATCATTTGTTTTTGTCCTCCCTTTTTCCTTTTTCCCCCACCCTCTTGTCTTTTTGCACCTGGAAACACATTGTGTATAGGTGCATTATAAATACCCCATAATATGAAAAATAAAAATATGCAGTCAAGACAAACAACACCACACAAATCACATCCCTACACCCCCTCAACCTCTAGGGGGGTCCATAACCATTCACATGGCTGTACACCAGTGCACAAAACATTTGAGCAAGCCACACACAGTTACGGTTAGGCAATAGTACATTTATTTATTTACTTATTTATTTGCAGTTTTGAAGCTCATTTAGCTGCATTCTTGAGTAAATCCACTGCCATATTTAACTGCATTTTTGAGTTTAGCCACTGTTATATTTAGCTGCATTTCTGAGTACATCCACTGTGCCATATCTAGCTGCATTTTTGAGCATAGCCACCGAGTTTAATTCAGTCTCACTTTGAATATAGGCTCTGTTTAGAATTTAGCCAGGCACTGAATTCACCCCCTTCGAAGCTCAGCAGGATCTATGAAACCAAGAAAACAGCCAGGACACACAGATACATATCACACGCCATGCTTATAAGGAAGATCACACACCATGCTTAAGGAACATAGCCAAAGGCAGGGCCAGCCACCCGCACGCATCTGCTATCACACACTACTCTAAGGCCCATCACACAACACCTCTGCTATAAGAACGCAGCTATCCCCATGACACAAATTCAGTCTAGCTGCACACACAATGAGTCTCCCTGCTCTTGCATACTCTCCAGGCTACCTTACAGCACCCATCCACATTCCAGCTAGACATGGGTAGCTAGCAGGGGCTTGACCAATGCTACCTACCTCCATATTGGCTAAAATGAACACAGACATTTTAAACTCCTCTGACGAATTTCCCATATTCTGGACTTGGGTCTCCAGAGGGCGTTCAAATAGGAAAAGGAGCTATACAAATGACAATTACATTACATTGCATTCAATTCATTTATTTATTTATTTGCAGAGTTTGTATTATTTGCAGTGCTTGTATAGCACTTTTTTCCACAGCACAGGACAAAGAAATATAGTACAATAAAATGAGATTCAGTCAATTTGAAAAGTAAAAATCAAGGACAAGACAGCAGACAAAGTTAGGAAAATGAAAGTTGTAGTATATGGATCTTGAGAGAGACAAGAGCGAATGTCAAAAGGGAGAATGTTCCAGATTTTAGGGGTAAGGAGCTGAAAGGTGGGAAACCGAGAAGCCACACAAGGAGCATGTGGGACAGAAAGAAGACATTGTTAAGAAGACCAAAGACTGCAAGTGGGTTGGTAAAGAGAAATCAGGGAGCAAAGGTAGGCAGGGGCAAGTGCATGGATACATTTAGAGTCTTGAAATAGGAATTTAAATTCACAGCGACATTGGACTGGTGCCATTTGAGATGGGCAAAATAAGATGAAATGTGAGCAGAAGTGGGCAAGCCAAACAGATTCCCAACAGCCGAGTTGAAGGAAGAGCGTAGGTGAAGGAAGACTTAGTTAGGCAACCCGACATAAAGTGAGCAGTAATAGTACAGGCGAGAGAGGACCAAGGACTCAAGCAGAGTTTTAGTGAAATAGAAGTTGAGCAAGTGGCGAATGTTCCTAACATTAAAAAGATGGAAATGACAAGAACGGGCCAGAGATGTGATCTGAGTTTGAAAGGAAAAAGAGACCTCAAAGACGACCCCAAAGTTCCGTGCTTGAGTGAACATAGGGAGATGCGGACAATAACACCGGAAAACACAGATAAGATTAAATCAATATATAAAGGGTAGTGGGGTAAGGGGTTAAAATGGGTCGGTTTGGGGTGGCGTTATAAGGGTGGAAGATCAGGGGATGTGGTTGTGGTCGGTCGGTAAAATCACATGTAACCAACTATCCTCATCATGGACTGCTGATGTTGCCCTTGATAATTCCACGTGTTTATTATCCTGATTCCAGAATGGATGAAGGGGATCAGGGGTCTCGAAGGGAGCACCCATGCTTATTTTGATTGGTGACAGGGCAGCATATGAAGCGTTGAGTTGTGATCGAGATGGAGGGTGGAGTGGAAAAGCAGCGATTCGGATTCCTTTCATTTCTTTTGAATCTGGGGGGTTCCCCAAATCTGTCTGTGCCCCGGGCCACAAAATCTGTTAAGAATGCTGTGATTTTGACCCCTCCACTCCTCAACATGAGAGTGGCCCCTTCCAATATGATAGATACGTTTGGTTTCATAACATAAGATTGAACATTTGAAGTAAACCGGGCGATGTATCAAGGTTGAGTCCTGGCTTTGATCCTTTTTTGCTTTATGTTCAGGAAATAGTGGACGCCTTGGAATAGGGTGCATTGGACGTGCCTAGAATTGCATCTATGAGTCTGCACCACCTTATTTTTTGTTGATGACATAGCAATACTTGCAACAAACCCGAAGGGGCTTAAAGTAGCACTTTAGACCTTCTTGGGGAAATGCACGAACCTCGGGCTAGAATTAAATATTACCAAAACAAAGGTAATGGTTTTAAAGCCACCGTTTACCAAGTTCCATGAGTTGAGAGTTGAGATAGAAGGTTGCGAATTGGTGCAAGTTAGGAATGTTGATTACTTGGAGATTAGATTGAACAAAGTAGGAGGTAGGGCTGACCGATTGATGAAAGCTAAGGTTAACCTATCGCAGTATAGTGGGGGCCACTATTCCTTTTTTCTGAGCCATGGTACTGGGGCAATCTCTCGGGCTATGGATTTGTTTGACAAGCAAACCCTGCCAGCAGCGTTATATGGCGCTGAAATATGGGGCTTTACTCCCACAAAAGGCCTATCCATAATTGTAAAGACCTTTCTCAAGAAATTGTTGTTATTACCTAAAAATGCCCCGAACTCATTGATCCATCTGGACCTGCAGACATGGCGTAGCCGCACAGATTGCCCCCCCTAAAGCAAGTTCTGTACTGGGTAAGAATCGGGTCCGCCCCTAGTTTGCCCCCCTACAGAGTTGCGCTCAGAGACTTCCTTAAGCTGGATGGTGCAGCCAACTGTGGGTGGGTGCGGCATGTGACATCCATGCTAATAGGGTTGAATGCAGAATACCTTTGGACTGTACCCTCAGAATGCCGGAATGCCTAGAGACTTCCTTGAACTGGATGGTGCAGCCAACTGTGGCTGGTTGTGGCATGTAACATCCATGCTCATAGGGTTGAATGCAGAATCCCTCTGGCCCGTCCCTCCAGAACGCCGGCATGCCTAGAGACTTCCTTAAACTGGATGGTGCAGCCAACTGTGGGTGGTTGTGGCATGTAACATCCATGCTCATAGGGTTGAATGCAGAATCCCTCTGGCCCGTCCCTCCAGAACACCGGCATGCCTAGAGACTTCTTTAAACTGGATGGTGCAGCCAACTGTGGGTGGGTGCGGCTTGTGACATCCATGCTCATAGGGTTGAGGGTTGAATGCAGAATCCCTCAGGACTGTCCCCTCAGAATGCTCTCATGACTAGAGACTTCCTTAAGCTGGATGGTGCAGCCAGCTGTGGGTGGGTGCGGCATGTGACATCCATGCTCATAGTGCTGAATGCATAATCCCTCTGGCCTGTCCCTCCAGAATGCCGGCATGCCTAGAGACTTCCTTACGCTGGATGGTGCAGCCAACTATGGGTGGGTGCGGCATGTAACATCCATGCAAATAGGGTTGAATGCAGAATCCCACTGGACCGTACCCTCAGAATGCTGTCATAACTAGAGACTTCCTTAAGCTGGATGGTGCAGCCAACTGTGGGTGGGTGCGGCATGTGACATCCATGCTCATAGGGTTGAATGCAGAATCCCTCTGGACCGTACCCTCAGAATGCCGGCATGTCTCGAAAGTTGACCTGAAAGTAAAGGCCAAGTTTATTGCCAGGACCAATTTAGAGTCCCTGGGCTGTGCCTTGAAGAATGGCCCGGAATTCTTACCTATTAACACGATGGGGAACTGTAAGCGCATCTGGGATGAGATTTACCCACCCTATGAGCGCTCACTTTGTGTATACTTTAGATTAGGGATTCTATAAACTGCTTACTATACTCGCCTATGGCCTGCTTCCAATTCGGGTCTTTGTCCCCTGTGTCGAGCATCAGACTTCATGTTAATCTGTCCTGTCTCTCAATCTAAGAGACGTAGGTATTTGAGGCCCATCCTGTCGGAGCTGAGTATAAGAAATACACGGGATGCCATGCTGTTCTTGAACTGCTCTTTGGGGTGGAAGGTTATTGCATCGTGCTTGGCTCTTAAGAAGTAGATTGTTGGGCATTGCATGATGATGGAAGTGACACTTTGGAGAGGCTGCGACCTTGCTCTCCTCTTTGAGGTTTCTTTTTGAGGAGATCCTACTTCCAGGAGGTTTTTGTACCAGAGTGTTTCCTTGTGTGTAACTTTTATAGTATGTGCGTGTTTTAACCCTACATATTAATTGTATACATCGAATTGATTATGGTCATGTTTTGCTAAAGGTCTATCTGAATAAAGCTTTTAAAAATGAAAATGAAAAAAATAATAAGATTGAACACAGCAGCGCCCACTCTTTTACGCTCAACATTTCACATCAGTAAGCTCAAGAGGCGCGGCATCCGGCCCATTGGGATCCGAGAAAAGCAAAGGAAATCTCGTTGAAATGTTAACTTCTAAACCGAGGAGGCAGATTTAAAAAGTCATTTGGCCGGTCGCCAGGCACGGAAGAGCGGGGATTAATGGGAAGCGCTCCTGGCGTTGCGTGAACAGGCCCCGGCGCTGCATCATTTATTTCACAGCCTGATGTTTACATTGTGACTGAAGAATGATAATGGCTGATAAAATGATGGGTTTGGTTTAAGCGAGATGCCACTGACGAAGGCACGCATTTCACCGTGCTGCTTTGACTGCCTTAACCTGCCCTGCAAACTGTCATACAGTGCAAGGAACATTCATGTCACCACTGTGATGAACCTTTACAAATGCTCCTGCGAATAAACACCATGCATTATGGGAAAGTGTGCTCTTGTTAGACTGTGCATTATTGAAATGAAAGAAAGTCGCTGGTTGTGGGATGAAAAGTGAGCCCTCCATAGAAAGGAAACGTTCTGCCGGGTCATTTTGAAATAAGGACACATTCCATAGAGCTTGGGCTTCTCAATAGTGTGAACAACGGACACAAAAGGCATCCTCTGCAAATGACACCAGCGTGGGAAAATGCTTCTTCGCCGCCATAAATCGCCCTGGTCCCATAGAGAATATCTGGGTGTAAACGGTGTTCTAGTGAAATTCCAGGAGTATGAGCAAGACCTTGTGTGGGAGGACAATGGAATTCACCCAGGAGTGGATTATATCCCTCGTGGGCAAGAGGTCGTGAAGAAGCTGTAGACACGGGCCTGATCTGTGCAGTAAACAGCCATGCTTGGAGCCTGATAACACAAACCCAGGCTGCTGCTGCTGCACGCATGAGTGCGGATGTAGAAGGAAGCACTGCCCCGCAACTTTACTCAACACACGGGGTAGGTGTGCTGGATGAAGGAAAACTAACCGATCGCTAGCACACAGGAAGAGACAGGTGTAGCCTTCTGGTGCTCTAGGCACTATATGGTGCAGGTGAGCGGTTAATGCCATCCTGAGTGTCTATGCCATGCAGGACTGTTTCCTAGTTGCCATCTCAATGCAGATCTTTCTTGTAGCGCTTCACATAATCTTCTATGCGCTATCTTCTATGCGCATCTGTCCCATAGGGTGGACTGACCTTCAAGGAGATAGATACTCAGTTGCGCCTGCATCTCCCCTGTGTGGGAATAAAATAAGCCCACAGAGACCTTCATGTCTATGTCATTAGCATCATGCGCATTATTTATTGGCGTATATTATAGTCAGACAGACTTAATATACATTACATGTATAAAATACATCAATCCAGGTTTAAAATCACAATTCGTCTAAAATCAACAACATATGTTCCCAACATTTCTTCTCGCTCCAACCACTGCCCACCTGCATTCCTCTCACGTATGTCAAATGTATTTCACATCAATGATGCTGTTCTACATACAAAGATCTTCTGTATGTAATAGAATACATTCCTGTGTATTTTCACAGACATACAGAACATATGAGGTTGCCTGCACTCGTTCTTCTACCTGGTCCACAATTATTATATCATCAGAGGTTATAACATGTAAAGGCATAAAGCGCCCAACCTTTTTTAGAAGATTAGATCGATAAATCGGGGAGTGCCTGCTTATTGCAGACACCAGCTGAATCTGCAAAGCTTTTAGGCCTTTATTATCTACCTCAGGTATAAATACTGCAGTGAGGTGAACAGTAGTGTGACAGTCTTTAAGAATAGACTGATTTGCCCATTTCTTTATCTGAGAAGCCCCATCATTTAGACCCCTTGGGCCTCATTACGAGTAGCGCGGTAAAAACCGGGTCATTACTGGCATGGAGGTATGAGCGGGTCCGTGCTCGTATGACGCCGCTAATAGCGGGTGATAACGAGTGCGCGAGCACGCGCAAACCCCCATGCCGGTAATGGCCAGACCGGCATGCCGCTAAAGGCCCTCCAACCCCCCGATAGCACCATCACGGCACCTGCTGATACCGCCACCGCCTAGGAGGAACCCCTTAATACCGACCCGGTAACAACAACATGCTAATACCGGGCTCGTAATACCAGACACGGAAGTAACGTCATCGCGTCAGAACGGGAAATGCGCCGGTGGCCATCTTTAAAAACACATTCCATTGCAATCCTCCCAAACCACCAGTCGTTTCCTGGAGAGCTCAGTGTCAATACTTTCACAATGTCTAAGGCAACACGTAAGGCCACCCCCCGCCTGCAGAAACAGCGCTTTTCAGACACTGAATTAAACATGCTTGCGGACACCCTTGCCGCACATGCTGACGTGATCAAATCACAGAACCTGAAGCGTGAGGTGCAGCAGTGGAAGAAGGACATCTGGCAGGAGGTAGCCCGCAAGGTCTCCGCTGTTGGAACCACCCCACGGAGTGTCAAGGATTGCAGGAAGATGTGGGATGACCTCCACCTCAGGGTCTGCAACATCCTTGCGAGCAACAGGAGGGAGGCATGGCCACAGGCGGGGGTCCACACTCTCCAGCCAAACTGACCACCTGGGAGAAGGCGGCAAGCACCTTTATAAATCCCAAGTCCATCGAGGGATTTGGGGAGATGGAGATGGGTGCGGCAACATCACCAGAAGGAGGTGAGTGACCCTGCAGATCCCTGTAGGGGAAACCATGACGTAGCGCAAGTGATGTGGAAGAGAGTCTAGGCAAGGCAATGCATGTCCCAACACCCACATGAACATGTTCAAATCCAGATACATCACACAAAACCCAATACAACGGCATGCCACCTGCCATGCAGCAAATGCCAAAATGCCCCCTCAGACTACCCTGTGTGACACACCTGTAAGACATGAATGCATGATTAATGAAATACTGCACAGCACCATAGTATGCATCTGGCATGTAACACCATCACTGATGCCCTGCATCTCTTCTACCCCCCAGGCACCGATGGAGAAGATGCCAGCCAAGACACCACCACAAGGGCATCCACGTCCCGGTCATAGAAAAGGGCAACCGACGCCACCACCTCCGGGTCAGCCTCGCAGCCCATCCCTACAGTCAGTGCGCCTGACACCGTCGACAACCAGCTGCCCACACCCACACCAGTGGAAGAGGAGGCCCTAGAAGCACTAGCCACCACTGAAGATGACTTTGAGGACAATGTGGACCAGGAAGGAGTCACAGATGTGGCTTGTCCAGGCACCCCAAGCCTCGTGTCCACCCTCACCCCAAACTCAGCCCTCACTCACCTACAGCAGTGCTGATCCCTGCCTTCATGACTCTGACCTGAGCCCCTTCCCCGAGGACAGCACTGAAGATGCAGGCCCCGTGACAGCACCACCCACCACTCCTGCTCCCACCAACAGCCTTGAGTCACGGCTGGTGAGGGTGGAGGCCCGACAGGAGTCGATGTTGGAGCTCCTGCGCCAATACATAATGGATGGCGAGGACACCAGGCGGAAGATAGCCACAGCCATAGCAGGGACCACAGCCGCCATTACAGCCAACACAGCCGCAGTCAATGCGTCGACAGTGCTGATGAGGGACTGTCTGGGGGCTATCACCCAGGTACTAACATCAATCCTGCTGCACATGCAGCGGCCACGACTTGCAGCAGGCGTGGAAATCCCCACCGACTCCTCATCAGCCACCACACCTGCTTCCTCTGTCCCCACCAGCCCTGTGCGTCCTACCAGAAGGAGTGCGAGGCACACTGAAATGCTGCCCCCGCAAAGCAAGAAGTCCCGCAAATAGTGTGGGAGGACAATGGGAGTGGCTCACATAGTGTTGGGGGTGAATGGGAGCATTTGGGGGAGTTCACTGGGGGGGTTTGTAGTTTACTGGGGGGGTTGGGAGTTCACTGGGGGGGTTTGTAGTTTACTGGGGGGTTTGGGAGTTCACTGGGGGTTTGGGTGGGTGGGGGTTGTCACATATTAGCAGTTTGAACCATTACACCCGTTGTGAGAAAAAACATTCAATGCCTGGACATTGTTCATTTCGCGTATAGCCATTTAATGTATGACGGTGTTCAGTGCCCAACTCCCAACATTCCCTGTGAGCATGTCCACATGGACCCAGTGTGTCACTGACACATGTCTATCATAGTCCATGTGGTTCAGAAGTATTCGTGAATCAGTGATTGGTGTACTGCATGGCCATCCTGTGCATCACGTACTGGCAGGGGTGCTGCTTCACCTCCGTCTCCATCCTCATCATCCTCACCCGGTGCATGCATGTCAATGTCAGGTGGCAGTGATACATTTCTCCGGACGCACATGTTGTGCAGCATGACACAGGCCATGGTGATCTTTGCCACCTTCTCAGGCCTATAAAGGAGTGATCCACCAGACCTGCTTAGGCAGCGGAACCGCGCCTTCAACAGCCCAAAGGTCTGCTCAATCACAACACGGGTACGGGTGTGAACCCGATTGTACTCCTCTTCATGGCTGTTCTGCGGGTTCCGCACAGGGGTAAGTAGCCACGGCCTCAAGGGATATCCTCCATCACCTGCAAGCAAATACAAATAGGTGTGTGTCACTCTGAGCTGCCACCTTCAGGAAGCACAGTCATGGTGTGGACATGCACATGTCCCTGTAAGTATGCAAAATTGTCACATAGATGCATTCTATACTGTTATGAGGTGTGGTAGTCTGGATGGCGTTGAATAGATGATGCAGGGTGTAATGATGCATGCTGAGGCGGAGCGGATGTACTGTGGTTGTACGACAATGTTTAGCCTCCCAATTATGCTGCGTATTCTACACTGTGCATGGTCACACTAGCCACATTGGCACAGTAGCGATCTTGTTTATTCATGCATTGCTTGACATACACATGGTGGTCAGGTCGTGCGTCTCACATGTGGTCATTGATATGCGTTAATGGTCAGATGTGTGCCAATGATGTGTCATGTTGGGGTTGGGAGGTTCAGGTCAGGTGTCATTAGCTCTGCGTGCATTCTCCAATCACCGTCCATTCCCACCCAGGTGGGGTATGCATCCCCTCCCATTCCCACCCAGGTAGGGTATGCATCGCAAAACATCCCTACCCCAATGCACTGCCATGGCCCACTCAGGTAACTCACCAAGCAGCCAGGCACGTGGTCCAGCATGTCACTCCATGTGACGGGGTAGCGTGGAGTTACACAGCACCATGGCCTCATGTGTTGATCCGGGAAATCTCGCGCAGCAATGTGTGATGATCTTGCTGGAGTCACATACCATCTGCACATTGATGGAGTGGTATTTCTTGCGATTGCGGTACACCGCCTCTACGGCATGGGGGACTACAAATTCCACTTGGGTGCAGCCCAGGGCACCGACACAATTGGGCATGCCTGCCAGTGCATGGAAGCCTACTTTGGTGTCGGCTATCTCCTGGGCAGTCCGTGGTAGGGATATGTGGGTGCTAGCATGCTTCAGGAGGGCATCCAGCACCTGGTTCAGCATGCGTGAAAATAGTGGTTGCGAAATGCCATGCAGCTGGCCCACTGTGTACTGGTAGGTGCCTGTGGCCAGGAAGTGGAGCACAGACACCATCTTTAGTAGCGGGGGGATGGCAGTGCGTATTTATTTCGATCAGGCTGACAATGTCATTGTGTATCATGTCCACTATGGTGGTGATGGTGTCCCGGTTCAACCGGTACAGGGTGTGGATCTGCTCAGGGGTTAGATTGAATGGACTGGGTCTGATGTGAGGGATTGACAGCTGCCTACGAGGAACTACTGGCCACACTGGTGGTAATTCCTGGGCCAGTCTCACCCTCCTTCTCCTCCTGCGTCTCCTCTGTGCTGCCTGTTGTTGCTTCTGTAGTTGTTGTTGTAGTTGCTGTTGTTGCTGTAGTTTTAGCAGTATAGGCATGTCCTCCAGCGCCATGATTGCAACAGCTAGTGGTAGCAATTTGGTGTAGGAAGGGGTGTGGTGTGTGGGTGTACTCCGTTTATACTGGGCCAGACTCCATTGAGTCCACCTGTGGTTATTGTGTGCACCTGTGGCAGTTGCCTTGATTGCTGTTTACGGGTGGTCCACGATGCCTGTATGGCCGCCATCGTGGAGCCCCTAATTACTGCCTCGGGATGCCGGTATTTTCATGCCCACGTGTACGCGCCCATGCCGGTATGAGGGGCAAAGTACAGGCGATGCTGGTGTTGGCAGGTTGGCGGGTCGTAATGACCCGGACCCGTTAACGATGCCGCTATTACCATTCCGCCTTCCTTTTTTCATTACCTCCATTCTCGTAATGAGGCCCCTTGTGTCATGAACCATCGAACTCGCCCCTTCTGGGCCTCCTGGTCCCTGACACATCGGGCCTTACACTCCATAATACTACCAACATGGCGGCAAGCTCAGAACGCTGCTCGCCAGTCTTCACATTCTAGGCAGCGCCCTCTATAAAGAAGCCACTCCCCCGCGGCCCTGCGCGTCTCAACGCTGCTACTAGCTGTGATCGGACGTGTGCTCCGAACCTTCTCTAGTGCTACTTGCTATCCCCTGGCCCCTGGATTCCCTTCTCCCCACTTCTTCCCTCTTTCCTACTTCCCGGAATCCCTGTGCCGCTTCCGCGTGCCCCCAACACCTTCTTGAATACTCCTGGAGTTTCCCGTGATCCTGGACATCGAAGCTGACGTAATCTGGAAGCCGAGGACGGCCGAGCGGGCTTATTTAAGTCCCGAACCATACGAAAGAAGACTCCGCCTAAAGAGGACATCAGGCAACATAGACAGGTGAGAAGGGGGGAAACCTGTGACAGATTGAGACGCCACCTGACCAAAGTCGATACCGACATGGAGGCGGCCATCCAGGATCTTATGCGTGGCATGCAAGAACTATCGACCGAAGTACAGAACTTGAAAGCGGAGAACGCCGCGCTGAAACAATTGGTACTTTCACGTGACTCTGCCTCAAAGGACAGCGTGCTTTTGGGCGGCATTGTTGACAAATATGACGGCTGTGCAAAAACCCTCCGAGGATTCCTGGATTCTTGTTTGGTCCACTTTACCTTTAAACATTATTTTTCCACCCCCAGGGCTAAAGTGGGCTTTATTATTTCTCACCTCTCCGGGAATGCCTTAGCCTGGGCCACACCATTAGTTAACACAGGAGATTCCATTTTGGATGATTATGATGGATTTATTCAAGCACTAAAGACTATGTTTGAGCGCCCAGAACAGGTCTTTAGTGCTCAAGAACGTTTACTCGATTTCCAGCAAGGCTCTCAGGACATGCTCACCTACGTAACTTGATTCAAGCAATTTGCTAAAGAAGCGGGTTGGCCTTCTGAAGCTTGCTTCACCCTCTTTCGAAGAGGGTTAAATGAAGATGTTAAGGATGAATTAGCCAGGGTAGCACGTCCTAGTTCTAACCAGGCACTTATGTATCTTGCTCTACAAATTGATTTCCGCGTCCAGGAAAGAAAGGCAGAGAAAAGGAAGACCAAGTCAACCATCCAAAAAAATCCTCTTGTGAGCCCTTCAAAATCCGAAGATTCTCCTGTTCCTACAAATGAACCCGAACCCATGCAGATAGGGGCCTTCTGTGGACCCATATCCCCCCAAGAAACGCTGAGATGGGTCCATACTGGCTTATGCATGTACTGTTCCTCGGACAAGCATTTAGTCAGAGAATGTCCCTTAGCCCCTCCACAGCGTTCGGGAAACGCCAGCTCCCGATCCTAGATGGAGCTCAGTTTCGGGAGAGAGATGCAGGCTCCACATCTACACCATCCTTGAACTCTCCTGGACAAAACTCCCTGGTAGTCTTACAGGCTTTTCTATCGTCATCTAAGAAGAAATCCTACCCCATTCTGGCACTAGTGGACTGTGGGGCCATGGGAATACTCATAGATCAGGAATGGGTCCTTAAACATCATATTCCTTACGAATCTCGGCACGTCCAGCAACCTGTAGAAGCAATTGATGGAAGACCTCTTTCTTCTGGACCCATAACCCTTCAGACTAAGGAAATTGAGCTTGCTATAAACCATCACCGAGAAAGGATAAAGTTTGACATCATAAAATCTGCCCATTACCCAATGGTTTTGGGAATGCCCTGGCTACAAAAACACAATCCATACATCAATTGGACAGATGGTTCCCTGTTCCTAGGTTCTGAATTTTGCATGTCCCATTGTCTGCTCCAGGATCCTTCACCGACAACATCAGAAGAACATTCAACAACTCAGCAAGACCCTCTTATGGTCTCCAACATCATCCAGGTTCCTAAAACCTACCAGGAATACGCCGATGTGTTCTCTTCTGCTATTGTCCAAGCCCTACCACCCCATAGGCCTGAGGACTGTGCTATTGAAACCGTACCTTCAGCCGTGATTCCCTTTGGAAGGATGTTCATCCTGTCTGAACCAGAGAAAAAGGCCCTTCGTGAATACCTAGATACTAACCTAAAAAACGGCACCATACGCCCATCCAAGTCTCCGGCTGGAGCTTCATTATTTTTTGTTCCTAAAAAAGACACCAAGGAACTCAGACCTTGTCTTGATTATCGAGGTCTTAATCAGTGCACCCTTAAGGATTGTTATCTATTACCCTTGATCTCGGATATCCTGGAAGCCGTAAGAGGAGCTGTGATATTCACCAAATTGGATCTTAGGGGTGCTTATCACTTGATTCGTATTAGAGAAGGTGACGAATGGAAGACAGCCTTCAGAACACCCTTTGGACTCTCTAATGCTCCAGCAATCTTCCAACGCTTCATGGACTGGGAGTTTTCGGATATGCTATTTCTTTTCGTCATCGTCTACTTGGACGATATTTTGATATTCTCTAAGGATCCTCTCAAGCATGAAGAACATGTTAAATCAGTGTTACAACGGCTACGTGAACACAAGCTTCTAGCAAAATCCGAGAAATGCCTTTTTCATGTTTCCATTGTTCACTATCTAGGATTTGTCCTTAGCCCAGATGGCATAGGCATGGATCAATCCAAGGTTAAAGCCATACTATCCTGGCCAACTCCGACCTCCGTAAAACAGATCCAATCTTTCCTGGGGTTGGCCAATTTCTATCGGAAGTTTATACCATCCTTCTCCGAGATTGTTCAACCGATCATCTCCTTGTTGAAGAAAGATACTCCCTATCATTGGACCCCAGCCCAGGAGAAGGCCTTCCAACGACTAAAAACAGAATTTACACAAGCCCCCATCCTAGTTCAACCTGATATAAATCGACCATTCCTAGTGGAAACAGATGCCTCTAACTATGCCATCGGAGCAGTTCTGCAACAGGAACTAGATGATGGGCTGGAACATCCTATTGCCTATCTTTCACAGACATTGACCTCCAGTGAAACTCATTACTCAGTCTTAGAAAAGGAACTTCTAGCCATCCGTCAAGCCTTCACCGAGTGGCGTCATTTACTTCTAGGAGCAAAATATCCCATCCAGGTTCGGACGGACCATCGAAATCTCCAAGTGTTACAGGCCCTGGAATGCAGGAACAGCCGTCAGGCCCGTTGAGCGTTCTTCTTTGCTCAATACCAGTTCCAAATTCACCATGTTCCGGGAACACAAAACGTAATGGGTGACGCCTTGTCTCGGCGCCCTGACTATGAACCTCCTGATTACCGAACATTTCCCAAGATGTTTCCCCACACAATAATTGTAGCCCAGGCGACCAGCCTCCTAGATGAAGTCCGCAGTCAGACTCAATCCTCGGAACTCTGGAAAGGTATCTCGGACAAGAACCAGTGGAAACTGAAGACCAAAGATGGATACTTGTTCAAAGACAATGCCTTGGTCATCCCAACACAAAAACTACAGCAGAGGATATTAAATCTCTGTCACAATACTCTTTAGTCCGGGTATCGTGGTTTTACCAATACCCTCCAATTAATACAAAGGCAATTTTAGTGGCCTGGAGTGAAAGCTGATGTACAAAGGTATATCCAGGCATGCTCTGTCTGTAATCAAAACAAACATGACAACAAGAGACCAGCGGGTCTATTGCAGCAACCTCCACTTCCAACAAGGCCTTGGGAATTCATAGCAACAGACTTCATTGTGGAATTACCAACTTCCAGGGGATACACAACCATCATGGTAACCATTGATTTGTTCACCCATGTGGCCCATTTTACACCTCTGTTTAAACTGCCATCCTCGTCAGAACTTGCTTGAATTTTCCTGGAACACATATTCCGACTGCATGGACTTCCTTCCAAGATCATATCAGACAGAGGGCCCCAATACATTTATCAGTTCTGGAAACATCTTTGCCAAATACTAGGAATCCAACGCGCTCTTTCCTCAGGATATCATCCCCAAAGCAACGGAGCCACAGAGCGCGTAAACCAAACCTTGGAACAATACCTCTGTTGCTTCGCTACCAAGGTCCAGGACGATTGGTCCCTCTTAATACCAGTGGCAGAATTTGCCTATAATAATTAAGACCACTCTGCTATTAAGACCAGTCCTTTTTTCTGTAGCCAAGGATTCCACCCTTCGGTTCTACCCTCCATCCTTCCTCATCCTACACCAGTTCCAACAGTCGATTCCTGGATTGAAATGCTCATTAATGTTCAAAGAGAAGCCAAAGAACAATTAGAAAAGGCCAGGACCCAGACCAAACTGTATGCGGACTCCAAACGAAGACCAAGCCCCTCCTACACAATAGGGGATAAGGTTTGGCTGTCCTCGAAACTGCTACCACGGCATTTGCGACCAAATAAATTGGCTCCTCTGTATTATGGGCCATTCCTTATAAAGGAAATCATCAAACCAGTGGCCTACCGACTCAAGATTCCAGACTCCTGGAAGAAAATCCACCCAGTCTTTCACACGTCCTTAATAAAGCCATATGTTCAGACTCCTCGAACTAACCTTCGGCCCAAACCAGTACTCATCAATGACCAACTGGAGTATGAGGTCTCCAGGATTTGCGATTCTAGATATAGACGTGGCAAACTCCAGTACCTGGTGGAGTGGAAAGGATATCCCCCCAGTGAACGCACTTGGGAACCTATCTCAAATCTAAATACCCCCAGGCTACTCAGAAGGTTCCATCTCATACACCCGGGCAAACCCGGTGGAACGAGTTTCCGGAGGAGGCATGCTGTCATGAACCATCAAACTCGCCCCTTCTGGGCCTCCTGGTCCCTGAAACGTCGGGCCTTACACTCCATAATACTACCAACATGGCGGCAAGTTCAGAACGCTGCTCGCCAGTCTTCACGTTCTACGCAGCGTCCTCTATAAAGAAGCCACACCCCCGCGGCCCCGCGCATCTCAACGCTGCTACTAGCTGTGATCGGACGTGTGCTTCGAACCTTCTCTAGTGCTACTTGCTATCCCCTGGCCCCTGGATTCCTTTCTCCCGACTTCTTCCCTCTTTCCTACTTCCCGGAATCCCTGTGCCGCTTCCGCGTGCCCCCAACACCTTCTTGAATACTCCTGGAGTTTCTCGTGATCCTGGACATCGAAGCTGAACGTAATCTGGAAGCCGAGGACGGCCAAGCGGGCTTATTTAAGTCCCGAACCATACGAAAGAAGACTCCACCTAAAGAGGACATCAGGCAACATAGACAGGTGAGAAGTGGGGAAACCTGTAACACCTTGTGTCTACAGCCCTCTCTTCAGAGCTTGTTGTCAAATCAATTGCAACCTGGCGTGCTTTGGTCCCTGCTCCTCTATATTTCCTAGTCACTGTCTGAGATCCATCTCCTTTACTTGGGTTTACCAGCCCGGATTGCCAGTTTTGAATCAAAGGACATCTACGATCATCATTCGCCTTCTTTTCCTTATTTCTCTTATACGTATCCTTATACTGTCTCCTTCTTTAATGTTTACTCTGGTGCTTAAGGAAATAGCGAATGTCATTGGTGCCCTGCTTCACTTTAGGAGTTGCACTTTTCGATCCTGTCTCAAACCTGCAAATCTCCCTCCCACCCCCCCTTCACATCATGTGCATTGATGCAGATTTCATTTTCGGTCATTGTGACTTGATCTGGTGCTACTATGGTAAGTTCTTTCTTCTTTTTCTTTGATTTTTTATTCCTATAAATTACTGCTTGTCTAATTACCCTTTCCCTAGTCTCCCCGTCCGTTTTCCTCACTGGACTCCTTATCTCTTGGCATTCTGGTAACTCAGTACGATTTAAATCTTCCAACTCCACCTCCCCATGGGGGGGGGATTTGCCTTTCCTATTTCCCCTCACGATGTGCCTCTTACTTCAGGGCCACCTGTCTTATTTATATCTTCAGACTGCCCCTCGCCCTCTTCGCAAACTATAGTTGCCATATAGCTTTTTGTGGCATATATCCGTTAATCTATTTCTCCAACCACCTTTATGCTATTGCTTGTAACCTTAAGCCCATTTCCCCCACTTTTTGGTAATCGATGCATCATTGTCAATTGCTGGTCTAATTTCACTTCAATATCCTCACATTTATTTATCACAATTGTTAGCATCTTTTCAAAGGCTGAGTACTTTGTCATAGAGGAGATATTCACATTACCCAAATCCATGTCACCAATCAGACTTAAATTCTCTTGTGCAAGAATCGTTGCCTCCTTTACGCCCTCCGCCCCCTCCTGACTCTCCTCTCATCCCCAACCATAGGCAAGGAGCTGAAAATACAAAGAGTGTCTACCAACTCCTCTTGTATTACATTTGTCTCATGAATATCCATAGCCGGAACCGTAATTTCTTGTCTCATTGGGAAGGTACCAGACTGGCCCTCCTCTAACCTCCGTTTCAGCTCGAGCTATGTATGACTCCAAAATGGGGGCACCTCTTCTCGGCCCTTAGTCATTTTCGTCGTCACCTTTCCTTTCTTATCCAGTGTTGGCACTCTGATGATCTTCTGCGGCCTGGTCCTAGAATAGTGATGTTGATAACCACACGGGTGATTCTACATAGTATTCTATTCTCTCCATGATTTCGTCAAACAGACTGGTCCCATTAATTAGTTTGTCATCAGCTTGCTCAACTTGCCCATCCTACATTACAGAACCAGACGTGGCCATCTTCGCCATGACGCCCAACGACATGACGGCGACACACTTTGAGGGCTTCACGCACGGCGCTCTCGTGCTGCTGAAGCGCAGCTTCAGTGTTTCCTGCTTCTTTGTAGTGCTGATAGTGGGCGGTTCAAAGGTACATCGCCCAGTCACTGTCTTTAGAATTCTGGGACCAGGAGTCCAGTAGTAAACCAACAGGCAAAACCCCAGCAAGCAGCAAACCCTTCTGAAAAGCACACACGCTTTTCACAGCATGATGTTACATTCGCCCACACTCGGACTTTTTGAAGGCATACAATTCAAATAATCGTTTGATTGACACCTCAAATGATTATCACCATAGTACAATTACTGTTGGCTAGAAAGAGTTGAGTGTGTGCTGCCTACCTACGATTCCAATTGCAAATTGGTAAAACTATTGGGTCTGACATGTCTTTGTCATGTCGAAAAATACACAACCATGTGTCCATTCTTATTTAATTGTTCATATATATATATAGAGAGAGAGAGAGACAGAGAGAGAGAGAGAGAGAGAGAGAGAGAGGGAGAGCATCTGGGATCAGGATATGAAGTCTCTGGGATGATTCCCGGCAAGTGTTCTAATAATGTCAGCTTTCCTCGTGGAGTGTTTACATTGTGAGTGAAGAATGATAATGGCTGAAAAAATGATGGGTTTGGTTTAACCTTAGATGCCAGTGAGGAATTCACGCATTTCACCGTGCTGCTTTGACTGCCTTATACTGCCCTGCAAACTGTCATACAGTGCAAGGAACATTCATGTCACCACTGTGATGAACCTTTACAAATGCTCCTGCGAATAAACACCATGCATTATGCTAAAGTGTGCTCTTGTTAGACTGTGCATGATTGAAATGAAAGAAAGTCGCTGGTTGCCTGGGATGAAAAGTGAGCCCTCCATAGAAAGGAAGCGTTCTGCCGGGTCATTTTGTTGCAAGGACACATTCCATAGAGCGTGGGCTTCTCAACAGTGTGAACAACGGACACAAAAGGCACCCTCTGCAAATGACACCAGCGGTGGGAAAATGCTTCTTCGCCGCCATTAATCGCCCTGGTCCCATAGAGAAGATCTGGGTGTAAACGGTGTTCTAGTGAAATTCCAGGAGTATGAGCAAGACCTTGTGTGGGAGGACAATGAAATTCACCCAGGAGGGGATTATATCCCTCGTGGGCAAGAGGTCGTGAAGAAGCTGTAGACACGGGCCTGATCTGTGCAGTAAACAGCCATGCTTGGCATAGCTCTCAACCATTTGTGTTGCAAAGGCGGGTGAAATCACCCGATTTTGTTTTTGGTGTGTGAGACGCCCATTGGAATGAATGGGCGTGCAGGAGGCTTGACGGGTGAGTCAGCCCTTTACAAGGCGGGTGCCACCCGCCAAAAGCGTGTGAGTTGAGAGCTATGTGCTTGGAGCCTGATAACACAAATCCAGGCTGCTGCTGCTGCTGCACGCATGAGCGCGGATGCAGAAGGAAGCACTCCACCGCAACTTTACTCAACTCACAGTCCCAGGGAACATGTGCAGGATTGATGTGCCTTTACTAATTATCTTTCTGTTCACACCATATTGATATAGTGTGGCTTATTCGTATAGTTTAACCTGCCATCAGACTGATAGATTTACAAGTATAATATCAGTATAATATCAGAGGGGATGACGTTAATGCAGGAACTTTGTTCTCTATTAACTGTCAATAGGGCACTTGTGAGCTTTGAACCTGCTCTGTGCCACTGCAGAGCAGGTGCTGCAGCTCTGTCCGCAGACTGGTGCAGTGGACATTTGTAGACATTATGCTTTTGACATGGAATTTTATGAAAGAGGGATCTGGTTAGCAGGCCACCCTTTCTGAGATGGATTATGTGCATCATTTTTTGGTTGGTAAAAATAAATAAAAGCTAGTGCTTCTACACCAGATGGCGCTGCCTACCCCATGTGCCATTGGCTGATGAAACCACTGTGTGATCCAGGGAAACGGCAAACAACACCACTACAATGCTTCCCACATCCAAACCAGTAACCTTATTGAGCAGGAATGTCATGTTCTAAAGAACTGCTTCATGTGTCTTCACAGGACTGGTGATACATGTATGTTCCATGAAGAGAAGAGAAGTCTCATCATGCCCATGTGCTGCATGCTGCACAACATTACCAATCGCAGCGTGCAAACGCAATGTGCCCATGCACCAAGATGATGATGAAGGAGATATGGTGACACTGAGATTGACAGGCAGGCACCAGGGCCTCGCCAGCAACAGGACAAGACCCTCATTACGAGTATGGTGGTAAGTGGTAACATTTTACCTCCAACTTTACCACTATGCAAAATTATTTGTTTTGGTGTTGAGTGGAGGATTTACCACCAGCAAAACCCTGGAGGTAAATCTTCCCACTCAAAGCCAAAAAATGGACAGAAGTACCACTTGTAATTCCACTAGTGGTAATAACGCAAAAAAATCCAAAATCCCCAATGTAGTCCTATGGAGTCCAGAAAATGGGGACTTACACCACCTACCACCACTTGTAATCCCGTAGTAACCCCACAGGACCAAGTGGTGGTAACTGTAAATCCATTTGGTGGTATTTTAGTGGATCTACCTCTGAAATACCTCCAAACTCGTAATGAGGCCCATTTGTGTTGCAGGAAGAAAACATCAACACTTTCTACTGATATAGATGAGTGCATCACTACAAAGTAAATCATTGCCCAATTATGCCGCCGCTCCCACCTTCTGAATGCACAAAATGAAGATGAATGCAAAATCATCACCTATGAAAAATGGAAGGATAGCAAAATTGCTGCTGCCTCATTTTAGCTGAGGTGAAATGTTCAGAGAAGAAAACCGCTGGGCAAATCCCCCCCAAAAAAATGTCTAGGATAAGTGAGTCCATTTTACCTAAAGTGCAGCTTTAAGTCCAGGGTGGTGCAAAACAAACACAGGGTTAAACAGGATGCAAATCTATTCAGGCAGCAGCAAAGGCAACACAACTTCCCCCATCATAGCCGTTTCTCTGCCAGGCCCTCTAGGGTTGTTATCTTGGGGCGAAAGAAGCCGCCAATGGTAGGTTCAGCGGGGGTGGGTAGGATGGACAGGGGTCTGCTGTGCTGACATGGGAGTAAGGGAAGGGATGGAGGAAGGAATGGGGTGGAATCTCTGCTCACTTAGCAGCTGCATGAGGGCAAGGGTCTGCTCCTAGAGGGTCATCCGAAAAGTCAAGGCAACCTGCAACTTGGCAGAGCTGGCGCAGGCAGGCCTCCACCATCTGGATGCAGATGGCACCATTGCTGGGGGCCATTAGGCACACTGTGACCGAAGAGGCACTGGTCGCATTTCAGTGGGCCTGGCCTGTGCGTGGAGGCCTACTCTTGGGCCAAGATGGCAGCCTTCCTGGACTGAGCAGAGGCTTGTGCTGCAGCATCAGAGGCTCGCTCTCAGGCCAATCAGGCATCGCCAATGGCCCGCACATAGGCCTCAACAGCACAACAGTCTCAGGCCACTTGGGTGTCCCCCAGGGCCCAGTGTGGCCCTCTACAGCTGCAGAGGCCTACTCTCTAACCAATCTTGTGTCCTCCCTAACCTGAGCACAGACTTTCACTGCCGCCTGCTCTCAGGAAACCAGGAAATCCGTCCTAGACTGAGCAGAGGTCTTTTCGGTGCATGTATGTGCAGAAATGGGAGGTGCCCGCCATGTCATGTGCACATTTGGCGCAATTATGCTCAGTTGGTTCTTGCATGTGGCGACTAATCCACCTGCTCCATGGTAATCACTGGTACAATGATGTGTTGGTGGTATCATACACAAAGCCATGTCCAAAGAGGGTTAGGTGGTGACTACGGGTCCATGGGAAGACTGTAGAGGTAAGTTGGGCAGTGGCCTCTGTCTGCTGATTTGGCCATTCTCTTGCTGGCACGTGAACTGATCATTGTTTTCTCACTGAAACACCAGAACATCTGATTGGAAATAGGTGTGAGGTTGAGTGTGCCCATTCCCCTGTATGCAGATATTGAGCCATCATCTGCTCGTGTGCACAGGCCAAGCAGCAGTCTCTGGCTGCAGCCAAGTGCAGGTTATGTCAAGGGTTTTGACCCTTGTTGAATCAATAGACTGGGTAGATGTGGGGATGAGCTGTCGCCGCCCATTATTCTAGCCCAGAACAAACTAAATCAATAGACTGGGTGGATGTGGGGATGAGCTATTGCCGCCCACATTCACGCCAGAATAGGAGAACCGCGCAGTTTGTGCGCACACCAAAATGGTCGCCTAGCCTTCCACCCACCAGTGCGAGCGTGATGGGCCAGGGGTGCCATGAGTGGAATGTGTGCCAAAGGAAAAACAACAGTGCCTGTTAGCTTAAAAAGCCCTTTGAAATCACCTTGGTTTCTCTGAATGCAAGCTCAAAATGCCTATTTTCAAACATTGCAGTATATTCAAAAATCTCACTGAACACCAGCAGACATTTGGCAGAATGAAGTTTTGTGTACATACAAAATCTGGAAAGAAAAAGAGCCCAAAACCATGTTCATAACAAAACTGGCTGAGCTGTGGACGTCAGCAGCTTAAGTTAAACTGAACTGAAAACCACTAAAATCGAAATGTTTAAATTAAATGAGGGACCTACTTTTGAGTGTCACATAGTTTGTAACTGTTGAAATGTCATAGTTTTGAACTTAGAATCAGCATTCTAGCTGCATGTGTAAAAATTGTCAGTTTGATTTGAATGTAGAAAACTGGGAACAAAAAGTGACATTTAGCTGAAACCTGGCTTAATGAAATTGGATTCTGCCTGACAACTACCCCAGACAGGAGTTGAAACTGGATCAACAGCTGTGTTCCCAGGCCTGGCTGCATTCTGCTGCCCCACAAAAAGGAGGTCACATGGCCCTGTTGATTGAAAGGGGAGTGGCAGCTGGGGACTGCAGGAAATTGAACAATGGGCCTTCTTTGGCTCAGGCAAATGTTATATTGGGGGGGCCGTAAAGTGGCTTCCTCTTGGGGGAAACTGGGAGGGGCAGTGCCTCTGCTAGCAGCTGAGCTTGGGGGAAGTGGATAAACCAGTTATTCCACCCTGTGATGTGGGAAGCCACACCCCTTTTTGACCAGAGCATAATTTTAAAAAGATAGATAACGCATGGTGCGGACTGGTCAAAATTATATAATTAATATCATTGTTCTTGTGATTTTTCTGTGCACGTTTTAAGAGGCGTTAGGACCCTGTGGGGTATTCTGGGGGGTTGCTAGCGGAAAATAGGGTCTCACTCCAAATGTATGCATGTTAAAAATCTGACACTTTATCATCTGAAACCCATCTCCCTGGTGAACATTTGTGTAAAATCTGGAAAGGTTTAGAGGTCGTTATCTGGATGAAAAGGGGAGAATTCTGTCATCAGTGGACACGACATCGTACAAAGACAGGGATCGGATGGTTTGGTGGTACAGAAAATATGTAAACTGGACCTATAATATGAGAAAAATGGTACATAGATAAATATGTATTTGGATCAGAAATAGATTTGTGTGCAATTTGACAAGGGGAGGTTCCTCTGACCATAAAACCTACAGCATCACTCTGACACTCCATTTCTTCCACCCAATCAAGGGAGAGAGGAAAGCTTGGCCAATGATAAGTGAGAGGGGCAGGCTTAGCTAGGCCCAGGCACATACCCATTTTCAAAACACATAAAAAGGGCCACAGAAACCCAGGTAGGGACATTCAATGCCATTTTCTGCGGGACGCTCTGCCGGGAGACTCCAGACTTCACATCCATCAATCTCCAAAGACCAGAACTTTACTTCAGAACTTAAAACAAGGGCCTAAACCCACAAACTGAGAATTCTTCTCAGCAGGCCTCAGCATCCTTAAAATCATTTGCAAACTATTCCACAGCCGGGCGAGCTGTTTGAATTCTATGCCAAGAACAATTGCCAGAGACCATACCAGAGATCCAGAGAGACCCAGACCGCTGTGAGCAGATCCGGTGCTTGACAGACCCAGAGAGCAGAGCTGACCCAGATAGCCGGGACTTCAGAACCACCCGCCGGAAGTCCCGTCCAACCTGACCAGACCGTGACGAGGCCTATTTCAAATTGATATTGTGAGTACCTAGCAGAACTGTGCAGAACCAATCTTTTAGTTAAAATAATCTAATCCAAACTATTTTAACCTAAGTAGAACAGCCTCCTAGAAATCGTGTCATCTGTCATTTTTAAAGCTGCACAACTGTCACCTGTCAATTCTGCAGCTGCAAGCTGTCACCTGTCATTTTGAGTTTTACTTTAAATCCGAAAATCTACCTTTATTAAATCGTCCGTATCTCCGGAACCGGAACGAGATTTAACTTTCATCTGAAAGCTTAGAATCTAGGCTTTCCAACGAACCTAGAACCGACTTCCTACTCCCTATACTTTTTCAGTAATCGCGAGACACGCACTCGCGAAATTTACAGTGATTTGCGATTTGGCCCGATTTCTTCATCTGTAGAAATCAGCAGCTTTTTGCTTCTCTTTCCTAAAATTCGTTTGCAATCTGCTAATCATTCATAGAGTATTGTTAAAGTGAGCCTGAACTAATATAAAGTAGCCATCACCTACCCTGAACCTCTAGAGGGAATTAAAAGCAATTTTAGCACCTTTTCACTTCCTTGCAAACCACATTAAAGTAATTTGCCTGTGTTTAAAACTCATCCCTGTTTTCTCTAAGCTTGCTGGGGCAACTGGAACTGTGTATTGCATTATAAAGTGTGATTTGTTGGGATTCTTGAAGACTGTGTGCTCTCCTTCCATTTCTTGTATTGCATAGGGGGGGAGTGAATTGTCAAAAGAAAAAGTGATCATATTACCTTTTGCTAAAATCATAACAAGTTATTTCTGTACTGCATTTTATTCCACCTTGCGTTTCCTTGAACCATATAAGTATTCTTTCCCACCTTATTCTTCTGTTCCTATTCATAAGTTACCTCTTGCTGACTACTGCCCATATTCACAAGTGTAATATCCATTATCAAATTATTTATAGAAGTGATATATATATATATATATTGTTTAAATTTTCAAATAAACCTTTTAATTTGCAAAACAAACCTACTTCTTGGCTCAGTGGGGTCAGCGGGATTCTAAGAGGGGGGTGTTATACAAGGGTTGTCATCCAGAGTACTGAACTGGATATAAAAATACATCAATAAGGGTTTTCCTCAGCATTGACTTAGCTGTAGTGTTGATTGAATATCGCCTACAGGTAACAGGAGCTACATTTCTTGGGCGAGCATGCACTGGTGATGCTGCAAAGCCTTTTCTGCTCCCACATTGGTGTGTGTTTGTGTCAAGGACATAAGGATTTGCCACTCACATACTTTGCAAATCATGTTTTTGCTTTTTTGTCATTCGTGGAAACAGTGTCTTAACCTTCAGCCACAGTTTTGACATCTCAATGAAGGCCAGTGCCAGTGAGGAAACCAAAGCTGCCAGACTTCAAATTCCCCACTCGACTAAATAATGTGATCCAGGGCAAATCAGCTGTCTAAATACCTGAGTTCTCATATCTGGCAAAACTGAACATTAACAACCTGTGGCTACCTCTGACTGCCCACCTTATCAGCCGATGTGGTCTACGTTGCCACTTTCCACACTTGACCAATTTGAGTGACCTTGGTCAAGTCACTATCTTCTAGGTCTCACACTTAACCAAATTGTATTATGCTAGGGGCTAATCCCTTTTAGCTGGAAGTGCTTAAAAACAAGGTACACATCTGGAAACAAAATGGAAGCAAGGATACTTTGCTGGACTTGCGACATGCAAAGTCCCTTGTCAGCAAATGCAGGACGTGTGCCCCCCTGTCTAGTAAAACACAACATTACCAAAGAATATACAAATATATGAGCATATCTTCAGTTTTTCATTATATAAAAGCAAGACCACTTGGATTTGCCAATGCTTGCTACTGATCTACTAGTGGTATACGCCTTATACCTGGCAGTCAGAATGCCTGGCAGTGACCAGTCATGTTTACATTCTAATTCTGAAAATATGGTATCAGAACCCACAAGTGCCATATATTCCATGTATTGTCATGCTGTCCCTGCGTGTGTGTACAGTTATTTGTTCGGTTCATGTAACATGATTACTTGGGATGATGAGAGGTGCACCTGGTAGTATGATGCAAATGCCCCATCTCGAGTTATCTTTTTGCAGTTCTTCACTGATATTGGACCAGTTGGAGACGATACGCCTGCCCTGAAATACTACCATTGTATACAGTGTGCATTTAAAACTCTCCTCCTGAAACCATAGTTACAGTATACTGTAGAGCTAAAATGCGGTTGAAAACGCTTCTGAATGGGAAACCTCCCATGGAACAGGTTATTTGGCCACGTTCGTTCTCTGTGTTGGTGCTCCCTAATTTCTCTATGTTTCCGGGAGTGTTATTGTAAGTTTATTTTATTTATTTATTTAATTGTTTTTTTTTAAAATCACGCTTAATAACTGAGTTCGGTGGACCCGGGATTCGAACCTCTGGTGCTCTGCGTGAGGCATGTTGTTTGTTGACCGTAACTAGAGGAGACAGATAACTAAGAAGGTGGGTGGAGGTGTAACTAGGAGAGAGGAGTAAACATCAAAGGGTTGTGGCAAGGCCTAGCAAGAATGAGAGACATCGAAGGAACTGAAGAGAAGGAGAAATAGAGAAGAGGCGGGGGTAGTTGGAGGAGGAGAATGTGGGCATAGTCGAATTAAGACAACGTCAAGCAGTGTGCAAGGCACAAACCCATGCCCTTTAGAACAGGGACTGCAAGTAACAGTAGCTGATGAGAAATTCTCCCCATCCACGTATTCCACATAATACCACGAATCAACTCGGATGAAGTCCGCGTAACAACGGTTCACATAGTATCAGTGTCTTTAACACTATGCATTGCATGCTTCAGTAGGCTTAACAATTTAGAACCTGGCAGTTTATTTTGGGCAAGTTGACAATACTTCCCACTCACCCGTTTCCCCAAATTCTAGACTTGGCATGACTATTGTCAACCTGGATGTCCTCGAGTGAACCTGAGGTCTGGGGACAGTGGGCAAAGGTCAATAACAAGCTAAACATGCACAACACCTGTACATACATAGCTTGTTTGTATGTATAGCATTATACCTCAGTGTAATTTTCACATATACATGCGCATATCCACACTGACACCATATACCATTGCTTACAGGTGCCATGCAGGACCATTAGGAGGCGGCCACCTTGGAGGACTGTGTCCAGGGAGTATACATTCCTGACCAGATCTGTGTAGCAGCAAGTACTCCAGCTCCCATCATCCTCATCCGAATATGCCTATAGCCTACGCCCGCACCACCGTCTGCACAGCGTGCATTCTGATCTTCCAACTCATGAGGCTGGTGGACACATTCCCAGTGGTGAGCATAAATGATGCAGAGATGCCACTCCTGAAGGAAATGACTACGCCGCTGGGAGGACAGGTTTCCCAAACTCCAGCATGTCAGAACCTTGTCGCAGATGTGGTGCCACAGGCCCAGCCTCTTCCATTCCCTGCATCCCCAGCCTGATCCCTACACTGATACCATCTCCAGCCTCCTCACCCTCAGCCACAGGCCTTGTAGTAATGTGCCCCTTCACGAGGCAGGTCATGTTGTGGATGCACCAGTCACGGGATCAGGTGCTGCAGGAACCAGTGACTAACACCCGAAGGGAGGCCCTGTTGACTGAGGTATGTGAGTCTATAAAGGAGGTTGCAGTGGTGTGAAACAAGGCTGCAGCTTCTCTGGCTCTAGCTGAGGCCAACCTGGTCCAGGCCAGAGTAGCTGCTGGGCTGTCATAGTCCGAGTCAGGACTTCTGCTGAGCCCCCCACAGATCTAGGCTCATGAGGAAGCCAAGGTAGCCAAAGCATTGAGGGCACATGCACTATTCGTAAGAGTGACATTTGGACGATTCACTCTTTTTTTCATCACCAGAAGCAGCCTTCTCACCAACACATCTCATCATAATCTTGTCCCCAATGTATCTCTGACACATGACTACCACATCTGTACGAGATGCTGTCTATCGTTTTGCCAATGGGTGCCTCCTCGTCATTTGGCAGTGTTTAAAGCACCTGCACCTTCATGCCCTGCCCATAACACATCTGGGCACACCATTCTTAGGCACAAGGGGATTCATACACATGTCAATCATGTTGTATCTTTGCAGCATTTCAAACTGGGTATCCTTTCCAGGGTATGTGTATACAGTAGGTATTTAGAGGGTTTAGTGAGTGTAACACACTCTCAACCTTCATGCAGGTATCTTTATTGAATTAACCATCTTTGAATAAAGGTTTGATCAAAAGTATTTAATGTATTGAAAATATGTATTCTTATTGCACTTTAAGAAAACAAATAGAAAACGAAGTAACAATCTATAGGCCTATAGGTCATTCCTTTTCTATGGGCCTTTGAAGAGTTTGATATAGGAGTACAGTGCTATATGCTGTGTCTTTCCCATTTGTGAGAGTCCCTGACATTACTATGCATGTTTCTTTTCTTGAGGAGCAACACCTCTACTACCCCTACAAATGCTGGATTTCTTCTTGGGGAAGGTATTGCCACTAGACAAAGGACGCAGTGGCTAGAACACACTCATTATGATCTTGGTGAGGGATCTCAGGTGCAGGGAGTGCGAGGAGCAGGAAGAAGCAGGGAGGGCCTCAAGCAAAGAACAAGGACATTTGGTTGTCCCCAAAACCTCCTGGTACCAGTACATGATTTGTAATGAACGGTGCCAGCAGAAGCAGCGGTGTTACCTCCTAAGCAACAATGTGCACCTGTTAAGAGGGACTGTACAAGAAGAGTATTGGGAGCTGGCGGCATAGGTCAAGTGTCAGAAAGAAACACAGGGGGCTCCGGCCCGAGTCGCCTCTTTTGGTCTACAATGTATCATTGAGGAAGGACCCATAACATCCACCCCAACCTTCACTGCCTTCTCTGCCATACACCTTCTCTTCTCTATTTCTCCTTCTCTTCAGGAGAACGGGACCGTTGTTAGCACCCTAGTCTATTCGCGGGACCCGCCAAGGACGCCTGATTTTACCAGGCGGCCTTAGCGGGTCCCGCAAGCAGAACTCGTAATGAGGCGGTAAGGAGTTGATGGCTTAAGCACCTTTAATGGCGCCGTTAACCCCTTACCGCCTACCTCGTAATGACCCCCAATGTGTTGGAGGTTGCTTGCTGTGTCAAAGGGTCTTATGACAAGTACTGCAGCACTGCAAGTGCATTGTGCAGTATTGCCTGGATATATCCCTCACTCAGCCACAAGATAATTGAAGTGACTTTGAATGGTCTTCTAGCATGCTAGGAGCATTTCTATCCACCATGCTGATGTACAGGCACTGGAACAGTATCCCAACATCTATTGTCCCTTCCTTTCCCATTCCCTCGCACAATAGTTCACAGAGAACCCCAGATGATGCACCACTGTAGAAGCTGTGGGCCAGAAACTCACTCTTACAGCCCAACCTCCAAAAAGGAAGATTGATTTGTCACCTATGACATTTTGGGCCTCATTACGACCCTGGCGGTAAGTTACCGCCAGGGCCGTGACTTTACCGCCATGGTGCTAACTACGTTAACGCCATGGCGGTAAGGGGATTTACCGCCCCATTCCGACCTTGGCGGGGCGGTAAATCCCCAATCCCCATTTACCCTTCCCCATTCCCATTTTTGCCCCATAGGGCATAATGGGAGTGGGGAAGGCGTTAATTACGCCACCGTAAATTACGGTGGCGTAATTAACACCAAGTTCCCTTACCGCCATGGTTCTTTACACCCGCTAAAAGCAGGTGTAAAAACCGCCATGGCGGAAAGGGAACTCGTAATTGGCGGTAAGGGGTCGGCGCAGCTAACGCTGGCGCTAACCCCTTACCGCCAGGGTCGTTTGTATTTATGTGTTTATTTATTTATTTATTTGTTCATTTATTATGCTTGCAGAAACCCAGGGTCATTGAAGCACTGATGAAGGTCAAGGTAGTTTGAAAAGGGATGTTAGACCATCTAACTCTTTTTTGAGGGGTGAGGAGTTTGGCAAACAGGATGTTGCATCATTGAACTATTTGCTTTAGAGTTGGGTTAGCAAGGAAAGGGAAGTTTGACCATTGAACTTTTTGTACTGCGTTGGGAAGGTTTGGAAAATGGGACACTGCAATGTAAGCAAAACAAAAGGTTGATGGCTGGAAGGTTTTAAATTAATCTTAACCAAAGGCATAGCTCTGGGAAGCCCTCCATACCATTGGGTTTCAGCTTGCCAAGCCATTACAGAAGGGGAAAGACCATATGCAAATCAGGCTTGGGCCCACGGCCTCAGATTCCTTCAAAACCTGCCACCCATCACTTATTTGGTTGTAGTTTGTCTCAGTATGTGAGAGATGGTATACCCAGACGTGGGTCCTTTGCTCGCTGCGCCATAAGGAACCAAGCTGCACCTCACTGAGTAGGCCCAACAAGGCCGAAACATGTCTGGGGTTGCTTATGTTTCCGTGCAGAGGGGACCTGGCCTGGCAGTTTGGGCTGGGCTGCTACCGTTGGTGGCAGTACCTGACTGATTTGCATATGGCTGGACCCCTTTTGCAGTGGCGCAAAAACATCCACCCATCACTTTTTGGTTGTAGACTGCAATGTACGTCAATTCAACACCTTTCTTATATCACCACACATTTTATAGGAGCTCTAAAAAAGTTAGCAGTGGAGGAGGAGGTTCATCTTTTGGCCCCGAACATGGCAATGGCCTTGGAAACACAGCTCATGATGAAGGCCGACCTTTTCCTGCTGGATGAGATTAAAAAGCAGATTGCCACATGAAAGGGTGATATGACAGAATCCATTGCAGTGCTGAGTCGGAATGTGCTGGTGACTGAGGGAAAAATTGAGGCCCTGGAAACAAACATCTGTGAGTACAATCATGAACAGGAGGAACAGGAGGCCAGAGTAAGTCAATTGTAGGAACATTATCAGGCACTCTTGCATAAGTAGTAGTAGTAGTCATTTATATAGATCCTTTTGCCATTGTTTTGGTCTCCACATTCTTGTGGTAGGAACGCCCTCAGGAACCGAAGTCCAGGTATGGGAACATTCTCAAAAGGCTTAGAATACCTGTGTGCATTTGAAAAAGGTTAGGGATTAGAAGTGCTGACTAGGCTCCAATAAGCAACCCAAGAGGTGAGGTATGTGGGTGGGTACTGAGGGAGGTCACAAGTGTGTGCGAGTGCAAGAGACTCGTTATGTGTCCATCTAGACCGAATTATGTTGTAGGATGACGCTGTATCCCAATGGCAGAGTTGGTGAGGCAAGTCTGGTGTAAGTAGGCTTTAAAGTGTTAAGTGTCCCGCTAGCCCGAATGTTGTCACAAGTCGTAGCTGCATTCTAATGTGTGTGGATGGATAGCTGTGCCTGTGCCAGATGTCGATTGAAGTGGTGCGTTTATACATACCTAGAGCTCAGCTGGTGCTTTATATTTGATGTCGCAGTTTCATAAGATCGCCTGTAGGGGAAAAACACCTACCCTCCTAGACTCTTCTATGCACAGGCTACTCTCAAGTCTACTAAGCACAATAGACTAGCAGTCTTAGTACATCTTCTAGGCATGACAAGCAGACCACCACAGGAACTAGAATAATAGGATTATCTAAAGGCAATAGACAGGTTACCATTTTAGTCTTACTAAGTATCTTTCCTACCCCCAAAATACAGCTAGAGTCACACATTTCCTACCCCCAACAATCCATCTAAGTCCAATACCTTTCCTACCCAAAATACAACTAGGGTCTTACATTTCATTCCTCCACCAATCCATCTAAGTGCATTACATTTCCAATCCCCACAATAAAGCTAGGGGCACACATTTCTTACCCCCAACAATCCATCTAAGTGCAGTACGCTTCCTACCCCCAAAATACAGCCAATAAATATATTGGGTTATATGGTGGTGAAGCAGGTAATCTGCACAGTGTTCTACTATGATGATAGTAATGTAGAGGTGGCAGAGTTTTAATTTAGCACAGTAATGGCTCTGTACACTGCCCGCACCACCTTACCACCTATGCAAGAGACTGTGGAAAAAATGGATAACCAGAATAATGTCTGCATTCCAAGGAAGTATGTGACATGGATCTTGAAATTTACTGACAGTATTTAATTAAAAGAAATCCTTCAACTGATGGATGACTCCAACGTCATTCTTTCTGACAGGACATACCGGTATTCTCAACTTATCGGCATAATGAGGGTCGGCTGCCAGACATACCCAAGTGAATGTATACTTTTAAAGGATCAATGGTGAAATTATGCTAAAAGTTCACGAGCAGCTCCAAAACAAATTTCAGGTGCTACCCTTCATTTCTACCAGGGTGTGACAGGGGTGACACGTTGAAAGCTGAAAAGGTTACTGCAAGCTGTGACCTGGCTGCATAAGAAATGGATCGGCTACCGTTGGAGCTTCCCCTGTTAGCTGGTCAACCCAAAGCAGCCTCGACAATCAATGAGACGGCTGGAATCTTGGGTATTGAAAACCATCTTGCCCAGGCGAAGGCAGCAGATTCCGGGGAAGAGCTATGCCAGAGGTCGGGTTGGACTTGCAGAGGTATGATGAGGGGAGGCTGTCATGCATGGAAGAAGTGTGCAGTCTGCCTGAAATGAAGACTATTTGAACCTGGGATTAGGCTGAGGGAGGTCTGGGGATCGATGACAGCTGGTTTGATCCCAATATTTGATCCCCATACAGCCACGGGGGAACTCTAGAGGTTTCCAATGGGTTGGTGATTGTAGGGCTCATGCTCGGTTTTGTTATAGCAGACATAGGCTTCACAGTGGGAAAGTTCTTAGTTCATGCTGTGCAAAGCACTCAGACTATTTGATGTTGTGGTGTAGAGGGTGGTTGAAGATGCATGGTCCTGGTGTTCAGAGGTACCAGAAAGGCATTTCAATTTTCCATAACTCCAGAGGCTTAAAGATAATTATTATCTGCTGAAAGAAGTGGGGGTTACATATTTAAAAAAAAATCTTTTTATGACTGATCTCTGTTCTTTGCCTCGGTGTGTCTTTGATGGGTGGGATGGCTGATTACACAGGGTGTGCAACTTGGTATCATTATGCACTGTGGGATGTATTGACCCACTTTTGCTCTGCTATTCTGCATCACTCTGTTATGGTGGGGCCCGAAACAGCAAAATGGCCGCAAACCCCTTGTGAGCTCCAAAACCCCTGAAAAACGCGCTTTTCAATGCACAAAAAGATGGCTGCCCAATCTGCCACACCTGTTGTCAGTGGTGTAACAGAGCTCTCACTACTGAAATGTATCACTGGGTTCCACACCAATTGAAAGTGGAGTGCAGAAGGAAAAAGCGGTGCTTTGCTAAATGAAACTCCAAAATTGCTTTAAATCACCTTTTCTTTGCTGCTGAAGCTTCAGAATGCTGGTACAGAACACCTTTCAAATATTCAAAATTCTCGCTGGGTGCTACAATTCACTTAGTTTAAAGAATCACGGTGAACTTACAAGGTTTATAATCTTTAATGAGAATTCTATTTGTTATTTGATACAACAAGTTTGTTTTGTGCTAAGGAAAAGCCAAAAGAATTTAACAATTAATTTAAACCTGCCTGAAGCTGGCAAACTGGAATAGCAGGTTTTTCTCACTGAAGGACGGCCTTCGCTCAGCAGGAACTCACAGGGAAGTGTTAATTGCTAGGTTGGGAGAGAATTTGGTCTACAGAGGGAAAAGGAACAATGACAAGCTGCAGCAGGAAACTCAAAGTGTGAACAGGCTCGTAAATGGCCTTTGCCAGGAACAAACAAGGAGGAGACTGCTCCTGGACTGCAGGGGGACAGAAAGAGGTGGACCTAAGCAACAATCTGTGGCTGAACATTAACAAAGAACATTTTTTAAAAGACTTATAACTTGCTAGTCAAAATGGTGAAAAATATAAAAATGACAGAGTGTTAATTTAATTTCTGGCTGCACGTTTTAAGAGGCGGCAAAACCGTGTGACATGTTCTGGAAAGGAATGGCAAGAAATGTGATTTTACGCAAAATACATGAATTGTGAAAATGTACACGCATGTTCCCATGTTAAACACGCATATTTGTAGAAAGTTGCTGAAAAATCAGAAAGTGTTTTCATAGTGAAAAGGGCAAAATTCTGTGGAAAGCGGACACATGATCCCACAGCTAAAGGGTATTGAGGAATAGCTGCTATGTAAAATATGGCATCTGTATGTGTGATTTGTATAAAGGTGACCAATGTAGAAATGTACATTTAATATAAAATCCGATTTTGAGACCAGTGGCTAAAGGGAGGTCTCTGGGGATGGTAAAGCAGATCATAAAACCTGACATCTCCCAGCCTTGAGCCAATCACTCAAATTGCAAGGCAGACATGAAGTATTGACCCTATCCCAGCACAAAGGGGCAAGCTTAGATAATTCGACCCACACACCCCCTGTATGATGTAATTTCATAGCATAAATAGAGACAGCTCACCAGACATAGGGACACACAGATCCACTCACCTTCCTGTTGCTGGCGGAGCACCCTGCTGCTGAAATCTACATCTTCCTTGCTCCAGACTCCAGGAACTTGGCAAAGCAGAGGCCAATTGCATAGCTGAACCATTCTCAGCTAGGCCTAAAATTCTACAACCGAACCCCAAAAGCCTAGGGGAAGCATCATAGTACAGCCGGGCTGTGCTGTTACCGCTTGCCTGCTGAATTCAAAAAAATCCTCAGAACCAAGAAGGGCAGATCCTGTCCAGTCCTGTGCCGTGCTGTGACCAGAGCGCCTTGCCGATCCTGTCCAGTCCTGTGCCGTGCTGTGACCAGAGCGCCTTGCTGACCCTGCCCAGTCTGATGTGCCCAGCCGTCAGTCCCTGATAGGTCCAGAATCCTGATGGTCCCATTTACAAACGTATCCAGTGAGTATAAATAGGAAGAACTGTGTCATATAGCGTATGTACTTTGCATAGTCTTGTCCCTAGCTTATACCCATCCTATCTTTCATTTAGAACCAGTATTGCCAGAACTATCTTTGCACGGATGCCTCTCTCACATATGTTCCTAAACTCTAACTTCCCATTGATTAATTAAGAAAGTAATTCCCAAACCAAACAAAAAACAGAGTATCACATCTGAACTGTTATGATCGGCCATAAATGACCTTCCTTTGTGGCATTCTACTTTTTGGTAGTCTTTAATATAGTGTAAGCAAACCCATTTGTCATTTTTAAAAGTGCATTTCTGTTTTCAATTCTCACGCCTATTTTACAAAAATGACCTCCACTAAAACCCCTGTAACTCCCTCAGTTTTTGTGAAACTTGTAGCTAACATCTGTACCTATCCATAGAGCCCAAAACAGTGCGGTTCTCCCGAATATCGCACAATGAAAAGTTTGCCGCAAATGTTCGTTTTGGGAAATTGTTACACGTGTAAAATAGATTCAAACTGTTTCCGACTTGGATTTTAAGATTGCAATTGTTTTTTGCTGATTAAATCATTGCTTATGTTTGTGTGCAACTGTTGAAAGCGGCTCCCATAGGAATTTACAACAATTTAAGCCTTTTTCCACACATTTAGAGTTCTTGCTCAGCCACTTTAAAAGTCATGCTCACAGTTGAAAAGCCCACTTTGTTTTTTTCGTTCTGTGTAAGTGGGAAAGGGGGCAGCAAGATACTGTTTGACCTGTACATTCCTGAATACCTGCTCTGATCTGATCTGAACCAACACAAAAGTATTATTTTCTGTGCTGCATTTGTTTTGCTTATTACCTATTCCGAGTGTACTAAAGACATTATTCAGTGTTCTGTCACCCCATTGGTGATTGTTGTTTACCTATTAAAATATATATTGTGATTTTGATCTTAACTAAGTAAATAAATAATACCTTTTACAGCCTGATTTCTGGTCCAGCGTGACCCGGGGTATTCTTAAAGTAAGAGGTGAGATACGAGTGGTACATCTTTCAAATAATTGAATCCATATATCAAATAAGTTTTTCCATTGCGCTGCACACTAGCAGAGTGTATCGCCTGATTGAAATCCTTAACAAATCTGGGGGCTCGTCAGGGATTTGATTGACTGCCACCCTTGACAGTCTAACCTGCAGAGTAATAATACTTTGTGTGGTGTGAGTACTGAGCTACACTGTATAAGCGCCCCTAAAATAAATACTCTAGAAGTCAGGCCTGTTTGAAAAAGTAAATTTACCCTGAAATAAGCCAGAAGGAAATTAATATTTCCGGAATGGGGACCCCAGTGGAAATCAATATTGCAAGTGAACACCTACTGCAAAAATTGCTTGTCAGGGGTGAATGGGTAGAGCAGTGTCGGGGGGAAAATTCTGCCGGGGTCGGCTGGGCTGTCCGCGGACCTCCGGGCAGGGAGGCCCCAACTCCTCCCACGTATCACAAAAATGAGTATGAGGCGCACGCAAGAAGCAAGGTGGTTCTGCTGTTTATTATACAAACGGCAGGGATGGGTCAAGGAGCGTACGCGTCCGTCCTGACACACACACAATCGTGGGGCTCGCAGGCCCTTTTTACCTTGGTATGACGCGCTACTTGCGTCACCTCGAAAAGTTATCAAAAAACCTATCTCCACTCTGGATTGGTTTCTTGAGTGGTAGGGTTAGTATAGTATACATATAGAGAAGGGTATTAGTGGCTGAGGGTCAGTCAGGTGGTATACCTGGGTTGTCCCTGCAATTAGATACATGAGAATTGTTACATGAAGACCCCTGAGGATTGGTCAATGTTAATGGCGTCAGTGATAAGAGCCCCATGTTCTGATTGGTGCGCTCGCGAGCCTCCCAGCCTGGGACCATCGCCGTTCCCAGCTCGCGGTGTACCTGTCATTTGCAACAATGTTTCACTATGGGTACGTGCAGACAATGCGAGGACTTATTCATAGGCTGGAAGGCCGACTACTCCCACTGTCGCAGATGTTCATTGAGTCTTTTATTTGTATCTGCCTGTGTCTTGTAACGAGGGATCCAGGCGCCTCCATTCTCCTAGCCTTGGCATCCTTTCAGGTTTGGCTTGGTCACGTGAGGCGGGACCGTGTTTGAGGCTGAATTCTGCACAATTAATATTGTTTTTTCCCACTGTGTGCCTTGTTTAATTTGCAGGTGCGACCTTGACGTTGGTATGCGGCGTGCGAGATTGCAACATTGTGGGTTGGCTGTCTGCTTTTCACCGAGCTCATTCTGCAGGATCAGCAACCGGACTCTTGTTCATTTTAATGTTCATGGAAGCTCTTGCTTGCGGCCTACTTGAATCAGGTGCATAAATGGAGCCGTTGAGTGCACAGGTGCTTTAGGTTATAGGGTTTATGTGGAGCGTAAGCAAGCCATTTAGATAAGTTCATCGTGCGTCTTGCGTTTCTGCATCTTAAAAGCCTATGTGAAAAATAATAAAGATGCACGTCCGTGGATGTGTTCGTCACCTACGTCATAGCGCTGAGTATATTCTTCGTGTAGGTTGGTGTAGGAGTGTCCAGTGTGCATGGTCGTACAGGTGTGACCGTTGGCTAGGTCGTCATGGCATCTCTAACGATGTGTTGGTTTAGTCGAGTTGATCCATGTTGCAGGTGTCGGTCTGGGTAGGGCGAGCTGCTGGGCAGGTAGGGCAGGTAGGTGGGCACATCCTTAGGTTCCTGTACCAAGGTATTTGGTCGTCTGGTAGATAGGCAAACTCATCTCGTGGCGGGTGCCTAGGCCGTGATCCTCTAGGCCAAGGGCGAGAGGGGATTGGCGGGAGCCTGTTGTTCCATTCTCCCACTTCAGTCCCCCCTCTGGTCGACTTGTTGACCACAAACATATCCTTTTCTTTATCTCCTCTCACTCTCCATATTTTAGTTATTCCTCCCAAATGTCCATAGTGGTTGACATGGTCCTCAAATGACCAATACATATATGCACAGGTTCCTCCAGGAGTGCAGTATACCCATTTCCCTATGTAGCTCCTTGGGTTTCTTGGGTTTTCGAGCTTTACAGATGGTGGGTCCAGGTGGTTGGTGGTGATCTGGTTGCGCAACTTCTCTCTCTCTTGTATTATCATGCCTGTGTGTTGGCCGTCATCTGCTGGCATCAAGGGGTGCATACCGGCCATTTCAATCATTTCGTCTGTGGTGCGTGCCTTCCGGGCTTTCCAAAACCTTATTATGATCAGTGTAGCTCCAGCCAAAATGGTACATCCAACTATAATTTTCAGTCCATCTGACAGCCAAGATGGCATCCATGACCATAATATTGAAAACCAGCTTCCATCCTTTGTTACACCTTTACTTTCATCCATCATTTTGGAGTGCATCTGGGCCAATTGTGAAACTGCTTCTGTCAGTGTACCGTTGTCAGCATCGTTGGCAGGGATGAATGTACAGCATGATTGTCCTATCTTTGCGCAAACTCCTCCTTCCATTGCTGTGAGGAGGTCCAGTACATATCTGTTCTGAAGTGCCACCATCCTCACTGCGCGCAGTTCCTCTTTTATGGCGTTAAATCCATTCACTGTAGAATTGATGGTCATCATTAGTTCCCATCTAGTTATCTGGAGCCATTTTGCATTTGCGTAAGCCTGTAATCCCGGATGTATTATTGAGGAGAAGAACATTGCTGCTCTGCTAAACAGTCTGTGTTCTGGCGGAATTGAGGTGAGTGCTGTTTCTGATCTACCCCATAGGTAATTTCCTGTCAGAGGTTCTCCTTGTCTTTTCTTTCTATTCAGGACAGTATTATTGCTGTTGGTTTTGTTCTCTGGCCCCTTCTGAGGTTGTACAGACCTCTTCTTCCTCTCGTTCCCTTCATCCATTTTGGGGAAGTTGGCCATATTCACGTGTTTCTGGGGTACCACTAGTGACGGTACATTAACGTGCACTATTGTGCATATACCATTCCACAGAGGGGGCAGTGTGTGGTATGCTTTGTCTCCGCAGGCCCAGTAGTGGTCCATTATCACTGCTGTTCCTGCTCCCCCCTCAGGTAACTCCATCACGCTTGCACAGTTGGTGTTATATTCTACGTCCACCTCTCCTTTATGTTGGTAGCATACCTTAGGCGCAGTTAGCGGCAGTATTATTATTGGGTCTTCATCCTTCTCTATCCACGTGAGCATGGGTACGTACTTGACCCAAGTCATCCAACATCTGTGGTTGTGTCCATCGATAGTTGAAATAGTTTCTTTTGTTATCATGTTGCTGCCAACCACTCCTATCTCCCATTTGTTGTCCAGGTACACCTTCCCTGTTATCGTTACCAGTGGCCTCTCCCAACATCCTGTTTTACCAGGAACTTCAGTGGCATACCAATCACATGGTAGGTACTGTAGTGTTACCTTCTTTGTTTCTCCTTTTTCAGGACCACTCGTCATGTATCTGAAGGCTTCAGTATGTAAACTTTTCTTGTGGTAACTTAAATAAGTCTTGAGGAAGTTGTTTTCATATGGATATGTGTCTCGTGTTTTCCACACCAGTTGCACCACTGTCCCTTGAAATCTTCCTTTCGTTTGGAATAGTGCCAGGTATATTATGCATCGTGCTGTTTTTTCATCTATTTCTGTGGCAACAAATGTTCGAGAAGCGCTCATGGCATATGGAATTAATGAGCAAACGTAGCAGCTGTCTTCTGTTGTCTGCTTGCCTATGTGGGTCATGTGTTGATACCACATGTTGTTTGAGATGTGTGCTGAATCTTGTATGTAGTTGTCAATACCTTTATTATCTGAGTATGTGCTGCGTTTAACTCTATTTTCTTTGTGTGGGATTATACTAATACCACCTGACGTAACACCTGTTGCAGCTGGGGGTGGGGGTATATTAGGTTTGGGTACAGCAACAATATTCATAGCATAGCTGTACTGCCATACAGAGGCAGCCAAGAACCCGGTGGTCATCAAAATCCCTATCAATTTTATTACAAAGGCTAATTTCACCGGCATTTTGCTCTTACCTTGCTGCAGTCCGGCAGCTTATTCTTGCGACGTTAAAGTTGCCCGCCTGAAAATTCTCAATATGCTTGTTATTAAGGTTAGTGGTCATTTTTTAAGCCCTCCCTATCAGATAGTCATTCAGTGCCCAGGCGAAGAACTGTTCCCATGCCACTCTAAGTGATCTATCTCTTAGGGCAGGCAAGTATGGGTGGAGGTGGGGCATTGAATATTCTATGGCCAAGAGAAATGCTGTGTAGTAGACACGTACCCTCCTTTTGTTCAGGTACGTTGGCCTTCTTACTTCATATACAAATTGGTGTGACAATTCTTCTGGGTAGTTATCATCTGAGGGTACCATCTACTCCTAGGCAGTGAATTTGTTAGTTAACTACTTTCTTAACAGTACAATAATACGCAGTACCTGCATGTGCGAGAGAAAAGAAAAAGAGAACATTCAAGTGTTTACGTGTGTATATGTGCAAAACAATGTCCTTCAGTTCGGTTGTTACTACAGTGGGTAGGGGGTCAATGGGCAGAGGGTTTGGGGCTTAGCTGGCGGAAGTCTCTTTACTCTTTGATCGTGTGACCATGGGGTGGGTGGGTCCAATAGTTGTCTCTGGGGGATCTGGGGGTGGGGGTTGACAGGGTATGGGGACACTTAAGCCGTCAGCAATGGCAGAAGTCTCTTCCTCCGTTGGTGACGCTGTTGTTGTTCTTCCGATGGCCTTGTCGGTGGCGCTGGGGCGGGTCTGGAGTTTGTAGATCTTTACGTCATGTAGGTGATTCCAGGCACGTTTGTCCTGTAGCTTTACTGCTCTCGTTGATATCTCCTCTACCAGATGGGGGCCAGTGAAACGTGGGCTGTTCCACTTCCTGTTGAAATTGCGGAGTAGCATGTGGTCACCTTTAGCAATTTTACACAGTCTTTCCTTTTCCAATTCTTTATATGCGTCTTCTTGTTGGTCGCTGTTAGACCCGCCCCGTGTGCGCTCGAGCTGTTGAGACACAAACACTACACTAGTAATCAAAGAAGACACATATTGGTACATTTCATCACCAAAAACAGTGGCAGTGCTATCGTGGTCGGTGAATGCTCTTGATGTTGGTGTCAGAGGAAGGCGCATTTGGCGTCCGGTAACCACCTCGTGCGGGGTGAGGTGGTGGTCGAAGCCCGGTCTATTTCTTAGCTCAAATAGGGCTAACGGAAGGCAATACAACCAACTCTTTTTTGTTGTTTGCTGTATTTTTGCAATTGCCTCTTTTAGTAGGCCGTTCAGGCGTTCGCATACACCGTTGGCCTGTGGGTGGTATGCACATGCAAATTTATGCTTGATGCTCAATAAGGACGTGATGTGCTGGAACATTTCGTTTGCGAAATGTGGGCCATTATCTGACCGCAGTACCTCGCACACCCCCCACCTGGGGAAGACCTCCCTCACTAGGAATTTAGCTGCTCTGAATGCATCTGGGTGCGAACATGGCCCTGCTTCAATCCACCTCGAAAATGGGCATACTACTACAATCATATACCTATTTCCTTGACATACGTTGATCATATCAACATAGTCAATATGGAGATGTCGGAAGGGTCCCTCTGGCCGGGGTATAGTACCTTTTATCACCTTCAGAGTGTGACCGGCCGTAAACTGTTGACATGTGAGACAGTTACTTATAAAATTTGACACATGAGAATTTAACTCGGGGCAAAACCAGTCTTCCCTAATTCGTGCTGCAATTACTTCCTTGCCTGTATGGGCTGGGTGGTGTAGTTGGCTCAGGGCGGTATTCAATAGTGCCAGTGGTATTACAATTTTTCCAGTGTTACCCTGGCGCCATAGTGCGTCAGTTGGTGACATTGTGCATCCTCTTTTTACCCATATTTCTTTTTCTGCCATTGGAGCAGCCGCTTGTAGCTCCATTATCTGTGTGGCTGGGAGATGGGTGTACCCTTCTCTAATCAACATCTCCTTAGCCATTCCCCTCCCTCTCCCTCTCTCTGACTCTGGGGGGTTCCATATCTCACCAAAGTATGCAGCATACTTCGCATGTGCGTCTGCCGCTGCATTCCCTCTTGAGACATGATCTTCTCCATTGGTGTGTGCGGTACACTTGACCAATGCTAATTCCTGGGGGTTGTTTATTACTTCAATTAGTTCAGCCAATAAAAGAGCATGTTGCACTGGAGTGCCGTCAGCTCTTCTAAACCCTCTTCTTCTCCATTTTGACAGCCCTGAGTGGACAGTGGACGTAACATATGCGCTGTCAGAATATATGGTCACTCATTTATCAAAGCTTTCCTTCAACGCCAAGATCAGAGCAATTAGCTCTGCAGCTTGAGCAGAGTAATGCTGTGGTAGTTGCACACATTTCATTGCCACACACACCGGTACCTCCATCATTTTCACCACCGCTGCCCCAGTCCTCCTTATCCCATCTTTTTGGTCAATTGTTGATGACCCATCAATGAACAGGAGCTCACCTCCCTCTAGCGCGTTTTCTTCAACTTTTCTAGCACATGAGTATATTTCAGTGGTTTGCGTACAATCGTGTGCATAATCTCCTTCCTCAATTACTTCTGCTAAAAACCTTGCAGGGTTGACCGTGCTACATCTAACAATTGATAGTTCAGCTCTAGATAAGATGATCTCATAACCTGATGCCCTCTGCGTGGTTAGGGTGGACTTGGGTTTATTCAATATTGCGAATAGTGCATGTTCCACAAATAGTGTGGTTGGGCACCCCATGGTGATTGCTGATGCTTTTTCTACCGCAAAAGCAGCTGCGGCAAGACCTTGTTCGCAAGGGAAATGACCCAACATTACAGGATCTAAGTGGCCGCTGTAAAATGCTACTGGTTTGTAGCCCATGCTGTTTTTTTGAGCCAAGGCTGCTTTCATTACTGCTGAGTCGCAATGCGAAAATATGAAAAATTGTCGCTCATAATCTGGGGTGGCCAGTACTGGAGCAGTTGATATCGCATCTTTCAGTTCATCAAAAGCCTCTTTCATTTCCATTGTCCACCCCAACTGTTTCTCCCCTTTGTTAGCTTCTTTTAACCCCTCAAGCAGGGGTCCTATGTATGAGCTGTAATCAAATACCCATGCTCTACAGTAGTTGCACAGGCCTAGGAACTGCTGCAATTCCCTCACTGTTTGTGGCAATGGCGTTTTTGAAATGGCCTGTGCTCTTTGTGGTGCAATCTTTCTTCCATGTTGGGATATGAGCTGACCAATGTAAAGTACCTGTTCCTGACAGTACTGTAACTTTTCCATGTCTACCTTGTAACCTTTTTCAGCCAATATTGTCAGCATCTTTAATGAGTCCTCTCTGCATCTTTTTTCGTTTGTGCTGCAAATTATTATGTCGTCTACATACTGCAACACTGTGCTTTCTACTTCAATGTTACCCAAATCCATCTGTATTACTCTGTTGAATATTGAGGGTGACTCGCAGTATCCTTGTGGCAATCTACTGTGTTTCCACTTTGTGTTTCTGTACGTGAAGCTTGTCAAATCTTGTGAGTCTGGGTGCAGTGGTATTGAGAAAAAAGCATTTTTAAGGTCGATCACTGTAAATCGTGATGCTTCTGCTGGAATGCCACACAATATTGTGGCCGGGTTTGCTGCTATGGGGTACTCTGCTTCCACTATGTTGTTCAAGGGCCTGAGGTCCTGTATGAAGCGCCAAGACCCCCCTTTAGCCTTGCGCACTGGGTATACAGCTGTGTTACATGGTGATTCTGATGGTACCAGTATGCCATTATTTATGAGGGCCGTTATGGTTTCATATATGCCCTCATCTGCCTCTTTTGATAGTGGGTACTGTTTTACTCTGGGGAGTATTGCACCTTTTTTCAATTTTATCCTTACACCTCCTATACTTTTTATACAACCCACGTCATAGGGGCTCGTAGTCCATAGTGACGTGGGTACCCTTGCCATATCCTCCTCAAAGAAGGGAACTGGGGTGGATGCGGGTGCCTCAAGTGCCATTGCAATTTTTTGTGCCACTTGTTTATACGCCACACTCATCATAAACACCATTTCACCTTCATCCTTTTCTTCTGAGAAGAGCTCCTCGTCTGACACCTGGGTGAGCCTACATCCCTCTGCTAGTGCTATTACTGCTCTCCATGCTCTTCCTTCGCTGTCTTGGGCATGCACTGCAATGTAATCAGCTGTTGCTATAATGCTCTCTATGTCCACTGAAATCACCTTTCCTTCTGGTTCATTGGCTGGTGTTTCTGGTCTGAACAAATAGGCTGCTGGCCTCCTCCAGATCTTTCCTTCTATCCCTGGCATCCAGGCAAATGCCATGTCTGTCCCGTACTGGAATAGTTCACCATCAATTGGCTCAGCCCTAATCGCTGTCTGTCCACAGTATGCTTGCATTATTTGTCGTGCTGTGAGCATGTTGATCCCTGGAGTAGAGCAAATTATGCCGTTTTCCGTAAAGGAAATCGTCATATTCAACCTGTTCATGATGTCTCTCCCCAGTATATTTACTGGTGAGGCCCTAGAATATAAAAGTGGCACTGACATGTCATAATCCCCTATTGATAAGGGAACGTTATCAGTAAAGGGAACCAACCCCCCAGCCCCAGAGAATCCTTGGGTGTTCATGGCTTCGCCTGACATCTTAAACTTACCTTCCCTTATGCAAGACCGGGTCGCCCCGGTATCAACAAGGAATGATAACTTTTTGTCACCTATCGTCACCTCTATGCGTGGTTCCTCCGCACTATTAGGGGTTACTGACAGGATGGGACACACCATGGCCGTCTGAGGGCTGTCCTATTGAGGGTACAACGATTGACCGTTTCCTGTGTAAGGGTTGTGTCCTAGTACTGTCACCCTACCCAGTTGTATTTGTTGTGCTTGGGGTTGTTGTATTGTCGCTACTTGTTGTTGTGGCAGTGAGAATGCCTGTGGCTGTTGTTGTGTTACTAGTTGTTGCTGGTCATTTCCCTGTTGCAACGTCTGCTGTTGCTGTATCCCCTGCTGTTCCTGTGTGGGCCTTAGTTGTCCCTGCTCGCTCCATGATGGTGTTCCTGGTCTTACTCTACACGTGCGTGACATGTGCCCTACTAATCCACAAATCCAACACACTGGTGGTTCCCTACTCTGCCATGGAAAACTTCCTGTGTTGTCCTGGTATACTGGTTGACCGGTGGGGTAGGAATTTCTAAGTCCTCCCACCTGTTGTTGTGTGTTATATCCGTATACTCTCCCTCTCATTATTCCTCCTCTTCCCCTTTTGTAATTATAATACCCAGCTCCTGGCATTGAGTATCCTCCTCCCAAGTTGGTTGTGTATGGTTGGAGTGGCGGCATCTGTTGTGTTATAGTCTGGGAGGGTTGTATTTGGGAGGGGTCTTGTGCAGCCACTACTTGTGTGGGGCTTTGGGTCATTGTTACAGGTGTAGTTATTAGTGCCCCTTCCATTGTGTATTTAGTAAGTTGTTTCTGTACAAGTTTAGCCTCTTCCGTTTTCCTGTCCTCTTCCTTTTGTTTCATTTTACCTTGCCATGTCCTACAATGATGTACTATTGTCAGTTGTATTTCTGGCCATGCTTTTGCTTCCATTCCCACCACTTTCTTCAGTTGTTTCTGAACTCCTTCTGGGAGCCCTTGTACCAGTATATGATAGAATATTGCTGGTGTTTTGTCCCATTGTTCTCTAGTTTCCATGCGCCACTTCTCTTGAATTTCCTGGATATAATCAACAGGATCTTCGTTCTCACGCATTTTGCGTGAGGTAATTGCTCCTATGTCTGATGTGTCTGGGTACTGTACCCTTAGTGCCTGCCATAATGCATGTCTGCAGTTTGCGAATGGTGCCCCATCGTGTGATGTGTTGGTTATTTTTACCCCAGTAAATCCCGCTCTTTTCCAAATGTCATCCGCTGCATCCCCTAATATGGATATTAGAAGGCCCTTTACATCCCCCACTGCCAGTTTCTGTCCTGCGGTGTGTTTTTCCATTTCATATATCCATTTACCTGCACCTCCACTTAATGATGGGAGCCTGCACTTTATATTTTCTTTGTCTACATGCTTCCAAGGGACGTATTGTGGTCTTACCCCTCCCCTCTCCAGAAGTGGCATTAAGTTGTGTCTCGTTATCTCCCTTGGGTTCCATAAAATTGAGTCCCCACACCCCTCCTCTTCTTCCCTCTCTCTTATATCGTCTATTCCGTCCGTAGTTCCCCTGCTCGTAACTCTTTCTTCTCCATCTTTTCCCCTTCTTTCATCATCTCCTGTATTTAATGTGGGCGTGTGTATTCGTCCTTCCTGCCTAAGTCTAGGGAGGTCCCTAAGCCTACCTACATAAGGTGTCATTTCGTTTGTGAAAGGCGCGAGTTTAGTTGTACGTAGTGAGCGTGGGGTGGTTGACTGAGGGTAGGATGGTGAGGGTGTGGCTTCATGTATCTGTCTTTTCGCTATTCCTCGCTCTTCCTCCTCACTTTTCTCCAGTTCATCCTTTCTCATACATATCCATGGTGAGTCTGTATTGGTCCGAGTGGTGTATAGTTTATCTAGGCTTTCCCTGTCACTGTTTCTTCCTTCCTTCTCCATTCCTTCTTCTTCCTCACTACAAAAGTCATCTGTATGTGGCTGCCCCCACTCTGTCTTTCTCCCCTTGATCGTTACTGTTTTTAAGTCTATTAGGTCTGTGTCTCCTCTTTCTCCTTTACCACCCGCTCCCCTTTGTGCTGATGTTGTTGCTACTTCTGTATCCCTATATACATACCTCCTTTCTTCAATCTCTCCTCTCCTATCTTCTCTTTCCCCTTCATTTCTCTCCTCCATCTCTCTATAAATTTCCTCCCTTTTCCTTTTTAATTCCTCCATTAGTTCACTACTCATCTTTCCCAATACCCTTTCATCCTCTTCCTTCCTTTCCCGTCTCACCCTCTCCCGTTCTAATATACCCTCTATCACCCTCCCTTCTTCGTATTTCCTGGTCGCTTCTGATAGTAATCTCTTCTTCCACATCGTCATTTCTTTTTCTTTCTCCTCTTCTTCCTTTTTCCTCTCTCGTAGTACTGCTCTTGATACCCTTTCTGCTGCTGCTTTTACCCTTTTGGCTTCTCTCCTTTGTTCCTCATTTCGTTCCCTTATTCTTTCCAACTCGTTCCTAACTTCTTTCCTTTCCCTTGCTCTCTCTCTTTCCTCCCTCTCGAGCTGTTTGATTAGTTCATTCTGCTCATCCCTTAGCTCTGCTAGCCGTTCCTCCAAAACCTCTTCCTTTCGTCTTATCAGCTCTTCTCCCCTTATTTCACTCTCCCTGGTATTATCCTCGTCCATCTTCCTCACTACCTCCCTCTCTTCTCCTGTTAATGTACCTCGTAATTTTAATAGTATCTGTGCAGCTACCCACTCGTCATGTCCTATTTCCTCAGTTTGCTCTTCTCCAGTCCTCCCCTCCCCCTCTGGCATCTTCCTATAAGCTGATCCCGTCGTACTAGTCCGCTCCCCTCCCTTGTCGACACCCGTCACTGCATATGGTGGCGGGCTGTATGTTGGGTTCGAGTACCCCTCAGCCGCCCTTAATTGCTCTCTTCCTATTTCTCCCAGTTCTCTTAAAGGGTACAACCCTCCCCCCTCTGTTTTCACTACCTTTGCTAGGGTTATATCATCGCTCTGTTCCTTTTTTAGTTCATTTTCTTTTGGGTTGTTATTCTTTTCTCCTCCCTCTTGTCCGTTCCCCGTGTTCTTTGGGCCTTCACTCTCCTTCTCCCCATTCTCTCCTTCCTCCTTAATCTCTTTTTCTTCCGGTGTTTCCCCCACAGTGAACATTCCATTTGGTCCTGGTCGGGACCCCTGGAACATCCGCCATAAGTTAAACATCTCCACATGGTTTGTCAATTTCTTCCCCTTGTATGTATTGTGCAGATGGTTTAATAGTGAATGTTGGGTATATGGATCGAAGCTACCATTAGGCGGCCATGGTGTTGTCATTTTGTTGTCCGTCCCCTGTGTCCATTCAATGCTATACTTGATCAATTTCTCCCGATGGGGCGACAGTGTTTTGCATATGTGCTGTAGTGGGGTAGTGAGGGTGTTCCCCCACCCTCCCGATCCTGCTCCGTGTGACATAGCAGCGCTCCACTTACTATCCTTCCCCTGTTTGGTAGCTGTTATTTTACTAACACCTACAATACACAACCTTTTACCTTTACCTGGCCCCGTGAGTTTGGGGACTTGCGATAGTCCGCTAAGGAGAATTATTAAAATATAGTATTTACATTTGCATATTCTTTTCTTCCTTGTCTTCCTTTACAGAACACCCTTACGGCCCCCTGCGGCCGAGGCGCACGTAGCCCCCTACGGCTGCGTACCCCTTGTGACGTTCTTATACAGTATATGGATCGAAGCTACCATTAGGCGGCCATGGTGTTGTCATTTTGTTGTCCGCCCCCTGTGTCCATTCAATGCTATACTTGATCAATTTCTCCCGATGGGGCGACAGTGTTTTGCATATGTGCTGTAGTGGGGTAGTGAGGGTGTTCCCCCACCCTCCCGATCCTGCTCCGTGTGACATAGCAGCGCTCCACTTGCTATCCTTCCCCTGTTTGGTAGCTGTTATTTTACTAACACCTACAATACACAACCTTTTACCTTTACCTGGCCCCGTGAGTTTGGGGACTTGCGATAGTCCGCTAAGGAGAATTATTAAAATATAGTATTTACATTTGCATATTCTTTTCTTCCTTGTCTTCCTTTACAGAACACCCTTACGGCCCCCTGCGGCCGAGGCGCACGTAGCCCCCTACGGCTGCGTACCCCTTGTGACGTTCTTATACAGTCGTCCTATTTTCATTTGCTCCTCCTCCCTCTTCTATACTTGCCGTGGCCGGCGTTCTCCGTGCGCAGCCACGCCTCCCCTTTCGCCTTTTCCCCGATCGTCTCGTTACCGTTTATCTCCGGTTCCACTCCCTTACCACAACTCTCTTCCCCACCACCCTCCGAAAGAGAGATGCCTTGTGCTCAGGATATCCTATGAAAGCCCTACTGGTGACGTCACCGATCTCTTCAAACTATTAGTCAGTTCTTAATACACTTACACTCTACCCCCGTTAACCCCACAGCTGTCTGCCTGTCATGCCTGGAACAAGGTAATCAACAATATATAATCGGACTGCGCACGCTGCGTCGCCTCGCGTGTGATACGCCCCTCGACAGGAGGGCTTAACCAGCCAATTATCTTCCGTATTGGGCAACCAACTAGCTACCGCCTACAGGGAAACGTCATCTACCTATCGAGTTTCTTGCTCGATCAATAGGGATCCTCATCTACTCATTGACCAATAATTACCAAATCGTAGGAAACCGCACACGCACACACCCATACACGTAGTCACGACCTAGGCCAATCAGTGTCTACGAGCGGCCGCACGTGATGTTCTCGTGCTCCGCCCTCCTCTTTCGCGTAGCGTAGCCGACTGCTCTCGCACTCGTTCGGCTACCATTCATTTCATAGCCAATACTAAATTGTCAAACCTTCGCCGCGCACCTGTGCAACACCTCCCTCCTCCCTTATTTAATTCCTTCCCCCTCCCTCACAATTCCACATTGCTTATTGGGTGTGGCATACTCACCAAGTTCTCTTGATGCTGGGCCGCTCGACTGCGTGCACCCCTCCAAGCAGCTCGCCACCTCCCCTCGTCTGGACCACGTCTGGACAGTCGCCAACCGCGGGCGGGATACTTCTCAACCGGCTCCCGAAGGCCAATATCCGGATTGCGCTGTCCGGTCTTCTCGCAGTTCCGCGATGGTCCTGTAGTCCTCAGAAGGGGGCAGCGGCAGAGGGGGCCGCGCCGCCGGGCCTCCTCGCAGCGGGAGTACTCGGAAAAATAAAAATAAAAGCAGACCTTAAACAGATCTCAGCAGTGCCTCCAACTTGTCGGGGGGAAAATTCTGCCGGGGTCGGCTGGGCCGTCCGCGGACCTCCGGGCAGGGAGGCCCCAACTCCTCCCGCGTATCACAAAAATGAGTATGAGGCGCACGCAAGAAGCAAGGTGGTTCTGCTGTTTATTATACAAACGGCAGGGATGGGTCAAGGAGCGTACGCGTCCGTCCTGACACACACACAATCGTGGGGCTCGCAGGCCCTTTTTACCTTGGTATGACGCGCTACTTGCGTCACCTCGAAAAGTTATCAAAAAATCTGGATTGGTTACTTGAGTGGTAGGGTTAGTATAGTATACATATAGAGAAGGGTATTAGTGGCTGAGGGTCAGTCAGGTGGTATACCTGGGTTGTCCCTGCAATTAGATACATGAGAATTGTTACATGAAGACCCCTGAGGATTGGTCAATGCTAATGGCGTCAGTGATAAGAGCCCCGTGTTCTGATTGGTGCGCTCGCGAGCCTCCCAGCCTGGGACCATCGCCGTTCCCAGCTCGCGGTGTACCTGTCATTTGCAACAATGTTTCACTATGGGTACGTGCAGACAATGCGAGGACTTATTCATAGGCTGGAAGGCCGACTACTCCCACTGTCGCAGATGTTCATTGAGTCTTTTATTTGTATCTGCCTGTGTCTTGTAACGAGGGATCCAGGCGCCTCCATTCTCCTAGCCTTGGCATCCTTTCAGGTTTGGCTTGGTCACGTGAGGCGGGACCGTGTTTGAGGCTGAATTCTGCACAATTAATATTGTTTTTTCCCACTGTGTGCCTTGTTTAATTTGCAGGTGCGACCTTGACGTTGGTATGCGGCGTGCGAGATTGCAACATTGTGGCTTGGCTGTCTGCTTTTCGCCGAGCTCATTCTGCAGGATCAGCAACCGGACTCTTGTTCATTTTAATGTTCATGGAAGCTCTTGCTTGCGGCCTACTTGAATCAGGTGCATAAATGGAGCCGTTGAGTGCACAGGTGCTTTAGGTTATAGGGTTTATGTGGAGCGTAAGCAAGCCATTTAGATAAGTTCATCGTGCGTCTTGCGTTTCTGCATCTTAAAAGCCTATGTGAAAGCCTATGGTTTAGTCGAGTTGATCCATGTTGCAGGTGTCGGTCTGGGTAGGGCGAGCTGCTGGGCAGGTAGGGCAGGTAGGTGGGCACATCCGTAGGTTCCTGTACCAAGGTATTTGGTCGTCTGGTAGATAGGCAAACACATCTCGTGGCGGGTGCCTAGGCCGTGATCCTCTAGGCCAAGGGCGAGAGGGGATTGGCTGGAGCCTGTTGTTCCATTCTCCCACTTCAGCAGGATGAGAAAGTCTGGCTGCAGGAAATCAAACAACAAGTCACTGCCACCGACCTAGATATATGGCAGGACCAGGGTCCATTACACCAAGCACTTAGTGAATTGTATATGGCCCCAAAAGTAAAAGAAGAGCAATGTAAAATTGCCAAAATAGCGGCTTACCTGTACCTCAACATTGGAGTAATACAGAAAAAATATGCCGAAAGCCTAGATCTGGCAAAGAGGCAAGTACAATCCCTAGTTAAAACCCAAACTGATCTGGACTCTGCAGAGCAAAGGCTACAAAACAGCCAAGAATCAGAGAGAGAAATCAGACAGAACCTGACAAAAGTAAAGGAAGTTCTGGATCTCCTGCAGCAAAAGAATGCAGAGCAAGATGCCCAGGTACTGAAACTGCAAAAAGAGTGTCAAGAAAGGTTGGGCTCTTTAAAACAGAGCCAACAAAAGCTGGCACAACAGTGACATTTTAATAGAGCCTGCGCAGAGCATGTAGTCACATTACAGAACCACCTAGAATCCTTGAAAGAGGAAAATAACAAATTAATTATTAAGGACCTTGAATCCCAAGCAGTTTGATGAAGAGCGCCAGAAAGCTGGTGCATTCAAAAAATAGAGGGACGACCTGGCTGCACAGAGGGGCACTCTAACTCAGCAAAGGGCCGCCTTAGGCCAGGAAGTCAGCCATTTAAAAAACAAGTTAGAAGAAAATCACCTGGCCCTTCAGGGACTGGGTGAACTCAAAATGGACTATGAAAAGTTGTTAGAGCATACCAGGAGGGTGGAAGAGGCTCTGGCAAAGAATAATCAAACCAGTAAGAACCAAACTCAGAAGGTGAGTCTCCTGCAGCAAAAATTGGCCCAATACTCCCAATTCAGGCAGGAAGCACAGAGAGACAATGAGGCTCTCTGTGAACAGAATGACAGGCTCCATAGACAGATAGCCATGCAGGAACAACTCATAGAGACCAGTAAGGCCTTAATAAAGGAACAAAAGGGTCAGATGTTGGCAGGTTATCAGGGAGTATGATCTGAAAGAGATGAGGTTAGATGGGAGAGAGAAACCCCTGAGCATAACCTCAGGAACCTTGGCATCAGGGACTTTAATCCGTTCAATTCCATGGACTCTACCACCCCCATGTCCACTGGCTCATATGAACCAAGGGCCACGGGGATTGTAGACTTCAACACAATGGGAAATATGGGATTGACAGGTCAGCGCTTCCCAGAAATGGATGGGCAGGCATCTATGTACAGGTTCCCAACTGCTAGGGCCATCTTCTCTGATCGTGGAGACTCCAGTGAGGGGAGAATCAGAGAACTGGATCCTCACAAATAACCCTACCTAGAGATCAGGCAGTGAAATTTGGTGGGGAATTGCATGAAAATAGGCCCACTAAGAGCATACTAAAAACCTCTGCCCAGCTTGGACAGTGGGGGGGGGGGAAGGGGTACTCAGCCAATCCTGGGAACAAGAGAGAGTCAGAAGACTCTTCTGAGCTCCACAGGTCCCAAGAGACTAGGCCCCCACATTCTGCCAACCATTCCCAAGCTCGCAGAATCCGGGAGAGTCTAGAAGATCAGACAGCCACCTCTGGTAGCAGTGCCTCTGAGTCAGAGGATGTGTGGACCAGGGTGACAGAACTAAAAAGGCCAACAAAGTTAAGAGAGCTTTACTCAATGATCCCCTGAAGCAAATAAAAGCTATTAGGAGCGTCATCACGCCCTACCACAAAAAATGCCAAATATTCAGTTTGGGAGCACCTTGAATTGTTTGAACAAATGATGGAGAATTTCCACCTGAAGGACAGCCAAAGCTTTATTCAGTATGTAAAGTGGACATTTTCACCTGAGTACTCCAGCTTCTTTGCGGGGCTGGAGGATTAGAACCATTCTAGATGGTCCACCTATAATGCGGCCATCCTGAAGCATTTTTCTATTCATAGAAACCTTCAGGAGGCCCGCAAGGCAGCCTACAACCTGCAATGTGGGGAAGACCAGGCCCCACGAGAATTCGTCCAAGAACTTAAACGTGCCTTTGCGCAGACCACCAGGTGGGTGCGCACTGACAGTAGGGAATTTATTAATACCTTCTTTCATGCCCTCCCTAAATACATTATGACCCAGCTAGTGAGGGACTTTCACGAGAAAAGATCACAAGACTGGGTCATTGAACATGCAACTCGCATCTACGAAGTGCAGAAGCCACTCGAAGGCAAAAATACTAACAAAAGCCCAAAACAAACCAACACCCCTGCTGCTGCTAAGGTGGCGGAAGTGAAGGTTTCCCTCTTTTATTTTATTATTTTATTTATTTTATTTGTATATTTATAACGCGCCGCAGCTCGCAAGCATCGGGGCGCAACAAAAACACATGGACTGAAGAATCACAGGACAACATAGAACAGCGAAGAGATGGACTCAGTATGAGTCCGAAGCTGAATGTGTGTCCAATTACCGAAATAGTAATGTTTTCAGCTGCTTTCTAAAGGAAAGAAAATTGTTTTCCAGCCTAAGGTATCCAGAAAGCTCGTTCCAGAGAGTAATGACTTTGGTGGGAAATGTCCGCCCTAGGCCAGTGGCTTTTACTCTGACATGGCTGGATTTGAGTAGACCTTGTTTAGCCAATCTTAGAATTCGGCTTGGTTCATACCAGTTGAATTCCTTTTTTAGGTATGTTGGGGCTGCGCCGTAGAGACAGCGTTGGACAAGCGCCAAAGATTTGAATTTGATGCGTTCCTCTATGGCAAGCCAGTGGAGGCCAATTCTGTCTTGGGTTATGTGGTCACGCTTGGGTTTCCCAGTGATTGTTCTGACTGCATTGTTTTGGATGATTTGGCATTGTTTGATGCAACTGTTGCTAGATCCTAGCATCAGTGCGTTGCCATAGTCAAGCCGTGAAAGGATGGTGGCTCTAGCGATGTTATCGCTATTTTCGGCATTAAGGAGTGGCCTAATAAGACGTAGTAATCTTTGATAATACTGGCAGTTTCTTTTTAGGTATGACACTTGTGCCTCTGCTCCTAGTGAGGACTGCCGATATATGCCGAGTGTTTTCACTTTGTTTGTGACTATGATGTTGGAGTCTTTAATGTTGAATGTAGAGTAGGCTGGGCCTAGATTTGATAAGGCGTGCGTGGATCCGAATGACATGAGTTCTGTTTTAGAACCATTTAGGCACATCCAGTGATCTTTCATCCAGTTCTCAATGATATTATAAATGGCAGATAGGCTGTTATTATCGGTGGTGTGGTCTCCACAGAGTTCCAAGATCAATTGTGTGTCATCTGCAAAGTTCGTAAAGAAAATCCCCAGCTGTGAAAGGAGGGTGCAGAGACAACGAATATAAAGGTTGAAAAGAAGAGGGGAGAAACTAGCTCCCTGAGGGATGCCACAATCCATGGGATTGGTACTAGTGGAATGTCCGCCCAGGTGATTTTAGAATTTCTGTCCTCCAAGAAGGAGGATATCCATTCAATAGCTTCCTTTGAACAGTTACCTGTTTTGTTTAGGGCCTCTCGGAGCTTCCCATGATCTAATAAATCGAACGCTGCCGATAGGTCCAAAAGGATGAGCAGGCCTGCATTCCCCTTGTTAAGGATGCCCAACATTTTGGTTTGTAGCTCGAGTAAAGCTGATTCAGTGCTATGTGCACTTCTAAATCCTGATTGTTGGGAGTGTAGTAATTCATGTTTGTCAACATACTCTTGGAGTTGGTGTGTAGCTATTTTGTTGAGAATCTTCAACAAGAAGTTGCAGTTCGTGATAGGCCTGAGATTAGTCAGGTTTTGCTGATCTAAACCAGGCTTTTTCAACAGTGGTGTAACTGTAACTGTTTTTATACCAGTAGGAACTTTACAGTTTGTTCATGCGACATAGGAATGGTATAAAAATTCCTGCATTATCTAGTATGAGTTTAGGGGGTAGTATAGTTTCAGCACATGAAGTACAGTTTATAGTAGAGAGAGTGTACAGCTTATATCTGGAGATGGGGGGGCCTAAAAACATTCCTGCACAGAACCCTACCAACCCCAGACCCAGAAGGCCCTCGGGCCAATCCCAGACAGGGAGTCAGGGAGGTAACCCCACCAATGGAACCCCTAACTCCCCTGACTACATCAGCCCACGATATAAGGGCAACAGGCCGATCCTGGGCTATGTGTGGACTCCTCCAGCCCAAGCGGGAGGGATCCAACCAGACAGCTACTAACCCACAAAACTTCCCTCCTCACTTTCCCCAGGATGGCAGCAATCCCTCGAATGCCGGGCCAAGATTCTTTCCCTGGTACCCACCAAACCTCAACCCCCAAAAGAATCCTTCTTTCTTTTCCCACTTTCCTGAGCCCAGACAGCCCAATCCGGGAGAGGGGAGGCAAAGGGTAGAGGAGTACCCAAACTATCCTAACCAGGGGTATTATGCGAGAAGGGATAGCTACCCTTCCCGGGATCAACCCAGGGTAGACCAGAGGACCCTGTACCAGCCAGAGCGCGTGTCCCAACTGGAGCGCCAGGTCCAGAACATGGCACAGGATCTGGGTCGCATGCTGAGGGCTCAACAGAGCCCTCAGATGAGCATGGTGACTCACAACTCCTCAAATCAAGGGTCTGGTGCTCCAGAACAATGACGGGGGAAGAACCCCGACAACCCCCCGGTTCCCAGGGAGGAGGCACCGGGGGAAAGGGGGTGTAAAGCCTTAGAGGAAGCTTCCTTCCCCATTTGTGGAAAGCCCCTGGAAACACAGGAACCGGAAGCAAAATCTCCTGCCCCTGAAAATCTGCAACCTAAGGAACAGGGGGCGGGTAGGAGAAATAAAGAGCCTAAACAGGCCCATTTTGTGGAGGAGGTGCAAATCTTACAATTTGAAGGAGCGAGGTGCTCAGAGGATTCTGGGAAAAGGATCTTCTCCTTCAGTGATGGGGGAACTCCTCCCAAAGAGAAATGGGTCCCAAGAGATCCTGATCAAGACTGGGTATATGGGGGACTGAGTTCAAACCGCCGATCATCAAACCCCAGAAGGACCAGCAAGAAAATCACCTTGTGCAAAACAATTCTGGTGACTGCCTCCAAAAAGGGGGGGGGAGCCCAGAATCAGAACCAGGGGAGCCCAAAACATTCCCCATATCCAATTGCCACCTTTTTCTTACAGGTACCCAAGATCCCAAACAAAATCCTGCCCAAATCACCCCTCTGTCAGAATCCAAAGCAAAAAAAGTAACCCACCAATTGGCCAAAAATGTGCATTATCTTTGCCCCTTAAGGAAAAGGAGGGAAGATGTTATGCCCCAGTCCAAATACAGGGGCAATGTACAATTTTGGCACTGGTGGACACTGGATCCCAAGTCACTCTTCTGTCAAAAAGGGCCTTTGATCAGCTGAATTTGGGAAGGGGGGAGAAATACCAAATCCCTCTCACCCCTCTTCCTGGACAACTTCAGAACTTTGATGGGAAGGAAATTCCCGTCGAGGGGAATGCGGATTTAGACATTAAAATTGGGTGACACAAGGTGAAGCACCCGGTCATAGTTTTGACTCGAGAGGGCACACCATGTTTACTAGGGAATGACCTCCTGCGTAGATTGTCTCCCCTCATAGATTGTTTAAACAAGGTCCTCTGGACCCAGACTAGCTGACCAATAAAATTGAAACAGAGTATCAACCATGTTAGTTTAAATGGCACATGCCACATTGTTGAACAAAAACCTGACCAAATTGAATTTCAAAAACTGGTGATGGGGAGTGCTCTCTATTTCTGAAAATCAACCTTCCTTCCAGTCTAAGGTGGCATTCCACACTGGAAGGAAACACTCTGAAATTCTATACAAATACACAATCAGAAAATCCTACTCCTATAGTCCAAAATGATGAGAAATCAGCTCAAAGCTTGGCAGATATTCCGAAAATTGGAGAGCAGTTGTTCCTCCCTGTTCAGTTAAATGAAGGGAAGGACTTTGTTCTCGCCCGAGTGTGTGTGAACAACGGAAAGAGCTTCATCAGCGAAGCCATGTTCCGCAAACTCCCAAAAGATCCAGCCATTCCCAACTGTTAGACAAATGAGAAATGGACCTGGAAACACCCAATTCCAAACATCTCCTGCCTAGCAAGTGTATGCTCAAAATTTCCATAGGTAACAGGAGCATAGTCCATAATTGTTGGGTCGTGCGAGATGTCCCTGCTGCATTTTTTTTAGGCAGTGACATTCTCATTCGCTTTGCCATTAGTTTGGACCTAATAAACTTCAAAGCCTGGTCCCGATTAGCAGGTAATCCCATGGACTTTGATGACCCAGAGAAAGCATTTCGGTCAGCTCAACTGCTGCCATATGCGGTTGAAATTCAGATTGGAGAGGAAGTCACCATCCCAGAACGGACCCAACAATTCTCACAAAAAATTAAAAGAGTACAGAAACTGAAAAATCCTAACGCCTATGTTCATCTTAATGCTCATTTCCAACAGCAAGGGTTGGGGGTAAAGCCAACACCACTAGTCAACATAGAACACGACACCATTACAATAGAGGTGGATAACAGCGACCTAAAGAGTATCACTCTGGGCGCAGGCACCATTATTGGAATGGTGGTTGATGACCGACATTTTTCCATAGATTTAGGAAACAAACTGTTAGGAACAAATCCCCAAGGACTGTTTTGACAGTAACAGTGACGATGACACAACACCAGACAGGATCTTCACCCGGCATGGGGGGAGTTTGCTGGTGTACTCTTCCTGCCCTTATGGTAAGGAAGATGTGACCTGTGACTTTAGGAGGGATGAGGTGATCTTTCAAGTCCACAAGGACTGCCTTCCCCACCTGAAGCCATCAGTCCAAATCAGTACTTTGGCCAGGGACTTCACCACCTAGATGGAGGAGGCCACTGAGATAGCCAAACCAGAAGTCTTTCCAGGCTTCAGGCAGATGGTTGAAGAGAGAGTCAACCTAGCTGATGCCTGTGAGACTCTGGAGCAAAAGCAAAAATTGAAACAAGTTTTCTTAGATTTTCAAGATCTCTTTGCGGTGGACTCATATGACTGTGGTTTCACCGACATCCGCACAAAAACAATTCCCACGGACCCTGGCATGACTCCAGTGTTTGTGAAGCAATATCGCTTGCCTCTCGCATCAATGGAGTCCCCTACTGAAAAAATTAAGAACCTTGAGTCCCGTGGGATAATTCGTCAAGTCCACAGCACCTTCAATAATCTGGTGCTGGGGATTTCGAAACCAAACGGCCAGTGGAGACTTTGTGCTGACCTAAGGGAGCTCAACAAACGGGTCCATACTTCCCGATGGCCTCTTCCCTACATTGACCAAGGGCTGACCCAGATCCAAGGGTCAAAGGTATTCACTGCAATAGACCTTACCAATGGGTACTGGACTGTACCTGTCAGTAGGGAGGACCAATACAAGCTGGCCTTTACCTTCGGGGGCAGCAATACACTTGGACCCAGACTCCCTTCGGATACATCAACTCTGGCAATTAATTTAACATCTTTCTGCATAAGGGCACGCCCGACTTGGGTGAAAGGGGTAACCTGGCCTATGTAGATGATGTTCTAGTCAAAAGCTCAACTGTGGAGGAACACACAGCAGTGAACCGTTATGTTCTGACACAGGTGAGGGCTGCCGGAGCAAAACTCTCTTTCCAAAACGCACAGTGGTGCAGAACCCGTGTCAATTTCTTGGGGCATGAGATAACTCCTGAAGGTCTCTGTCCCCAGGAAAAGAAAGTAGAAGCACTCCAGAAAATAAAAGACCCCACAACTCTGCGTGAACTAAGGAGCCTCCTTGGACTAACTAATTACAGCAGAAAGTTCATTGAGGATTACGCAGAGATCACAAGATTCCTGATCCATCTTTTGAAGGGGGGGGGTCAAGTGGGAGTGGGTTCCAGAACAAGCCGAGGCAGTAAGACAACTCAAAAGAAGCCTCTCACAAGCGCCTTGCCTAGCTTACCCTGTCAAAAACAAGGAGTTCTTCTTGGAGACAGGGTTCTCAAATACATGCTTGACTGCAGTATTATACCAAAAGCATGACAAGGTCAATAAAGTAATCTCCTATGCGAGTAAGACTTTATCCTCTGTGGAGGAAAAATTCAACGATTGTGAGAAGGCACTCCTGGCAACGGTGTGGGCATTGAAGAATTACCGCCCGTTTATCCAGGGGGAACACATCATAGTGGAGACTCCACACCAGCCTTTGCAATATCTTCAAAGTGACAGAATCCGGGCCGGAAATGTGAGTAATTCCCGAATTACTTCCTGGATTCTGTCAATGCAAGGCTTTCCTGTGGAGGTCAGATATGGCCAAAACAAGAAGAGTCTCCTTGCGCAAGGTCTGGCTGACTTGCATGATTGTGCCAGAGAAAACTCTCTCTCGAGGACAAAAGTCTTAAAATCAAGGACAACATGGAGGCATACCTTAATTCCCCACACAAAGTCTATGAAGAAGACAAGTGTGAGGGAATGCCCACTGTCTATGTGGGTGGGTGCTCCTACCATGTTGACAACGGGGAAAAGGAACTTGTGGCCGGCGTGGGGAATGCATGGGTGAATGATGCCCCAGAACCCTCCGCTGGGTACAAAATCGGTCCCCGAAGTAGTGAAGTGGCAGAGTTGATGGCTGTGCATCAAGCCATCCTCACTGCTGTCCATCATCAACTCCACAAACTGGTAATAATCACTGATTCAGATTATGTACGGAACGGGTTCGTGGAGCACCTGGTTAACTGGAAAACCAGAGGTATGCTATGTGCTAATAACAAACCATTGAAACACGGAAAATTGATACAAAATGTTGATGATCTGGTCACCTCGAATGGAATGACCATCTACTGGAAAAAGATCAAGGGTCATTCTAAAGTAGAGGGACCAGACAAAACTGGAAGTTACCTAGCTGATCAGCTGGCCAAAACCGGAGCCATCCAAGGGGATCTACTTGAGATTGATTCCCTGTTGGGGGAAACCAAGGTCACTGCTATCACTAGGTCCCAGACAAATGCTCACAATGAACTCTCAACTGCACAATGGAGTAAGGAGACCCAAGATGCTGATTTGATTTCACCTCAAAAAGGGATCCAATAATTGATAAGTTTTATCAACACATTGAGGACTCTGAGAACTTTCCCTTGACAGATACTGATTACATTGGGAAAGACGACCTCAGAGTGTTGATGAAATGTCCAAAAATGTTCCGAATCCAAGACGGTTTGCTGGTGAGGAGATCCATATCTGGCCATGACCAGTGGGTGGTCCCTACCTCATTCCGAAGCCAGATGCTAAGTCACGCCCAGGAAGCGGCCACAGACAGTCATCGGGGTTTCATACGACATTAGAAATCTTGCGAGAGGTTGCATATTGGCCACACATGGGACAGGACCTCGACCAATATTTGAAGGGGTGTCTTGTGTGTGCACAATTTCAGCCAACATCACTAACACACTGTGCTCCCCTACAAAAGAGGGAGATGACACTGCCTTGGTCAGATTTGCAATTCGACTTTATCGGGCCCGTGATTCGCTCCTCTAGGGGGAACAAGTACATGTTGACCATAACATGCTTGTTCACTAAATGGGTGGAATGTCTCCCGGCCCCAAATTGCAAGCCAGAAACAGCAGCTGCCCTGATGATCAATCACATCTTCTCACGTTTTGGACTACCCCAAAGAATTGAGTCAGACTGAGGTAGCCACTTCACTAGCGAAGTGATGACAAAGATGTGGGAGATACTTGGGGTCAAAAGGAAACTACACATTGTCTACCGGTGCTCCTCTAGTGGTGGAGTTGAGAGATACAACAAAACTATTGTGAGCATATTAAAAAAGTTTGTGGCAGATTCTGGGCCAAGTTGGGACATTCGATTACCCCTTGTCCTGGTGGCCATCAGATCTACCCCTTCTTCTGGATCAAAAATGTCTCCATTTGAGCTAATGACTGGATGAAGGATGGTGCTACCCCAGCATCTGCTCTATAGAACCCAAGAGCAGACCTTGATAAATGCCTCCACAACTCATGAATATGTTGACAATCTGAGAAAACACCTTTAACATGCTTTTGCCTATGCTCAGCGGAATCTAGAAAGATCTGCAGACAGTACGAAGACCCACTATGATCTTAAGACAACTAAAAAAGAATACCAAGTAGGAGACTGGGTCTACTTGTACAATTTCCAAAGGAACCAAGCCAAACAGCGCAAATTCCTCCCAACTTGGCGGGGTCCTTTTGAAATTGTGGACAGAATCCCACCAGTCGCCTACAGAATCTGCATCCCCAAGGGCAGTTTGGCAGAAGGGGAAGACAAGTGGGTCCACATAAACCAGCTAAAGAGTTGCCATCCCAGGCATACTTTGCGGCAAATAGAGAAGCCAACCGGAAACCCAGAGGGGGAAAATCCGGAAACCTAGAAGAATCCACCTGTTAAAACCATTAGTAAATATAGATGGGGAATATTGTAAATTGTATTCAATGCATGCATCTGCCCCACTACACCCTTGGGGAGTAGTAGTGGGGAAATTTCCATAACCATGCTTGTTCTGTTTTCTAGCATTGGAACTAAGAATCATCTAATCACCAAGGAGGACCACGAGGGGACCGGGAAGAAAGACCCAGGGAGCCCGGAGTGCTGCTTCATACTCCCAACCAGAACCAGCAATACTCCTGGCCAGAACCGGCGAGGAGAGCGGGTCGCCTCCAGCACCGATGGGAGAAGCAGCTGACTTTCTCCACATGGACAAAAGAAAAAGAACATCCCAATCTCCCGACTTCCCCTTGACGGGCGGTCAAACTCAAGTCGGCAGGGGGGACTCTGTGGGATGTATTGACCCACTTTTGCTCTGCTATGCTGCATCACTCTGTTATGGTGGGGCCAGAAACAGCAAAATGGCCGCAAAACCCTTGTGTGTGCCAAAACCCCTGAAAATCACGCTTTTCAAAGCACAAAAAGATGGCTGCCCAATCTGCCACGCCTGTGGTGTAACAGAGCTCTCACTACTGAACTCACTACTGAAATGTATCACTGGGCTCCACAACAATTGAAAGCGGAGTGCAGAAGGAAAAAGCGGTGCTTTGCTAAATGAAACTCCAATACTGCTTTAAATCACCCTTTCTTTGCTGCTGAAACTTCAGAATGCTGGTACAGAACACCTTTCAAATATTCAAAATTCTCACTGGGTTCTACAATTTACTTAGTTTAAAGAATCACAGTGAACTTACAAGGTCCTGAAAGGCTAAGAGCATAAAGAAATCTCCACAGCAAAAGTGGCCTGTCTGTGGATCTGTAAAAAAAATCTCGGTGCAGCAGAGGGCTACTTGTGATGACAGCTGTCAGGGGCCTTCCTGATTAAACTTTAACAGATTATAAACTGAAAGTGAAATGTTTGCAATATAAGAGGCCTGTTACTGATAGTAACCCATATTATAGTTGTTTTGATCCCACAGGTTTAAAATCTTGAATGAGAATTCTATTTGTTATTTGATGCAAGTTTGTTTTGTGCTAAGGAAAAGCCAAAAGAATTTAACAATTAATTTAAACCTGGCTGAAGCTGCCAAACTGGAATAGCAGGTTTTTCTCCCAGAAGCAAGGCCTTCCCTCAGCAGGAACTCACGGGGAAGTGTTAATTGCTAGGTTGGGACAGAGGGAAAAGGAATAATGACAAGCTGCAGCAGGAAACTCAAAGTGTGAATAGGGTCGTAAATGGCCTCTGCCCGGAACAACAAGGAGGAGACTGCTCCTGGACTGCAGGGAGACAAAAAGAGGCGGACCCAAGCAACCATCTGTGGCTGAACATTAACAAAGAACACTTTTTAAAAGACTTATAACTTGCTAGTCAAAATGGTGAAAAATATAAAAATGACAGAGTGTTAATTTAATTTCTGGCTGAACGTTTTAAGAGGCGGCAAACCCGTGTGACATGTTCTGGAAAGGAATGGCAAGAAATGTGATTTTACAAAAAATGCATGACTGTTAGAATTGTTAAAATTTACACGCATGTCCCCATGTTAAACACGCATATTTGTAGAAAGTTTCAGAAAACTCATAAAGAGTTTTCATAGCGAAAAGGGCAACATTCTGTGGAAAGCGGAGACATGATACCACAGCTACGGGGTTTTGAGGAATACCTGCTATATAAAATATGGCATCTGTATGTGTGATTTGTATAAAGGTGACCAATGTAGAAATTTGAGACCAGTGGCTAAAGGAAGGTCTCTGGGGATGGTAAAGCAGATCATAAAACCTGACATCACCCAGCCTTGAGCCAATCACTCAAATTGCAAGGCAGAGATGAAGTATTGACCCTATCCCAGTACAAAGGGGCAAGCTTAGATAAGTCAGCCCACACACCCCCTGTATGATGTAATTTCATAGCATAAATAGAGACAGCTCACCAGACATAGGGACACACAGATCCACTGCTGCTGAAATCTGCATCTTCCTTGATCCAGACTCCAGAAACTTGGCAAAGCAGAAGCCAATTGCATAGCTGAACCATTCTCAGCTAGGCCTCAAATTCTAGAACAGAACCCCAAAAAGCCTAGGGGAAGCATCATAATACAGCATCATAATACAGCCAGGCTGTGCTGTTACTGCTTGCCTGCTGAATTCAATGAAATCCTCAGAACCAAGAAGGGCAGATCCCGTCCAGTCCTGCGCCATGCTGTGACCAGAGCACCTTGCCAACCCTTTCCAGTCCTGTGGCGTGCTGTGACCAGAGCGCATTGCTGACCCTGCCCAGTCCGTTGTACCCAGCTGTCCCTGATAGGTCCAGAATCCTGATAGTCCAGAATCCTGACGGTCCCATTTACAAACTTATCCAGTGAGTATAAATAGGAAGAACTGTGTCATATAGCGTATGTACTTTGCATAATCTTGTCCATAGCTTATACCCATCCTATCTTTCATTTAGAACCAGTATTGCCAGAACTATCTTTGCACGGACTCTTCTCTCACATGTGTTCCTAAACTCTAACTTCCCATTGATTGATTAAGAAAGTAATTCCCAAACCAAACAGAAAGCAGAGTATCACACCTGAACTGTTATGATCGGCCGTAAATTACCTTCCTATGTGGTATTCTACTTTTTGGTAGTCTTTAATATAGTGTAAGCAAACCCATTTGTCATTTTTAAAAGTACATTTCTGTTTTCAATTCTCACGCCTATTTACAAAAACGACCTCCACTAAAACCTCTGTTACTGCCTCTGTTTTTGTGATAGAAACAACATTTCAACTCCTACTTGTAGCTAACATCTGTACCTATCCACAGAGCCCAAAAAAAGTGTGGTTCACCCGTTATCGGGAATATCGCACACTGAAAAGTTTGCCGCAAATTTTCATTTTGGGAAATTTTTACAAGTGTAAAATTGTTTCAAACTGTTTCTGACTTGGATTTTAAGATTGCAATTGTTTTCTGCGTACTAAATCATTGCTTATGTTTGTGTGCAACTGTTGAAAGCGGCTCCCATAGTAATTTACATCAATTTAAGCATTTTTCCACACCAAAAAAAAAAAGTCATGCTGACAGTTGAAAAGCCCACTTCGTTTTTTTCTTTCTGTGTAAGGGGGGAAGAGGGAAGTGAGACACTGTTTGACCTGTACATTCCTGAATACCTGCTCTCTCCTCCTTTCTCTTTACATTGCCTCTTGGGGGGGTTGAGGGGTGTTGCAGAGGGAACTGCTAAGCACCGCGTTATCTGATCTGAACCAACACAAAAGTATTATTTTCTGTGCTGTATTTGTTTTGCTTATTACCTATTCCGAGTGTACTAAAGATATTATTCAGTGTTCTGTTACCCCATTGGTGATTGTCGTTTACCTATTAAAATATATATTGTGAATTTGATCTTAACTAAGTAAATAAATAATACCTTTTACAAACCAGCCTGATTTCTGGTCCAGTGTGACCCGGGGTATTCTTAAAGTAAGGGGTGTGATACGAGTGGTACATCTTTCAAATAATTGAATCCATATATCAAATAAGTTTTTCCATTGCGCTGTACACTAGGCCTGGGAGCAGAGTGTATTGCCTGATTGAAATCCTTAACAGCACCCCTAGGTAACGCAGAGGCAGCATTCAGAGTATGGGTTTCCGTCAAGTGGGATCCATGAAAGGTTTTCAATTAGTCTGTTTTAATGTGCATCGATTGAACTCTTCTAAAAAAAAAAGCAGGTGGTAAAGCAGAGATTGTAGGATTGTGACACAGACTTTAAATGTGGGAAGATTCCACCAAAGTGAATTTACTGCCCCAAATTTACTTCAGAACATAGTATCATTTTAGGTCACAGGTTGCTCCTTTGTAGGCTAGAAAATGGGGTGAGACTGACACCTGCATGGAAATGTAACTAAGCTAGAGCGGTGCAAAAACACTTCTTCGATCAGGGAAAGGGAACGATTTTCCTACACATAGCAAAGGCTGAACCCCGAAACCTGATGAGCAGCGCAGCATGGCCTCTCAGCCAGTTGAATAGCTCATTCACAATCAGTCACAGTATGGGCGCATCTCCAGATTGCAGAGGTTCCTAGATAGGGGATTAAAATAGATGGCTTTCTGAGAGCAGGATTTTACGCGGGAGATTTGTGATGATGTCTGGCATCATAACTGGAGTAGGTCCAATAAGTCTTTACTCCTCAAGCTGAGAAGGAGATGAATATTTGGCCCATTTGTCAGACCCACACAGCGACTACTCAAAGCTATTCCCTGGTATGCAGGTCTTTCCTTGTGCTAGAGGTGATGCAGAGATCCAGGAGCCACAGCCACATATTGTGGAGTTGTCAGAAAGCTCAGCGATATAGGAAATAAGTCTTGGCCTTCTCCTACTGGCTGGCACCCTGGTTATGCTTCTTGGGGATAGAGATGAACAGGGGCTCTACTCAATGTTGGTGCCCGACTGCAGCTGCAGCACTCCTGGTGAACCTCTTAAATGCAGTCAGGCTTGCATTACCACAACGCTCGAAAACTGACGAAGGCCTCAATGTGGTGGCGAAGGTGTGGGAATTGCAGTTACGGAAAAGTTTATATTGAGTACCTACACGTGTGGTCTCCAATTATTGACCATGTGCAGGGAGGGGCACCAACGTGTTCACACATCATCTATTTTTAAATTCTAAGTTGTGTTGATTAGGTGGAGGAAATAAAAGGTGTCAGATGTGACTTCTAGAGATAACCTAAGCACAGGATCCTGGACCAGGAAGCCTCGGGTGAGTATCCTACTTAATAGTTTGTTCATATGTACCTGTATTTTCTTGTCTTGTGATTGCCTACTGCTTGTCGACACTACTTGATTCTCATTTGTACTTGTAACTTTGCTCAGTGATGTACTAAGGCACGCCCTAATCACCTGGATCTGACACCATGTTGTTCAGCGCTCATATACTTCGAGCAGTATCTATCAGTGGCAAAGCACTGTGCGTAAATGCCATAGTTGAATAAATACCATGTATACATATTGCCCACTCATCTGTGTCCTCTTGAATGTACTCTGTGTATCTCTCTGCCGACACGTGCAGACACATACAACCCACCCCTCCCCCCATTCCTTTGCTTGTATGACAAAAGGATATATGGCTAAGGCCCTTTCTGGCACAGCATATTGGATATAGCACCGCCCAGTGTGAACACACAGGCGAAAATACAGTCAATTGTGATCATGTCTCTTTGGCATGGCTTGTAGCCTTATGCATGGGTACCCTGGGCGGGAGGCAGGATGCAGAGGCGCAGGAGGATCACAGTGCTGCCAAAACTATTATACATGAACTAAGTGCATAAATACGTTCTCGGTTTCAACCGCTGGCTATAGTTTAAGGGGGATCCTTGCAGTCTACAGACAATGCCTGGTTCCAGCGGTGGCATGTGGTCTGGAGGCTCTATGCCACTTACATTTTGGCTGGCTTAGTAGACTCGAAGGAGGCATATGCCCAACAGGTTGAAAGCCTGCTCGAGACTATGAAATGGTTCCTTGTTTGGGCGAAAGATAAGCATAGGTTGATCAAGGAATTTACGAACAAAGTACGGGATTGGGCGCTAAACCGTAAACATTTGGCTACACTGAAAACCTGTAGGGATTATGTGTCGATGCAAACCACCTACCTGACACCAATGAAATACTTGGAAAAGTGTCCCTCTCCTGCGTTGAGAAGATTTGTGTTACTGCTCCGCCTGAACCAGTTGCCGCTTATGGAGACTTTGGTACCTAGATTGGGCAAATCAAGCAATGACAGGGGATGGAGGCTTTGCCAAAAGAAGCATATGCTGTAATCTGCACGCCATATACTCACGTGTTGTAAACATGTGGGTGATCTGTACATAATGTATTTGGGGCCGCATGTGCACAGGCTTACAGAGATTGAAAGTGATGACTTTTGGCGACAATGTCTGTTGGCCTCGGATCATAAACGTAATATGTCACTGTTTACACTGAGCCTGCAAATAAAGGTGCTATTAGAAAGTTCATGATGCCATTAAGGTGGGTGTTGAGTACTGTTGGGAACTAGTGCAGTATGGAGTAAATGAAATGATTGTATGAACTGATTGCATTTTTGTATGTTTTATCATTTTGTCTCTCTTTCTTTTTGTATGTTTTATCATTTTGTCTCTCTTCTTTTTATATACATTTGAATGAAATGTTCTCTTTTAATTGAATTGTTAATGATGTATTAGAGCTATTACTTTTTGATGGGGATTGAAGTCTTAATTGTCTTCTCTTTTTGTAATATTAATCATTGTATAAATGTGAAACTTCTTAAAACTAAATCATAAATAAAAAAATGTCAAAAAAAATGGTGCCTCAAAGCCATGGACAGTCTGCTGGACTTATTTTCAATGGAGTGTGAAAATGTTCGTTGCTCCATCATTGGCAGCCCTCATCACTTTACAGTGGCCTACAGGCTGCCCTCTCTCTTGGGGTTCTCTGGAGGCAGGTGGATGGCATGGCACAAATCAGGCCAGATCAAAACCATGCAATCCTGGGAAACAGCTTGGTTCCAGGTGCGAATCAGTGCAGCACTGTTCTTTCACCTTTCAAACCTCAGAAAATGTTTCCATTTAAGTTGGATAACAATGATACATGTTTGTAGTCCACACTATGTGACTCGTTAGTAATAACATTAATGGTGCCTGTTCCTGGCTGGAAGTTCTGAATAACTAATCGCTGGTGTGCCGAAATGACTTCTGCTCTGCAGGAGCACAGGGGTGAGTGCTACAGCACTACTATAAACCAGCGGTGATCCCAAACATGAAGGTAAAACAGGCACAGCCCAGCGGATATACCTCCTTCGCCTCTTGTGGCACATGGCCAAGGGTTGGCTATACTCTGGGGGTACGAGAGCAAGGAAATAAGCATTCAAATATTCGCTTTGGGTAGATCGGACAACAAAAAGAGAATTATTTCGGCCGATTTTCGGCGGCCTACATAAATCGAAAACCCACATTACCTCGCATTCAACCCCGCCCTCCCCCAACCGGATTTGTTAAAAATCGGGCGGTTTCAGCCCAGAACCCACCCTGCCTCAGCACCCCCCATCCCACCACGCTCCCCGAAAATAAACACACACACAAACACCTGCGCAACACACATGCAACACACACACTTATCCGTTCCCCGTCGCGGGTGCTTCCGGGTCCTGGAGTGCCTGTCAGCCACTGTGCGCACTCATGTGTGCTGCAGGAACTGATAGTTCGACATCTTGAGGCCTGACAGCATCGAGACAGACTTCTATGCACTTTTCAGAGTTTCAAGAAAGCATCAAGATGGGTCTAGTTGGGCTTTCTACTGGATCAGGTCAGTATGAAAGATGGGTGAAATTATGGCTTCCACGGGGTCGGTATCAAGATGGGTTGCGAGGATTGCTTCCAGTGGGCCGTGTCAAAGTTTCAAGGTGGGGTGAGTCGATGGCATCCACAGGGTCGATCTGGAGATCAAGACAGGCAAGATGATTGCTTCCACTTGGTTGAGTCAGCGTCCAATAAAATCAAGACAGCTGCTTCCAGCGAGGTAAATCAGCCAGATTAAAGAGCAGTTTACAGCAGCTCTAGGTGCGTTGAGTGTCAAAGGTAGCTCTGGGAGACCTCTGGTGGCTCGAAATGACTTGAACATGGTTGAGTTGTCTCAAAGAGTGGCTCGAGGCAGGAGACAGAACTTTAGGCTATTCATTTACCTCTTGATTGCTAGTGGGCCCGGTACAATGTCTCCAGGGATAAGGTGAGTCGAACTTCTGCCCTTCACAGTCTGGAAAGTTGCCAGATATCAGCTGCAGGGTCTGTCACCTCCAGAGGGCAGGATCTTTGTTTCAGTGTCCAGGCAGCAGATAGGCCTTGTCCATGTATCTGTTCACACCAAACGTCCCCGGGGGATGCACGCAGGAAGGTTCTTTGCCCCTTCTTGAAGCCTTTATCTTCACCTCTGCTACACCTTGAGCATACTAAACCCCAATAGAGGTGCAAGTGAAATTTGTCTTCTTCTGTTGTCCAACGATGATTCCCCACAAAGGGGTGGGAAGTCTGTCATAGTGGACTGATCCATTTGAAACATTCTATAAGGGACTTATCCTGACTGCTTTTATCAGTGTCTTTTCCTAGTGGTGTCAGTGTTTGGGAGCCATGGAAGATGGCACAATGGTGGAACCCTTCTGGTACTACTCTTCCAGCTACTCTAACTCTGCCATATCTCCTCTCTGCCCTGCATCAACAAGTCTACCGCCCGGGGGGACTTTCCTCTGGCTGGCAGAACCTGTTCTCCTGTTCTTTAAAGCACATGTCTTTTCCTGACACTCAGAGAAAGGCGATGAGCATGAATGGTCTGTTTAGGGTGACACTCAGTCCCAGATAGCTGGATACACAAACTTCGAAAGGAGAGCTGAGTCACTAAAAACCAAGCTGACAATACAATGGCATAAATATGTTTTAGCCACAGTAGATCTAGGTTCTCATAGTCCACCATGTAAAAACTAGACATGGCTTTTATTTAGATAATTCTCTGCCACCAGGCCCTGGGAGCACACAGTTATATCATTTGGATGAGAGCTACACAAGGTTTAAGGCAGTCCCTGGCTGTTGGAACATTAGGTTCCATCAGGTTGTTTGCAAGAATGTATGTATTACTCTGTAACTGTCATGTTGCCAACTACAAGGCGCTGCTGAGTGGTGTCAGTAGACATGCTCAGCAGAATTACATGCATGCACAATACTTTTTAGCATGGAGTATTTATAACAGCGAGTCTGTTTAGAGGAGCTCACTTTCAGAGGAAGAATGATCAACGTCATTTTGAATTACAAAAATCAAAAGGCTCACAGTATTCTGCCTACACAGATGCTATTCTATCACACTCAACACAATAAATATTAATATCTGTGCTTATGAAAAGTGTGTTTTTATATTGTTGCTAGTTCTTAATAACAAGCGCCCACCACAATCTGCAAAACCGCACTTTCAGACAAAATACAGACCAGAACCTAAAGAAATGAGCTGGTAGACTAGCCACTGCCCTCTGCCCTTGTGTCACTGGCAGTCAGGGATAGCCAGTTGGGAAATCTCTATTGGAATCAGTGTGACACGTGTTCTTCTAACATTTTGTAGGATTTGTTTCACTCATATTATGTAAAACGCATTGTAGGGGTGTAAATAAGAATGAGGCAAGTAGGCTCCCATGAGGTTTTGGTTTATTTCATGTCTTCCTTTTCAGGAAGGCTTGGTTAAAGTCTATGGCCCTCTTTACAAGTTTGCGGTATCGCACCAGTAATTCCGGCGGGATACCGACAAACTGACCTACCGTTTCCGCCACCTGATATCCCGGAATTTCCAGAATATTGCAGGTAGCGGCCAGGGCATTAAATCCCCATTCCATGGAGTCCAAAAGGACTCCATGGAGGGCATTGCCGGTATATCGGTCACTGGTAATACCGGTGCCAGAAATAGAGGCGTTTTTTTGTCAGTGGGGGCCTGAATTACCTCCAGCTGTTGGTTGGAGGCAAATCAGTGAACCCCCACCAGCAAACTTGTAGTTTGCCCATCTGGGAAAATTGACGGTCACGGAATTACCAGCAAATTTACCAGCAATTTTCCCTGAGCAGCTAACATGTGTGTTTACAGTTGTTGTTTTCAACATTTTTAAACAGATTTCTTTAAAAATATATTTTTCTTATGGAGCTTGGTTTAAAAATAAAATGCATGCAATTTTATCCAGTCAATGGCATCTGACTGAAAGGCAAATTGCAAGCTGACTCTAGAGAGTCTATTGAATTCACTGACATATACGCGCTGACAACGGTAGCTTGCCAGTTTATGCGCACCCTTACCTCTCAGCAATTGTCCCATTAATAGCTGTCTTGCAATCCTAACCTCTCCTTTGCAGGTTCCAGTGCTAACCCCACATTGCCATTCTACCTGCTCCACTTACCTGGCCAGTACAAGTGCTCTATTTATAGGCTTAAATCACACTCCTTCTTGCCTGGATAATAGTGCAATGTTTCAGCACCCATACCCATGACATCAGCAATTCGCTATGGGCTTTCTCCATGCAAACTTATTTCGTCCCAGTTCTGCTCTGCAATTATCATTCTCAGTGAGACCTATGCTCACCGTACCCTTAGGACCTGAAACTCACACAGAAGAGCATTACATGTCAGAAAGAGGGGCAGGTTCTAACTCCATCGACATGCATTGAGCAGAATAAATATTGATCTTAGCTGTTAATGCAAAAGCTGTTCTGTTGAAAGTACATTGAAAGGATGTTCCTCTCTGATCGACCCTCCCAGGTCCAACTTGGGTTCTCCCTTTGCTCTATCTCACTCTCTACGTGCAGTGTTCCCCATGGGTCTAGCCTCTCTCTCTGGCTGTTCAACCAATACCTGGCACCTCTAGCCCACCGCATTGCTGCTCTCTGCTCCAACTTTCTGTGTTATGCAGATGACACTCAGCTCGCTTTCAGGCTCCCCTCAGCCGCCTCCTCTCCCTCTCTCATCCCGTATTGTCTGTCTGCCATCCAGGAGTGGTATGCCGCCAATGATCTCTGCCTTAATTCCAGTAAGACAGAGATTCTCCTCACGCACACCTGCATCCTCATTTCCTGTCACTCTCTGGCTGGCCACCCTTGGCCCTCTTCCTACTCCCACCTGTGAGGCTAAGAACCTCGGGTCATCTTCGACTCCACACTCTCCTTTCTCCTCATTACTGGTAGGAAGAAGTTTAAAAAGGATATCCTGGTCTCCAACCCAGGCCTCCCTATCGCTGACACCTATACCAGTGCCTCCTCCAAGGAAACTCTCACCGACATCCTCTTTGTCGTTCCCTCGCCAGACCTATGGACCCTACATATGGTCTCTGTGCTCTCTTCTTTCTCTTCTTCTGCCATTAATGGTGGCACCCGGTGGGATGCCCTCTTGGCCTCCTTCCACTCCTCTAAGGTCATCATTAATGTTTATTCAAATTGGACCCTCCTGGTCCAAGGCCCTCAGGCTTACCTTCACCTCTTGGATAGACGCTTTCCGCGCCTCATCAATTTCCTCTCCTCTCCTGCTGTCCCCTCTCTCCCCTCCACAGCCTCCTCGCCTCCCCCTGCTACCTCTTCCTCGGCTACCTTGCCCTCTCATTCCCTCTCTGCCCCCCTTCGGGCTCCTTCCACACCTCTGCAGGGTGTACCTCTGATCTGTACCCCTCCCTGGAAGTCCTTCAAGGATGGCAACCTATGCCACATTGCCACTCCTAACTCTCGCTTAGCTGTCAAGCACTCCTCTGACATCTACCGCCTTCTGAAAGAACTTGACCTCCATGTCCTCGGTCTCACTGAGACATGGTTCACGGCCAGCTCTGTCACCAGCTTTGACACGCTCCTCCCTGACAGCTGCAAGATCCTCTGTGCACCCAGGTCCATCCGCTCCGGAGGGGTTGTAGCCCTGATCTTCCCTGAGTGGATTGCTGCCTCTGTCATTCCTACGCAGGCCTACTCCTCTTTTGAATGCCTCGTCTGCAGGCTCTCTCTCTCCCCTAGCCATTCCCATACTGTGGCTTCTATCTATCAGCCACCTGGTCAGATTTCCTCCTTCCTCTCTGAATGGGCGGACCTCTCCTACTCACTCCTGGCCTCGACCACTCAACTCCTCCTTCTTGGAGACTTCAACATCCACCTGGATGTTTCCTGTCCTACCTCTGGACTCTTTCGCGACCTCTGCGACTCTCTCTCACTCACTATTTTCCCCTCTGGCCCGACCCACTCTGCAGGGCACACTCTGGATGTTCTGATCTCCTCATTCCTTCCCCTTTCTGTCCCCCTCACCACTCCCCTCTCCTGGAGTGATCACTTTCTCCTTTCCTCCCATCTCACCCTCTCTACCTCACAGGCCAAGCCACTTCCATCACTGCCACCCACCTTCTCGGTCATCCGACCCATGAAGCGCGTATCAGTTGAGGCTTTCACTGCCACTTTCTCAGCCCCACTATCCCCTTTGGCTGACTCTCACCCTGACACAGCCCTCTCCACGTTCCACTCTGCTATATCTGATACTCTTGATATCCTTGCCCCTGTCATGAGGATCCACCTGATGCCCAAAGCCAAGTGCAACTCCTGGTATGACTCAGACCTCGTCACCCTTAAACGCAAGTGCAGGGTGGCCGAGAGGACATGGCGTGCTTCTTGTACATCCTCTGACAAACTGGCCTGTCGCCTGCTCCAAAGGCAATACCGGCTCTCTGTTCTCACCAAGAAGAGAGCTCATATCCAAGCCTGCATCTCCGCGGCATCTAACAACTCGGCTGAACTCTTTAAAATCTGCAAGGAACTGGCCAATCCTGCCGCAGTCTCTACCTCTACTATCCCTTCCCAGGCCCTCGGCATGGCACTGGCGTCTCACTTCATCTCTAAAACTCAGGACATCCTGTCCTCACTCTCCTCCTCTCCCCTCCCTCCCTATACTCCCTGTTCTTCCTCTGGCCCTTCTGCAGCCACCTCTCCTCCCTCCATATCCGCCTTTCCCATGTTCTCCGCAGACAAGATTTCTAGACAAGTCCGATCTATGAAAGTCTCATCAAAACAGGTTCACCCTGTTCCTCCAAAACCATCAAGGACCACATTGACACCCTTGCCCCTTCCCTGGCTGACTTCTGCAACCACTCCTTCACCACTGGAGCCTTCCCTTCCCCCCTGAAGCACTCCCTTGTGCACCGTCTTCTTAAGAAACCCTCTGCCTATCCCTCTTGCCCGGCTAACTTTCACCCAATCTCCATCACTCCCTTCCTGGGCAAGCTCCTGGAGAAACTGGCCATCTCCCAGCTAAATCTCCACACTGAATCTGTTGGTTGCCTTCATGACCATCAGTCTGGTTTCAGAGTTGCCAGAAGCATGGGAACTACTCTCCTGAACAACCGTTAAGACCTGCTCTCCAACCTTGACTCTAACACCCCCTGTGTCCTCATCTTGCTTGATCTCTCTTCTGCCTTTGACACTGTCAACCATGCCATCCTGCTTAATTGTCTCCGTGAATACCTAGGGATCACCGGTCAGGCCCTGGCGTGGCTGACTTCCTCCCTCTCTGACCGACCCTCCCAGGTCCAACTTGGATCCTTCCTCTCTGCTATCTTCTTCTCTACCTGTGGTGTCCCCCAAGGGTCTAACCTCTCTCCCTGGCTGTTCAACCAATACCTGGCACTCCTTGCCCACTGCATTGCCACTCTCTGCCCCAACTTTCAGTGCTATGCGGATGACACTCAGCTCATTTTCAGGCTACTTTCGACACCTCTTCTACGTCCCTCATCTCTGACTCTAAGCTGAACAGCCTCTTTCTAAATCTGCCTGTTTCTTCTCAACGCCCTCTGCAACTCATCCAGAACAGGACTGCGAGACTTGTCCTTGGCATCAAGCCCAGGGATCATATCTCTCCAGGACTGAAATCTCTGCACTGGTTCCCAGTGGCTGTGAGGATTAAGTTCAAAACCCTCTGCATCATCCACAAGGCCTTCTGGGGTCTGGGGCCTCAATACCTTCAACTCTCTCTTCCTAGATATCTTCCCTCTCGAGCTCTTCACTCATCCGCCTCCAACTCCCTCAGGGACGGTCGCTTCTCCAAGCAACGAGTTGGTGGCAAATCTCTCTCTTCGGCTGGGGCCTCCCTCTGGAACAGCCTCCCTGCCTCCCTGATACTTGAGGAGAACCATTTTCGGTTCCGGAAGCACCTGAAAACCCTCCTCTTTGCTTCAGCTGTCTCCCCCCCTCTCCCCTGCTAAAGTCCTGGCTGTTACTGAGATTGCCCTGGTTACCTGGCCACCCACCTGATCTTGGTCCCTAGCCCTGCCAAATGCACACCTGTACTGCCTCCCTGGCAACCCCTGCACCTGGGGACTGTTTTCTGTATCCCTACAGTCCCCACACTAGCACTTATGTCAGCACTCACCCTGCACTTGCCACCTGCAGGCCGTTTATTTATCTTGTTATTCTATTATCCCATGCACTGCACTTTCCCTCCCCCCCTGCACTTTCTTCCTCCCCCTTCCTTTGCACTTGCGCGATCTGAATGACACTTGGCCTAGTAAGATCGTTGTCTATCTTCCCTCTGTTCCCACTCCCTTGCCTCGTCGCGCTTCGAAAAACTTGTGTATAGGTGCGTTATAAATGCCATATCATATCATATCATATCACATCTCTGACATCTCTAAGAAGTCAAACTGCCAACTACAACCTCCTCAGAGGTATTCTTCTTTTCCTCTCTTTCCCCTAGAAGCTCACTGTCTCCAGCGTTCTGGTTCTCTCTAGGCTGGACTACTGCAACAGCCTCTTTCTAAATCTGCCTGCTTCTACTCTCCACCCTCTGCAACTCATCCCGAATGTTAGGCAGAATAATATGCAGTACCCTTTGGGAACACCACACACAATTAAGACTACAAGTGTAAGTACAATTTCACCTTTGGTACAAGCCTGTACTACACAGTAACGTGGTAGTGATGGCTGAGCAGCCAGACTTATCTCAAGAGTAAAGTGAGCAGTACAAGAAGTTACACAAAGGACAGCAATTACTATGGTTCCAACAAACACTGATTCACGTTTTTTGAGTAAAAGAATATACATTTATTTACACCATCAGTTATAAAACAGTTCACTATCATAAAGCAGCAGAAATTCACAGTCTTAATATACCAATCAATTCTGGACAAGTTAGGCTCAAAATTAAGTGTGAGCAAAATGGCACTCCCGCAATTTAAAAGGGAGAAAAGACAAGGTTATTCAAAATCAATATTACCAACTAGTTAGAGGCAGGGCAATCTAGAAATATAGTTGAATCCTACAACTAGGATTCAAGTCAATAGGTCTGGGTCCATGTTAATGGTTCAGAGTCTTTGCAGAGGATCACACAGTTCAAAGTAGGTCACGGTTAAGACTTTGCCAAGAGTTCAAAATGAAGTTGGTCGGAGGAAAGGTTATTTAAAGAAGAGAAGGACAAGCCTTCAGAGAGGCGAAAGGTTTCCCGCACTTTTACCGCAGCCGGACGGAATGAACGACTGAATTTGCACAGTACCTTACAAGAAGAAGAATGCTGTAGCTGAGGCAGTTGTTCCTGGCAGTTCCTCCTGGCTCACGATTGCTGAAGCTTCTGTCATGGGGCAAGAAGGAGGATGGCTGGAGGGTCCTGCACTGCCCAGGGATGAAGCCAGCAGCGGAGCAAAACGACGAATAAAAGGTGCGCTCCTTAAAACCCAAACTGATACTCTTCCCACTGGCTATCCGATCTACTGCAGCGAGGCACAGCAAGTTCGACCAGGATTAGGATCGGTGTCTGACGTTTGGCGAGCTGGTTGTTCCCACCAAGCTCAAGGGGAGAAGATTCCTTGCAGATCTCCTCTGTCGTCGAAGTTTCAGGCCATTCGGACCTGCAGCAGGGCTTCACCGGGTGTCCAGTAGTTGCAGCAGTCGTCTTCCTTCAGCTTCTCGTTGGTTCTTTCGATCCGGTGGCAACTCTGCCTTCCAGTCCCAGAGACTGGCTTTTTATGCACCAAATCCCCCATTCACACAGCCTGGCTGTCAATCACACAGCAGGGTGGCTGTCCTGGCAGGACAGCCACCTAGACAATCAATCAAGAGTGTAACTTGGGTCTCCAAGGAGACCCTGTGCAGGGGGCCTCAAACCCCTCCCTCACATCCAGCCCACCCAGACACTCAGGCGCCTAAGGAGGGCTTCTGTGCAGAAGCCCGCCAAAGGACAGCAAACAAAGGAACCAAACCTGGTTTGGCGCCCAGAGTAAAACACTAGAAAGACCTTTACAAAAAGATATGGCGAAACAACTCAACCGGAACCAAGTTAAAATAAAAGTGGATTACCGGGTTTGAGTTTGAGGCTACCACCATAGCCTCTAATGGTACCGGTAGAGACCACTGCCACCAGCCAAATCCTAGAGAAAGGGGAACATAACAATGTTCCATGAGAATCAGACAAAAGGGGATAACTATTAACCCCTACAGTTTCTCTATTGGAAGATAGGTGTACTGGGTCTGTAAATTTAAAAAGACTAGTAAAGTCAATGGCAACGTTGCATGTTCTGGGAAACAGTAGTCATTCCCAGAAAATGGAGTTTAAAGTGGGAAGTCTGAAAAGCCAACCCTGTATCACTGCACAGAAGGTGCTGTGTGACACAGTAAAAAGATGATGCCTCTGGGGTGGGTGAGGCTCCATAGCCCATGAGCATAAAATGTACAACACACATTGAAAATGAAAAGTTCAAAGCCCAAAAATATAGCAAAAGAGCTGGAGGGCTCTAAGGTAGAGGGAATTTAGCAATTGTGTGAGAAATCTCCCCAACATCGAACAGGACTGCAAGACTTTTCCTTGGCCTCAAGCCCAGGGATCATATCTCTCCAGCACTGAAATCTCTGCATTGGCTCCCAGTGGCTGCAAGGATTAAGTTCAAGAACCTCTACATTGTCCACAAGACTTTCTGGGGCCTGGGTCCTCAATACCTCCAACTCTCTCTTCGTAAATGTTATGTTATGTTATGTTATGTTATGTTATGTTATACATATTCATAGAGCGCACAAACACCCAAAGGCACCCTGGCACTAGAATGAATACAGAGCTACCAGACAAACAAATTAAAACACAAATGTTTTGAGCATACGCCAAAAGGTGAGGTGGTCTCTGTCATCCGCAATGCCAGGGGAGTAGCATTCCAGGAACAGCCTCCCTGCCTCTCTGAAACTTGAGGCAAATCATCTCCGGTTCCGGAAGCACCTCAAGACCTTCCTCTTTGCTTCTGCCTTCTCCCTTCCTCTCCCCTGTTGATTTCGTGTTTGATATTGCATTGGTCACCTGGCCACCCTCTGATTTTGGGACCAGGTACCTGCCCGCCCAGTTGCACACCCGCACTGCCTCCTGGCAACCCTTGCACTTGGGTCTGTATCTGTAACCCTACAGTCCCCCTACCTGCATTTTTGGACACCTGCTGTCTGCACTTACCCTTGCACCTGCCACCTGCTGGCCGCACTTCTTGTTATCGTTTTGATCCCTTGTACAGCCCTGCCCCCTCCCCTTTCCCTTGACACTTTCCTCCCCCCCCTGCACTTGCGCGATCTCATGTCACTTGGCCTAGTAAGATCGTTGTCTCTGTCCTCCTTCTGTTGCCCCTTTCTTGCGTCGTCGCTCCTTGAAACATTTGTGTATAGGCGCATTACAAATGACATATCATATCATTTCTTATGTTCATTGCTAGCAAAATTAAACCATATATGTATTGGTTTTGAATCCAGTACATGTGTATTTGATTAATAGTAGCACAACCTAAGGGACAGAACATAGTGACCATAAAACCTTCTACTGCAAAAGTGAACACAAGGGGGTGAACCTGGTTCGGGTTTGTGAGGTCCTGGCTCCTAGTTCATGGGGAGTGGGCAGCAATATTTCTTTTGCCTGGCACTCTGTTATACCAAAAACCGGACCAATGAGACCCCCCCCCCCAGCCAGCTGGTAATTTATGAGCAATGATTATGCATATCACATTGCATACAGAGATGACAATGCAGAAAAAAACTTTGGTTAGTGCATGTATTTTCTTATCTGCTTTTGTATTCGTATGCACATGGTGTGTGGGGGGGGGGGCGGACCTATAAGTCTGATCAGGAACATATATATGCATTTCATTTCTCGCTGGTGGAGTTGGTTCAGCTAAGGGCAGTACCCTGGAGTTGAGCTACTCAAAGAGAGATGTTTTTTGACAACCGAGGTTTGCCTGACCCCAGGCCTTGCACATGTTCCTCTCTGCCACCTAAAGCTACCTGAAGCCGTTTGAGCCCTGGACTGAACATAATACTGCAGACAGCAGGATCACCCGCTCAAAAAGTAAGTTCTTTTTTTAAAATAAGTTTGTTTGCATGTGTCTACGTGTGTGTGTGTTTCAAATGTTATACAATATGTGGGTTTAGGAGAGTTTGAATGAGTGTATGAGCGTGTGTGTGTATGCGTGTGTGTGTGTGTGTTTGTGTGTCTCTCTCTCTCTCTCACGAGAAGGGGCAGTACCAGAAGCATCAATGTGTTTTTTCAGTGGAATGCTGGCATATACACACATATACATACATATACTGACACACATATACTGTGAACCAAGGCATCATGAACAAGTGCTTTAGAGTGAGATGCTAGAATATATATCGTGGAAATCTTTGTAAAGATTTTGGTGCAATACTGACATATGTGTTGGTAAATGCAACATTAAATATTGTTTTGCAGGACCATGCTGGCAAATATTGTGGACTGAGGCATCATAAACTGAAACATTTACTCAGCCACTGCTGGAATATATTGTGGACACCATTAATAAAGTCTTTAATAGTGTCAATACTGGAATATTTTTGGACACAGGCATTATGAAAATGTTGTACAATGCTCCTGTGCGCTGTTGGTGAACTGGTATCCATCTATTTAATGTTTTTCATGTGTTATCATGCAGAGATTATTGTAAACTGCAAGGCTTTTAATCCAGTATTTCTAAAGAATTTTCAGACAAATGCACTATTTCAGCTCACCATTTTACAATTTATCTGGCTCATTTTTCAAAGCCATCCCTCCGGCTGAGCCCCAGCCCTCCTCTAACCCTAATATTAGCATCCCTACAGATGCTATGATCAGTGCCGCAATCAAGGTAACTGGACTCCCTAGCCTTGACTCTATCATGCTGGCACCCCTCAAAGGAGCACTAATTAATGCTAGGTCATTACTGGCACATGCACTAGACATTTCTAACCTCATCACCTCGAACCACCAAGATGTTGTGGCCATTACAGAAAGCTGGCTACACCCTGCCGCAGGTCCCTCACTCTCCTTGGCTATCCCAGACAACTACACTATCTAGCGGAAAGAAAGACCAATAGCAAAAGGTGAGGAAGGGGTAGCTAGCCTTCATCACTAAAACAAAGTGCTTGCTATTAGAGGAATAAGCAGCCCAGTGTTCCAATTTAGCGAACTCCTATCGATAAAACATACCCTCTCCCACACAGCCACCCTTAACTTTCACCTCATCTACAGGTCCCCTCTGTCAACCCTGTCATTTGAGGAAGACATCTCACTATTCCTCTCCCTGGAGGCCAAGTCTGCCTCCAGAATTGCTCTCCTACGAGACTCTAACCTAGGCTTCAACGACCCTACAGATGTCCATGCACTCTCACTAGCCAAAGCTATAGAAGCATTAGGCTTCTCCCAATGCATTCTTGAGCCCACCCACAACAAAGGCCGTACTCTAGATTGGTTTGCAGAATACAATTGCAACATGAAAATACTGTCCAATCTGCCATTCTCTTGGTCATTTCACAACATGATCTCCTTCTCCAACACCGTGAGCAACCCACCTTCACAAGTTGCTTCGGCTCTACCCACCACCTTTACGAGAAAAGTACATAGCATCACTCCTGCCAATATCCTCCCTCTAATTAAGCCTCTCACTTCCCTCCAATCCTCCTGCAATGATTCCTCAGCAATGGTCAACTTATACAATGAGTCTCTCCTCCAGGCCATTGACAAAGTGGCTCCCCTCTGAGCCTGCATAAACCCAAACCTCCAGCGCATGTGAACACCTGGTTCACCACAAAGCTCAAAACTATTCACACTTCCAAGCGAGCAGCTGAGACAACTTGGAAAAAGTATCCATCAGATTCCAACAAAGCCCTCTTTACTAACATACAAACAGACCATACTCCAAGCAAAAATGCCATATATATTGAGAGGATTGTTAAATCACAGTCTGAAACGAGAGAGCTATTTGCTAAACTTGGTGAACTTGAGTCACCAGTTGCCCCTCCTGCCAGATTCCTAAAAGACAGAAAATGGTGTGCAAATATCCAAAATGTACTACTAGATAAAATCTCTGAACGCCACACCAAAATCTTAGCAAAAAAGCAAAAAATAAACACCTCCTGTACAAACTCTAGCACCTCTTGAGCATATCACCCACCTGTTTGAATTCTCCCAAGTCTCCAACCTAGAAGTCGCTAAAATCATCAATGGCCTAAAACCATCCAGATGTCAATGTGACATTTGCCCGACCGCCGTCATCAAAGACTGCGCTAACTAATGAGCACCCTTCATCCCCTCACTGATCAACACTTCATTTACCACTGGCACGGTGCCCACCAACCTCAAAGATGCCTGGGTCCTCCTGTTTGTCAAGAAGCCAACACTCGACCCAGGCATCCCCACTAACTATCGCACCATCACAATTGCCCCATTCCTTCTCAAAATTCTGGACAGAGTAGCATACTTACAGATCCAAAAGTACCTCGAAACATACAAGCTTGTAGGATGGCGCCAATCTGGCTACCCCCAGGCCATGGGATGGAATCTGCTCTCCTTGACGTCAAATACAGATGGATGAATCTAAAGACAATGGTAAATTAGCCCTCCTCCTTCTGCTAGACCTCTCGGCTGCTTCGATCTGGTGGGTCACAAAATCCTTTTCCATGATCTTGCTTCAGCTGCCCACTTCTCCCCTAAAGCCATAACCTGGATCAGATCCTTCCTGTCCAATAGAACCATGAGTGTCTTTTCGTCAATGGCTTCGGCCCGACCAGCCTTAGTCTCCTGTGGTGTCCCCCAAGGCTCCTGCCTCTCACCCATGCTATACAACATCTTCACAAAGCTCCTCTTCGACCTCCTTGATTCATTGGGTATCTTCTACACTAATTATGCGGATGATACCCAAATCCTTTCGCCCATAACAGGCAATTATGACACTGATTCTAACTCATTGAACACAATTTACCAAAGTATCCAGGCCTGGATGGCCATGCACTCCCTGTGCCTGAATGATGAGAAAACTGAGCTGCTACTCATCAACTCCCAAAACCTCCTCAATATAACTTGACAGTGCCTACACAACATTCACCATTGATGGCAACTCTAACCCAGTCTCTAAAGAAGTTAAAACTGTTGTGGTTTATCTGGACTCCTCCCTCACTCTTACGAGACAGGTTAATGCCATAGCCTCATCCACGGCCTACACAACCAGGCTTATCAATGCTAGCTGACACGTTCTCTCTACAGACAGCTGCATCACACTAGCCAGAGCCCTCATTGTCTCCAGATTAGACTATTGTAATTCACTCTTTGCAGGAACTACTATATGCAACATGTAAACAACTACAAGTCATTCAAAACAATGAGCAGCATTGAATATCCCTAAAGAAAAACAATTTCGTTGGCTGGAAGAAATGCCTACTTGATCCCTATTCGCGATCGAATTCGTTTAAAAAAAAACTCACCCTAACACACAAATGCCTGGCACACACTGCCCCTAGATACCTGTCTAACGAAATCAAAAAATCTCAAACTTAAAGACGACATAGGGCCTCCCACTAACACCTTCTGTCCATGCCTAGATTTAAACTCCAAAAAGCAGGAGGCTGCAGCTTCCCGGTGGTGGCGGCTAAATACTGGAATGCCCTACCGCCTCATCTTAGATCTGAAACCTCCTTCTGGTCCTTCTGTAAAGACCTCAACGCCTGGCTCTTCTCACAAGATGTATAACCTCCACCTGTTCCTTGATTATTCATTAGTAATGTATATCCTGTAAGCTCAAACCTGACTGTACTAATCCTGTAACTGTTCTAAATAAAATCTAGCTGTGCTTACTGTAACCAGCCCTTAGACGCCTTCGGGTTTGGTGCGCTCTACAAATCACAAAATAAATAAATACACCTGGAGTGGAAATCGTCCTAGCCCTCCTCTTGTTGGTTAGGGCTCCATCTCCACACTTGGTTAGTCACATTGTGAGGAAAAATTAATGCACCGCAAATGTAAATAAGCACCAGCTGCCACTAACCTTAAATCATTTATATTGGAGGCGGCTCTCTTGGGTCCCCCACCCCTGGATAAAAGCCTGTGTGTGGGTGTGTGTGTTTCAGCATGCAACATTTTCTGGCCCGAGGTTTCTCTCTTTACTTGCTTGCTCGTACTATGATGGAGATGGCATGTTATGAGCCCGTTAATTCACTATATTACATGTGGGGATGGATAGCGGAGCGCGCGGAGCGCGTCCTCCGCACGCGGCAAAAGCCAAGTTAAAGCCTCCATGAGTCTTGCTGACAGAATCTGCCTGCTGGTGTTCATCGTTTGCCGGGGTTGACTGGGTTTCTCGCTGTCTTTTGGCACGGCCAGCGACAGATGTCAAGGAGGTTAATGCGTGAACCACTCCGCAGTGAGAGTGTATATGTTAGGCCGACAGGAGGATTTCCTAAATTCATTTCTTGTCAACAGAAAAAATACATGTGCCTGTTTGTGGGACTTCCATCCGATTGGAGAGATGCACTGAACTATATTTAATTCATCATGCCTCCTTGGATCGTCTTTCATTGTAAAACTGTCTTAAGATCAAGAAAATAAAGTATATGCAGTGAGATATCTGCGGTTACACATTTCTTTGCCTATGAAAGCTTTCTATGTGTTGGTGCTATTCCAGGGAGCTTAAGGTCAGGCAACTGCAGAGCGAGAAGCAGGAAGCACAGGCAACCAATTGAACACGGTTTCATCCGGATCCATTTGCACTACATGTTGCCCTTTGGGACTTCTTTCGAACTACCGGGGGGACCAAAACGCCTAATCACTGCATGTGGACATGGTTCGGTTGGTTTAATGACGACAAATGGCTTTCGGGGGTTTTTGTCGCACATGTGGGGGCCCTTTAGCAGTGCTAATAAACAGCTTTTCTGCCAGACAGGGGCAGTCCAGCAGGGAACGACAAATGGGCCATGGTGGCAACCTTTTGCGTGAAAAGTTCAGAATCTTCCTGCAAAGTGCTAATGTGCTTGTTGCTAAGACTGTGACGAGTCATCTGAATTTTAAAGCCAACTCCCCACAAAGGTCAGGAGTTAACTAATTAATTAGTAAAGGAAAATGTTAACTAAAAACATCGAAATCTTGATTCATGGGCAAAAAAAAATGTTTATTTGCAGCTCTGCACATTCTGTTCAAATTTTGCGAAACAGCATACTGCATGTCTTTTTCAACCAGTTAAAATCTGATTATTTTATCTTCATAATACAAACCGGAAACCAGTTTAAAGATGTGTCAAGTTGTCCTATTTCACCTGTCAATAGCACATATGGGGGGTCATTCCGAGTTTGGAGGCAGCCATGGTGCTAATAGCACCATGGCTGCCTCCAAACCCAGGTCCGGTCTGACTGAATGGGGACTTACCGCGTCATTCCGACCTTAGAGGACTCGGTAAATCCCCATCCAGTAAACCATTCCCCATTCCCATTGAGCGCCCATAGGGCTCAATGGGAATGGGGAAGGCGCTAATTACGGGCCCGCAAATAGCGGGCCCGTAATTACCACCCTGGTCCCTTAGCGGGACCCGCTAAGGACGTGTGGTCTGGCCACACATCCTTTGCTGTTCCCGCTAAGGGACCTCGGAATTGGGCGGTAAGGGTGTACCGGCACCGTCATCCTTACCGGTGCCCGTTAACCCTTACCGCACAACTCGCAATGACATGGTCTTCCTTTTTTCACGGATGAACTCAAGAACACACTAACTCTCAAAGACAGAACAACCTCAACCACCGATTTGTCACTGCAGATTGCCCCTCCCATCTACGATGCTGTCTGAAGGGGATGGCCTAAAGACAAACACCTTCTCAATCTAAACTTCCTCTCAAAACAAATGATGTGGTCCCTGCTCTCAGTTCCCAATGTGGTATAATGTAAGGGTTTGTCTCTTCCAGACAGTCAGGCTTCACTTGGTCATCCGCGCCCTGATGGTCCTCTCTCTAGATCTCTCTGTCGTTCTGCTTTTCCTCCTACTCTCCTTCCTACTACTCCACCAACTGTCTCTCCTTTCACTCTCTACTACCTACCACCACCTTCTGATTGTACTCTCTACTATTCTCTCTTCCTACTCCACATCATTACTACTCTCCCCTTTCCGTACTACTACTACTCTTCCCTCACCACACTACTGCTCACCACTACTACTTCCTCATCTCAACACAACTGCTAATCCCCCCTCACCACACTACTTCTGCTCTCACTCCACCCACACCTTCTGCCACATTTCTTTCACTGCCCAGTCACAGTTTTATTCACCTCCTACTCTCTCTCCGTTCATCATAGACACCTTTTACACATCCTCAAACCCAAATACTGCTTTCTCCCACCAACCAAAACCTCACCTTGCACACTCCTTTTCAAATCCTTCTCTGTTCTGTCCTTCCTCCACCTGGTCTCTTGGTCCTCCTTCTACTGCCACAACCTCACCCGAATAACTCGGACCTTCCTATTTCATGTCCTCCCTTTTATTATCCTCTTTCACCCTTTGTTGGCTCACTTCCTCTGCTGTTACCTCTGGCCAATCGCTGGCTGTCCTTTCCCCGGGTAGGTGTTACAAGTAAGGAAACATACAAAAGGGTTCTGAAGCCCCAGTCCTTTCTCCTATGCAGGTCCACCAGTCTCCAGCAATGGCAGCCCGCACCGTTCAATGTCCCAGTGTGTGTGAGAGCCCTCCAGCAGGCTAGCAATGCCACCTTGGTGAAGGTACCCTCCAACAACCGCTCTCAGGTTAGTGCATTATCTCTGACCAGGTAAGAAATGTCAGAGCGCTACCTGCCTCACTAGCCCTGGCGTTGTGTTGATGTGGGTCATGTAGCAGCACGGTTTGTTCAGACTCATGCTCGGGCTGCTTGGTGTCTCAGCCGCTCTGCTCTGTCTCTCATTGGCTCAGGTTGTTCACCAGCTGCTCCGCCGCTGCACCTGCTGGTATTGGCAGTCCTATGGAACAATCAGAAAGAAACTGTGCAGAATTGGGCAGTGCAGGTTTGGGGTGTTTGACAGTAGTACGCAAGACAGGCATGCAGATCACAAAGAAGGGATAGAGTCTGGGGGTCTCCAAACTCGCACATTCCGCCTCTTTGGCAGAATTGGCTTTGCGAATCCTCATGGACAGCCTCCCACTCCAGGAGGAGCGGAGTCCCTATCCCTTCTTGGCAGGGTCAGAATATGACCATGTCACACTTTCTTTTGTTGCATTCTGCTACTTTCAGGTTTGCATTTATAATGGGTATGCAAGATTACAAGTGCCAGAATGCCAAGCAACAAGCCCCACATGCACTGGCCATCAGGCATAGTTAGGTCTTTTGGGTTATCAAATTGCTTCACACATACCATCATTTAAATTGTGTTCTGCACCATGACCTGAAAATACTACACACAGCTCCAGTTGCTTGATGTCAAGCATGATCAACGATGTATTCTAGGTTTTATTTTTCCTTTCCATTCTGGTGTACACAGCAAGTACCTGTACATCATGCACATAACAGGGTCCACTGCCTCACGCCCTCTGTTGAGAAACTGGGCCCAACCAGTTACAGAATAAGCCTACGGTCACTCCTACTCTACCGCAGTGATTGTTTAAAATTGTTTATGGTTAATCAAATAACCTTTGACAAAATTACAATCATACAAATTGATACACAGTTACAATACAATGGAAACATTTCAAATAAGCAATTATAAAAACAGGATTCTTTTGATGTGACTTTATAAAACCAATCAGTATCTTCACAGATTGAATTTATAACATTATAAAACCAATCCATTTTTTTAAAATACAGGCAACTTTTATAAATCATCAGACATCAAGTCAGAGCATATTAAACCTCCCTTTCATCACACATTCAATTTCTTTTGGGATTTCCTTCCAGAATACCCACATCTTCAAGGTGCAAACCTTTTATAAAACCCACAATTGCTACCACAAATGAGGTAGTTCTGCCTGCCAAACAATTATTCCAAGAATTGTCCTCCCACTCCGGGTAATCAAATTATGAAAATATTCTAAAATAACATTGGGCATCATTACGAGTCTGACGGTAACCGAGCCGGAAAAACCGGCAGGTTACCGCCGGACTCATATTACCATTCTGCCTCTGTGATTCCCAGAATCACTGGAGCATTACAACCCCTGTGACCCGGTAATTCCGGAGGTGGAATTCGGTAAATCCCCATTCCCATGGAATCCTACAGGACTCCATGGGAATGGGGAAGTGGAAACACCTGCACCATGCCGTAATGGTGCCGGTGTTTCCACGTCCGCCTGCAGGCGGGTGGTGTTAAACCTGCCAGGTCAGACCTGGCTGGAGCGACACCTCCCGCCTGCAGGACTTGGAATCAGCCGGTCCGGAAAGAACGGTGGTGGCGGATTTACCACCACCATTCTTTCCGGACCGGCTGACTCGTAATGAGGCCCATTGTCTTTTTACACCAAGGAAGGGGCACGTCATCAGTAAATGTTTTAAGGATTCCAGAGGTCACACAAAATCTACACTGAGCACTCTCACTTTGAATGAGACTGTATCTCTGCTTAATTAGCTTAGTTGGAAGCATATTCCACTGAATTTTCAGGAACTGCCTTCTGACTAATCTATTCAGATAAATGGTGAGAAAAGGTGCTACGGTACCCTGTCTTTTATGGTCATCGTAAAGGGACTTCTTAACCCCCATAGCATTTAAAATGAGGTCGTCCTCCGTCCACCCGAGATGATTCAACAGACGTGTGCAAAATGTCGCACATTTAAAAAAAATTCCACCTTAGTGAATTGAGTTAAAATATACAAATCTTTATATAATTAATGTCCCGAGGGACAGATTATGTTTCGATAAAATGACAGGATTCTCCAGTTTGCTCTGTCAGCAAGAGAATTGAGGCCCCGTTAATTTTGTATCGCTACCAGAGGAAAATAGTTCTGAATGCCTAGAACCTTTCTCTACATTAGCCCTTCCAGCATGGGAAACAATTCAATTACCCAAGAGGATGCACTTCGAGAGCATAAAGTAATTTTGCAAAAGCCTTTCCTTCATAAAACCTCAGGGTGGGGAGCAGCGAAAACTTTCCATGTCGGGCATCCACACGACACATCTGAGTGGATAGGGCAATCACCCTACTTCTCATCCACTCCCTTACCTGGGATCCATGAAGCTTGGCTAGTATGGGAAATCCAAGGTAAACTAATTCCTCAACACTCTACAAGGGAGCAGAGGAAACATACCATTTGAATGTAGTAGTTCTTTTTTTCATTGTACATTGCCTGACCTTAGACTTCTGCGGGTTGATCGCTAGGGAATTGCAGGTAACAAATTTCGGAAAAGCAGTAATAAAACGTAGGACTATTTCGGTGCAGTCAAAAAAATTGAAATCGTCTGCGTAACTCAACCAAGTAACTGCAAAGTTTTTCATTTTGGGAGACACAAATGCTACTGGGTCCAGGTATTCACCCAAATCCGCCATGTGCAGGTTAAAGAGACAGGGAGCCATGATGCACCCCTGTCTCACGCCTTCAAACGTCGGAACACTTCTAGACAATGCCATACTCTTATTCAGTCTAACCCGTTCTACAGAGTGCTCATGCAAACCCATGATCAGCTTTAGCAATCCCTGCAGATTTCCCTGATGCTGCAATTGTGACCACAGAAGATTTCTATTGACTGCTTTGAATGCTGCCGTAAGATCTACGCGGGCAATGAAAAATCGACTCAAGGCAAGGGACTGAATGCATTTCAGTAGAAAGACATTCATTGAGGTCAACATAAGTTTCCTAAATCCGGTCTGCCGTTTCTTTGAGGTTCCTTTGGCCCATTTATGGTTCCTTTGGCCCATTTTTCAGCTGCTGTAGCAAATACGATGCAAAAACCTTGCTATCAGCATCTAAAATGGCAATAGGTCTGTAGTTTGGTGGCTCTGATCTCTCACCTTTTTTGTAAATCGGGATGATATATGCTACTCGTGAGTCTGGGAAAGAATCGGTCTCAATTACGTGTTTCAATAGGAGTGTTAGCACAAGGGACCACATTATTGGCCTACTCTTAAAGAGGGTATTGCAGAGTTTATTCCTTTCAATATACCCTCTATCACCTCCTCATCAATGCTCAAACTACAGCCCAAGTCATCTTTAGTCGTATCTAATGACCAATCAAAGCCGTCAGGGTTTTTTTCAACAAAAGTCACTTCATAATACCTTGCCCATTCTGCTTCCGAAACTGCATTGATCTGCTCAGAAGCCATAGTCATTCCATTTACGTTAATAGGTTGCCAAAAGTGCTGAGTAGTTTTTCTTTTTAGGGCACCCAGCATTGCCTTTGCATCCCTTTGGTACATACAGTTTATTTCCTCTCACCCAGTTTTTAAAGTTTTGTTTTATCTTCTTAATATGGGTCACTCGGACTTCCAACCTCAAACCCTCCCAAACATTCAAACCTTTTATCTCTGCTCTCATCACACGTTTTTTTATCCATGAGGATTTGATCATTTATATGCATATGCTTCTTATATTATTTGGTGGGACCAAACCCCTAGCGTTTGAGGGATGGCTTCAGTAGATCATTCACAAGGGGTTCAAACAAGTTCACTTTGAATGTATCGATCTTCCACATAAAGGTTATTTCTTCCCAGCAGTCTAGTAAGGCATCATCTACTGCTTTCATAGGTCGCACATTCCCTTTAATTCTGTTACCCGCCTGACTTACCGATAGATCAGATGGTCTCGCCCAGTCCCCCGTGCCCGTTTTCAGACTAAATATAGAGATTAACATGCGATGATGGCTTAGCGATGCGTGTTTTATCTCTACGGATACACATTGATTAAAGAGACAATCCCCTACAAAAATATAGACTAGCGTAGAGCTAAGGTCCCCATTGTGCCATGTGGTATGACTAGGCACATCTCCTTTCACTGCCCCATTTAACATCTTGAGACCCAAACCCTTGAGGCCCTTGAGCCAGTGCCAGACCACGAGCAGTTTCACATTTATTGCATTAACCAGAGGGGAAATAGAGGACTTCACTTCCAATTCAATGTAGGCTCCATTTATGTTCCCTGCAATAATCAGCTGCCCCCTCTTACTCTACTGCACCAGTCATTTGTGAACGGCAGGAGAGAGTCTATTGCCACCCCCTGATCACAGACTCCCCTGTGCCAATACACATGGGAAGAGACCAGTCCAGACCAACTTCCGACTTAATAAGGGTCACTAGAGCACCCGATGGGCACCCCACTAGACCTTTCAAGCAGACTGATCGTGTGCTGCATACCCATCAAGGGAGGGACACACCCACAACTACGTCTATTGCAACACAATGAAATTATGATTTTAAGAATTTGCCCAACTCCGAATTAACAAAAAGATTGTAATGGCCCCTAGTGTTCAATGAAATAAGTTGATACATTACTATTAGAACAAGTATGTACAGGCAGGCAATGTATTCTTTTTCGTTCCCTGGTGGTGATGAGCGGCAGTCAGCCTTGGCCAGTCCTTTATGTTTTGTTCACACCTAGTTGTTTCCTTGGGCATGTGGATCTCTCTTCTTTTCACATCTCTTGCATCAATAGATACACTTTAAATGATTCATGGGCTCATAGATCGTTAACTCAAAGCCCAATAGGCTCAAGGATTGTAACTCCATGAAAAGTTATCAAGAATAGTTTTTTTTAGCTTAAGTACATGACAGAGCAGTCAGTTCTGTGTAGGTCAATAAAGTCTACTCTTTCCAGATCTCTTGAGGAAAGACCCCTTAGGTTTGGAATTTCTCTCAGCAAATTGAGGATATTAGATCTATTTAGAACAAAGTCTCTGTTCTCCGTTAGCAAGCTCTCGAGCATGACCTTATGAATAATATGCTGGGAGGGAGTAGCATCACAGTTTCTTTTCTCCTGATTGTGAGACATCCATTGAGGTTCTGTTACTTCGACCCTGCCCTCTTCTGTAAACTTATCCGGCCCTTTTGAGGGTTCCATGTCATTTCATCGCCTGTAATTTCATCCCCTGTCATTTTAACGTGCACATTCCATCGAAAATGCTAATAGTATTTTTTGGGGGGGAGTTCACCCCCCCCAAGCGCCCCTCGCAAACTTATGTTTGCTATTGCCTACCCGCCAATACCCTTATCTGCCCTCTCCCACCCCCCCTAAAAAATGTGATGAGCTCATTCGATGGAATGTGAACGTTAAAATGCCTGGGGATGAACATGCAGGCGATGAAAGGACGTCGTCCCCTTTTGAGCTCCTTAATATACTGAAGACCTTAGGCTGGCTGTTACTGTCCATCTTCATTGCAGAGCCTTTTTATGACCCCAGCAGGCTGTCTTTCCTTGAGTCACTGTACATAAGGCTATCGTCCTGGTAAGGAGCTCCAATTAGTTATAATTCTCGAGACTCAGAACACGTGCACACTTCTTGATCTAATGGTATGTCAAATCGAAACCTCCTTCTCTCACGTATGGTAAATTGCAGACACTCAAGCTCTCCAACGGCAGGGGCAAGCCTTGAACCCTCACTTTGAACCGAGTGAGACACACATGTTTCGTTTGTCTGTTGTTGATTCTGAAAGCCCCTCAAAACCTCATCCTCCTTGTCCTCTATTACTGTCCTTTCAACAGGCTTTCTCTGGTTACTGTTTTATTTTAGTGGAATGTTTCTTAGGGCTGTAAGGACTGAGGGTTGCCACGTCAAGGTTGGCAAGAACTTCCGAGAGGAGTTATGATGAAGTTTGCCCCTTGTTTTTGGCCTTTTTTTCCCTTGCACCATTTGGTTTTGACCTTTGCTTTCACTGGCTTGTTTTCTCAGGCTGAACTACAACTTGGCCCTCTTTTTTCTGTTCATCGTTTGCAGTCTTTCTAAAGCCTTCTACAACCAACTTTCCTCTCAGCTCTACATCTGAGTTTTCCAGGCCCTCCCCGTAGTAAATTCCCCCAACAGTGATTCCGCACACTCAAGGTCTGATGGCCTAAAGCCCATCATCTGGACAGACAACCCCTTTTGTGGCTTGCTAGGCTTCAATTGGTCATGCGAACTGGCGTCACCTCCCCCCGATGGAGGTGCAGGGGCTGTTTGTACCACCGTGGTGTCAGGCTTCTGCATGTCTCTCTTTTGCATATTACAGCCGGGGATTCCGTTTTTTGCATCCGAATTTCCCTCGTTTGATTCAACCCCAATTCAGGAGGGTGTGATCCTTCAAAAAGTCCTTGAGTTAATTGTGCAGTCCCACATGGTTAAACTGAAACAGTAGAGATTCAAGCATGGACGTGTCATTCCTTGATTCCACTTTAAGATCTTCATAAAAGTTCACTATGGTGCATAGAACTTGGTTAATTTTGTTAAGTGGTCCGTCCAAGGCTGGGACTGTGCCATCAGTCAGCCGATTGTCCATCTGCCTAAGCATAGCTCACAACCTTCTTGGGGGAACCAGAGCCTGAGTGGATGTATATGAAGATAAGGAGGTCTCTGAGTCATGCATTGATACTCCCAAGAGATCTGGGGTTACCTCATGAGATCCTCTCTCATGGCCCAATTGCTAGTTGTTAGATTCCGAAACACTTAACATGAAATCATTGGACACTACGGTCATTTGGTCCATTTGCAAAGACTGATCCATAGCGACATATGCAGGCTCCCCACCCTCATTTCACCAGTGCGTGATTTGCATGGGTGGGGGATTGTCATAACTGTGTCACAGAACGAGGAGATTTTATTATTTTTGTTTGTTCTTTTCATTTTACCATTAAAGTTTTTTGTTACCGTAGACTCAGTCTGGTTGTGTTTTCTTCATACTTGTAAGATCCTACATAAATGTGTGAACCTCTGCCGATGATAATGGTACCCTCTTGTTGCAGTGTGAATAAGGATAGTCCCCCTTAAACCAGGGATGACCTTAAAGGAGGGAGGAAGGACAAGGCATGGTGATGAGGGAGGAAGAGGAGGAGCTACCAGAGCCCTGGACCAGAGGCATGTAGAGGGAGAATAAAGAAGGTTGTAACTTCAGTTTGGCTCTCTATCCTTTCTTGGGTATTCCGCCGAGGTGACTTCTCATTGGTTGTGCTCCCCTTCCTTTCCACCCCGATGTCTGTGTGCCTCTCACAAACTTTGTCTGGGGCATGCTCCTCCTCTGGAATCACCACTGCTAGCATTCTAAACACTTGTGGCCCCTCACTATGTTCCTTGTTCGTGTTCCTTGTTCGTGTTAGCAGTATCTGTTATTTCCTCCTGCAAAGATTTCCTTGACAACGTAACTCTCTTTCATGGAGTTCCTCTTCCCCTTTGGTGTGTACCTCTTTCTTACCCATTGTTGTGTTCCCTTTATCTTTGTTCCTTCTGCTACAATATTGTTCAGAGACATTCTCGTTTCCCGCTTATGGTTCTGTTTCTGTAGGGTGTCCAACTCATCCTTTATTTTTATTTTGTCCACTGGCATAATTCTCATTCCACACCCTTCTTCCATCGTATTCCTTTTTCCATCTGTGCTCTCTATCTTCATCTTCTTCTGTTTGATTCTCTCTTTTCGACCCTTTTATCCTGCCAGGTTCTTTGGCAACTCAGCACCTCCCCCTTCTGTTACCTCCTCCTACACTCCTACTTTACCATCATTTCTCCCTCCACCACATTGTGTTTGCTCTCTGTTTCTTCTTCCCTCGGCTGTCTTTAAGAATATCTCCTCTATCTGTTGCTTGTACTTCAGTGCCTCAATGGTCCTTATGTTCATAGCTTGTTCGCCTTCACCCTTCACTATCCTGCTGTACTGTGTCACTTCCTGGCCCTGGCAAGCCACCACCCTGTCCTCTGTGCTGGACGGCAGACGCAGCTCCTGTACTTGCTCCTTTTTCCTTCCTGTGTGTTCACATTAGCAGCTGTCATCCCCTTCTGTGTTTTCCCTCTGAGCTGGATCTGCTCCTTCCATCAAAGGGCAGGTGCTTTTCCTTCTCCCGGGTGGGATCCACGAGGTGTGACGAGTGACGTCCTTGTTTGTATACCCCCTGTTTCGGCTGTTTGTTTTATCTGAACTTCTTTTTCTCTTTGTTAGCGGGGGTCGCACTGCCTCCACCTTCCGCTGTGCGTCCGGGGTGGGCTGCCGCAGCTCACTCAGATGGGACCGGAGATGCCTGAACTCGGCAAGACGGATGTCCCGTTGCAATTTCTTCCAGGTGCTGGGGACGGCACCGTTATTGGGCAGATTGCCCACTCTTCTGTGGGTGGGTTTCCCTTATGATTCATGACACAGCCGGGATCAGCACTTTATTGGGCAGACTTTGCCACACTCTTGTGGGTCGGGAACAGTAGCTTAAAGGGGCAGGGTACCCTCTTTCTATGGGCTGAGTGCCCTTTCCCTTCTGGGCAGATGGCCCTCTTCCATATGTGGCTGACTGCCTAATTCCTCGCTCAGCGAACTGCTGCCTTTTTCCTAAGCCAGAGACGGCCTTAAAGGAGGGGAGGGAGGACATGGCACAGCGATGACGGAAGAAGAGGAGCTACTAGAGCCCTGGACCAGAGGCATGTAGAGGGAGAATAAAGAAGGTAGTACCTTCAGTTTAGCTCTATCTCCTTTGTTGGGTATTCCATCCAGATAACTGGCAGAATTTTACTCTGCATACCCCATACCCCATGGTCCAGCTAACGGCCACAACACCTCTGTGAGGAAATGGGGAGTGGGAGTGAAACATGGGGAGTTTTGTGGCAGGAGCCATGACTCCCGAGCTAATAAGCTCTGGCGGTCTGTTGTGCACTGGAATGGGCATGTTGGATCTGTGCAGCGTGCTGTGGAGCTGGTGACTGTTCTTGGACTTCATTTCCCATGTTGCCTTGAGCAGCGTGGAGAACACGCTCATGGCCACAGCTCTGCCGTTATAAGAACTCCTCTTGTGCTGCTTGCTGATGATTTTGGACTACTGCAGGTACAGGCCAGAGGAGAGAGTTGAGGGGCGTTGCTTTTCCCTGGAAAGTCAGGGTGTTGCTAGAGGGTTGGGGGGGGGGCTAAGGGGGCTATAGCACCAGGTCTTTTGGTTGTAGCCCTGGATAGAAGCTCAGGTGCTACAACCAAAATGCTAGCTAGCCCCAAGTCCAGCCAGTCCGGACATTAGCTTAGCCCCTGATCTTTTCCAGATCTAGCAACACCCCTGCTGGAAAGGAAGGAGGTCGACGTGGTTGTAGGCAGTAATGAGGATCTATGGCCATAATTCCTTCCTCATGGTCGTTTTCCCGCCTTGCAGGGAAGCTTACACTTGTGAGGTGAAGGTTCGCCCCGTTTGTCACGCCTGCATCATAAAAGCCTGGGGTGGTGCCAGCCGGGCACTCAATGCGTCAGTTAAGTGCTTTGGTAATTTGTGTGGAAACTGTTAGGGGAGAGTGAGTGAGGCGCATGTGCACAACCGAGCGCCAAAACAAACGCTGATTTGGAGAACATGTGTCTATGTTATGCTTTCGCTTCTTTGTCGCTGCTTACCCGCATTAATATATGTTGCATCAAAGCAGCATAGTAGGAGTTTCGGAAAGTCGCACATGAACTCTGAGAGTAACTTCACTGACCAACATGTTATGGCGTGCTTTCCATTCAACCAATCATTACGTCATGATTCTGTGTGCTAAAATATTACATGGAGTCTCACTACTGTCTTGGGCTAAATTGGTACACCTCAAGCCCCTGTGATTATATGTTCACGAAGTTGTGAGCTACTCCCAGAGTGTGACAACCTCTCCTCTTGTGCCCTGAGAATCCAGCTGGACGAGTCTGGTACCGCGCAAGAGCATAGTGTTGAGGGCAGGCGAGATCGGGCCACCACCATCCCTCTCTTCCCAAAATGCCAAACTGCACTGACACACAATGCACACCTCTGCGTGTGTTCTCTGCTGTGTGGCTAGAAGTTCTTCAAAGCCACTCTCCATAGTAGATACTGTAGGCAGACTTCCAACGCACACCTCGTGCTGCACAACGCACACCTCCACACCTGCTGCACGCTGTGTGAGTGTATTTCAGGGATAGCAGTCCTTCAAAGCCACTCCTCCATAGTTGATACTGTAGGCAGACTTCCAAAGCATACACAGCGACAGCGGTCCGGCATCTCCTGCTAAACTGCACTGACACACAATGCACACCTCTGCATGCGATCCACGCTGTGGGGGTGTATTTCAGGGCTAGCAGTACTTCAAAGCCACTCCTCGGTAGTAGATACTGCAGGCAGACTTCCAAACTATACACAGCAGTTTGGCATCTCCTGCCAAACTGCACTGACACACAAAACACACCTATGTGCATGCTCTGCGCTGTGAAAGTGTATTTTAGGGCTAGCAGTCCTTCAAAGCCACGCCTCCATAGCAGTACTGTAGGCAGGCTTCCAAAGTATACACAGCAGCTGAGTGCCTCCTGCCAAATTGCACGGTCACACTACTCACACCTCTGCAGTGAATTATTCCATTGGCAGGTAATAGTTAGAGATTTATAGGAAACAGTAGCATCCATACCATCAAAAGGGCCTTAATGCCTAAAGTAAAACTGCACATTTATGCTTATAGCACAAACCTATTGAATGTACGATCACCCCATTAGCCTCTCCTAACGGATCAGGTAAAGGCAGCCCAAGGGCGAGAGAGTAGGAAAGGCTGGATTAAGCAGATACATTGCAGACGAACACAACCTCAGCTTGAGGGGGATCATGTATCCATATATGCAATGACACTCATGCAACACACACACAGCCCCTGTACTGTCACACACTTGGATATTCTCTTACAGCAGTCTTGTACATTCACATTAGGTCATCGTAAACTCACTCCTATTTCCTGCTGAGGCCGTCCAGGCCCAGGAGATGATTTCAATGTACAACCGGTAGTACAAAGTATCAGATACTGACCACATCTCCCTCATCACCCATCCCACGCACAACCTATAGGACACATGCAGTCTGAACTCTTCCCCTCAGTCCCAACAGGTGCTGCAGAACCCCAGCAGTGTACAAGATGTCCGGAAGTTCATTGTTGGGTCAGTTAAAGGCACTACCCACTTTTTGTACAAAGGGCCAAGCCACAGGTGACTTGGAGTGTCTTCCCACTACCCTATGTGTCTCCCAGGGGTGGATGGAGTGGGATCGTCACCCCCTCCTAAACAAGTTATTCCACTTTCCCTTTTTCGATCATCAGCACTTTGAACATCACAAAGGGACTACATGTCCCAGTAATCTTTTTCCCTAATTGTGACAAAAAGGAGAGTTGTGTTAAAGCCTAACCAAAAATGTTCATCAATACCAATGCACCTGTGCAGTCAAAGTGAAGGCAGATACCTGCTAAGCCCTAGACATCACAGTCACTTACTCCAGGAAAGCAGGCACTGACAGAGCACCGTGAAACTACAAACTCAATAAAGGGGGTGACAGATTTGCCATCTGTAATGGTGTGAAAATGCTGGCTTTTGCAAATGTTTTATCAAATAAAATGATGCAGGTAATTCTGTTTCTGAAAGGGAGGCCTGCGATTCAGGACCCCTTTCATAAATGCTTCATGCCAAAATGATAGTACAAGCATGTGCCATTGCTGAGATAATCTACAGACACCCTCTGCCCAGGTCCTGCTATGGCACAGGGCTGGTTCAAAGGTCACATGTATACCTGACTGCTGATGTAAAACAAAGTTCCAGCAGGCACATGTGCCTTTTTTATATTCTGCACCTCTGATCTAAATTATAATAATTGTATCCCTCGGTCAGTCTGGTGGCACATGAATATTTAAGTATAAGCCGTGTCTGGATATGGTATGTTAACTACACAGAATTATAGAGCCACATAAATGTGATATCACACCAGAGTCAGTTTTGTGAGCAGGGCCAGCTATGCCAGGACTGATTTGGATTTCTTTTCTTATTTAGAAAGCTCCTTTCGCCAAATGTATATTGGTGTCTAGGCTGACAGCTTCTATGTGGAACAATAGCCAGGATTCTGTTCCATTGATTCTAAAAGGTAGCATCATCCCCTAGGGCATATGAACGTCTCCTGGGACTAGCGATTCAAGGGCAGCACAAACATAACAAAGCAAGCCTTTTTTCTTTTTTTTCTGCACTTATCAAACCCCCCTGTCTGTTGCCTTAAACCTAGCACTTGCCACCTGCTGGCTGCACTACCACTGTTGTTGTTCTTGTATTCCTTTGCTCAGCACTTTTCACTTCCCTCCTTTCCCCCTTGTACTTTCCCTCTTCCCTCTCCCCTGCACTTGCGTGTTCTCAATGTCACTGTGCCTAGTAAGATCGCTGTTTTGTTCTCCCTTGTTCCACCCCCTTGCCTCGTCGGGCTCTGAAACACTTATGTATGAGTGTGATATAAATAAAATATTGCTATCAATATCAATCAATATCAAACCAGGGTGATGATCACTGGAGTCCCTTAGAAATCAGCAGCCATGCGAAGGGGCAGAGTTAGAATAGTCAGAGATGGAAGCTAGGCTGGAGAAGGGAACCACTATCTTGCGTTTTGCTTGCTCTTCCTTTTTAATGTCCTGTACATTTCTTGCAGGCAAGGTACTTTTGGTGTAATGTCAAAAGGCAAAGTGCACTTGTTAAAACAACTGGGATTGGACCTCTTATATCCGGCTTGCTTTGGACCCTGTGGCGTTTTGCCTTTAAAAAGAGAGAGGCACCCCCTTATTCTTTAATTCATCTCTGGACTCTCTGAAGAACAAGAAGAATTCACTGGACCACTGTTGGGCATAGAATCTATCCTAAAGTCCTCTACCAGGGATGTGAAGACAGAAGGCATTAAAGGCAAAGGAGAACTCTGTCCCTAACCATCCCCACGGAACAATGGGTGTAACAGCAGCTGGGTCAAGACCTATCTCTGCTGGCTGCACTGGAGTTAGGCTCCTGTTCACTGGAGGTGAAGTATCCCCTGGAGCTGCCAATCAAGCACCCTGGATTGGGAGCACAACAGAAGGATTCACCTTGTTCTGGAGCCCCTTGATTTGGACTCTCAGCAACAGAGAGCAGCTAGAATCCTGTACATCCACCTCAAGCCATCTTAGAGCTGCTTGGAAGGTGCTCAATGCCCTTCTAGCCGACAAAGGAGCCACGGTGCTGTCTTGGCACTCTAAAGAAACTTAAAATCGCTTGCTGCATCTCAAGCTAATCAGACACTGTTTTGAGTCACTGCCGTAGTCTGCCCCAAGCAACCCAACAGAAGAATCAACCTTTGTGGGAGCAACCACTTCAAGCGCAAACTCGACCTGCTAGTAGCCATTGAACATGTCATCGTGCACACTGACTCGACCCAACAGAAATCATTGTCTCTCCACCAACGCAACAGCAGCTCAAACCTCAAAGACATTCAATGGGCCTCATTACAGGTTGGCCTGTGTGGAATTAACAGGCTGTTATTACTGTATACCTGCACGTTTCCGCACCAGCCACCTGCAGGTTTGCAGGTGAGGTGCTGGAATTACCTCGAGCTAAGAGCTGGAGGTAATTCCTACACGTTAGCTGCAAAAATAGCCGGTATTACCAGCACCATTATTATCGGTACCAGTAATACCGGCAAATCCCCCCATGGAGTCCAGTGGGACTCCATGGAATGGGGATTAACCACCAACACCGGCACTCGCAATCCATCGATAATACCACCAGATCGAGTGCCAGTATCAATATTTCAGTTTGCAAGTATCCTGGCAGATGTACTGACAGAATACCAGCAAACTTGCAATGATGCCATTGGCTTGTATACTAACTTGATCCTTGGGAGCCTGCACCATAGAATCTACTCAATGCCAATCCCTAGTGGGTTTGTATGCACTCAAAGTGTCTCGACACAGGCTCTACCACAGCTGAAGTGCCAAGAAGCCTGTCTCTATGCTGTCAAGCCGCCAAAGACACAAATATGGTACTGTGAAGAGGCACTGCCCCGGTCCACTTTTGGAACTATAATGACTTTTAAGACACACTTCTCTGCCTTTTTCTTCTAAGACATTCTTGAAAATTAACATTGTGCCAATTAAGTGCCTTAACACCATTTTCTCATCTACCCGAAATGTCATTCTACAATGCTGCAGTTTCTGTGTTTTCTTTACATTGGTGTTTTTCTCCCTAGTTTTTTGGTTAGTTAATTGCATTTTATTTTTTTAGTTAAAGCCTATACTTTTATATAACCTTTACTGTACATTCTTTTCTTTTGGAACCATTGTGCTTGGGTTAATGAGGTTGCTACAGTAATCAGCTCAAATTCCTCCAAAAGAGATAGCCTACCCTTTGTCTGCACTAGATAAAGAGACAAAGGGGGTATACCTTTTGGGTTGTCTGTTTCATCTTTATGATTGGGATCAATGCTAGTTTAATACTAATCACTACTCATCCCTGTACTACTGCAGAGCAGGAGTCATTTCATCACAAATGGAGTCCTGCAAGGACTCCGACTGCACAATCCATGTTTACGACCACAGAACAGGGCATTCAAGATGATAGTGAATTTATATTTTACCGAATACAAGGGGAGAAGTAATAATTATATAACAACCTAATTAAATAATGTTCATAGATTAGGGTTTGACATTGACAGAATAGGTTTGTGTAACCTTCTGTTGGCCAAGACTTGGAACATTTCTGTTTGGAAGCATGTTGGATACCCATGGAACTTTGTTTAATAGATGCAGGTGTTCCTGGGGGGATAGAGAATGGTTAAGACTAGGTTCAAGATTTTTCTGTTCATTGAAATCTGATCCAATGGTACTTGGAAGAAGCCAGAGAAACTCTGCTTTGCGATGGCCCAACCATGACATGTTTTTTAGATGTATCTCTCTTACCCTAGCTCCTGCCGGTGTTTTTCCAACAAAAACCTGAAACTATTACTGCTTGAGAAAACCCAGTTTAACTCAGAACTGTGTCCCCTTTGCTACAGGGCATCAACAGAACAGGGTGGGTGTCCTCCAGCTATACTTTGGCAAGGTATGTAGGACCTCTGCATTGTGGCCTTCCTTGAGAAGTAGTTGGTCAAGCAATGCAAGTCTAGCAATGTGAGCTTCCTCAAGCTTACGGGCTTCCTTCCTCCAGTGGTATGGGGCTATGTCAGTACTAGAGGACTTCAGCAGTGTGAACCCCCAGCACAAGTGCACTTAGTGCTGTAGAATCTTAGCCATGACATACCAGTGGTATAGGACTCTACTGGGAGGATTATCACAAGGTGTAAGTGCACATTGGCATAGTCAACTTACTATGGGCATTGTGTCTTGCAGCGGAGAGACTCTGTGGGCCCACCATAGATTTAAGAGGCTAGAGATGGGATTAAGATGATGGGGGAGGGCGGCAGGGGGTGATATAGTGTGCTGAGGGACCCTCAACAAACATAGGTGTGGGTGTCACAGAGCAAAGTAGCATAATAATGCACTGAGTGCAGGCAGTGCTGTGTGACGGGGACCAGGAGGTACTTTTGAGAAGTGGCAAACAGAGTCTGAGAGTACAGGAACAGCAACATATGTCATGGTAAATTGAAAGCAAATCGCACTGCTCACAGTGATGTAGCCATATATAACTGGCTTAGTACTGCTGGAGGAAGCAGGAAGCAGGCGAGGAACAGTGGCTACATAGTGGTGTGTTGGTTGAGGCAAGATGAGAAAAAGGCTGCCAATTCCAAACACTCTAAATGACTAGAATCTGGGCAAGCAAGGAGTCAGACCCCCATTTAAGAAGCAGCTGGGAGCAATGGAGGCCCCACTCATCCTAATGCTAGGAGAGGAGTTTTGGCCTGGCCACGGAGTGCGCCTTGCCAGCAAATGCAAAGGGCTGTCTAGAGAACTATGGCAGCAAGAGATGAGAAGTATGAGCTTTGGTGAGGGACGGCATCCTGTTCTGTCCTTCAAACAGCTAATGTCTCTATTAAAGTCACAGAAATCTTTAGCTTCAACAAACATGCCATTCCTCCAGCAGTGACCTACAAATAAATAATTGGTGGCCTTTATATCAAGAAAAGTATAGTTTTGCGTTCTACAAATACACAGGCCTAGTGATAGAGCTGGCCCGAAGGGAATGTTTTTACTGTCTCCAGATTGCACAATCCATCTTTACTCTGAACCTGTTTGATGCTGAAGATGAGGCAACTATGGTGCATATCTTGGTAAATCATTGTCATTAGCGAAATCGACAATTAGTCGTTTGTTTTGAGCCCCTAATCTAAACTTAAAACCTCACAGTAGCGGTATGTCGATTATATATGAAACAGAATAGTTATTTTGGTGATTGCAGTGCTTTTAACTGATTATAACTGATTATAACTGATTTGACTCATCCAATGGTTAGCCGGGGCCTGCTGTTGCTTCTGCTGCATAACGCCCTTATTGCCCGTCTTGCCAGGCTCTTCCTCAGCAGTTTTTGCAATGCGCCTCGGCACTTTCTTCATCAATGGACAGGTCCGTCAGGAGAGAGTGTCTTGTCTTTGTAATCATCAAATAACACATGAATTTCTACTGAACTGCTTGGTAGGTTCTGACATTGCAATTTGACGATGCAATAAGATTATGGGCCTCATTTTGAGTTTGTCGGTGCTCTTCCTCGGAAATATCACCAAACTCACCTACCGTTACTGCCACTCAGTCCAGCTGATTATTACTGGATTACGGGAGGTGGCATGGCAGAGTTAATCCGTATTGTTGGAGTCCTTAGAACTCCATTGGGAATTTGGTAGATTTGTCACATGCAGTAAATCGGTCAGTTTTTTTAAAGCAAAGTGGGTGATTTACCTCTAAATGCGAGAAGTAAATCCTACATTTTATTTCCAAAGTTGGGTGTTCGGTAGTGCGGGAAACTAGTGTTAAAGTGGCAGTTAAGTGGCACCATTGTACATCAATTTTTTCCCACACCACCAAATTCGTAATCAGGCAACATATCTTGTGATTCTGGTATAGAAACATAATGCTATTGTACATTTGCAACTTCAGAACATGTTGCACTCAATTTCAGTGCTATGATGTAAACAGTGGTTGAGCCGGGGGTGGCAAAAGTGGGTGCTTGCCCCCCCTGGCTCCACACTGGTGCCCGGTGCATCCCACCTTGCTCCCGCTGGGCTGTTCCATAATTCATTTCAATGTGGCTGGACCGCACGACACGGCTGCGCACGCATGCAGGCACACTGTCATATGATGTATGCTGCGACCTTGCTGAGTGCTATGTTGTGCCGGCCGGTGGGAGGTTTCAAAAAGGGCAGAATTTGGGTATTTTGCTGGGTAAAAGTGACAATGAGGAAGTGTTACAAACTTTCCACTTGCTTTAGGTTGCATGTGCACAGATCTTCTTTCTGCAGTAAAGTTTCCATCTTTTCTTGCTGCCAGCAAAAACACATGGAGGCGTTCGAATATATTGTGCATACATAGATATAACAGTGGTGCTTTTATGTAAAACTCTGTCCCCTCCTTAGGGGTATAATACACACATGGATCATGGAAATATCAATCTGACTAACATATATTCACATATATTCCAAAATAACCGTAACATCACAGTAGAGAATCTACTGCCTCGTCTAGAACCACCAGGGATCCAGTCCATATGAGCATGAACCCACCCAAACTAGTTGTGCTGTACAACCATACTCTAAGGCAAGCTATCAACAAAGTAGCGCGGCTAAAAAGGCGCAAAGACAAGCCACTTGCTCACCCCAATAAATGGTTTACTCACAATCTCAAAACCTTGCGGACTGAAAAAACAAACAATTGGAAAAAGCTCCCCTCAGACCTGAACAAAGACATATTCTCAAAAGTCTCTAAAAGCTATAAAACGACCATTCTGCATATTAAAAGAGACACTTATAATGACAGAATCACGAAAGCTAACTCTGGAATGAAAGAATTATTTACCATCCTCAGAGAATTAGAAACCCCTTCAGCCCCACCAGAAACTAGCACTAAAGATGCAACCTGGTGTACAAATACAAAAAGGGCTACTTGATCAAATGTCTCTATTACAAACAAAAATAGAAACAAAAAAACATAACTTGCCAGCTGATGAACATTTCTTAAAGCCACAGGATTCGCCCTCTAACCCCTGTAGTCTATTCTTGTTTGCCCCCGTCACCACTTGAGAAGTAGAGGAAATAATAACCAGCCTCAAACCATTGAGATGCCAAGGGGACATCGGCCCGGCAACCATCATCAAAGAGGCTGCAAAGGATCTCGCCTCTTTCATCACCACGTTCATCACCACGTTAATCAACTCATCATTCGAAACGAGTAAGGTCCCAACTAATCTGAAAGATGATTGGGTCTTACCTCTACTAAAACAAAAACAGCCTTGTTCATAACATACCAACGAATTATAGATATATAACTACAGTACCTTTCCTTTTGAAAATCTTAGACAGGGCTGCTTACTTACAAATCCAGGAACACCTTGAATCGAACATTCATAAAGTCTGCTGCAAACCCCTGTCTTCGTCAGCCCACTTCTCTGTCAAAGCTACGATTTGGATACAATCTTTCTTAGACAATAGAACCACGAGGGTATTCGCACCGACTGCTATGGCCAAGATGGCCCCTGTCACCTGCGGAGTGCCACAGGGTCCATGCGCCTCCCCCACTTTATATAATATCTTTACCAAGCCTCTTTTCGACAATCTAGACAATTTGGGTGTCACCTACACTAACTATGCAGATAACACCCAAATCCTCATTTCCATCACAGGTGACTATGACATTGATACTAAACTGATCAATGAAATCTACCTAACCATTCAAGCTTCGATGGCCATTCATGGCCTATGCCTTAACGACGAAAAGACAGAGCTACTACTCATTTGATCCCAGACTTAATTGAGTAAATTGGATAATGAGTTCTAATCTTTCAACATCGATGGCATTGACATCAAAGTTTCTAGGGAAGTGAAGACCGTAGGAATTTATTTAAACTCTTCACTTACTCTGACCAAACAAGTCAACGTTACAGCCTCTGCTAATGCTTAAATATGCAAATTGGTCAATGTTTGCAGACTGTTCTTATCTACGGAAAGCGGTACTACCTTAGCAAGAGCCCTTATACTATCTAAATTAGATTACTGTAATGTCCTCTACCTAGGGACTAACAAATGCAATGTAAAGAAAATTACAAATATTACAAAATAATGAACTGATGACTGCTCTCAATAGCCCAAAAACTCTGCATATTTCGGCAGCAAGGCGCAATGCCCACTGGCTGCCTGTTCAAGACAGAATTGTGTTCAAAACCCCAGCTCTAACCCACAAATGTCTATCTAATTCGGCTCCTCAATACCTTGCATGCAAAATCTCTAGAAACCAGACTGACCGACCCACACAGTCTTCACTCACTCACTCAAAGTTCCCACATTTAAGTTACAAAAAGAAGGAGGAAACAGTGTTCCTGTATTAGCTGCTAAACTATGGAACTCCATGACATTAGCTCTAAGAGCAGAACCTTCGTTCTGGGGTTTCAGAAAAAAAGTGAAAACATAAGACACAAATACCGTTGATAACACTGCTTATATAGACGCGGCTCTATGCCGTTCCTATGCCTGCTGTTAACACAATCGTCGGACCTAATCTGCACTTGCCTATTGGTAATTGCTATGTAATCCATGAAATCCGTGAAATTGCTTGATACGCTGAATATTCTGTGCTGCTTATTGTGATGTTGAATACCTTCCTCATGTAACTGTATCACTCATACTGAGCTTGCACTTGCCTGCTATGTAAGAAATGTAAGAAAATCTATGCAAACCAACTCCATAGGACCAGAGCTTTGTAGATGTTGTAGAAAAGCAGCTGGTCTAGCAGGTGTCTTTCTACGGATGCATTGACAACAGTGGTGACAGTAGTTCTCAACCTCCAAGGCCAGTCAGGGAAAGTAGAACCTAGCTCTGATTAGTTCATGGGTTCTCTCACTACCCGGGTGGCCATGTTGATCATGAAGGTGGTATAAGACATAGGGGGTCATTACGAGGTGGGAGGTAATGGGTTAACGGCGTTGGTAAAGGTGCCGGCGCTGTTAACCCCTTACTGCCCTATTACGAGTCTACTCGCGGGACCCGCAAAGGGCGCCTGGTAAAACAAGGTGCCCTTAGCGGGTCCATCTAGCAGACCAGGGAGCTAGCAACAGGCTCGTTATTAGCTCCCTCCCCATTCCCATTGAGCCCTATGGGGGCTCGGATGGGAATGGGGATGTGTTCCCTGGCTACCTCCAACCTTGTAATGACCCCCATAGTGTCTGAAACTATGAGGTAGTACCAATCTATGCAGCAGGTGATCTTTAATATGACATTCCTTGTAAAGGATTCCTCCTTTCAGTAAGTTCTTCCATTCCCTTAGCATAGCATAGCTTTCAGGATCTTCACCCAATGATGGTGGAACGTTGCTACCTCTCATCTTGGCTTGGATGAAAGGAGCCAAACCAGGATCAGCTAAATGGGCACTTCGGATCTCGTCACATAAAAGCCTAGGCATCTCGGGAGCTTCCAGACTGGCAATATCACAAAAAGCATCAGGTATTGCCTCAGCAGTAGAGCCTAAACAGTCAATGTTGATGACTAGTGAGCATACAGCTTTTACTCCAGCAACTGGCATTTTTACCCACTCTGTGTTCTCTTCATGGTGATTGGGTCTTCTTGACAATGCATCTGCATCTATATTGGTATGACCAGGCTTGTATTGCAAAGTAAAATCATACACTGAGAAGGTAGCTAGCCAGCAATCATCAGTTGCATCAAGTTTAGCTGTTACCAAAACATAAGTCAATGGATTGTTATCTGTTCTACAGTGAATTTTATTGCATATAGATAATTGTGGAATTTCTCTGACACAGCCCAATTTAACGCCAGAAATCCAATTTATGCACAGGATAGTTATTTTCAGCTGGATTAAGTCCATACTAGCAAAAGCATTTGGCTTGAGGTCACCATCAACATCCGGATATAACACGGCTCCCAGACCTTCCATGTTGGCATCCACATGTAAAATGTATGGATGTTTTGGATCAGCGTATGATAAAACTAGAGCCTTTGGCAAAGTCTTCTTCAAATCTTCAAAGGCTTTTTGACACATGGAGGTCCACCATTCCCCAAATGATTCTCTTAGACGATAGACTTCTTCTATATGTGATGGTCGGTGGGTGACTTTCTTCTGAATATAAGGATATCCTTTTGTTAACTCCACCAGCAGTAGACTGATTTTTGCAAATGATGCAACAAATCACCTGTAATAATTGCAAACCCCAGAAACAATGCAGTTCCTTTAAGTTGTCAGGATGAGGGCAACTATGTAAGGCTTCTTCAACTTTAGCTGGATCAATGGCAATTCCCTTGTCAGACAATATATTACCTCTGTATTTTATAGACCGACAGAATTGTCATTTTCCACAGAGACCTTTCAGCCTTGTTCTTGTAAGTGATCCAGTACTTTTGGAAGTCTGTTATTGTGTTCTTCTAAGGTGCGCCCAAAGACAATGATATCGTCCAAATATATTAAAGCTTCCAGAAAGTTCATGTCTCCGACCACCCTCTCCGTAAGGCGTTGAAAGTTGGATGGAGCACCAGAAATACCCTGGGGCATGCGGATAAAGTCATAAAAACCCAGTGGACAAATAAATGATGTCTTCTCCTTGTCTGGAGGGTACTTGTGGATCTGGTAGTATCCGCTGCGTAGATCTAACTCATAGAACCACTGGCTTCCAGTCAAACAGTCTAGTGCCCAATCAACCATAGGTGTGATATTGATCAGGAATGGTCCTGTTGTTCCATTTCCGGTAGTCCATGTGCATTCTTACATCTCTATTCTTCTTTCTTGCCACTACAATGGGCGATGCATAGGAACTACGAGATTCATGTAGTATTCCTGCATGGAGTAACTCATCAAGATAACGTCTGACATCCTCGACATCCCATAGGGCTAATCTCTTGAACCGCTCTCAGAATGGAGAATCATCATGAACTCGTATATGATGCTCTACCACATGTGCTTCTCCAATGTCCCAATACTTGACTGAGAAGACATCAGCCTTCTGAGACAACTGATCTCTGATCTTGTCCTTCTCTTTTTTCGAACAATGGTGAGTCTCCAAATTTAATTTGCATGTATCCAATATCTGCAGTGAAGTAACAAAGGCACTTGCAGCTGTAATGGATGTCACCAGATGGAATTAGGCTATAACACAGCCACTGGGTAATTTAATTGTTTTCTGGCTTACATTGCTGATAGGCACTCTGATATTGTGCATATCCATGCCTTCATCCATCACCAGCGTCCTCTGCACTAGTAGATTCCCTGGTAAAGACTCCTTCTCGAGTGCTTCCATAACCAGCCTAGAAATCCTGTAACCAGGGCTAAACCAGGTTCTACCTGACACCATAACGGTAGAATTTGCAGGGATGGAGACTTGCCCAAATATACTTGTTCTGATGACTTCTCCTACAAGTCCAGTAGGTGGATCACGTGCTTCAATCTCTTTCTTCAAATAGGCTTGTTGACACATCGGGTTCATGCTCAGAGTACAAATGTATTTTGGGCCAGCCATCTCTCTGCATAGTTCTGCTAAACACCAAACATTGCCAAATTGGTGCCATTTACCACAGGAGGGGTTATATCCTCATTCTGACTGATGTAGATTAGTGCTAGTATTTCCAGGACCGTGTTGACCCCCAGAGTGTCTTGTGGCATGTGTATTTTAACTCAGAATTACGAACTCCCAAAAGCTTCAAAAGTGACAGAGGCTTTAGTGGTAAATGTTGCAGATTTTATCTGTAATAAGGCTCATAAATAATAATCACTTGTGAGCCGCTATCCAATAAAGCCTGGGTTTGACTTCCATCCACCACCACGGGTTTAACAGCTGGCAGGCCTATCAGCCCATCAGGAATGTGCATGGAGGTGGGCACCTTGGAGTTGGTCTCACTGGTATTGCATGTCACACGGGATCCATTGTTCAATGCATCCCCTACTCGAGTCTTTGGCTCAGCAATAGTGTCAAATGATGTAGATAAACAAGCTGGTGATGAAATGTTACCCTTAAAAGATGACAGCGTAGGTATAGATGGCTCCACTTCAGGTGATGCAGTAATTTCTGGATCTTTTGAAACATGGCTCAGGCCCTTTGGACCAACATTAGGATGACTAGTGGATGTGGAACTTATGGGTACTGAGGCTCTGGCTGCTCCCCTTCCGGAACCTCACTGGTGTTTCCCTGATTTGCCTTCACTATTGTTCGGTGTAGTGCAGCAACATTTTCAGCCACCAGGCAGTAGTTAGGTGGACTGGTACAGGAACAGAATATTTCCCATCTTTCCCACAGCGATGACAAAACTGCCATGGTTGAAGTGGCCCTGACTTTCTTGGAAAATCTTCTGGTTCCTGTGCACGTCTGTAAAGCTGATGCTCTCACTCACGTGACGCAGGAGCAATATCTCTTCCTCTGTCAGAGGACACTTTCTGTATTTGCATAGCTTGTACTTCCAGTCTCAATTCTTCAGTTTCTTTCAGAATCTCATTCTCAGGGTGCAATACAGGTGGCACGAAGGGCATGTACCATAGCAATCTGCTATAGATGGTGCTTTCATCCATCTCCCCTTGCAGAGCGTGCACCTCTCTCATCAGTCTCTGGAACGCTGGCGGGTCTGTAAGGCTTTCTCTTAGGTGAAGCTGAATTAGCATTACTGATACAGTCTTGCCGGAAGTGAACAGCATTAATTTGGTTAGCTTCTATACCTTTTCGCTGATACGGTAGCTGTAGGATATCTTCCATGCATGCTAGATATTCTGACAACCTCTCCCCTGGCTCCAGTTTAGTGGAATGAAATCTGAGTAGTAGTTCAGAACCAGATTCAATAGTGCCATATGTTCCTTCTAAAGTGCATAATACTTCTGAAGGACTTGGGTCTGGCTGAGTAGAGTGTAGTGCTACAAAAACCTTCAATGCAGGGCCTCGTAGACTTTTCACCAATCTTCTTTGTTTCTCCCGCTCTGAACAGGACCAATCTCGTACCATCTGACGTGCCTAGTCTGCCCATACCTGGAACTCATCCTTACCTCAGGGGGTTGGTATTTCTTCAGAGAATGGCCTCAGCCTCACATAAGATCCATGTTCCACCGGAAAGTACACATGATCCTTAATGTTTCCTCTTAAAGCATCTGCCAAATTACTTGTGGCTTCATTGCCCCCTGTTGTACTTGGAGCACCCACCATGGGGTTTATGAGTGGAGTGGTAGTGGGCATGGCAGTGACTTTAGTGGGGCTCAAGCAGGAGAGAAACTGATGGGGATCGAAAACCCTGGCCATTCCATTCAAGCCCATATAGGAAAAGTAACAGCAAAAGTATCTCCTCCAGATATTAGTGAGGGTAAGGCTTTGGGCTCAAATTCATTCATATGACACAACTGCTTTCCGTAGGCCATGGTGTCTTTGCAAAACTCTCTATCCCACCTGTGATTGACTCTAATGTATGAGACAACATTAGTACTTGATCTACCAGTTGAAACAATGATACATCACCTACCACAAAACAAGTAGCAGGATCTATTCCCTCACTGCGAAACCAGCAAATAGCCTTTTGAGGATCCATTGGCATATAATTTAGGACACTCTAAAATGTCATGAAAAGATTATCTGAGTTACAGATGTAAATGAATGGCTTGTTAACCAAATGACAAGCAGTATTGTATGAGACAATATGGCAGAAAATAATGCAGTTTAGAAAGAAAAGTAAAGATAACAGTTCACAATTGACAATATACTGTATTTTTACCAATATTTGCCAGTGGTTCAGTGTGTTCCTGCAGAGTGTATCTCAGCGGTACCTCCACGAGAGTGTAACCTGTCCTTCAACTCTCACATATGGGAGCGAAGGCACCAGGACTAACAGCCTGAATTATTTTAATAAACTCTGAGAGCACTACAGAACCTCTAGACTGACACAGTGTGGCAAACCCAATCAATACAAATAATCACCCCTCCACATTAAGGGTAATATGCAGCGTTCACAATGTTGCACATGGATGACTCCGAATAAATTGCGCATACACAAGTATAACAGTGGTGCTTTTATATAATACTCTGTCCCCTCCTTAGAAGGATAATACTCTGGGAAACACAAATATGGATCATGGAAATATCAATCTGGCTAACATATATTCACATCTAAATTATCAGTAACGGAACAAAACTGGGCCTATATAAGAAAATTGATGAAAAAGTCCAAGTCGACAAAAACACGTAATAATGCCCCAGTTCATGTGGTATAGACAGTTCTGAGTAAGGAATAATATGCCTTACAGTTAGTTTCTGAAATAGCTCACCGCCACTCTCCTGGGTTAAGCGCGGAATGAAGTTCATAGAGCAGCTTCAGTGATCTCAGATGGGAATCTTGCCACTTGTGCACTAGGACTCTAGATATGAAGAAACATTCAAATACCAGTCTCTTTAAGATTCAGGAATTAGCAGAGCAAGGTGTTACTTTGCAGTGTATTACTTCATACACAAGTGTCCTGTCCTCAGGCTGTTTTAAAAAGTGGAAATGCAGTTCCAGCACGCATAGTTCAGAAATTAGTCACTATATCACATACTCACTGATGCCAGACGGGAGTCAGGAAATCCATTTAAAAAACATATGGGAGACAGTGCACGCAGCCCCATGAAAATATGAATACTGTTAATGTAGTTAATGTAGTTTATACAGCTGACACTGAGGGGTGGTGTGTGGGCTCAAAAGACAAAAATAGTTCAAACCCAATTTACATTACATTGCTGGGAATAGAGGTACAGCTGCCTTACAGAAAAGATATTCCTTAACTTCCACAAGCATAATCAAAGGTCTCTGGCCGCCTTTCATTTATAGGAATCCCAAGAAATGTTCACACCTTGTATAAACAGGGTTTGTACTGAAGTCTGTATTTCATTCATAAAAAACTTGGCTGCAGCTTTTGTGTTTAAAATTTCTTATCCCGCCTGAACCAGAGAGAGGAAGAGAGGAAAAGAGAGAGGGAGAGAGGGAGAGAGAGAGAGAGAGGGAAAGCGTCCTCTGAGACCAGCCTTTCTCTGCCTAATCACATGACTTGAAGGCAAATCATATGGTGCTTTCCTCACCAGGATGTCCAGTCAGACTGTCGGAGATTGGAGCATTCTGCACATTTAAAAATCAAAAAAATAGCCCTTCCCTCTTCACAACTGAAGTCAGATTGAAATGAAGATATGAGGCAGGGGGGCCACACTCTTTACCCCATGTAAACATCTTCTCAAGAACTGGTGAGTGCTGATATAATGAGCAGGGCTAAGATGATGGCAGAAAACCGGTTTAAAGCAACCTATATTAAAGTCATGGGTTTTGTTTTCTCTCAGAGAGTATATATAATCGAGGTATCTAGCCTGTGGAGAACTTAACTACAGGTCACAGCTGCTCTCTCTCCAACTCCTCTGAAATTGCCTTCAACTGCCACTCAACATTCCATGAGACCTGATAGGTTCTCACAAAGGTGAAATGGAGGACATTTTGAGCATTGTAGTGGCCAAGACCTCACCAGGAGAGCTAACATGGATGCCCCATTGCTAATTACAATACATATGTGTACATATAATACATACTGCATCCAACCTAAATCCATAACAGTTACATTTCACAGTTCACGTACAATTCACATAAATAATCATTTATGTAACATGAAAATCGTATATTACACTTTTCAGTGCACTTTAAATGCATTTCATACCGTCAGCCCTAGTGAACTGTGTGACACATGCTTTTTGATGTACTCCAGGAAGGGGCGTCCCCACAAACCAGCCTATGGTTAAAGGGAACACCACATCCATGGGGGGGTGGTTTAATTTCCCCGTCCCTGGTCCACCCAACCCAGGCTAGACTATCTGGAGCTGCGCCCGGCGCTTGCGCCGAACACAATTGCTATAGATAAAGCAAATCCGGCCCACGCACCAAGCCCAGAAACAAGTGCAACGTGCCTTTGGGACCAGTCCACTCACTATTTCAGTCAACCTGAAACCAACCCAGCCGAGACTGCCTGCCAGCCTGTGCGTGACCTGTGTGTGCGTTGCTGTGACAGTCAGTGCCACTGACTGACTATTGCTGCTGGCCTGTCGCCGTGCCCTGGACCCGTCATGACTGTCATCATGAGTGGCTGACTTGTAGCCGCCCCGCTGGGCTGCAGGCTGGTTGCTGCCCCTGCTCCCCCACCGAGCATCGGAAATTCGGAATTGGCGGAAGTGAGAGTCAAGGCAGTCAACTTTTGGGAATGTAAGTGTGCTTCTGCCCTTTTGACTTTCCCCAGCAGTGAACTGCTTACCACAGGTCACCGGTGTGGGGCCCATGATGGATCCAGTTATAAGTTGATCTTGTGACAGGTATATCTCATAACCGAGTATGTTCTGCACCACTGGTTGTCCTTCCCCGAGTCCCGACCCTACGGCAGTGGGTACTCAGAGGCACCGACCGAGCGAGCATGTGTGATGCAGCCCAAACCTCTCCCTTTGCAGGGTTTTATTGTAAGTGTATTGTCGTGCTGCTAAACAGGTTTACTGTCTGACTGTAGTGGTTTTTGCATGTTGTGTATTACAACTAATGTTGATGTAAAAAAAAAGGATAAATAAGTATATGTTACTTTACGGGCCGGGTCTGTGCATCAGGCGTATTAACGCGCTGAGCCATTGGCACATCTGCTGATGGTAGCACAGTGCGCATGCCCTCCTCAGTGGCGCCAAACCTGTCTGGTTTTATTAGAGGTTCTTCTGAGGTGAGGTCCCCCAGAACTGAGGAGGAGACCAGAGCGCGTCTCTGCATCACCTGCTGCAGGCAGCCTTCCCTCACAGCCGTGACCAAAGGATGGATGGGGGGTATTGAACGTGCAGGGGCAGATCAGGTGGGTGTCTGTGTTTCGGGGGATGGAGTGAGGTGTAGCGGGTTGAGTAACTTGTATTCGGCCAAGATCTGTGCCTATACTGCACCCTGTTACCCGGGGCTCAAGGGGTTAACGCTCATTAGCCCCCTCCGTTGGAAAGGCGGGGTTTTGACGGGGCAAGGGAGTTATGGGGCACGTGTGCAGCAAGCGCCAGTTCCTGCTTGGTTGTAGATGAGTAAAGAAGTTCCTCCTATCTATCCGTGTGTGCGTCCTTCATTGGGGCCTAGCTCCCTAGGCAACATTTGGCGACGAGGATTTCTCCCGCACACTGGAGTCCTCCTCCTGCAGCAGTCCGCTCGTGGTGAGCAACCCATCGAACCTCCTCCTCCTGCTCCACCTCCGCTCAACACGGCACTCCGCCGGATCCGCCTCGCCGGACCTCCTCCACCGAAGCTCCGCGGAAGCGATCCCGCCCGCGCCTCCATCCTGTACCCTGCCTGTCGACGCCTGGCCGTAGAAGAGGCCTGAATCGGCAAAAGCGGCGGACCCCTTTGCCGGGCGCCGGGTGCACGTAGGCTCGTCCTAGGCCCGACTACCTCGCCCCACGCGTTGCCTACGCACGTGCGGGCCTCGTCTCCCAGGCACCATGAGCACCTCCAACCCTGGGTCCAGCCAGGGCTCTCCTCAATTGCCGCGGGTGGCGAAGTCGATACAACTACGTCTGCCCCCGCCGTTCACCATGACTCCTCAAGCCACCAAAGGCCCCAGGTGGACCGACTGGATGGATGATTTTCGTCATTTCGTGAGAGGATCCGGCGACGGGGACTCCCCCAACATGAGAGACATTTTCCTCAACCTGGTAGGGGGGGAAATCAAAACGGTTGTCAAGGCTATTCCGGCCGCAGACCAAGATACGTTTCCCAAGTTGATTGGTGCTTTGGACAAACTGCTGATCATCGAGGTCAACCGGGACTATGAAAGATATTTGTTCAACCAGTGCACCCAACTCCCGCAAGAGACGGTCGACGAATTCATCACACGTCTACGAGTGAAAGGGGCGAACTGCCATTTTGATGCGTTCTCGCTAGAGGAAGCCATCCGGCTGAGGGTGATCGAAGGGTGCCTCTCCCCCGCACTCAAGAAACAGCTACTCAAAAAACCGCTCACCATGCCCGAGGTCAGCGAACTTGCCCGCATCCATGAGAGAGTGGATGCACAGGCCTCAACCATGGGACACTCCAACAACCCTAAAGCAGACACGGGGGAACTTGTGGCCGCCATACTGCACCCCCCGTCAAGGCGACAGGGGCCCTCAGCCATACAGACCGCCGACAACCTCTTCGACGTCCACCCCGCGTCTACAAAGACAGTGCTACCGCTGTGGAATGTCCTTCCCCCACTCGGGGTCCTGCCCAGCCCTGTCCCAGCGATGTACCAACTGCGGGAGAGAAGGACACTTTCACTCCGTCTGCAGGGAGGGCGTACCTTTTCCCCCGATGCGACCCCAGGCGGCCCCCAGAATGCTCTTCCGGCCGCAGCCCCTGCAGTACAGTCAGCCAAGACCATACCAACAGGGCCTCGGGCAGAGGCGCTACGTTCGAGCGATGGATGAATACCAAGCGGCAGGATATGCCCCACCGTATGACCAGGCTGAACAGCCTAGACACTTCACGGACGAATATGACAACCCTCCTGCAGACTACAGGCCTGAGACCCTCTACCAAGAAAACCAGGCGATGGCCTACTACGCACCGCAGGACCAATACGACCACGACGAGTTTGTGAACCTTATACTCGATAACAAAGAGGCCAGGGAAGCCCCGCAAATTCCGCTCAAGATGGGGAACTGCCAATTTCAATTTATGATTGACTCCGGGGCCACAGTGAACATCATGGGTGAACAAGACTATGACCGTATACCGTGCCCACCACAGCTTAATCCGTCCCGTTCCAGAATTTTCCAGTGGGGAGCTGCCACCCCGTTACAGACGGTGGGCCAATTCACCCAATGCCTTCTCCTGAATGGGCGGCAAGTGGATGCGACCATTCACGTGATACGGTCTCTCGCCAGGAGTCGATGCCTCCTCAGCTACCACACGGCGTCGCATCTGGGGCTGATCGAGATCCACGTGAATGTGGGAGACGTAATCACCGCCGCAGCGGCCAACCCCAGCCCGGGGAACGCTGTAGGATCGATAGCTTCTCATCAGACTCAATCGCTCGTCTCACAAGAAGACATCGTGGGTGCCTTCCCCAAGCTGTGCGAGGGGCTAGGAAAGCTCCGGGGACCCCCCATCAGGCTCCACATCGACCCCGACGTACGACCAGTGCCGCAACATCCCAGGAGGGTTGGTTTCCATCTTCAGGAGACAGTTTCGGAGGCACTCCAGCAACTGCTCCGCGACGGCATTATCGAACCGGCGACGGGGCCGACGCCGTGGGTGTCCCCCCTTGTGGTGGTACCCAAGGAAGGGGGAAAGATCCGGTTGTGTGTGGACATGAGGGTGGCCAACACGGCGATTCAACGGGAGAGACACCCGGGACCATGTATCGAGGACATGATTGTGCTGCTGAACAGTGCCCAAATGTTCTCCAAACTGGACCTAAATCAGGGATACCATCAGTTGGAGCTCCACCCTGATTCCCGGCCCATAACCACGTTTGCGACACACGATGGGCTCTTCAGATACCGGAGACTGAACTTTGGAATCTCATCGGCCGCTGAGATTTTCCAGGAAGCAATACGCCAGATCATCCGACCTATTAAAGGGGCTCTCAACTACAGCGACGACATTCTCGCCTTTGGATCGTCCAAGGAAGCCCATGACAGGGCACTACACGACACTTGCGAAGCCCTTCAGAGAGCCGGCCTCACGCTTAACATCTTGAAGTGCCGGTTCAGTAAAACGAAACTCAAGTTCTTTGGACACATCTTCTCCAAGGATGGCATGATGCCTGACCCCGAGAAGGTCGAGACGATCACCAACCTCGGCGAGGCCCGGCAGGTGGCGGACGTCCGCTCGTTCCTCGACATGGCAGGATACTGTGCGAGGTACATCCCCCACTATGCCTCCATCACAGACCCGCTGAGGAAACTGCTGCAGAAGGAGTCGTCGTTCGAATGGACACCGGCCTGCCAACAGGCCTTTGTGGACATCAAGCAAGCCCTTGCGGAGGCTCACCGTCTCGCATATTTCAACCCACTGTGGCACACCGAGGTGGTAGTGGATGCCAGCCCCGTAGGCCTCGGTGCCATCCTGGCCCAAACCAGTGGCGCGGATGTCAACCCCCGACACGTGGTTGCATACGCGAGCCGAGCGCTGTCGACGCCTGAACTAGCCTACTCCCAGGCCGAGAAGGAGAGCTTGGCAGCGGTCTGGGCGTGCGAGCTCTTCCACAACTTTATAATCGGAAAAAGGTTCACGCTGGTCACCGACCACCAGGCACTTCTATCACTGTTCGGGAACCCGCACACCAAGATGCCACTGAGGATTGAGAGGTGGGGCATCCGCCTCCAGGAATATGACTATGACATTGTACACCGCCCGGGGGGCGACCTCAACCCCGCAGACTACCTCTCCCGACACCCCGTAGGGGCCCCGCTCGCACGGAAGGGTGACGTCGCGTATGTGCAGTATGTGGCAGCCCAGGCGCTGCCTCCGGCGTTGTCCCTTGAAAGGGTAGCGGCCGCATCGGCAGCCGACCCGACGACAGCCCTGGCGATTAGCCTCACGACGGCCAGCAAATGGAAAGACCACCACAGAGCCATCCTAGCTCACCCGGGGGTGAACAAACAAGAAATCGAACGGCTAGCCCGTGTACATGGTGAACCTGCGGTGAAGGATAACAATATCCTGCTCAGAGGGTGCAGGATCGTCATCCCCGCCACACTCAGGAGCGAGGTGGTCAGCATAGCGCACGAAGGTCACAGAGGAGCCGAGAACACGAAGAAGCAGCTCAGGTGCCACGTGTGGTTCCCTCTCCTGGATGCAGCCGTTGACGAGTGGGTAAGGAACTGCCACGCCTGTCAGTGCACAGCCCCGGCAGAACGTCCGCCCCCACTCCAACATACTCAAATACCTGATCACCCATGGGAACGAGTAGCCATGGATTTTTACGGGCCGACCGAAGCGGGTGACTACATTTTACTCTTCATAGATGAGCACTCAAGGTTCCCGATTGCCAAGGTGGTCAATTCCACGGCGTTCACTCAAGTGGCGGCGACGATAGAAGAGGTCTTTAGCGAGTGGGGGATCCCCAAGTGGGTCAAGTCCGACAAGGGACCACCATTCTGTGGACACGAGTTTGGGACACTGGCAGAGCACCTGGGGTTCAGGCACATGAAGATCACACCGCGCCACCCCCAGGCAAATGGAATGGCGGAGCGCTTCATGGCGTCGATCAAGAAGACTATACAGAGGGCACGGCTTGACGCAGTCGATACACACCAAGCGCTATGCCGCCTGTTAAGAGACTACAGGAACACTCCTCATGAGGTCACAAATAAGACGCCCGCCGAGCTCATGTTCCGATATGAGGTGCGAACCCGCATCCCGAGAAGTACGGCGCAGGCAGAGCCGGCTGACCATGATCTGCTCCAGAGAGACGCGGCGGCAAAGGAAAACGCGAGGCTCCGTACCGATGCACGAAGAGGAGCGGTGCCGCCGGAGTTCCAGGTAGGAGATGAAGTCCTGGTACAACAGCCGATAAATAGAAAGACAGACCCGCGGTTTGCTCCAAGCCCCATGAGGATTGTTGCAGTGAAAGGCACGATGGTGACGGCTGAAGACCAGGATAGGACTGTCACCAGAAACTGTCAGCAGTTCAGGCAATACGCAAGAAGAGAAAACACAGAAGGACCTCAGAGGGCACTCTCATCAGAACCAAGGATGCAGAGGGATGATGAGTGGTTTCCCCCGGAAGGAGATCCTGGGGACATGGGCCAGAGTGGAGCGACGGAAGAGGAGCCAGATCTTGGGACTCGAGGTGAGAGGCCGAGACGACTCATAAAGAAGCCGATGAGACTTGTTGAAGAGTGCTGAGTTATTGTTGGACACAGAGTGTCAAGTTGATGTTTGGACATATTGTCCGGGGGTAGTGTTACCCGGGGCTCAAGGGGTTAACGCTCATTAGCCCCCTCCGTTGGAAAGGCGGGGTTTTGACGGGGCAAGGGAGTTATCGGGCACGTGTGCAGCAAGCGCCAGTTCCTGCTTGGTTGTAGATGAATAAAGAAGTTCCTCCTATCTATCCGTGTGTGCGTCCTTCATTGGGGCCTAGCTCCCTAGGCAACACACCCCATGGGTGCCACTGCCTCAGACTGGTTTTTTGCTGTAAGCAGGTGGCCCCATCCTGTTGAAATGGGCCCCCACTTATCTCCAGCCGGGCCTGCTTACCTGCCAATTGTTGCCGATAGGCTGGAAGGCTCCCTTTCAGCAGAAGGATTTTCAAAGTAGCTCAGCACGTGAAGTAGCGAGACTTCTTAACCTACGAATTACACTACATCAAATTGCCTTTTCAGAAGACGTTTTCTCAGAAAATGCAATTAGTTATCATAAAACAAAAGCAAAAGAAACCAAGGGTGGGGAGCAAGGGATGGTGTGAGCAGGGCTTTAAGTGGGGTAAGAAATCGAGGGGGGGCCCTCATTTGGGGGCGTGGCTTGTGGGAGGGGCGTGGCCTAAAAAGTACGCAAATCGTAGGGTATACACACAAATATATATACATGTTATATATTTTTGTGTGTACCTTACTATGGTGTGTGTACTGTGCAAGCCATTGTTTCTAAACATAGAAATATGTAACATGTATATATATGTGTGTGTGCATACCCTACGGTTTGCCTAGTTTTCAGGCCATCTTTTTTAAACATTTCGAGTTTATAAAAGATGGCTTTGAAAGTACACAATTCAAGCCGTCTTTTATAAAGCTTTGACTACGGACAAAATTGTCCGTCAGCAAAGCTTTATAAAAGATGGCTTGAAATGTGTACTTTCAAAGCCATCTTTTATAAACCTCGAAATATGTCGAGGAATCCCCAGGTTCGCCGAGGGTTAAAGACGCCTCGGCGACCTGGGGAAAAAAAGGGACAGTAACTGCCTCTGGTGACCCCTCGCGCGAGGGGTCACCAGATGCAGTTACTATGACTGACAGAAGTGGCAGCCAGGCACAGCGTCGCTGTGGTTGGCTGCCACTTCTGTCAGCTCGCCTGACTTCATGGCAGGCGCATGCATCTCCCGTCGCGGCTGCGGCCGCGACGGGATAATGTATCCTGCCAATGTTGCGGGCGGCGGGACGGGGCCCCGGCAGGGCCCCGGCTCAGCCCCACTTTTTGGAGACTGCCGGGGCCCGGCCCCGGCAGGCCCCGGCCCACTTTAAGCACTGGGTGTGAGGATGGGTAAGAGGAATCAGGAAGGTAAGGCGAATGGAACAGACGATTCTAAGGAACCCATGAAAGGGTGAGGGGATTATAAGAAAATATTAAGTCGTAAAAACGCAGATTGTCCGATCCACATAAATATGTTTAATTCATACACGCATACAAGAACAGGGGAATTGCCCTGAAATCCTGCATGTTTCGTAATGATATATAGCATTGAAATTAAACAATAGTTTCTTTGTCTTGTGCGAGTCTGGGTGAGCTGTAACCTTGCCATATTTTTGAATGCCCTTGTGCAGAGCAGCACACAACAAACCATAACCCAGCTGTGGGTACCTAGACTGCTACGTATGCCACTAATAGCAGATGACCAAACAGATGATGTGGCCTCTATGTACATGGAGCTAGTCTCTGCACTGTCAACCTGCTCCCTTGCCCTAAGGTACCAATACATGCAGACGTTTGACTAAGAGACACTCCTTTGTGAAGAAGACCGGTGGGGGGTGTCTGTACCTCTGCTCTCTATTTGGTAGAAGAGAGGCACAGAAGACCCCAGCCAAGATTCTCTATTACGGTAGCAATGGTCGAGCAATCAAGGCCTAGCTTCTCAGGAGGCGATGCAGGCTGGTTCTTAAGTACAGTGTAGTCCCCAAGCCCCCACAAAGGAATGTCCACACACTGTATTGGTTAGAACACAGTCTTTATATAATCAACATTCAAGGTTATGTACACTTATCATGATAACTCACTTTGTACTCCGGAAAATCAACAATGGCAAATATATACAATTCTAAAGTGGTACCACCCTTTGTATTAGATCTCATTAAAGTGCATCAAGAATACTGTAACAATGTCACACAGATCAATAGAGTGAAACCAGCAATAGAGAGAGGAGAGAAAATAAGATGGTTGAGCAATAGGCAGAATACTGGCCCCTACCACTAGGCACAGTTCTGTGTGGAGATCCCCCCACCTGGGCAACCTGTAAAAAATAAAGATATAGCACAAGCCCAGTCCATATATTGTTCTGCAAGTCTTATTCCCTCCTATAATGTTTTTACCCCCCCAATGTACCTGGTGGAGTCGAGTTCTTCAAAGAGGCGTCGACAGATCCTTCTTGAGCGACCCCCTTTCAAGCGGGAGTCACGGATCGTCGAGAGGCGTCGAGAAGCGTCGAGGAACTCGGTGTTCGGCGACGGGGAATCGACGGCCCTTCTTGAATGCCTTCTCTTTCAAGTGAGAGACACGGGGCGTCGAACGTCCGTCGACAAACATGGTAGAACGGCGTCGATGAGGCGGCAGCTTCGTCCGAGCGGTGCTCGTCGGCGTCGGAGCGTCGGCGTCCTGCAAGGCAGAGGCGTGCGGGGCACCTCGGTGACAATAGTTCTGAACCACAAAGATTGTGGAGACGGAGGCCCAGCAAGGGCGTCGAGTCGTTCGAGTCTTTGTGGTCTTCGGGTGGCGGGAAACCCACCGGCAGGTTTCTCCTCGGCGCGTTGGTCGTCCTCGACTTTCTCCGGCCGGATAAAGCGATCGACGGTGCGGACGAGGTAGTCCTTTAATTCGAATGTTCTTAGGCAAAGGAGCGGACGGCTCCGGTCGTCGGCAGCACGGCGTCAAGTGGTTCCCACGGCTGGGCAACACAACTTCGACGGGCCTCCAGCGGTTACACAAACCTGCGAACCCTGGTCGACGGCAATGGACTTCGACGGCGTCAATGTCCGGGTGCTTCACTTCAATCTCCTCGGCGGTCCCGTCTCGGGTCGGCAGCCTTTCGAGGGTCTGTCTTCCAGGGCGCTTCGGCGAAGATGGAGCGGTGCTCGATGGTCCCTCGGAGCACGGGAAGAGGGCGCCTTACCAGGTCCTCTCTCGGGTCAGCCTTCGATGATTTCGGCAGCCTTCGGATCGGTCGAAGCAAATGCCACAGCAAGTCTTCTTCTTCCAGCTGGACGTCGAGGATCAGCAGTTCCAGTTACTCTTAGAGTGGAGACTCAGCTCCAGGATGCTTCTGAACGTTCCTGAACGTTCCTGAACCATTACCAGTGGTGAGAGGTCCCCAGATATACTATTCTGCCTCTCATCCACACTGCTGGCACACACTCAGCAGCCAATCATACAGAAGGGCATTCATGCAGTCAGTCAGCCAATCAGGCACACAGTGCATTCAGGCCACACTCCTCCCTTTCAGACACTCACAACAAGGAATGTTGATTGGGACAAGTACCCAGCCATTCAACACTACACATTGCATTCAGGCCAGTTTCGGGCAGGGCTGTCTCAGTCTTTGTCTCTCATGCCAGAAACCAGACAACCACAACAAGGAGTGTATATTGGGCACACACTCCATTCACCCAGGTCCCACCCACAGGAGGTACCCACAACATACAGTCACTGGGAAGGCTCCAGTCAGTCTAGCTGGGCCTTCACAACAACACCATATATGGAACTTCCACCCAACAGCCAGTCAGGGGGAAGGGACAGAGTCAGGGCTTCCCAGGACTTTGGGAAAACAAGATAACAGGCAATAGAAAGCAAGAGGCCACAGGGGCCATCTTGTTTTCTATCAGGAATCAACTGATCCCAATGGCAGGGCCTGGGTATCCCAAAATGGAGGACACCCAGAGCACCTATCAAATTCAGCATGGAGCTGCCACCAGCCCATACCCTGCTCTGGGGCCACCCACAGGTGCCCAAAAACATACACTAGGGGTACAGGGTTGTACCCCTACCCATGGGTGCCATAAGGGTATCCCATGGGTCTGTTCACCAAACCAAAAGAGAGAGCTGCACTGCCAGGAGTCCCACATGGACTCCTGGGCAGAAAACATGACAGAACACACGATAACAAGCAGTAAAGGACAAGGATTCAGAAGCCCTGTCCCTCTGATGCATTTCCAGCATCACAGTCGCCCCCCCCCCCAGACTGAGGTGGAGGGTGTCTAATCTCCCACGGGATAGACACCCTCATCCAGACGGTCAACATACCTTCTGGAAAGGCCATCTGCATTATCGTGACTCTTCCCTGGCCTGTGCTCTATGGAGAAGTCTAGCCCTTGCAGGCTAATGGACCACCTGAGCAATTTCGGATTCTCACCCTTCATCTGCATAAGCCACTTCGGGGGCTTATGATCTGTTTGGACCTTGAAGGTAGACCCCGTAAGGTAGGGCCTAAAACGCCTAAGGCTCCAAACTATGCTAAAACACTCCTTTTCAACAGTAGCCCACCTAAGTTCTCTACCCTTGAGTTGTCTACTGATGAATATGATAGGATGTTCTCTCCCTTTGTCATCTAACTGGGACAAGACAGCTCCAATTCCGGTGTCGCAGGCATCCGTCTGGACGATAAAGGGTCGGCTGTAGTCAGGCGCACACAACACAGGTGCCCTACACAGACTTTCTTTCAAGCCATCAAAGGCCCTCTGACAGTCTTCGGTCCAATTAACCTTCCTAGGCTGCTTGGGTGATGTTAGAGCTGTCAGGGGTGCAGCTATGGTTCCATAGTCTGCCATGAAATTGCGATAGTACCCAGTCAGGCCCAAAAAGGCCCTCACCTGGGTTTGAGTAGTGGGAGTCTCCCAGTTCTGTACATCCTGTACTTTACTGGAGAGAGGTTGGATTTGACCCCCTCCTACCTCATGACCAAGATAGGTAACTTTCCCCTGAGCTATCTGGCACTTGGTGGCCTTGATAGTGAGGTTAGCCCTTTTCAAGGCCTGCAACACCTTATCCAGATGTGTCAAATGCTCTTCCCAGGTGGAACTGTAGACGGCAATGTCGTCTAAGTAAGCCACACAAAAGGCTTCCAGCCCACTGAGCGCATGGTTGACCAATCTCTGGAAGGTGGCAGGGGCATTCTTCAACCCAAAAGGCATGACCCTAAACTGGTAGAGTCCCTCAGGTGTTGAGAAGGCCGTCTTTTCCTTGGCATGGTCCGTCAGAGCTATTTGCCAATAGCCTGAGGTAAGGTCAAAGGTGCTCACAAATTTGGCAGCACCTATGGTGTCCACGAGTTCATCAGCCCTGGGCAATGGGTGCGCGTCAGTTGTGGTGACGGCATTGACTCCTCGGTAGTCCACACAGAACCTCCAATCCTTGGTACCCGCCTGGGAACTTGCCTTGGGGACAAGGACCACTGGACTGGACCAGGGGCTGGTTGAGGGCTCAATAACACCCAGATCCAACATCTTGGCGACCTCAGCCTGGATGTGGTTCTTGACGGTATCTGACATACGGTAGCACCTGCTTTTGACAGGCACACTGTCACCAGTGTCAATTTCATGTCTACACCACGGTGTAAGGCCTGGCGTCAGTGAAAACAGAGAGGCATACTGTTGGAGCAAAGCCCTGCAGGCCCTCTGTTGCTCTGTTGTCAAATCTGGAGAGAGATGTACTCCCTCCACTGAGCCATCCTGAGGGTTGCTATGCAGCAAATCAGGAAGGGGCTCACTCTCATCCTCTTCTTGCCCGGAAGCTAGTAAGAGACATGAGACTTCTGCTCGCCGGTGGAAAGGCTTGAGCCTGTTGACATGGAATATCTGAGGGGCTACCCCAGAGGCTCCCATGTCAACCAGATAATTGACTTCGCCCATCTTGGAGATAATCCTGAAGGGTCCAGTCCACTTGTCTGCCAAAGCTCTAGGCTTGGTAGGCTCCATCACAAGGATTTCCTGTCCCGGAGTCCAATCCACTTGCGAGGATTTAAGGTCATGCCAGTACTTATTCAATTCCTGGCTGGCCTTGAGATTTGCTGTTGCCTGACCCATCATCTGTGTCATCCTCTGTCTGAGGCCTAACACATAGTCCCCCACTTGCTTGGCGGGACCTGGAGGGGTGGCTTCCAAGCCTTCTCTGATCAAGGCGAGGGGCCCCCTCACGGGATGTCCAAAGAGTAACTCAAAGGGGCTGAAACCAACACCCTCTTGAGGTACCTCCCTGTAAGCAAACAGCAGGCATGGCAGGAGGAGATCCCATTTCCTCCTTAGGGGTTCTTCCAAAGCCCCTAGCATGCCCTTGAGAGTTTTATTAAATCTCTCAACCAGACCATTGGTCTGGGGGTGGTAAGAGGTGGAGAACTTGTAGGTTACCCCGCACTCTTTCCACATGGTTTTCATGTAACTAGACATGAAGTTGGATCCTCTGTCAGAGACAACCTCCTTGGGGAATCCAACACGGGCGAAAATGCCCAGGAGAGCCCTGGCAACCACCTTGGCAGTAACAGTCCGAAGGGGTATCGCCTCAGGGTACCTGGTGGCATGATCTACCAAGACCAGGATGAACCGATGTCCACCTGAAGTGGGAGGGTCAAGGGGACCGACGATGTCGATGCCCACCCTCTCAAATGGTGTGCCAACCACTGGCAATGGCTGCAGTGGGGCAATGACACTGCCTCCAGTCTTGCCAGACAACTGACAAGTTGGGCAGGTCCTGCAGTGGGTCTCCACCTCTACTCCCATCCGTGGCCAGTAGAAATGGGCAGAGAGCCTCTGCTTAGTCTTCTTGGTCCCAAGATGACCAGCCAAGGGCACCTCATGCGCCAACTGCAGTAGGAAGGGCCTGTAAACCTGGGGTACCACCAACCTCTTGAGGGCACCAGGTTCAGGCTTAGTGGGCTCACTAACAAGGAGCTCACCCTCCCAATAAATCTGGAATGTCCTAGGCACTTCTCCTTGTGCCTGGGACAGGGCCTGTTTCCTCAGTCCCTCGAGAGAGTGGCACTCTCTCTGTCCCTTACAGAAGTCTGCCCGGGAGGGTCCCCCTTCAGCTAACAAGCATTGAAGGTCAGGATGATCCTCCGGGTTGAGAACCTCTCCCACAGGAGAGTCTTCTGTCTCTTCTCCCACAGGAGTTGAGTTTGGGTTTTCCACTGGACCCAGCCCGTCCGGAGCATGGATCCCAATGGGTGCTGTCGAAACAGCAGGAAGAGAAGGTGTTCCCTCCACAGAGGTGGCCTCCTTGGTCTTCCTTCTTCTTGCCTTAGGCCTCGCCTTTGGCTCGGGTACCTGACCCACAGCCAGACCCGGTGTCACCTGTGACCTAGTGACTGCAGCAGCAGTCATGGGAAGACCATCCGAGATCAACCCCAACTCTACTAGATCATTTCCTAACAAAATGTTAGCAGGGACATTGTCCTGAACCAGGACAGGAAGCTTTGCTGTCTTGTCTCCAGTCATGAGTGTGACTAAGGCTACAGGTGATAATTTGGGAGGCCCACCAGCTAACCTGGTGGTTTGCAGAGGAGCACCTTCATAGTCCTCTGGCTTGAGCAGGGTCCTGTCCACCACTGTCATGCTTGCCCCAGTGTCTCTCAAACCAGTAGAAGGCTGGCCATTCAAGAGGACACTTCTCAAAAACCTACGGGTGTTCTGTGGGATAGTCGCCAGTACTTCTGCATACTGGTCCCAGGCCCCAAGGGACACTAAGGAAATCTCTACCGGAGCACCAAATGTGATCCCGGTAGAGGAGGGGAGGACAGTGGCCTCCACCTCAGACACGGGTAAGGGTAGGTCAGGCTGACAGCCTGTACTCCAAGTGCCTTACCTTTACACTTGGGGTCACCCCTTTTGTGATATAGAGCCCCACAGTCCCAACAAGCGCCAGGAGTGCGGGGTACGGTACTGGAACCACTGGGAGCCTGCTTTGCAGCAGGTGGACCACTACTCTTATTCCCACCCCCAGATGACTTATCCTCACTAGACTTTTGGGTCTTAGGAGAGGAAGGTTTTGGTTTACCCGACTGTGACTGCTTGGGGGACTCCTCAGCTTTCTGAGAGGCCCCCTTTTCTTTGTCATTGTCCTTCCCACTGGAGTCCTTAGGGGACACCCGGTGGGAGACCCACTTGTCAGCCAACCTAGCCAGCTTAAAGGGGTCCAAAATGTTCTGGTCAGCCACATACTGACGCAACTCTGGTGAACAGGCTTCAGAAAAATGCTCAAAGAACAAGAGGTGGGATAATTCAGCAAAAGTCTTAACCTTGTATCCATCGATCCACCCCATCATGTTCATGTGCGCGGCACTCACCCAGTCAACCCAAGACACATTCTCTCTTTTCTTAAAATCCCTGAACCTTCTAAGGTATTGGGTAGGTGTCTTGCCAAACTTGGCAATCAAAGCAGACTTCATACACTCATACTGACCCCTTTCTTCCACACTCAGCTTCAGAATACAGTCATATCCGGTTTGAGGCACTCTGCTTAACAAACACTTAGCCCAATCTCATTTATCAACATCATGAATCGCACAAGCCATTTCAAACGCTTCAATCCATTGTAGAATATCTGAACCCTCCACAAATACACCAACCAAATCTTTCATAAACTTGGTGGCTGGGGACCTGACACTCTCACTGGTTTTAGCTGAAGTCTCCACTCTAGCTTTCTCTAGCTGGATTCTCTGACATTCAGTGTCCTGGCTTTTGAGTTCAAGATCCTTATTCTTGAGCTCCACTTGTTGAGCCAACTCCTCTTTCCTAAATTCAGCATCTAGTTCCAACTTGCGGTATTCAAAGGCCAATTTCATCCTTAATAACTCAAGCTCCAAGGAATTGCTGGGGTTTGGAACAGAGGCAGCAGGAATGGCGGCATTCCCAGAAACAGATTCAGCAGAAACCCCAGGGGCAGAGTCCTCATTGGTTGCATTCCCCCCCTCATCAAGAGTTTCACTATCAGTCTGGTAGTTCACCAGGGCAGCTATCAGCTCGGCCCTAGACTTATCCACAAAGTCTAACTCCCTGGCTTCACAAGCACTCTGGAGAGCCTCCAAGCTCATCCGAGTCAATTTGCCATTTGCAATAGACTCCATTGTTTGTAATGCAGTTATCTTGTACACAACTAAACCTTAATTGAATAAAGGGCAGATATCCTTTGTAAGTGGCACGGTTATACACTGATTCTTAAAACCATAAGCATCCCACCGCTGCCACCAGTGTGAAGAAGACCGGTGGGGGGTGTCTGTACCTCTGCTCTCTATATGGTAGAAGAGAGGCACAGAAGACCCCAGCCAAGATTCTCTATTACGGTAGCAATGGTCGAGCAATCAAGGCCTAGCTTCTCAGGAGGTGATGCAGGCTGGTTCTTAAGTACAGTGTAGTCCCCAAGCCCCCACAAAGGAATGTCCATACACTGTATTGGTTAGAACACAGTCTTTATATAATCAACATTCAAGGTTATATACACTTATCATGATAACTCACTTTGTACTCCGGAAAATCAACAATGGCAAATATATACAATTCTAAAGTGGTACCACCCTTTGTATTAGATCTCATTAAAGTGCATCAAGAATACTGTAACAATGTCACACAGATCAATAGAGTGAAACCAGCAATAGAGAGAGGAGAGAAAATAAGATGGTTGAGCAATAGGCAGAATACTGACCCCTACCACTAGGCACAGTTCTGTGTGGAGATCCCCCCACCTGGGCAACCTGTAAAAAATAAAGATATAGCACAAGCCCAGTCCATATATTGTTCTGCAAGTCTTATTCCCTCCTATAATGTTTTTACCCCCCCAATGTACCTGGTGGAGTCGAGTTCTTCAAAGAGGCGTCGACAGATCCTTCTTGAGCGACCCCCTTTCAAGCGGGAGTCACGGATCGTCGAGAGGCGTCGAGAAGCGTCGAGGAACTCGGTGTTCGGCGACGGGGAATCGACGGCCCTTCTTGAATGCCTTCCCTTTCAAGCGGGAGACACGGGGCGTCGAACGTCCGTCGACAAACAGGGTAGAACGGCGTCGATGAGGCGGCAGCTTCGTCCGAGCGGTGCCCGTCGGCGTCGGAGCGTCGGCGTCCTGCAAGGCAGAGGCGTGCGGGGCACCTCGGTGACAATAGTTCTGGACCGCAAAGATTGTGGAGACGGAGGCCCAGCAAGGGCGTCGAGTCGTTCGAGTCTTTGTGGTCTTCGGGTGGCGGGAAACCCACCGGCAGGTTTATCCTCGGCGCGTTGGTCGTCCTCGACTTTCTCCGGCCGGATAAAGCGATCGACGGTGCGGACGAGGTAGTCCTTTAATTCGAATGTTCTTAGGCAAAGGAGCGGACGGCTCCGGTCGTCGGCGGCACGGCGTCAAGTGGTTCCCACGGCTGGGCAACACAACTTCGACGGGCCTCCAGCGGTTACACAAACCTGCGAACCCTGGTCGACGGCAATGGACTTCGACGGCGTCGATGTCCGGGTGCTTCACTTCGATCTCCTCGGTGGTCCCGTCTCGGGTCGGCAGCCTTTCGAGGGTCTGTCTTCCAGGGCGCTTCAGCGAAGATGGAGCGGTGCTCGATGGTCCCTCGGAGCACGGGAAGAGGGCGCCTTACCAGGTCCTCTCTCGGGTCAGCCTTCGACGATTTCGGCAGCCTTCGGATCGGTCGAAGCAAATGCCACAGCAAGTCTTCTTCTTCCAGCTGGACGTCGAGGATCAGCAGTTCCAGTTACTCTTAGAGTGAAGACTCAGCTCCAGGATGCTTCTGAACGTTCCTGAACGTTCCTGAACCATTACCAGTGGTGAGAGGTCCCCAGATATACTATTCTGCCTCTCATCCACACTGCTGGCACACACTCAGCAGCCAATCATACAGAAGGGCATTCATGCAGTCAGTCAGCCAATCAGGCACACAGTGCATTCAGGCCACACTCCTCCCTTTCAGACACTCACAACAAGGAATGTGGATTGGGACAAGTACCCAGCCATTCAACACTACACACTGCATTCAGGCCAGTTTCGGGCAGGGCTGTCTCAGTCTTTGTCTCTCATGCCAGAAACCAGACAACCACAACAAGGAGTGTATATTGGGCACACACTCCATTCACCCAGGTCCCACCCACAGGAGGTACCCACAACATACAGTCACTGGGAAGGCTCCAGTCAGTCTAGCTGGGCCTTCACAACAACACCATATATGGAACTTCCACCCAACAGCCAGTCAGGGGGAAGGGACAGAGTCAGGGCTTCCCAGGACTTTGGGAAAACAAGATAACAGGCAATAGAAAGCAAGAGGCCACAGGGGCCATCTTGTTTTCTATCAGGAATCAACTGATCCCAATGGCAGGGCCTGGGTATCCCAAAATGGAGGACACCCAGAGCACCTATCAAATTCAGCATGGAGCTGCCACCAGCCCATACCCTGCTCTGGGGCCACCCACAGGTGCCCAAAAACATACACTAGGGGTACAGGGTTGTACCCCTACCCATGGGTGCCATAAGGGTATCCCATGGGTCTGTTCACCAAACCAAAAGAGAGAGCTGCACTGCCAGGAGTCCCACATGGACTCCTGGGCAGAAAACATGACAGAACACACGATAACAAGCAGTAAAGGACAAGGATTCAGAGGCCCTGTCCCTCTGATGCATTTCCAGCATCACATCCTTGCATCCCACTAATAATGTTTGGGGGGGTCTTTCATACGCACTATTGTCTCCTCTGTGTCTCCCTCGGACTCCTGATCAGAGAGCTGCTGGTATTTTGTCACTATCAACATTCCCGTTGAGGCTGCAGGGGTGGGGCAGGGGCTTCGTGACTCAGGGTTCAAGAGAATGCAGATCTGTGGTGGAGCCGGAGCTGATCTGAAAGGCCCATGATCCTGGAGCAATCACTGTGCCAAAGCTAGACATGACACTCTGGGATGTCCAACAGTACACGGGTTCTTTGCTTCCAGAGAGCCAGACATTTCATGCACAGAAGACGGAGTTGTCCTCTCAAGCCCGTTGCCTTGTATACTAATAAGAGAGGTTTTCAGAAGATCCCCCGCCAGCTGCAGAATTTGTACACTCAACGCTGAAAACATTTTCAATGCTAACCTGAAGTAGTCCCAATACTATGGGCTAGGGGGGCATTCATTCTGACCTGCTTATATGGGGATGTTGCAGCTTGGTTAATTCCATTAGTGAATCAGGACAGCCACGTCAGTGTGATTTAGATCTTTGCAAGGCAGAAGGCAAATCAATCTTCGGCAGACAAACTATCCCTCCAACTCTTGACAATCAGTCTTCAGAGGTATGTCAAGGTAACTAAGATCTATTATCCTACCTCACCCAGCTCAGCAAATTGATAACTGGATGTAATTGTACTCGAGCCAAATGATCATGATCACCCGTCTTAAATTGAAGGTTGAAAGAAAGTTTTGCTAGCCCAACTGGTTTGCAGGCAAAACCCTACTAGATGGTGTGCTTCAATTGGACATAGTCTATTGATAAGCAAAGGAAAGTCAAACACAGCAGACAATACCTATCACATTAGAATGGCCAGAACCTGTTTTGACAGTATGCAATACACCACAGAGGCCATACAAATAGGTAGTGTGCAATCCCTATTGACAAAAAAAAGAGAAGCATAGGTCCAGGCACCTTTCTCTAAGTTGTGACAATGGAGGTTGTTTTGGCCAAATATGCCCACAAAAGTCTAAGAAACCATTTCAATGAAACTACAAGGCTCAGAAACAAAAGGAGTCCAGTTGCTGAGCCCCTTAACCAAAGGGACACCAAAAATATATGACTTGGCCAACACTGTACAGACAGCCTCTCATTACCCATGGCATATTCCTAATATTTACTTTTAGAGAGGCAGCAAATATGCCACATCCAATAGGCTCTGGATTACTCAATAGAAAATATGTACAAGATCAAAGGATCCCTGTAGTACACAAAGAAAGGTCAGAAGAGGTTATGGCGGCAAATGCAACCCTGTTGGCTTCACACACACTACCCCAGTCGTTGTGCTTAATAGTTTCTCCCAATACAAGAAAATCATATTTTTCAATCAAAATGGACTCTCCTCAATTCCGCCTGAGGTATACCCCACCTGGCAGAGCACAATCCTTTCAGTTACGGCAAAACCAGGAAGGAGATGTTATTCACTGCTTATTGCTGACTGTGTGGCTGAATCATGTCGTGATATTACTGCAGAGTTCCCTCTGGGCCCTGAGTAAACTGGTTTTTAAATCATTCATGTGATGCAGCTCAAGCAGAAATAAGCCATGCAGCGGGTAGCAGTATAGCTTGGGTCACCCATACTAGCCAAAAAAAAACCTGACCCTGAACTCTGAGGCAAGAAATCCACAGAGAAAACTGTCCGGGTCTTCTTTGGGCCTGGCCCTGGATGACATGTCTTGCGTACCAGAGATGCTGTGGACACACAGAGATCGATGTCCCCAGGACAAGACCTACAATTCCAGTTATGAGGATGGCAGATGGCACAGACTGATCATGGAAGCAGTGGACATGCTCCTAACCTATCACACCCACCTGATGGAAAGAGGACAAGAGCCCTACCTGAAGAAAGGTTTTAACTGCTCAAGTGGCACATTGACCATACATCAAGCCATAACCACACGGAGTGAAGATCAGTGGAACGGCAGTAGTCGAAACCCTGACTGATGGACGTACAACCAGCCTTTGGGGTAACATGGGAATCGGGGTAAGTGAGCGTGCAGTGAAGCATCCAGTGAGAGCTTGGAGTAGTCCGAGGGCAGGGTCTGCCAGCTCATCACACAGAGGAGTTACCAGGGCAAGAAAGGTTAGCGGTGTACTGGGACCTGAAACTCAGAGTGGCAAATGCCCGGAGATGTGACCCTCGAACTCTTGAACAGAGAATGGTGCGTGGTTTGGTGTCAGCACATTTATTAGAATTGGCAATGCTTGGTGAACAAAGCATTATGGACTCAGAAAGACACAGTATGTAAGATGCGGCCCACTGAGATGTACCAATTTGGGCAGCAACGATGGTGGTGTAAACTCCCCTAAGTGTTTCAATTTTGTGCTTGTTCAGCCAATATAGTTATAAAAATGGTTTAAAATGACGCATTTTGCCCAATGCACTCACATTTCTGGACCCCTGCTTGCAATGTTCTTCCCCATTGTGAATCACTGTTTCTTTCACTTGCAGGCACCAGAAAAAGGTGTGATCACACAAACATGCCATAAGTGAAAATTGAGAACTGATGGATTTTCCTGGTATCACATCCATGTGTTATGTGAGGCACCAGGTACTGAATTGCCTCCAGCACTATGCAGCTCTGGACATGTCTTCACCTCAGACCTATTTCATAACGATAATAACACACTTGTGAAGATGTTCAGCTGAGTGTGGTTGTGTAAGCAACCAATTAATCAAGAATTTCCATCAGTGGGCACACATGTTCGGTGAATGCCATAAAATAGCAAAACCACTTAGTATTTCCGAATATTATGGGGAAGGAAAGAGTGAGGATGTTCTGTGAAGTGCAGTGCCGTGCCTACACATACAATCTCCTAAGCGATGGACAGGCAAGGGACAAATAAACAAATATAATAAAAATGTTGCATGCCTGTTTAAATCTCTTCTTTATACCTCCATGTGGACGTCTTCATCAGGACACTGCGCCCTCATATATTCTCGTTATTTTAGCAGATCTATTTTTAAAGTGTGTAATATTGACTATTTGCTCAGATGGATTCACACTCTACCTTCAACATAATTAAACCAGGCTCAAAGTTATTCCAAGACATTTCTTTAAACCATCATTTCAGCATCATTATTAAAAGGAATCAAAACCATCACTGAAAATAGCACACTCTTGATACTTCATCACTGATGCTTACTACAACTCAGTTTTGATCTTATCACTCATGTTTTTTCTAAGCACTCTACTTTTAGGGTTGTCACTTGGCCACTTCATTTATGGAATCATTGACCTTTGACTGTTATTCACCTCTATAGTACAATTAAAATAACACTATTTCAATGCACAAAAGATGGCAGTATGCTACCTTTCAATAATACAGGGAAGCGTTAGCCACCTGATATGCTTTTCAAAGATCTCGTTCAAGCTTGTGTTTTGTAACACTCCAGGAAAGTTATTTAAAGTGTGGCACTGGTTCCCAATTCGTCCGCAGAAGGTCCATGCAATGAAATAATTACAATCTTCCATCAATAACCTTTATTATTAGATAAAGGACTTAACACTTACATGAAAAGCGAATTTAAGAGGAATTGAAATATACTTTTGTGAACCAAAGCATTTATTTTCTTCCACATTGTGACGGATTGACATTTGGCAAGGATGTTGAAGCCCTGTTTTCTTTTAATTTGTATTCATTAAATAAAAATGATGTAGGTAATTCCATCTCAGAAAGGGTAATCTGCTAATCAGATTCTCCTTTCACAAACTCCATGCCAAAAGCACAGTTTACACCTGTGACCAGCTGGCTCATCTGCAGTGCCTGCTCTAGCACTGGCACATAGCAGGTTCAGAGGTCACAGGTCACAAAGCTGACCTGATAGCCACATCTCTGTAGTGCAGGTGCTGCATTTAAGATATGCACCCCCTGGGGGGCATGGCCGGCGGAGGACCCGTTCGGATGGCTCCAAGGTAGGTTCTGAGAACCCCTTTCCCGACAAGGCTCAAACCCCCCATAAATGCGTCTGTTTTTGCTGGAAAAATGAGGCAGACGCTGATGAATACCTAAGGCATCGCTGGGGAAAAGAAGAAGCGACGTGTAGCTGCCGTGGGCGGGTTTGGAGTATTTTTGTGAAGCGATCCGGGCACCGTCTTGAGCTGCAGTGGTTGAGGAAAAGGTGGCCCACGCCGAGCGAAGCATATCAGTGCTCATTTTGGTCCAATATGGGGAAAACTGCCCCTCTCCGGCCCGAGAGATATAGGAGAGCCTGGAGCCCACCAGCGAGAAATGAGGAGAGGAGCGGAGGTCCCCGTGCACCGCCATCCACCAAGGTGCTGCAAGGACGGGACGTGGGCCGCCTGACACACCGCAAACAGTGAGAAACAACGATCCGGCGTTTGTGCCCGCTCCCCTGGGGGGCTGAAGAGGTTAGACGGTGGTACCATCCCTGAAATGCTGACGGAGGGGGGCCAGCGGAACCGCCGGATCCTGAAATGGGGCGCAGCATGGGCAGCGAGATTACAGCGTGAGCACCCGTTGAGAGCAGAGGCAGCAGCAACATGCGGTGATCGCCGCATCCGCCAGACCTGGCGCCCGGAGGAGGCCTGCTGGGCCAAACACTGCAGGATTAAACAAGTTGAGTGGAGTAACGGGTGCACTCACCCGTATCCACCAGTAACAATATAGAACGGGCTGGCGGGTAGAGCGGCTCTGGAACTTCGAGCGCCGGTCGGGCGCACCTCAGCCTTCCCCAGCCCCCCACGTAGTTGGAGTAGGTCCCTGATCCCAGCACCTCCCGGCCGGGTGCAGGCTGGGCGAGACGCGGAGGAGGTGGGGGGGCCTTGCCTGGATGCTCGACACGGAGGCCTGCGCGGGATTCCGGAGGAGGGGGCACGCATCGGCATAGCCCGCGCAACACAAGCGAATGGCCAGCTGTATGCTAGACCGGAGCGTGATTAAGCGCATTCCTGGAGGAATCTCCTTAGCACGTAGCAGTTGGCACCAGTTAGAAATGCTACAGATCTGCTGCAGAGCCTCAATGTCCTGCTTGGTCATCCAGGTAGGATGAGAGTATGTTCTCCCCACAGATCGCCCTGAGGCTCCAGAGTTGATGCTCCTATACCCGAGCTAGGGGGAAGAACCCAATGACAACCGAGGCCAC